>NC_135784.1:169905427-170531427 GCF_051106095.1 Pogona vitticeps | reverse complement strand
CCCAGTTGCCTCTTTCAGAGCTTACAGCTTGTCCCCTCTGGTGGCCCTGAGGCGGCAGCAGCAGGAGGCGGAAGTGAAGTAGCATTCACACGTGCTTGGGTGCCTCTTGCTGCTGCCTTTCCCACCCGCCCACCTGATCACCACCTCGTGGTGATGGGCTCAGTTCACGTCGCTGCCTTGTCCCCTCCGGTGGTGGAGGCTGGAGGAGGCAGAGGCGGAGGCAGGTGAGCACTCGCATGCGCTCGGGTGCCTCTTCCTGCTGCTGCCGCCAGATCACCTCCTCCCACGATCTCCTTAGGGCAGGGGACAAGGCAGCGACGTGAGCTGGAGGTGAGCCCTGGCAGTCATACTGGAGGAAGTAATTGGGCGGCCAGCGGAGACAGCAGGAGGAGCAGTTGCCCATTAACTGCTCCTCCGCCTGCATCAAGGGTCAAAATTAGAGGGGCATTTTATACATTGAGGTAAAGGTAAAGGTTCCCCTTGACAATTTTTGTCCAGTCGTGTTCGACTCTAGGGGGCGGTGCTCATCCCCGTTTCCAAGCCATAGAGCCAGCGTTTTGTCCGAAGACAATTTTCCGTGGTCACATGGCCAGTGCGACTTAGACACGGAATGCTGTTACCTTCCCACCGAGGTGGTCCCTATTGATCTACTTGCATTTGAATGCTTTCAAACCACTAGGTTGGCTAGGTTTATACATTGAGGGGTCGTATAAATGGTAAAATACGGTAACCCACCCCTGGGCTGGCCTGAGCATAGGATTAAGCCCCACTCCTTCCTCTCCATCCTCATAGGTTTGCCCAGCTTTTCTCTTTGTTTTGGCAGCCTTCTGCCAGTGTGTGAATTTCTCTAAAGGTTATCTGCTGGCAGCTTAGGGATTGCCCATGCAGGAAATTTCAGGCATGTTCTCTGCCTCCGTCTGGTGGGCACAATTTGGTGATTACATTGTGCAACGGCAGTCCAATCCCCTGGTTTAAATTATTGAAACAGTCTGAGCCACCTTTTAAAACTTGTCATGGTTCAAGCTGCGTCTTCTGTCTTATACAAATAATAATGGTGAGCTGTCAAGGTGCTTCCAAGTTGTAGCAAACATCCAAGGGTTTTCTAAGTGTTCAGATGTTCTTTGTCAGTCTTTCCTTCTGGTGGCACTCTGATCAGCACAGTTTGCCCAGTGTTGCACAGATGGGCAGAGTATGTAAATACAGTATCATCCACATAGGCTTCAAGTAATGTCACCTGGCCCCTCTAGCAGGAGGCATGGTGGAGAATTAAACCCCTGATTCTTCGCTCTGCCAGATGGGTGCTCATCTATTTTCTACTAAACTCCCCCCCCCCCGAAAAATATTTTTCTCTTCTTCATGTGTAACATAAACGTGTATTTTCATCTTCCCAATGGATCAGGTAGGGGTTTTGATTGATGACATTAAGGCACAAGAGGTGTGCTTTTTGTCCCAAGGAAGGGCAAAAAAGTGAGGAAGGGGAAGAGTGCTGAGCAAAACATTCAGTTCTTCAACGTGGTTCTCCATGAATCCACACTAATGGGTTAAGTCAGCACTTGTGCTGGCCTCTCGGAATCTTCTAGAGCTGCAATAGAAAAGTAACAATGTTCAGGTTGCCCTGCACTGAGCATGCTCAGCCCGCCAACGGCTCAGTTCCTTTTTTCCGCTTGTGAAAGTTGGAACCTCTCGGATAGAGCTCCTGTTTTTGGCTGATTTCTTCTGTATTTCTTCGTCTTCTTGACTTGGACTGAATACCGCTGATCTGCCTGTCGTTGCCCTGAATTTGGACTGGATTTTGACCTTTCTCTAGCTTCTGGCGTTTTTCTTCAGGCCAATTTGGCCTAATTGGCCTATTAGGCCTCCTGCTGAGGCGCCACGCGACAACCGGACTTGTTCGATTGCCGCTGATTGACCTCCTACTGTGAGGCGCGCTGAACACATTTCTTCACTTCTGACTCCTGGTCTACCGGGCTTTCTATTCCTGTGGAAGTCTGGTCTACTGCGACTTAGAGGTTTGGTCTACCGCCCTATGCCTCCGAAGGAAAAGCCATCTCCCAGGAGAGGACCTTTCCGTCTCTGCACCGCGTGCTCTAGAAAGCTACCCTTTCAGGACGGGCATTCGCTTTGTTTGTACTGCCTGGGCGAATCGCATTTGGTATCCCAGTGCAGACACTGTAAACAGTTCACCAAAGTTACCCTGAAAGCCCGTCAACAGCGGTTGAAGTATTCACTGTGGAAACAAACTCTTTCGGCCTCTCAGCCATCTGCTATGGAGGTAGCGCCTTCCTCTTCGGCTGTACGTTCAGAGATCCGGGTGGTCCCGTCTACCTCGGCTACCACTCCGGACAAGCCCTCTAAGAAGATCTCTAAGGGCAAGTCTAAGAAGAAGTCTTCTTCCAAGACCATGGTTTCATCGGCTTCAACTGATACCGCAGTCCCATCGACGTCGGAACACCAGAAAAAGAGGAAAGAGTCGGTTAAAACGGGGACGAAGTCGAAGGAGATTACCTTGGTGGTCCCACCTATCTCCACTTCGTTGCCCTCACCGATCTTAGAAGACTCATCCCGCGATCGGGAATCCATGTCGGAGCCGGGAGCCTCTCTTCCACACCGACAGGAACCGCTGGTCGTTGTCGAGAGGTCTCCTACGGTCAGCCAGATTGGAAGAATTATCTCTGGCCTGACCGACCAGCCCGACAGCCCTATTCTAACCGGACGGGCATCTCGATCCCGGTCGTCTACACCGGGATCGCCGACCGCTAAGTCGCCCGTGTCCTCCCCAAGGAGACCGGTGAAGCCCGTCGAGTCCGATCCTCCTCGACGACCGGACCCTCCTCGACGCCCGGACCCTCCTCGACGCCCGGTGTCAGAGCCTGAGGACGAACCACCGGCGAAAAAGAACAAGCGCCATCGTAAGCGCAAGCGGGCTTCCGACGCCGATAGGCGTAAAAAGCACCGACGCCGGGATTACTCCACGTCGGACTCTGATGATAGTAGGGAGAGGCGACGGTCGAGACGACGACATCGACGTCGGAGGGATTACTCTACCGACTCCTCCTCGACATCGAGGGATGGAAAGAGACGCCGGAAGAGGACCTATTATTCCTCTTCTTCTTCGTCCTCCGTTTCGCCGCCGAAAAAGCGACGACATCGGAGACCGGTGCCCCGTAACGAAGATCGAGCTTTATCTCCGGAGGGGCAGTCTACTAAATCGGTGCCTTCGACACCGTCGGCGCCGGAGAAGCCTGTGGCTCCCCCTCCTGTTCCTGGTAGACCACCCCTCCCTAAACCTTCGAAGCCTGCAGGAGGGTCTCTACCTTCGCCCACACCTCGGTCTTCTGAGGATGACGAGGAACAAGATTCTCGCCCCTCTTCCGACCAAGAGGATGGTGATGCGTCTGATGCTTCCCTTGACACCCCTGTGCCAGGGGAACCACTCCCATCTGATGCAGCAGACATTCATCCATCGTCTCCATCCGAGGACTTCTCATCCTATCCACAGATGGTTTCCAGGATGGCATCAACTCTACGCATGGAGGTTGAGAAGTCTCCTTCCAGGGAGGATGACCTCATTTTTGGAGACATTCATAAGGACAGGTCTCGTCCGGTTAGCTTGTCCTATGTACCAGAGCTAATGGACCTTATCACTGGATATTGGGAACATCCAGCTGATTCACCGACTTTCTCCAGAAGAACTGAAAACATGTATAGAGTGCATGGACCAAAGACTGAGTGTCTTTTGAAACATCCTGCTCCTAACTCTCTCGTGGTAGAGTCCAGTGCAGGACGTTTACCTGCTAAGGGTCATCCCACCCCTACCAATAAAGAGGGTAGGGACTTGGAAGTGTTGGGGAGAAGGTTATATTCTATGACGACCTTTGCCCTCAGGGCCCTCAACTACCTTGTTGCTATGGGGGCTTATCAGAAACAGTTATGGGCTAGAGTACTCCCAGCACTTCAGGTAGCGCCAGAAGACATAAGGCAGACATGCCTTGATGCCCACGCTGAGGCTCAGACAGTCTCCAAACATCAGCGGTTAGCCTCACGTCATGTGGCGGATGCTAATGCCAGGAACTTGGCATCCATCATCACACTGAGAAGACATGCTTGGCTGCGCTCAGCAGACATAATGGAGGACATCAAATCCAGGATCAGAAATCTGCCCTTTGATGCCTCGGGTTTGTTTAGTGAGAAAACGGACGAGAACCTAGAGAACTTACATAAGAGTAAGAAGACGGCCAAGTCTTATGCTGTACATCAGCAACCACGACCTTCTAAGTTCCACTGGCGGTCTAAGGTACAACAACAACCTTACCAGCAGGCGACATCCTCTACATTTCGCCAGTTTAAGCCTCCACCACTTGCAAGATCATCTCAGGCCTCTTCTTCAGCCTCCAGCTTCAGGCCACAGAGCAACAAGCGTCAATCCTTTAAGCCCCCCGGCCGGAAATCAAGACAATACCTTTGACTTCCCAATGAGCATCCAGGCCACCCACCATTCTACTCGCCTGTCTCCTTACCTCCAGAGCTGGTGCAAGATCACTCGAGACAACTGGGTCTTGAAAATTATCAGCTCAGGCTACCGCCTGGAGTTTACAGAATTGCCTCCTCTAGGATGGGTCAGGCATACATCCTTCGACCCCATCCTAGAAGAAGAGATTCTCACTCTGCTTCAGAAGCAGGCTATTCAGAAAGTGCCTTACAGAGACGTCCTGAACGGGTTTTACTCCCGGTACTTCACTGTACCCAAAAAGGACGGCGGTCTTCGACCCATACTGGACTTGAGGGATCTCAACACCTATCTCGATGTTCGGAGGTTCAGGATGGTCACTCTGGAAGGCATCATTCACCTGCTAAAGGAAGGAGATTGGTTTGTGGTGGTGGATCTGAAGGATGCTTACTTTCACGTGACGATCCACGAGTCCCACAGGAAGTACCTTCGCTTGATATTCAAGGACACTGTTTACCAATTCGTGGCTCTCCCCTTCGGCCTTTCCACAGCTCCTCGGACCTTCACCAAGTGTATGGCTCCGGTGGCAGCTTATCTTCGTCTGCAAGGGATCCAGATCTACCCTTATATCGACGATTGGCTGATTGTGTCCACGTCCGAGCAGCAGGCACATCGAGACACTCAACAAGTTCTACACACACTTCGGGCTTTGGGCCTATCCATCAATCACGAGAAGTCACATTTGCACCCCTCTCAGGTGATGGATTATATAGGCGCCAGACTGGATGCGGTACAAGCTCGCATGTTCACACTTCCAGAACGCATCAAGAAAATAAGGAGAGCAGTCCTGAAGTTCACATCACGAAGGACAGTTTCGGTAAAACTAGCACAACATCTGTTGGGACTCATGGCCTCAACAACGGCCACTCTGCCCCATGCGAGGCTCAAAATGCGTTCTCTCCAGTCGTGGCTACTAGCCTTGTTCAATCCGGCAATAGACAGTCAACACAAGCGCCTCAGGGTCACCCCAGAACTTGCGGCCCAACTCCAGTGGTGGTTGTTTCATCCGCACCTGTCGATCGGCAGACCCTTTCGCCCCCTGCAACTTACCATACAAGTGACAACGGACGCCAGCCCAGTGGGATGGGGGGCACATTGTTTACAACACCAGGTTCATGCTCTGTGGCCACCCCAAGAAGCATCTCTACATATCAACCATCTGGAGATGCTCGCAGTAATAAAGGCGTTCAGAGCCTTTCTCCCTCTCTTACAAGGCAAAGCTGTGCAGGTTGTGACGGACAATACCACCACGATGTATTACCTGAACAAGCAAGGGGGCACAAGGTCGAAGTCCCTTCTGTTTCTGGCAGTACACTTCTGGGAATGGTGCTACCAGAGGCACATATTCCCAGTAGCCATCCATGTTGCCACATCAGACAATCAGTTGGCAGACGAGCTCAGTCGCCGTCCCTTTCAATCTCACGAATGGCAGCTGGACCAGACGGTCTTCAACGCCCTTTGTCAGCGATGGGGTCCTCCACTGGTGGACATGTTTGCCACACAACACAACAGGAAGTGTCCACAATATGCTTCTCGGGCCGGCAGGGGAAAAGACTCCCTAGGGGATGCTTTTATGATACCCTGGGACAGAGACCCCATCTACCTTTACCCTCCTCTTCCACTCCTGCAGAGGGTCATAGTCAGACTGTCGCAGACGAGGGCAGAGGCCATCCTGATTGCCCCTTGGTGGCCGCGTCGACCTTGGTTTTCCACGCTGTTTCAAATGTCAGTGGACAGAGTAGCACTACCATCACTTCCCACCTTACTCACTCAGAGCGGAGGGAATGTCCTTCACCCGGAACCGGAGACACTCCACTTAACAGCGTGGAGGATTTTCCAGCGTTGACAGAGGTCATTGACAAGGCACGGAAACCTGCAACCAAGTTGCTTTATGGTTACAAGTGGAGGAACTTTCTTCGCTTTGCTAAGGAACGTGGCTTGCAGTCTTCCCCTGTTTCCTTATCATCTCTTCTGCTGTATCTGAGACATCTCTTTGATCTAGGTCTGTCTCTGTCAACACTAAAGGTTTATACGGCGGCTATTGTAGCTTTTCAACCGTCTGGTTCGGAGTCATCCCGGTGGTTCTCTCACCCAACCTTCAAGGCCTTCTTCAAAGGACTTTCCAATATGAGACCCCCGGCTAAGAAACCAGTGCCTCAGTGGTCTCTGCAGACTGTCTTGCATTGTTTGACCAGGCATCCTTTCGAGCCTATGGCTTCTTGTGACTTGAAGTTTTTATCCTTCAAGACTCTATTTTTGGTGGCCATTACTTCGGCCAGGAGGGCAAGCGAGTTAGCTGCCCTCCGCGCTGACCCCCCTTATTTGCAATTCTTTAAAGATAAGGTTGTTCTCCATCCAGACGTTACGTTTTTGCCCAAAGTCGTTTCAGATTTCCACGTTAACCAACCTTTGATTTTACCGACCCTTTTTCCTAACGCTGTTACAGAAGTTGAGCGCATGCTCCATTCTTTGGATGTTCGTAGGGCCCTGGCCTATTATGTTACCAGGTCTAAAGACTTCAGACAGACCCACAGACTGTTCCTTTGCTTTTATGGGCCCCGTAAAGGTTCTCCAGCTTCCTCCTCTTCCCTCTCCAGGTGGCTAGTCTCTACCATTTCTCTGGCATATGAACTGCTGCAGAAACCTGTGCCGGACGGTCTCAAAGCCCATTCCACCAGGGCCATGGCTACATCTACGGCCCTGTTAAGAGGAATCGACATCCAAGAGATTTGTCGGTCTGCTACTTGGTCCAATGCTTCTACCTTTGTTACCCACTACAAGTTGGACCTTCGGGCTAAAGCAGAGACCAAATTTGGAAGGGCTGTTTTGACTTCACTGCTTCAGTGACGGCCCACCATCCTGTAAGTGTGCTTGCTAGTCACCCATTAGTGTGGATTCATGGAGAACCACGTTGAAGAAGGACAGGTTACTTACCTGTAAACATGGTTCTTCAAGTGGATTCTCCATGAATACACACGTCCCGCCCGGCCTCCCCACATGTTCGTCACTGGTGGATGTAAGACGTTGCAACTTTCACATGGCGGACATGTGGAACTGAGCCGTTGGCGGGCTGAGCATGCTCAGTGCAGGGCAACCTGAACATTGTTACTTTTCTATTGCAGCTCTAGAAGATTCCGAGAGGCCAGCACAAGTGCTGACTTAACCCATTAGTGTGTATTCATGGAGAATCCACTTGAAGAACCATGTTTACAGGTAAGTAACCTGTCCATTTGTAACACACAGCAATGACAGGTAGTCACTGCAGAATGTCATCCGCATTCTTTCTGAGCTCTGCTTTTTTGACAGTGCCTGTCTGATTTCTCTTAGTGCAAAAGACCTGTCATTAACCTCTTGCAGCTTGACTGATAAAAGTAGCAGCTGAAGTTTGGAAATTGCTTTAATGCATGCATGCCTTTACCCAAGTTTTCTCTGCATTTGCTAGCACTGTAGCAAAACCCAGCCCCTGTTGGGTTTGTTGTGACCAAGATTTAACTTGAAGGATGTTGCAGCTCCCAAGAATTTATGAGGCAGTAAGGCATAGCTGAGTCTAGCTTTAGTCACTGTTGATACAGGCAGGAGGGAGACACACCTTTTTAAACAAATGACCTTGTGTGTATGCCGGCCTAAATATGCATGGTGAAATACAGGGGCCTTTTGTAGAGGAATGATGTTCCCAGTGATAGATGGTATAATTTTGTTTGACAGGATAAGGGAAGTTAGGGGGAAATATGGGGCAATGAGCTTTAGAACACCAGCAGTTGAAGCACAACAGTGTAGTTTTACCACACTGGAAATGGAACAATTTATTGCCACAAAAAGCTCCCTAGAACTCGACTAGGAGTTCTTAATAATGGAGGTAGGTTTCTGGAACTGGTAGTCTCCCTACCAGCTCCAGGAATCATTAGGATCTTGTTGAGAATTTTGATTATAACATGTATTCTCATAACATCAGCAGAGTAAGGAGTTATTGGTTAGCAGAGATACTTATGACACTATGACACTGAGAGAGTAAAGCCAACAACTTAGCCTGTTTACATAAATGCATAGAGAATAGACATTCCTCTGGCAGCATAACATGACATGAAGCAACACACAACATAGAAAAAATGTCATTTTACACATGACTTAGGTACAGTTCTGTGACCAATCAGAAAATACATTACGTCATTTTCTGTTACGCAAAGTTTCATCATGTACCACAGCTGTACAACATTAAGTCTTAATCCTTGATACCACCACCTGAATACAATCAGTACAGTGACTCAGGTAAAATCAGCCATTTTGCATTTAACTATATAACATTAATATTTAATATATTTTCATATCATTCAACAGATCTGTCATTTGGATCTACAGTGTAGAGGGTGCCTCCCAAATAATTACCGCTCTCAGGAAGCACTGTGACAGCTTCCTCAAACACCCAGGCTTCTGCTTGGAGAATTCTGGGATTTATGGTAAAAAAACAAAACAAAAACAAATGTCACATTCCTAATAAGGAGAGGACTATTTGCTCCCCCATGATCCCTGCTCCATCTGTGCCTCTGAGGCTTTAGTGATATTTGTAGGGACTGAGAAGCCTGGTTAGAAAAGCCACTCTTAAATTTAATGGAAGAACTTAGGGGTTTCAAAAGTATTTTTAGAAACAAATAAACAGAAACATACTGCAATTTATTTCATTTTAATATGGGCTGTCACTGGATATATATACTGCAAAAAATTGTTTGCAGAAGTTAGGGAGAATCCACTGCAAATCCCTAAATGATATTAGTTGATTTTGAAACATTATTTCATTATTTCTGTTGAAGAACATGTTATGTTAAAGATATGTTAACATGTAGCCCATTTTTCTACCTTCTATGTTCTTGCAATTAACTGCTCCCCGAAGTCCTGAACAGCTGAAATAATAAAGCATTAGAAAAACCTTCTCAGTCCCTGTCATCACTAGTACTGCTAGGAAGGCTAGTTCCGCTGCCACTCAGATCCTAGCTGTTTAAGGACTGGTGAAATGGAAAGAGTGGTTCTTCGACTCATAGGTCTGGTTAGCTGCAGAATACACCCAAAATCCTGTTCTCGTGCTAATTCCCCACGACCAGTGGGTACTTTAGAGGCCTTGTGTATGCTAGATTTCTGCTTTGGGACGAGGAGGAGGACAATGATTTTGCTTGTAGGACATCCCATCTGGCATAGAAATTTAATTTAATTCTCTGTGTGTCAGTGGCCACATCACCTACTGGCTACAGGCAGAAAGCTGGCATGCATTTATTAAGGAGATTTCTAAAAGCGGCCACAAACCCAGGGATATTGTGGGTTGGCCTTAAGAGCGATGACTTTCATGTCATTTTACAGAAATGCTCTGTGACACCAGCATACAATTAACAAAGGGTTAAGTGTTGTCATGACCAGGATAGAGTCTTGAGTGGGTTCCTGTTGCTGAGCTTCGTAACTGTTTAGCTTAGAGTCCAAATGTTCTTATCTCTCCATTTGTGGCCTTCTCAACTTTATTTGTGTTTGGGTTGGAGCCAAATCAATTAGAGGCCACACATTTACGGGTGAAAGAACAGCTATTTTAAAAGTGGCTTTCTAAGGTTAAAAATTCCTGTCTAATGCAGCCCTTTGGGGGGGGGGTATACCACAAGCTTGTCACATGAAATAAATTAACTCATTTATGAGCATCTTAAAGAAATAAAGTGGCTTGTTAATGACGCTCACTCCAGTTGTGATTTAATGGTTGATGGAGGGGAAGGGGTGGATGTTTCGACATGGCAACCCACTTGGACTGATGGGCTGCATTGCTCCAAGGCACATACACCACCCTTCTCTGGGCTGGAAAAGAATCTAGTTTAGGGAGCCCTTTTTTTTAAAAAAAATGTTTTTTTATTCATTTTCCATTGGGTAAGGGAAGATCATAGGGAAGGGGATTTGGATCAGGGTATTGGGGTAAATAAAAAATAGAGACTGTGATAGAGAACAGTATATATCATTATTATGTTTGTCGATATGTTTCTTACCAAACTTACTTCACACTTATCTTACCATTTTTTCTAAGCCTTTAAAATCTAAAATTATATATTTTCTTTCTCATAATTTTAACCCTTTCATATTATCATCTCTCATCCAATTATACAAAAGTTCCCACTTTTTTTCTAGCCTCAGCAATCAGTTAAAATATCCATCTCTGCTGCTTCAATAATTTTTTTCTATTAACTCCTGGGTTGTTGAGAATCTCCTCTTTTTTCCCAGTATTTGGCATATAAAAATTCTTGTTGCTGTAGTTACATGTATGATCAAATATATATTTTCTTTTTCTATCGAGTCTGGTATTATATTGAACAAAAACTGTTTAAGTTCATATGGAATTATAGAGGATAACATTTTTCTTAAAAACTCATCAACTAGTTTCCAAAAGCTCTTAGCTTCCCTACAGGTCCGCAACATATGATAAAAGCTTCCTTCATTTGATTTTTATTTCCAACATTTGTTAGAGGTACTTTGATATATTTTTGATTTCAGATGTCCTATACCATCTATAGAACATCTTATACATATTTGCTTTGTAATTAATTGGTTTTTTTAGCTTAATATTACCTTCCCATATTTGTGACCATGACTTTAAGTTAATACTGTGGCCCACATTTTGGGCCCATTTTGTCATACGTTCTTTAACTATTTCATCTTCCGTTTTTAATTCTAGTAGATAATTATACAACATTTTAATCCATTTTTCTTTACATTAAGAAGTATCTTATCCAATGGTGTCTGTTCCTTACAAAAGCCTACTGCTTTATCTTTTGTATATTTGGAATCTATTTGTGTTTTGTCCACTGATCAAGTATTGTACCTTGTTCTTGTAGCTCTTCCCTTGATTTCATACTTAAGTCCTCTTTTAACAGATCACTATAGCTCAAGAGTTTCTTCTTTTCCATTAATGTTGGTTGTGTAAGTGCTTCCATTGGTGAGACCCATTCAGGAACTTTTTGGTAATTTTCTTTCCGAATCTTTATCCATACCCAGTTGAAAGCTTTCCTTATCAGATGGTTTTTAAATTGTTTATTGTCTTTTTGATACTATAAGAAGGCGTGTGATCACAGATTTAAATAATGTCCTTCTAGTTTTAATATTCTGTTAGTTAATTAGCTGTTAGTTAATTAGCCTTAATGTAAAGCTGCCCAAGTGACACGTGCCATTTTGAAAAAGAGAGAGATAAATCTGGAAGTTGAGAGCAGCATGGGAGAAAGGTTTAGGTAGGTTCCAGTCCATTTCACCAGACAGAGTGAGAGGGATCACATGCATAGCAGAATCTGAAGTGGCCATTAAGCCAGAAACAGAATACGGCAAGTTGACCTTCGCCCCACAAATTTTTAAAGTAGGATTTTGAGCTCAGCCTGTGTTTGAACCCAAATCTTTTGGTATCAGGGTCAATGTTGTATCTGCCATATCACTGCCTGTAAGGCAGTGATGGAACAAATGAGTTGTGATGTTGAACATTCCATATCCAGACCCTGGTATCTCCAGACAGGGCTAGAGAAGAATGCCTGAAACCTTGCAGAGCTGTTGCCAGTCCATGTTGATACAACTGGAATAGATGAACCAACAGTCTGGTTCAGTACAAGGCAAATCCTTCTGATGCTTTGATCTTTCTTTTTCCTTTTTTGCTATTTGAATATAACTGCTTTATATGTCTTATCTGCCTCAAGAGTACCATTTATCTTCATCTTCTAATGCAAATAAATACAGAGTAGGAAGTCCCTTTCTGGCCTGCCTGAGTCTAAACTAACACCCCATTCCTTCTGCCAGAAATTCCTCTGGATTACCATGACACTTAGAGCTAGTAGTTTCTTCTCTGTGACGGTGTGTTTCTTCCTATTTACCAGGTCCACAGAGCAAGGTGTCAAGATGTCAGCCAAATGAGCACAACTGCCTGGGCACTGACCTCTGCATCCCCATGACCAAGCTGTGCAATGGCGAACGTGACTGTGTAGACGGTTCTGACGAAGGGCCCCATTGCCGAGGTAAGTTATTTCTCATCCTGGTTGATCTCTGTGCAGGAGGAGCTCCTGTTGTTTGAAGGGTCTCAGGGGTAAGAGAAGAACTTTTTTCCCGACTGAGCTCAAGAAAGAGGAGTGGAGCCTGATGTGAGTCTTGTTGTGCAGTGGTCGAACTTCAGTACTGCAGCCAAAACTCTGCTCATGACCTGGGATTCAATCCTAGGTAGCCAGCTCAAGGTTCACTCAGCCTTCCATTCTTCCAAGGTCCAAGGTCATTAATTGAGTACCCAGCTCACGGGGGGGGGGGGATCCGTAGCCTGCTTAATTACATTGTAAAACATTTAGAGAGTGTTCTTAAGTGCTGTGGGGTGATATATAAGCAACACACTTTGTTTCTGCTTTTGATTGCTTGAAGGCTCAATCCTGATAATGTTTCATGTGAAAAAGAATCTTCCTCTCAGCTCAGATTGCCATGTTGGGGCAAAAGGGCTGATGCGATCTTGACTGTCTTAATAAGCGAATAATGAGAGAGAGAGAGTTGTGGCTGTTATTAGCAGAAGAACAAGTGATTATGAAAACATAATGAACAGGAACCAGATATATTGACAGATGCATAGTCAGAAGAGATTGGGAAAGAGTTTAATCTGTGTGCTCCATCAGTTTTTTTTTAAATAAGAGAGTGAAGTCATACTTTTATGGTTAGCAAAACAATATAGTGTGAATGACTCATACTAGATTAAACCAGCATTACCTTCTAGTTTTAATCATTATAAAATTGTAAAAATCTGATAAACGAGAAACACCCTGCACTAGTTAAGTTTTGTACGTGGGCTGGAACATCTTGTAATATAGCCATCCCCATTTTTTATCTGCTGGCTACTACTACTTCTCTGTGAAATCGTTATGGGGTTTTTACAATGATAAAGCATCAGGAGGGGGTATTTCATGCTCCTTGCAGCTGACTTCTGTGGGGCAGGAGCTATCTTCTTTCTCATTAATGATCTTCTGGAAATTGACAACATGAAGGAGTCATTCCGTTACAGGAAGACATTCCATATTCAATTTCCAGCATGTTATTTTAAGTTGTATCTGTCTTGAATTCTTCAAGTATTTTGACTGCTACTTGTGGGCTACTGTTATGCATATTGATATTTAATGGCTGTTCATTTAAATTATAAGAATGTTTGTAATTATTAATCTTACAGTATCTATTGCTAGCCACCTAGGATTTACCATATAGGAGAAAAAGTGGGCTATATATGTTGGAAAATAAATAATGTTTGCTTATGTTTTGCCTACTGTTCTCACACCTGGAGGCCCCTGTTTGAAATGAAAACCTGGAAATACATAGTAGTAATCATGTGCTTTCAAATCAATTCTGAGTTATGGTGACCCTTTTTCAGAATTTCTTAGTTCTAGAGTACTCAGAAGTGATTTACCATTCCCCACTTCTGGGGATGCTTTGAAACTATCCCAATATAAATTAACACACTGGTTCCAACACAAAAGACGAACACTGCTTACATAACACTGAGACAATAAAGCATGCCAAAATAACTGAGGTGTGCATGGAATCTAAAAGAAGAATAGCACAGTGGTCCTCAACAGAGAATCTGAATATCAAGGGTCCAAGCCGTGGAGGAACAGTAAAAACTGAGAAGTTTGGATCAGACTTAACAATCCTTGTTCAGATCTTTCTTGCTGAACCAGGAACATGCTGTGAGTTTGTGCTTGCTTTCTAACGTCTCTCTCCCATGCCTTATTTGCCCTTCTTCCTCATTTCTTAAATCACAATTTCCTGCAATGGCCAACCATCATGTACGATCCTGATTTGTAGGAATGACTCAAACCACCATTTTTGGTCTCTGCATGACCAGAAAGGGTGATTTAAGAAATCAGGAAGTACAGAGTTGTGGCATGCAAGAGAGGGGCAAAAAACTACAGCAGCATAGATTTTTACCAACCTAGTTAAAATGACTGCATCATTTCTCCCATGCTTTCCCAACCTGATGTGCTCCAGATGTTTTGGGCATGAACTCCAGACAGAATGGTTAATGGTGAAAAATTATGGGAGTTGTATTCTAAAACATCTAGAATATCCTAGTTTGGGACATTCTTGTCTAATGTTTAATCTCCAAGAGCCAACGTTCTAGATACTCTAAAATTAAACCAGTGTGGATTACAAAGTAACATTGTCCAAAATTTTAAGAATAAGAAGGGGTAATACCCTGGTTAAGCTCTACCGCCTTGTAAAAAATAAGTTAGCAAAGAGCTCATAAGCAACTTGCATAGTTTGGGTTTATTCTTTTTTTTCTAAAACAACACTGCTCTTTTCTTCCTTTAAATCAGAGAGGAATGTGGAGCAGAAGCTCTTTGTCATTAACCCCCAAAAGTACACTGCACTCTACTGCCTCTGTCCCCTGAATGCACATGTCCCTGGAGAAAAGCCATCATCTCCTCCATATGGAAGAATGCACGTTCTCTGTCGTTCTCTCTCTCTTTTGTACACTCTCCCCCCCCCCACTCTTCTTCTCACAAAAAAGCATTCAAACCTTAAGGATTTCCCTGAAGGCTTCTCTTTCCTGAAATAAATGGTGGGCTGACGTCCAAAGCTAAAGGATGTACCAATAAAGAGAGCAGTTAGTAATAAATTATGTGGTGTCAAGTAGATTCCGACTTACAGCAACTCTTTCTAGATTACTGAGATGTGGTTTCCCATTCTTCTGGTGTTCCTCTGGGATTGTGCAGCTTGCCCAAGGCTACCCAGGCTGGCTGTTCTCCTGAGAGAATCAAACTCTGGCTCTGCAACCAGATACCTAAGTCACTGAACTATCTAGCCAGTTTACGTGGAAATACATCAAGGGAGAAAGTGAGGGCAGAGGGATAGAAAGTGGTGGCAGAACAACCCCGGATAGAAGAAAGGTCTTACAGAATCTGTGCTGCTTTTGACAAGGGAAGCAGGTGCGCTCCTTAAAAAACCCAATGTCAGCTTTGGCTAAGGAGCTAAGTTACTGGTCTGGCTCTTTAGTGACTGGAACGACTGTCTCCCTGATGGGGGTTTCTTCTATGTCTGTTTTTAAAAGATACTGTACATTTACTTAATGGTTCTGTTGTTGAATAAACTACACATGGAAATGAAGAGGGAGCGTAAGGAAAGAAAGACAAGCTAAGTAATGAGCTAGAAAAGGTTATTAAAAATATAAGAATATAAGCTAGAGAAGATTAGCAAAAGCTGCAAGTAATTGAGGGTACAAACAATTTTCTATGTAAAGAGATGTATCAGTTGCGCCTTTGGTGTTGGCAAGGGCGATGCAGATGACTGGTGTTGTGTTTTGGAAATGACAGTGAGGAAAAGTGGACGGAAGAGCTATGAGAATGTTCTGAAGCATAGAACATAAATACTGTGTGTTATATGGAAAAGCCTGAGAAGTTTGAACTTGGCTAAGTGCTTTTGTAAGTGGAAAGGATTGGCAATCAGTTTTTAATTTAGCAGTTTAATTCTAAGAGTGAGATGGTAAAATTGAATGATTTCTTTCTATAAATGGGAGACTGACATTTAGAAAACAGCTTTACTGTGTTGAATAGAGCAGCCAAATTCTGTGTACACTGAATTCTGTGTAGCTGAGTCCCAGGGATGTGTATGTATGTGTGTAAGATTTAGACCTGGGGCTTTCAGAAGGTGGTTTTTATTGGCACAGCCCTGTAGAGTTAGATATGTAGGAGAAACAAGTGTTCAGAAGAGGAGGAAACACCCCACCACTTGTTTTGGTCTCCCTGCAGGCTACTGAAGAGTGACATTGTCCTCTGGCCTTTTTAAGGCTCTTGGGAGGCTTCATTCTAGTGCAGATCAAAGAAGCTCGTTTCGTTCTAACATTGCTCTGTAATCCTGTTGGAGAACTCTCCCTCAGCAGAGGCAAATATTGGTGTGTTGAAGAGGCTTGTCACATGAGCAAATTACTCACCTGCAGACGTCTGTCCTGAAGTGAACCTGAGAGCAAAGCCCTCTTGCTTGGAGACGGGGGAAGAGGGTGATCCCAGCACAGCAAGTTCTGCGCTTGTGGCAAAGGCTTCTGTCTGATGCTGGATCTTGCATAAGGACATCTTTATAATCACATTTGATAAAGGACCAGCTTGGACCTAGAAGTTCTCCTTTTAGTCAGAAGGGTGCACATTAGTCAGGATGTAGCCTGTCTGGTTGAACCCCTCTCACTTATACTAGAGTGTGCATCTCTGGGTATACATGTACATCAGTATTTCTATTTGTAGATGGCATTTTTCCAGGAAGCTCAAGGCAATGCACATATTTCTCCTGCCCACTTAAACTGCACTATGTTTGAGGTAGGTTAGGTCCAGGATTACCCAGTGAGTCTCACAGATCAGAGGAGAGTAAATGTGATTTTGCTGAACATTAATATCCTCGATCTGGCTACTGCACTATCCTGCTAAGAAGCTAACAATAGCCTCTGTTTCCATGCTGATCATAAGATGTGCTCATGCAGATTTTCCCCCTTTCCTTGCTGTCATAGAAATGCAGCCCACTAACTCTGAACGGAGAGTTAAAAAACAAACACTCCACTTTCTACTGGTGGTGCTGGTGGAGAAGAGAAAGAGCATCTGATCCTTCCTCTACCAGCTTGTTTGGCTTCTCTTCTGGCCACAGAGAAGGAGGTTTTTTTTCATGTGTGGCTGGCACAAAAATTAAGCATGACAGAGCAGGGACCAATTACAGTGGTGCCTCGCTAGACAGTTACCCCGCATGACAGTTTTTTCGCTAGACATTGACTTTTTGCAATCGCTACAGCGATTCGCAAAACAGTGCTTCCTATGGGGGAATTTCGCTGGACAATGTTTGGTCCCTGCTTCACAAACCGATTTTTGCTAGACAACAATTTTGACACCTCCCTCCGCGCTTGCAAAACAAGTGTTTTCGGGACCTAAGCTTCATAAGACAGCGATTTAAACAGCTGATTGGCGGTTCGCAAAGCAGCTTTCCTATGGCCGATCTTCGCTAGGCAACGACGATTCTTCCCCATTGGAACGCACGAAACAGGTTTCAATGCATTCCAATGGGGAAATGCTTTTCGCTAGATAATGATTTCGCTAAACAGCGATTTCAGTGGAACAGATTATCATCATTTAGTGAGGCACCACTGTATTCTTTCCATACTGGCCACAGTTGAATGTAATAGTACTGAATGGCATCTTTTTCGTATTCTCTGTGTGTCATAGGAGAGACCCTGGCTATAAAAGCAAGGTGTTGAGGATCCTCCAGTGTGAGAATCCTGGAAGCATCAGACTCCTTGCAGGGCTAAAGCAGGAAGCCTTTGATTCTGCTCTGATATGGCAGTAGCAGTGGTGACTCTTGACAGCTGAAGAAAGCAGTTCCAACATCCCTAGTCATCTTCAAAAATAGTGTAGGTCCTGCTTGGCTTCCAGTGCAGGTTTCTAATAGACCAGACTAGGGTAGCGATGGAATGGCTGCTGATAGGCCGGTGATGATTCCAGAAGGCCAAGGCAAGGAAGAGAAGGCATCCAGGGCCAGCATTTATGATAGACTACCAACATTTGTACAGAAACCTTGCAGTTAGAAGCGGCTGCCAGGATTTGCTTTTTCTTTTTCTTGTTTTTTTTAATCCCCACTTCTTTCCTTTTTCTTTTGGGTCTGAAAATGTGTGGGTGAAGATTTGTTTCATTATTGATCTTGTAAGTTATTCTGGGACACCTTTTTTTGTCCAGAGAGGAGAGTAAAAATAGTTAAAACTGATGAATAAATGATTAGATTAATGTCTAGTCCTAGACATTTTAATGCTGCCCATGGCTAGCAAGTTTGGACTTGCTCTTTGCCTGACCTTATTTCCAAGATTAGTCCCCTGCCTTCACTTGTCCACTTCTTTAAAAAATTGTCGACAGTATACATTGGACCTCAGCTTCCTTGGTTGATTGTGTTACCTGCAAGAAAGCTTAGTTGTTGTCATATCAGGCAGTGGGGCCCTATTAAGAGAGCTGGCAACCAGGCCCCAGAAGAACTTCCCAATGTCCTAGCTGCTGACATTGGGGGAACGTTAGACAAGGAAACCAAGGAAGTTCTGGACGTGCTTTCAGTTGGAAATTTACTAGATCTACCAACCTTGGAAAGATGGAAGGCTGAGTCAGCCTCAAGCCAGCTTCCTGAACTTGGTATCAAACTCAGATCATGAGCAGAGTCTTTACTGCAGTACTGCAGTGTAACCACTGCACCATGAGGCATGAAGAGAGTATTCTCTAACTGTAGAAGCATGTTAGACATCACATGTGAGCACATTTTTGCTTTTGTGTAAAATTTGGTGGCAAGCCACACCCCCAGATTACAGCGGCAAACTGGAAAAAGCTCTGAAAATAAACAGCATTCTTAGTTTGATGGATTTTATATCCTGCTTACAGGAGCGTCTGGTTTGCATGTTGGGTTATATGCTTCAGTACCCTATCCTCCATACACATGACAGCAAGACAGAAGCATATTGGCTTGCTAAATGAATTTGCCAAGCAATATAATGTCACTGTGATAACACAGACCAGTCTGTAGAAAGAGATCTCTGTATAAAGGGACAGAATGGATGGGATGGGGGAGACGTGGTGTTGTCCACAATCCATTTCTAATCAGGATTAGGAGTGGAAAGTGAAATACTTTATCCTAAACAAGTAACATTAAAGTGATTGTGCTGAATTGTGCTGAGGTTCATGACTTTAGAGGGTCTCCACTTCCTCACAGGAGCTCAGACATGGCAGAAGATGTGGGATCTTTGTTTATTCTAAATGCCAAGGCATATCTTCAGCCCAGAGCTCTATCGGCTCCATACTTTTTTCCTCCCTTGCATCTGCTGTACTATGAAGTGCAGTCCTGCCCAGCTAAGCATTTAACGACTAAGAGCAGATCTGATTCTTCTTCTTGCAGTTCTTCTCTGGAATGCTGATTGACTGCATGGAATGGGCCTTAATGCTAATGCCTGGATTTCGTTTTACTTAAGAGATAATTGCTTACCAAAAAACTGTATATGTCTGTTGAGGCAGTGGTACAGTGTGTGATGATGGGCACAGAGTTTATTTATTTATTGAATATATTTATATCCCACCTTTCTCTTAAAGGACCCAGAGCATCTTGCATCATTAAAAAATAACCACACCAAAATTTAAAAAAAAAATGCTTATAATATTTATTTATTTTAAATACTTTTATTCTGTCTTTCTCCTTAAAAAGGTGGCTTACATTGTTGAAAGAAATGTTGTCTTTCAAAATATTGAAAGACAGTATTTAAAAATAATTAAGCAAATATATTAAAAACAGTAAATAAGAACATATTTTAAAGTAAAATTTAAAAGCAGCAAGATTTAATTTTATGCAAGTCTCACTTTTGTGTGTCTATGTGCCTGACCTTTAAAATATTTTTTAAAAGAGCATTTTCCTAGAAACCTAAGGCTACAGAGATATGATTGGCAGTGCCTGCCTGCTGAATTCTCAGAAGCTATGGATATGGAACGATAAGATTTCCAGAAGTTAGGGGTGGAAGATGGGGAGGCTGCAATATCCTTGTCTCTCCTAGAATTATCACAAAAGAATAAATTAAGCAGAAGTTGAACTTGTATAAACATAATCTGTTTGCCTAGTTTTCAGAGTTCCACCTTTCTTGGGTGTAGAATGAAGGGAGGTGTCCATAGCTTTCAGTTTGTTCCTGAGGGAGGCCCAGGCAATCATTTTGGTGCAATGTTGGTTTGGTGGACTTCTCCTGCTCACAGAATGAGGTCTGGAAAACATGCGTGGAAAGGGAGTTTGCCATTTCTATATGCAGTGCTTGTCATACTGTTGAGCGGGGGGGGGGGAACTGTGGCCCTCCACATGCTATAGATTGCAGCTCCCATCGTCCCTGCTCGTTGGCCTTCGGGGCTGTGTCTGATGGGAACTGCAGAGCCGCAGCTTCTTGTCTCTACTGTATAGATCGCCAGTATGGTGTATTGGATAGAGTGACAGACTAGGACTCTGGAGAACAGGGTTCGAATTCCCACTTGGCCGTAGAAACTCACTGGGGGAGTAGAACTGTAAAGCCACTTCTTAAATATCTCAGTTACCTTGAAAGTCCCATTAGGGTCACTATAAGTCAGTTCCAACTTGATGACACATAACTTAATTAAATGAACTAACTGTAGAGTATACAGCACATCATTGCTGTTGTATAAAATATTAGCTTTCGAGGGTAAAATTCTTCTTCACCCTGTATTTTTCTTTTCTTTCTTTTTTTGTTTTTGTTTTACTAATACTTTTTAGTAAGTGAGTTTTTACATTCTTTCAGTCAACCAAATGGAACAGAGATGGGGAGACAAATACGGAAAGCTGGGTATGGCGGTCATTTGAAAGTAGGAGATTTATGATTATATAGAACAGGGCTAGGCTACTGAGCCGTTCTTAGTGTTTATGGGCTGGAGCTTCCATGATCCCTCAAAATTGGCTTTACGGGCTAGGTCTGATGATTGTTGCAAGCCAAAGAACCTTTAGAAGGCTGACTTCTTTCTCTTGACCCAAAACCCCCTCAGTGAATCTTGTATAGGGCAAGTTGTCGCTATGGGACTTCTGTTGCAAGTAGGCCTATAAGGCTCCTAGATGCGTAGGGCATATTTACGCCTGCAATAGGTCATGCATTGAAAATTCAACATGGCTGTTGACTCCCTAGTCTGCTGACCAATGAAGGTGTCTGGTAACCTTTCCCGTGCTGGAAAACCAGTCTCTGTCACCATAGAGCCTCTTAACAAGTCAATGTCAATGACTGTCTGATAGACTTTCCAGAGCAGAAATGTAACTTAGCAGTGTATGGTTGCCCACAAAGCACAGAAAGAGATTTCGAAACCTTAGGCTTCAAATCAAAAGGAGCCCATATCATCAACTCACACCAGCAGCCATCTCCTTCATACTAGCTATCCTTCCTTTCACATAGAAGGGAATGGTTTTTCCAATACGATCTGGGACAGGTACTCAGATTGTAATTTTTGCTAGCTTGTTTTAATTGACTGTTTAATTTAGATGTTTGATTGCATGTCATTCATCTTTCTGCTGATCTTCAGTAATTTTGTGCTTGCATTTTCTGTTTCATTCTGCTAAATTGAAATAGAAGTCTGGCATTACTTGGCCTCGTAGTCGCCTACAGAGAGAGATGCTGATCCTTGTGTATTTAAAATACGAACAACTTGAAGCTGGCAAAATGCCTTGGAGTATGAGTAATCTGTACTAGGGTACCTTTTCCATGTCCATGTTGGCTAGAGATTCTGAAAGTGTTGTCCAAAAACATAGCTTCCTCAAACTCGGACCTTTTCCCTGCTGAAGGCAAAGTATAGACAACTTTCTTCTGCTTCTATCTTTGGAAGTGCACAGATTTAGAATATACCGGTAGTTATTAGCTGGACCACCTAGATTCACTGTAGGTGCCCATGGTGTGTATTTATGGACGAATCTTCTACTTTTATATATTTAACAATGAATTGAGAAAATGCTAGCAAGGTCATGTGTGCAACCTAGGTTAACTGATCACAGAAGACACACAGAACACTCTGATCCTTTCCAGACAAGGATGCAATCCGTTGGAGTGACTTTGACTGGCATGGGCTTCTGGCATCCATTTCAAGCTGCTGGTTGAAGCTGCTGGGTTGACATTTCATATAAATCAAGGCCCTGCTTCTCAGTTAATGTGACCATAGAACCATCAGCCCCTAGTCTGGTGATACGGACTCCAGTGATTCCTACCTAAGAGCCCAGAATCCTGCAGGGGATCCCAGTGTTGGCAGGCTAGGATGATAAAGGAAAACATTATTGGAATCATTGATAATCATTGCTAGTACAATAGAAGTCACCACACTTTTTTTGTCTTCAAAGCCTGGAAGGATTAACCTCTCCTCTTTTTACTACAACTCCCAGAATCCTCCAGCTAGTTTGATCAGGATTTTTCATTCCAAAAATCACTTTTTTAAGCTCTAGTCTTCCTTTCTCCCTCTCCCCTCCCACACACTTTGGGTGAAAGACAAGGGAGTGCAGTAAAAATCTCTGGAGGGCCCTGTTCAGCCCAAGTGCCTTCAGTTGTTCCACGAGGTGTTTTCCTAAACAGCTTATTCATTGCAGTGATGCTCAAACAGCCTTGAAGGACCCTCACAAAACAGCTCTTGATTACAGAGCTACCCTGCCCACTTGAGCACTCAGGTGTCTCGACAGGCCCAGGAGGGGGATTAATTCTGTTTTGTAAGTTGGTGAGGAATTGGAAGCTAAATTCTGTCTGACAGATTGGCTTTTGACTTCTGATTCTTTGAATGGGGGTGTAGCTGAGAACTGCTTTTGCTGTGAAAGCAACTCATCCTTGTGATCCCAGACAGTGACTTTAAAGCTTTTGGTGGGGAACTGGAGCTGCATCAATGCTGTCTGACTGCCTCTTAAAGGTTTTTACCTAGATAATCCTAGGAAGTCTTGCTTCCTACATTCATAAAACTAATGTGAGAGCTCCAAGTAATGGATTTTGTAATATAAACACAGCCAGCTCTGTTGTAGAAGTTGTTGGGTGCTGAAAAACCACATGGTTCCATTTTCCTGGCTGTGAAACAAGGCTATCCCTACAGAGAGTAACATGAGTATCTTCAGTAAAAGTGCTTAGAGAAATGTTCTTTTACATAAAATTGTTCTTTTAACCAAAAAAAAAGAGGTGCTTATATATGCAATCATAATTTTGTGTTGCCCCAGCACATGTATCACATCTTCTTGTAGATTCTGACTAATCCCATCTTTCTCCAACCCTATTCCCTCCCATTGTTTTGCTCTGTGATGCCTGCAGTCCCCAGAGAGCATAGGGAAGATTGGGTCAAGCTGACTTCGCAGAAAAGGCTTCCTGTTTTCAAGTCACTCAGACTTGAACCATAGGTTAAAAGCAAAAGTTACAACATTTTCAGGCATAACCTTTCCATTAATATGACAAGCCCAGACACACCAGAAATGGGTTTTTCCCCTTTTCGTGAGATGGCATGACATTTCATTTAGTTGTTATCATTCTATTTTGTCTTTTGGGGAGTTGAGCCTCATCGACTTTTCTGTAGCTTGCACTCATTTCCCCGTCGCAGCTGGGAAAGAGGAAATGTGTAAGAGCTGTAGTTCAGTGCCAGATCATATAGCTTGCTTGGAAAACATCTAAGGTTTAATCCGTGGCATTCAGCTGTTGATAAAACAATATAGCTGGCTATCTGAGAACCCAGTCTCTAAGGAGTATTTAAAACCTCATCTTGCTTTAGACCTCATGGTAGAAGGTCTGGGGCATACAATCTCCTAATGCCATGTGTAGGATCCAGAGCTTGAATGACAGCTGGACAAAAGTTGAGAAATAGTTGAGAAGCTCTGGATCTTTGCCATCATTGTACATTTTATAAATTTCTTTATTAACAGTTCTCCCTTCTAGCATCGTCAGCAATTCAGTGTAAGGAGAACAAATATATGGCTAGTGGCGTGTGCGTGTGCTTGCATACGTGTTATGTTTTTAAAAACAGAGCTTAGTAAAATTAGACACACATTTTGTAATGTAATTGATTAACAAATCTTGCTTCTGAAAATCCTTAACAGCCTGTCACTCATGAAATCTCGTAACAGACCGTGACATGGTTTAGTTTAGGAAGCTGAATTGCTGTTATTCAGCTAGTTGGTACAAAGGAGGGGGTGAGTGATTCGGACCCTCAAGATAGCTTTCAGCGGCATGTCCTGTCATTCTTCACCTTTGGCTACGCAGGTTACAGCTGATGGATGTTGGAGTCCAGCAGTAGCTGGAGGGCTGCAGTTGCCCACCCGGGTGTAAGGGCAAACTTACAGAAAAGGCACCCATTCTTGTAAATGAGACAGAGCAAATCATTTCTGGAAAACAGACGTTGCAGAAATGTCCTACTGTGAAAGCTCAGAAATGATAGCCTTTTTGTGTCTGATAAGAACAAGTTCACTGTAGCCCTGCAGCAGAGTTCTTTTCAGCTACTGAAGGTCATTTGAACAAGCATTTTGCAAGCATTGAATGAAGCGCCTTCATGTCTCTCTTTGAAAAAAAATCTGTGAATAAACTCAGTAGTCTTTTAATTAATTATAGTTTCCAATTCTGGACAAACTGGAAATTGTGGTTCTTTATTGGGACAAATTGAGAAATTCTTATTAATTATAGACTTCCTGGTTTGCTTGGTGATTGGACAAAGAAAGGAGGGAATTGTCTATTTGGAAGTGAAGAGGTTCAGTGTCATATTTTGAATTACAGAGCTAAGTTAATTATAGTGTGAATCAGTTTGGATGACTTCTTGAAGGTCTTGGAAAGATTACTGTCCCATATTTTGCAGTGTGGTATTGAATTCATCATACAATTCTGAATAAATCTGGTCTCCTCTGATTCTGGAAATGCTGTTAGTACTTGGATGGGAAATACCAAGTGTCCCCACCTAGGGCTAGAGAAGAGCTACAGTATTTCTTCCAGTCCGTAGTGATAGTATCGAACTAAATGAACCAATATTCTGACTCATTCTAAGGCGGTTGTCTTGCTGTGAAACTGAACGGCAACAGTTCCTGATGCTGAGTCTCCAAATGTTTTTGGACTATTACTTCCAGAATCCTTGATTGCAGCCTGTACTTTTTGGGGCTTCTGGGAGTTGAAGTCCAATAACACCAAGGAAAAAAAAACAATAGCTGGGAGGGGGGCAAGTTTGAAAAATATATGAAGGCTAGCTACTCCCATATCTTCATTGCATGGTGGGTGGGAATGCTGAGTGGAGAATATAGCAAATGCAGATGGCATAGAATTGAGCTGTATAAGAATCCCAACTTTTTATTTTTTTAAAATAGATAAAAATTTCTAGGCTGTATGACTCCAAGAGGCTTTTTGGAAATGTCTGGGGCAATGTCAGTTGAAATCTCTGATGCCAGATCACAGGTTCATTAAGCTTTCCTGTTGTAAAAGGTGGAGTGGAGATCAGAACTTCAGTGACCTGGCCCCTCTCATGACTAACAGAATCAGAATAAATTATGCAAAATGGAAAAGATGATAGAATAATATATGCATCGTAGGGCATATAGTGCAAAAAAAGTTTAGATGCAACTTTTTGTGTGATAGAATTTGAATGGCCTAAGTATAGAATGTTAAGAAGACAGAAGAACTGACAACTTTAATGCTGACAGTGAAGAAATTTAAATAGTTAAATATTTTGTATACCTTGATTCAATTATCAACCCAAATGGAGACTACAGCAAGGAAATCAGAAGATGGAGACTTGGAAATGCAGCAATGAAGAAATTACAAAAGATCATCAAGTGAAAGGATGTGTCTCTGGACCTGAAGACTGAGATCATCCACACACTTATTTCCAATCACCACGTATGTGACCATGGACAGTAAAGAAAGCTGCCAGAAAAAAAAAATGGTTATTTGAAATGTAATGCTGGAGGAGAGTTTTGCAGATACCCTGGATTGCAGAAAGAGAAATAAGTGGTCCTAAATCAAATCAAGCCTGAACTATCTCTGGAGACAAAAATGTTGAAGTTGAGGCTGTCTTGCTTTGGGCACATCATGAGAAGGCAGGATTCTCTGGAAAAAAGCATCTGAAAGATGGAAGGCAGCAGGAAACTAGGAAGACTAAATATGAGATGGGTCGACTCCCTAAGGAACCTAAGGCCTGAGTTTACAAAAGCTTACTAAGGCTGTTGAGGACAGGGCATTTTGGAGATCACTCATTTATAGGATCATGAGTCAAAGGCGGCAGCACACAACAACAATAATATAGATGATGGTGGTGAATTTCAGGGTGGACTGCATGCAGTCCTTATCAAGGGTGTTCAAGGACGGTTGGAAATTACCGAGAATAATTAAAATATCTTCTGATTAGGCCATTTCTAGTTTTTCCAGAGCTTTTATAAAGAAGGTCACATCTTAAAATCCTTGGAAGGAAGGGAGGTTGGGTCAGTCAGCTCCTCATGTACAAACAAAGGATGGCAATTTGGCTGGCAAATCAGTTTAATGTCTAAGGAATACAGAGGGGGCTGGGTGGTGTCTTTTTCACAGGGCGCTGTGGTTCTAGAGGAATCTAGTTCAAGGTTATGGAGACCATTCTGTTAGAGTCCATGGGGTTATGAGCTAATTATTCTGTGGATAGGGGTTCCTGTGAAGTTTTGTAGAGACGTAGTATTTTGAAATGAAGGAACCATTAATGTTTAGCAAAGCTGGGAGAAGTAGCTTTCTCTGCTGATACTAGACCTTTCTAAGCAACTCTTATTAGAAGTATTTTTATTCTCTATAGCATTTTAGGGACTGGAAGAGTAATGCAGCAGTAATACCTTTATGGGTATCAAGAGAAACCTGCCAGAACCTTTGTCTGTAGGGCAGGAGCTGTGAAAAGAAATATGCTTTTCTCTGGTGTATTACATTTTTGTAGATTTGCCTAATGCTGGCTATCTTTTGCATTCTAATAAAGCATATGGAGTTTTTCTGTGTGTTCAGCAAGGGGCAGAAGTAATTTCTGGCCACTTAGTGGTGATTGGATCTCAAAGTGGGCAGCAGAACCAGCTTTTAGAGAAGATCAAGGCAGCCTCTAATATTTCGTCAAGATTTTGTCTCTACTGGGATTAGATTTATATTGCCAACCTTTGTGTTTGGGAAGCTGTTTATCCATCTATTATTTTTGTCATCTGGTTCCTTAAATTAATGAAGAAACATATCACACACACACACACATATACATGCCAAGACATGACAGACATTTATTTTCCTGGTAAGAAGAGACCATTTATGGCACAAGCTTATGGATTCAGAAATGCTTAACAGTTATTTTCCTTGGTTATGGATAAGTGTTCCTAATCAAACCTTGTTTAAAAATTGGCAGCAAGGTAAGATCTAAATCCAAAGTTTTAGAAGTAGTTTTGCAAATTTCAATGGGGGCTTCCCCTTTGTGTCCTCAGGAGGGTAGGATTTAACTCAATAGGTTCAATATGTAAATTATGTATGTTCAGGGAAAAAGGTCTTAGCCAGAGTTAAATTAACAAGCCATGGTTTGTGCTAATTGTAGTTAAGCACTAATACTATTTACATGTCACAATTAAATCATGATTTGGTTTGTTGAACTCTGACTTATTTAGATATGCAGACTTACTTCCATTAACAAGCCATGATTTGTTCAAAGCCACACACCTCAACTTGGACTCATGAATAGTTCTTGGCTCACAGTCATGGCTTGTTTGAACCATGGCTTGTTAGGATCTCAAAATCCACAACTAGAGTTCATTTGTGGTTTGTTTTTGCAGCTGCTTACTCTGATGTAGGAACTGACAAAAGGTTTAGTAGAGAAACAAACCATAAAATAAAGTATTCCTTGTCACTTGCCATACAATCCATGTCTTAAAAGAGAAACCATTGTTAACACAAACCATGCCTTATCATGAGATGTACTATATGTCTTAATGAGCCTAAAGTTTCAGATTCCATGTTTTAGACTTGAGAATTTCAACCTGTGGTGCCAAAAGAAGTGTTATCCAGCTATGTGACTTTGAAGTGATCACAGTTCAGGCACATTTCAAGCACACTGACTGTTTGATTGATTTATTCTTTTAAGCATTTTTAGAACCAATTTTCAGAAAGAACAACTGCCTCTGAAAAGCAAGCTAAAATATTTTAAATATACTGTACATACTTTTGCCAAGAAATATCCCAAACACTGCAAAACAGTGTTCCTTTCAGGAAGCCCACCAGTACAAAGAACTGGTGCCCTGCAGAGAGGTGCAGATCTTTTAAGCTGTTTCGTCCCCTTAGTTGTTTGGCTTTAACTGTTACACAGAGGTTTAAAGGGCTGTTGTGCTTTTAACAGAGTAGTACAAATAGTTCCAAAGGCCATTCCTAAACCCCATTTCTTGCATGCGAGTGCAAAGTTTAATCTTGGATATAGTAGCTTGTTCACAAGGCTTTATTGGATTTATTTGAGAGAGAGGAGGAGGACAAAGATGTTTGAAGGGTATTAATTTCAGATTCTTATCTTTTTTCCAAACAGGCAATAGGATTGTGTTATCATCACTGTTGAAGTACATAATAATTAGATTCTGACCTGGCATTTCCTCTTAGCATTTCTTGCCATGTCTTTCTTTGAAGAAGTCAGGATCTATAGTTTTTCTCTCCCCTCCCCTTTACATTCATTCTTGTTGCCTCTCATAAAAGTTCACTTATATTTTAAATAACAATCCATGCATGTTGCCTCCACTTACAATACATTCCATTCTGTATACGGATGACAATATTATGGTAGTAGAGTCTCAATATCACACCAGCTTTATGCAGTAATGGAGAAAAAGGGGGGGATTGGAACCAGGCAGCCATAGATTCAAAGTGAAGACTCCAGAGCAGTTTGTACCCTGTTCATCATGGCTCACACTCACTACTGTATTGCTACAGTCCACAAGGGAAGAACTGTAATGGAAGCAGGATTGCACTATGTGCCAAGTAAGAATTTAGTGAGTTTGAATTATATTAGCACTAGTTTGCTTTATTTAGGCTGAATGCAAGGCTGTTATCACTAGCAGACTAGAATTTGCAGGTCGGTGTGAATGATTTGTGTATTTCCCATTGCTCTGAGGTGATGTGGGGGAAAATCTTGAAGGAAGAGTCAAAACGATCAGTGGGAAGGAGTGTGCAACCCTGCTCTTGAAGAATGTCCTTATAAAAACATGAGGGCCAGCACCGCATTTCTCAGAATGCCTTTTTTACACCATACTAAAGTCTGTTTTTCCCATCAGTGAGCTCTATTCATTCATTAATTAAGGATGTTAAATTGACATATAAGGAGGAGGAGCATGATAGCTCTGCCCCTGGTGTTCTTGGTTCCAGTGCCTTCCTCTTACTCTTGGAGAGTGATGAATCTTAGGAGAGAGCATCCACTCTCTTCAGGGGCTACTCATGTGAGTTAGAGTCCTGGAAATTGGCTCCAACTCACATGGAAAACCTCCATGGGCAGTAGAAATTATCCAGTTCAGAAAACTGCTCTGTTCAAAGGGAGAGGAAGAATGGAGGGGGATATGACTAACAAGCTTTCCTCCTTGCGTGTTGATTTCACACACTTTATGAGTGATTGAATAGAGGGATAAAGGGGAAGAGAGTCTCAGTGTCATGTTTTTTCCCATGACTTCGCTGTGTAAATAGGAACTGCACCGAAGTATTAAAATGCTGAAATGTACATGTAGAGGAGAGAGAGGGTCCAGTGCCTACAGTGAGGACTTCCTCCCATCTGCTGTTTTGTGGTTTGATCTGTAGTCCGTGTGCAAGAGTTACACCCCTAAATCCATAGTGTTACTTCTCTGTCGGCATTTGCTATTTTCCTGACCAAAATGGAATGCAAACTTACTAGGGATTCTGAAAGTGGAAATCTGATTTTTCCTCAGGCTTTGTCTGCTTGATATTTTCCAAACTGCTTCTGCTTGGCCTTGTCCCCTTTGCTCTAAATCTGGGGGAGATGCTCTGCCTTTGATCGGGGCTGAACCAGTGATTCACTGTTTGAAGACCAGCTTTTGTAACTTTTCTGCTCCTCCCTGCTAAGCACAGCATCTGGCTGTCTGTCAGGAAAAGCCAAGCATTTTGGGGCAGGTGTGGTAGCATCTCATCCCACTGTAGCTGGAGTTTGCCTTGTTTGCTCAAGGACAAAGAAACCAGTTAGATTTTTCTTTTGAATTCTCGTCTAGACTTCTTGCAAAAGGAACTAGCTAAAGTTGGCTGGTCAATGATCACTCAGTGGATTTCACGTTCTTTCTTTGGCCAAAGATAGTCTGTGCGGTAGTCAAGCCAGGCTAGCTTGTATGATTTCCCCCTTCCCCTTTGGTTTCATTTCCTACATTTAAAAATCATCTTGCTTCCCCCTTTTTCTTCTTGTGCTTAGACAAAGTCTAATATCTTTTTTCTTTCACCAGCACAGGTCTGGAAAGCCCAATTAGAATAGGGCAGTTTTACAGCTTTGCGTCCCGGAAAGTGGGATCCTATCCTCTCTCTCCATGAAAACAAGCTGTTGTTTTCCAGATGGTTTCACTGTAAGGGGTGAAAGCGGTCATCTCCTTGGCAAAGGACAGCCACCTTGGCAAAAACCTACTTTGCTTTCATTCTTATGATCTGGACATGAACCTGGAGGCTGTCAGAGATTGTGAAATGACATCCCCTTTCTTTGCTCTCAGATAAAGCTTTTTGGACGGAGGGAAAGAGGGAGGTATGGGGTGCTCCAAGGGTCAGTCACAGTTTATTTAGCAATAAACGAATTGCAGCCTCCAGGAATTCTGGGATCTCAAAATAACAGTTTTTAGGAGCTTTGATGGGGATAATGTGTATTGGATCTTATTCAAAAGCTGGAGGTTTATTCCCGTTAATAATAGGGAGCGGGAGCATTTGCGTCCCAGACCAGTATTTTCTCTAAGTTTCTTCTGTCTCTCCTCTTGTTCCCCCCCCCGTAGGAAAGCCCCTCAGCCACTTTGTTTTTAGCACTATTTTAATTTGCATTATATAACTCCAGGCAAGTTGCAAGTTGCTCCCTGCTGAGTGCTGAGTTCGAGTTAGAAATTGTATATAAAAGTAATTCTGTTCATGGTGGACTGCTTTAAAGCTGACAGTGTGGCAGTTCCATGCACTCAGAAGAGGCAGCAACCACAGGGCAGGTGAGCTTTGATGTTCCTCTGTGATCAGTTGTTACATTTGAAAATAATTATTTTATGCATTATTTGTCAGTTGCATTTATATCCCACCTTCCTTCTAGTGAGCTTCCTTCCCACTTCATCCTAACAAGAACCTTGTGAGGTAGATAACCATGGGAGATAGCGACAGGCGGGGATGTGGACTTGGGACCTCCTAAATCTCAGTCCAGTAACTAGCTATAAGCTAGCTCTGGTCCCTGTAGATACTTTCTGGGAAGCATCACATTGAAGTCTTTACTAGAAATTGAGAATAATTTTCTAGAGTAGAGAAGGCCCATTGAATCAGTGGCGATTTGGTGACTTAATGTCTCTGCAAGTTCCATTGATTCAATGGGCCTACTCTAGTTTTGACTTACTACTGGCTTTCAACCTGTGTTTTCACAAAATTGTATACTGTCGTCTCTTTTGCTTTGCTTGTTAACACTATTTGAGAAGCAAGGCACCAGTTGTAGTAACATTGATGGTGGATACAGGTAGCATTGTGTAGGTGTGGACAGGGTCAGCAGGTGGGCAGGCTGGCCTGTGGCTTAGGCCAGAGATGTCTCAGGGTCTCATTCTATTCTCCAGAAAATGTTTGGCAACTGAAAACATATCTTGCTATATCTACCATCGTTAAGCTCCATGATAAAATTCAGCACTGGCTAGTGGTAAGGGCTCTGCAATTATGGGATGCACATGCTAGGCATGTTTGGGGATTCACATGTTTAAAAAGTTAAGCAAACCCCAAACTCAAGAAAATGTGAGAGTGATGTAACGCTTCTGTGAGAATGTGATCTCTCTTGCTTGCTCATGCAAACAGTTTAACATTTTTATTTCCTTACAAATCAAAACTGTCAGCAAACGTTTTGCGACATTTTGATTAAAATTTGGCAGGGATGTCAGGGCCTAGATTAAATTGCTTCATGAGTTGGATGAAGGGATTTAAAAACCTGTTTGTGATAATGGCTTTTGGGAAATAGGCAGGGGTAATGTTCAAAGAAAATCAAAAGTAAAATAAAAATCCCACTGGGCTCAGGCAGGAACCTTGTAAGCAGCTTTTTAGGTACAAGTTAAATGCCTTAAACATCCCATAAAGCAAGATCTTCCAGTTACTGGGTAAAATTATATTTTCCACTATTGGGTTGATAGACACATACATAATATCTATCTGTAGGAGTAGCTATGGAGGATGAAACTTGTCACATTGAGTACTTGACTTCTAGTTAGTTAACTTTCTTCATAGCCCAGTCTTAGAAAATTAGGCTTCAGCACAAGCTGTTTAGTAAGGGAATCAGGAATTCGGCTTTAAGAGACTGTATAGATTTTCTTGTTAAGTTAGGCTTTATAGGATTTTTTTTTAAGCAGAAAGAGATGTTCAATATAACTGATTGGCAGTGAAGCACAAAATTCCAGGCTTTTCCCAGCAATTTCACATGCATACTAAATAGCATGGGGGACAAGTTGGAACTCCACAGGATACCACAGATCCAGAGCCCCTGTGTCAAACAGAAGTCCGCCAGCACCACATTCCGAAACTGGCCCTCCAAGCAGGATCGGACCTAGTGTGAAATAGTCCTGCGGAGCAGAACCAATAGGGACATACTCTAGTTTCCTTTCTATTTCTCAAGATGTATAGATCATTCACCATAATGACCAAAACAATCTCTCTCCCATAAAGTGGGGAGGAGGAGGGCCAACTTTACTGCCTTGCACTCAGTAAAGGCAAGGTGAGATATAAGTAAATGACCACTTATAGCAGCCATTCTCAACCTTTTTTGGGCCATGGCTATAAATACATTATAAAAGAAATATAGGCTGAATCAGGATTATATGAGTCCCATGACGAACCTTACAAGATGGTGTGTGAAGAATTCTTTCCAGTCTGTGCCCCCCTTCAAATGTACCAGGGCACCCAAGGGGAGCCATATGGCCCCCATTGAGAGTGACCACTCTACAGACTTCCTACCACATTTTGTTCAAAGCAAGGAGTTTTATTCGAGGTGCGATCATCACTGCTCATTCTCTTCCGCAGCCATAGCCAAGAAAAACAATGGATAGGTATGTACTGTAGGATCATGTCCCCCTCACTTCCTCTTATGGAAGCATTCAAAAGTGGAAGTGCCCTGCCAACTGCGCTAACTTGCCATTTGGAATCCTCTTATTGGGAGCTGATGGATGGTGCGGTAGATGTGACAGGGCAGCTGTGCCTTGGTTTCCCGTGAAATGCACAAAAGTGGCTGTGAAGGCCTGTCCTGGCAAGAGCTTGGTTGGTGTTTCCATGCCTGTAGGCAATCTCTGCAAATAGTCCCCCACTGTTCCCACTGCCCTGTGTGTGCTCAGCAAACAAGGCTTTCCCAAGGCTGTTTGCTCAGAGCTTATAAAAAAACTCTGAGCTATTGTCAGTGAGGATAAGGCAAAGTAACTGTTCTCCAAATAGGGGGCCTGACTTGAGTTTAATCAATGTTATTTATTATATGTAATTCCATTAGTCTTCAGTGAATGGTTGGGCCCGTCTTCAGTTCTGCTGGCTGCTGCCAAAACATTGGGAATGGATGCACCTTCACGTACATGAGCCAGAAAAGGGGACCTGGTGTTCTTTGGGTTTATGTTTTGCTCTTTGTTTATTTTGCTCATTGAAGGTTTTTTTTCTTTGTTTTTAACAACACAGCCCCTTCAGAGTCTGTATCCTACAATTTCCCCCCACCTTTCCTTCAAGGAAGATATGTTAGTTTCTCTTCCCCTTCTCCCATTTTATCCCCACTACTACTGGAGGAGATAGATTAGGTTGAATGGGAATGAGAGGGGGTGAGAATGATTGCCTTCAGGTCACCCAATAACTTCTGTGGCTTAATGATCTAATCAGTAGGTCACACATGGCTGATCCAGTCATTATGGAATGGAGGGGGCATTGTTGTTTTAGGATGAAGGGCCCTCTTCCCCCATTTTTGAAAACTGCTGGGACAGAGTGTAAAATAAGCAATGTTGGCTAACAATGTCTTACTTCAGGTGTCTGTGGGAGCTTATCCAAGACAAACTCTGCTGGAAAGCTCTGGTTTTATTATAAAAGCTGGGTTGGATATACTGTATATTCATTCAGAGGTAGATGGGAAACTGCTTCTCACCAGGAGGTGGTCCTGAGCAGCCCTTTCTGCCTCTAAGGACCAAGGCCCAGTTGTGAGACACAGACTGGTAGGGACCATCAGCAGTCTCCATATGGAGCATAAGCCTCTTTGGCAGCTGACCTTTGTTTTGCCCAGAATTTCCCTTTGCCACTAGCACAGAAAGATCAAGTAACAACATTCAACAGAGACGAGGCTGCTGCTTTGCATGAATAACCCTTGATTAACACATTCCGGCTGCTGCTTTCAGGAAAGATCATTACTGTGTATCATTGGCATTGCACTAGGAGAAAATTCCTTTCTCCAAATTTGTGCCATACTCCGGCTACACATAGCCACTATCAGCTCCAGATGGGATAGTGGCAGTTTCAGGCGGCAGCAGCAACAGCTAAACTGTGAAGGCAGATTCGGATGCTGTCCTACTACAGGCTTAAGCTACCCTCAACCAACCTTCTCATGTTTGCTTGCCTTCCTTTTTTCAGTAGGTTTGTATGTATGAAGATTCCCATAAAATCTAGGTATTGTAGATAAAGGTTCAAAATGGGAAGTCCTTGCTGGAACGAATAATAAGAAGGATACAGAAGGGATACAATGGATAGTACAAAGGAAAGGAAATTTAAAAAATGCAAAATAATAGGGCAAATAGAATGCCATATAATATATGATAATGTGGGCTATTTGGGCAGGAAGGAGGGTGCCCGTTTTGGTCCCTATTTTGGTCCCTGTTAGGAGGATTCCGGTCCTATCATGTTATGGCCAGGTTAAATGACAGACTTTTAATGACGTGTTCTGAGAGGGAGGAAGTACCTACAGTTGCTCGTTCTCAAGGCTGGATTAAGATACATAGAGGCACTACATTTAAGTTTAAGAGGCTCTGAAGCAATACCCTCATCCCCATTTATGATTCTAGCAGTTGTTTAAGCATGAAAAGTGGGTTGGGAGGATTATAGTCTTAGAACTATAGAGCTGGAAGGAACCCTATGGATCATCAAGTCCAGCCCCTGGCAAGACTCCCAATCCGACTCCCAATCCCCTGGCTCCGCAGCCAGAGGCCTAAGCTGCTGAGCTTTCTTTACACCTGCACCCTTCATCTGTACTTTATGTGTAAATCTGGCCCTGCCTGCCACTAAGACTACAAGGACTCTCATTCTCTTTCCTCCGATCAGTCAGTTCGCAGATGGAGAGACCACCAACAATCAGGGTCTCTATAGCCATCCCTGCCGGGTGTGCAAGCGCCTGGTTAACCGCGATGGCAGATCTCAAGTCCAGTCAGGATGGCTTGAGTACAGGAGGAAAAATCATGTGTAAACTCGGCTTGGGTCTCCGATCGTGGTGAATCCTGTTTTGAAATGATTGCAAACAGATGGAGGATAAGTATGCACGGAACGCTCCTCTTCCCAGCTTGGAAGGCCGAACTCTGAAGCGGCAGCAGTGGCACCCAGTTTGGAAAGCAGGACAAGGAGGAGACTGAGAAAGAAAGGGAGACAGACAAAGAGCTGTTTGTAGGTTGAAGTGCCCTGGAGTTGCACACAATGAGTGTCCCTTTTAGCCACAAAAGCTGGCCTCTTTGTGCGTGGAAGCTTATCTTATTGCTGCTTTATTTGAGTGGCTAGTATTCCCAGCAAATGGGTGCATTTCGTTTTTCTTTTCCGCAGCCTTCTGGGTTCAGTTGAATCAATGTGGGTGTGTCTGAGAACAGTGCGATTGGTTTGTCCCAGATAATCAGAAAGACATTTATCCTGGTATCCAGTCAATTGTAAGAATGCTTTAAAAAGCCAGTCATGCCTCTGAATCATTTTGACTTCCTGTTTTTCCCCCCTGCTGATTTATGCTTGATCCTAAAATAACATATCCAATAACAATTTTATAGCAATTTCAGGAATTTACGTTGTGTGTCTTGCAGCTTATTGCTTTAGCAGTCTGTCTTTCATTTGTGGCGATGTCACAATAGAGGATTTCTCCCCCCCCCACCCCCCGCCTGTCTTGGGAAGTCTGGCTCCACATCTGCAGGCTCTGGTTATGTAATGGATTCTGGGAATTTAATATAGAAAACCCAAAGAGAAAGGAAACTCCTGTTAAATTGACAGAATTTGGTTGGCATTAATGAAAGCAAGACTGTTGAGAGGAATACAGGAAATCTAGTTCCTGGCAACGGCCCAGCCAAGGTCCACAAAAATAGGACTAGGGAGGGGACGTTGCCCTTCCCTTAACAGCTGTACATACCTCCTTAAAGAAGCCCACCCCACACATGGAGAATCTTGGCCCAGAAATGATGGACATGTGCCCACTCTTCAAGGCTTCAGTTCAGTACTGTTGCATATTCTTTCTGACCATTAAACATATACATATGTGAAATTGTCCTTGGGCAAGGGCATACTGATGCTACCCTGTTTCCCTGAAAATAAGACCTTACCTGAAAATAAGCCCTAGTAGGGTTTTTCAGGATGCTTGTAATATAAGCCCTACCCCAAAAGTAAGCCCGAGTTAAGTGAAACCCCGCCCCCCACCATTGTGCAGCATTGTGCAGTAACCAGAAGATGACATGACTGTATATAAGACCCTGCCTTTTTTGGGAGGGGGGAAACATGGTACTTGTCAGTATGGTGGAAGCCATTTGAACATCCAAGTGCCTCACAAGGCAGTAGGTGTGTGTTCAGACCATTTCCCCACCTTTATGAATGTTATGGTTGGCCTTTCATGTGGGGTCAGGATGTGTCGGTCGAGCCTGGGGATTTCTTGATGAGGATTTTCTCAGAATCTTTACTCTGGTGAGAATTCTTTTGTACATTCTGGGCAGTGTAAACCATAACTGTGCCTTCTTGCACACCAAGTTATGTGGATGTCATGTGACTAGAAAGGCGAATGGCAGCTCATTAATTGGTGGCAGTTCACTGCCCCGATTCAGAAAATTAAGATTGTCTTGGCATGAACCCGCAATAGGATTCTGGCTAGTCTCCTGTGTTCCTCTTTGGCCTTTCTCTTAAAAAATAAACACAAATAATTGACCATTCCCCCCCTCTGCAGTTTCCAGAAGTAGCTTTAATTGCTAAAAAAAATATGTGATTCTGAAAAGATATTGAGCCCATGCCATTCTAAAGGCACCACAAGTTGCAGGAGTGGATCTACTGCTCTGTGGTGACATACAGTGGAGCCCTCTGATATGTTTGTAAGGTTGGGGGGGGGGTAGGAACTTTTTGAGCCTTTGGATATTTTGGAGTTAATTTCCCATAGGCCACAGCCAACAAGGCTTATGTTAAGGAATTACCTTGGATCAGAGTTTTCCCTCCTCCTGATATCAGTCAAATCTGTCTTCCAGTCCTGAATGTCAGCTGCTCTCCTAACATAAGTGGAGAGTTACTGTTTCTCAAAATGGAGAGTTCAGTGATTTAGGTCTCTGGCTGTGGAGCCAGATGTTTGGGAGTTTGAATCCCCATGGTGCCTCCCTCACAGGGGCTGGGTTCGATGACTATTCCAAAGGCTCCCTCCTTCCACTGGCAAGAGTGGGAAACCTCTTTCGGCCCAAGCACTGAATAATAATAGTTCAGGTAAGGGCTTTTTTTTTTTTTTTTTTTGAGTGTGCATATTTCATGGGTGAGTGAGGCCAAAGTGAAAAGGCTCAAACCCCCAGATCATTTCAGCCTCTTCAGATGGATGGGTCCATGAACAACCCAATTTCAGAGTCATGTTAGACTTAAGCTGATTTGAAACTCCAGGAGAGCTGGATTCAACCTCTGGTCTTGAGGTTCCCCACCTCGGCTGTAGAGGAATATCATTGTTTTTGCTTTAGGGAGACACCAGAATCTTTGTAAGATCAGCATTTAACATGGTACCTTAGACTGGTTTGTGGAAATAGCAGTCAACACTTCCCTTTAAAAAAAGTTACAAAGCTCTTTTCAGAGGTCTTGTGAACAAAGCCACAAGACTAAAAGTGGTCCAAGAGTCATGAACTGTATTTTATGCATAGTCCAGCCTTGGCTGCCAGATGGGTGGTATAGAAATCAAATAAATAAAAAATAGTACAGTATTTGCACTTTTAAATTTATTTATGTTATATTTTGTGATTCTGTTGTTCTTACTGCTTAGTTGTTGCAAACTGCCCACATTGGCCTTGGCTGCCAGGTTGGGGGAAATAGATAGATAGATGGATAGATAGATAGATGGAGGGAGGGAGGGAGGGAGGGAGGGACGGACAGACGGACGGACAGTTGGGCAATCACTTGTTTTAAGGTTATTTCAAATGTATTGTAGATGGATTTGTTACAGCCAAAAGATATTTCAGAGTGCAGCTAAGGGAGTTAATATCAGTCCTCCCTGCTTCTCTGGTGCATCTGACAGTAATGGTTTATTGGTGGTGATCCACAATGTCTCAGTGTATCAAAAGTCCCTGATCAACTTACAGTGTCTGTACAATGTTTGATGTGGCAGCTGTTCTGCATTTGATATGAATATATCTGCTTGGATAACAGAATAGTGCAAATGGGCTGAATGTCTGTGCGGGTGAAGATGCATTTAAGAAGAGACCGTGGCATGGCACATGTTTTCCATGTAGAAGGTCTCTGGGTTAATCCTTGGCATCTGCATTTTTACAGAGGATCAGATAGCAAGGTTGTTGAAGGGAGTGGCCACTTATGCATCTCCAGAAAAGTAAAAAAGAGGACATAGGTTCATAGGTTTACATAGGATTTGCATGTATGTGTATGTAAATGTTGAGTCTATTTTATCCCACGATCTGTGTGCCTACAGCAGAATGTGTGTCCAGCTGCTAAGTATGGATGAGTAACTTTAAGGCCTCTGCTGCTGCTCTCTTCCTCCTTATGGACTGTCTTGCTTTTAAGCAGACTTGGAGGACCGCCCTTCAAAGACCTTCCTTTCTTTTTGACAACCATTCTCTGACAGTCCCTAAAATAAGGAGCAATCTTCTTTAAATGAGGACACAGGGCTGAATACCCTTGTTGTGAAAAATGTCTGCCTTCATCTTTGGAGAGTCACTACATGCTGGACTATAGGGTACTAAAGAGGGCTCAGCAATGCATCCTTATTTTGGACTAGTGGCTACTAGATGTAGTCCAGAAAGTAATGTCTGCAAGAAAACAACTTCTTATAACATACGGTGGGAAGCTTCCTGTTTCAAAGGCATTATTTGCCCTTCTAAAAATGTACTGTATACTGTAACCGCTTCTGTGAAGCTTGGGAAAATCAGTTAAACACTACTATCTTCTGATGTTTGTGTGCTGGACTCTAAATAGTTTTGCAGTTTTGCCAAAACTATAATTTAGCAGGTATTTTTAAAAAAACCAGCAGGGCTAAATGGTGCAGTTAAAAATAATTACCATTCTTGTCACTTACTTACTTATTTTATTTATTTATTCAATTGTTATCCCACTCCTATTAGTGTCATGGCATTACTCTAGCTGGGTTACAATACTTGCCTTCGTCAGGGCCCATTTAAGAGATGATTGTTAATTATAAATGAGTAATCAGGCAGGTGGAAAAGAAAACCATGAGATGATGGACTCAAAATAAGTTTGCAAGGCCTGAGTCGGACTGTTCCTGACAAGACCTTTTGGAAAATACTAATTTGTAGAGTTGTCATTAGTTGGAAGCAATTGTGACAGCCCATAACAACAATAGCTAATAACATATTCAATCTAGTTATGAAGCCATAACATTATTTTAAGCAGAGCCTAGAAACTGGTGTAGCTTGTCTGTGCCAGCTACAGACAACTGACGATTTTACTGGACTGTTTTAGCTGTTCACCAGTTAGCTGTGTGCCTGATTCAGGGGTGGCTGCATATTTGTGGCACGTGAGTTCACAATACATCCAGAGCTTCCAAAGTGTTATAGACAGGAGAGATCACAGTTGCAGATAATAAAGGGCTTATAAGTGATTTCTGACCCAGCAACCTTGGTGATCTTTGTACTTTCTTTGGAAAACTTTGGAGTGCCTAAGTGAATTGTCTGCTGCATCTCTTAATTTAAAAATTGACAAACCAACAAACGGGAGCTGGTTTTACAAGCAATGGAAAATCTGAGATCAATATTACCAGATTTTGCACAGGAGGACCTCTGTCAGTCAGTATGTAATTGCCATATCTTTGAATTAGAAGTTCAGCTATGCAGCTGAAGTCTGCTGAATACAATCTGGCATGTATTCATTCGGAGTATATTATTTTAAATCTCCTACTCAATTATTATTTAAAGTACTTGTACAAAAAGTGCTCTGGAGAAGAAAGGCTCCTTGATGTAGTCTACTTGACATATTGGGGAACCATTGTTAGTTCTAATTACTTACTTACTTACTTTACCTTTATTGGCATAAAAAGCGCATACAGACATACAAAGGGTACAAAGTACAACTTGTGGGGACAGCCCCTAAAACACTAAAACTTAGGATTGGGTTCTCGTTCTGTATTAGTTTGGATTATGTCTAGCAAAAATTTGCCGAGGATAGTCAAAAAGTGCTCGTCGGACCGCTGTAAAATAAGACTAAAATATGCTTCGTCAGTAAGCCAGGGCTTTCGTTGTGGAAAGGAGGCGAGGAATTTGTCCCTCGCGGTCAAATGAAGTGGGCAATGAAATAAGATGTGGGGTAACGTCTCTACAACATTCATCATGCAGGGGCATAATCTGTTATTGAAGGGGATATTATTAAATCGGCCTGTTAGCACCGCCGAGGGAATTGAATTACAGCGGGCTAACGAAATTGCCCTTCTGATTTCGGGATTATGCAGTATGGAGATGTAGGCCGGTGGGCTGCCTACTACCAGGGGAAGTTTCCAGAACAGAGGTGAGCAAGATCTGTTTGCGGCACTTAATAAGTTTTGCGAATCAATGTCGGCCAGTCTTTGTTTGACGGTTTTTAAGGCGGCCTGGAACGTGAGAGAACCCAAGGACTCCGGATCTAGACCAATCTGTTCAATCTTCCTTAGCCAGCCATCAGCAGGAGGGCAACTATCTTTTTTTAGATGATAGAGTAGGGTTGTTTGGGAGGGGTCAAAGTATATTCTTAGCCAATATTTGCAAATTCTGTGCCAAGCAACGTCCTTTACTGGGAGTTGTCCCGTTTCGAGGCATAACGCCTCATACGGCACGCAGTTTGGCATGGCCATGATTCTTCTCAAGAAAACTGATTGAAAATTTTCTAATGATTTGTGATAGGCGTTGATCCAAATAGGGATGCCGTACAAAGCTTGAGAAATGGATTTGGCATTGAATATTTTGAGGGCTGCCGGGATTAGGCGGCCCCCTTTGTTATAGAAGAATCTGGAGATAGCTGTTGAAGATGTTTTGGCAGTTGCATGTGCCATATTACGGTGGCCCACCCAGGAACAGTCAGCTGAGAATAGTAATCCCAGATATTTGAAGGTCCTCACCTGTTCAATTGAGTGACGGTTAAAGGTCCATTTGTATATTTTGCGGGACTTGGAGAAAACTAGAATTTTTGATTTCAGATAATTTAAATGAAGTTTGTTAGTGGATAAATAGTCCAGACACTTGTTTATTAATCTTTTAAGGCCCAGCCGAGAGCGCGAGATAAGTACAGCGTCATCGGCGTATAAAAGGACTGGGATCTTGCGATCTCCAAGAGTTGGAGAATGACCATCGACGGTTAACAGTTCTGGAGCCAGATCGTTTAGGAACAGGTTGAATAAAGTCGGGGCCAATGGGCAACCTTGCTTGACTCCCTTATTTGTAGGGATCGCTTCTGTAAGGAGGCCGTCCCAAGAGCATCTTATCCTGCAGGAGGTGTTAGAATACAGTTGCCTGATGGGGTTAATCAGGTTGGAAGGGATTCCGGTTTTCTCCAGCTTGACCCAGAGTAGCTGCCTGTCAATGCTGTCAAAGGCCGCTTTTAAGTCTAAGAAAGCTACAAATAATTTTGAATTAGCTTTTATGGAGTACTTGTAAGCGAGGTGAGACAGGACTGCACAGTGGTCCAAGGTGGAGTGGCCTGGTCTAAACCCAATCTGTTCAATACCTAGGATGTTATTCTCAGTGATCCAGGTGTTAAGATGGACCAAAAGATAGTTGGCGTACAGCTTGCCTGCTATTGAAAGAAGGCTGATTGGCCTGTAATTCTCAGGGAGACAGGGGTCCCCTTTTTTGAATATAGGGGCAACAATGGCCTGCTTCCAGGACTCCGGGAGGGACCCGCTGGCAATGGCCGTTGAGAAGAGGCCTGCCAGGATAGGAGCCCAGACATCGGGGTTGGATTTCATCCATTCTCCCATTATCATATCGGGACCAGGCGCCTTGCCAGGCTTGAGTGAGGCAATTAGGGTTTTGATTTCTGAAGTTAATACCGGCGGCCAGTTTGGGGTTGCAGATGGTTCAGACACCACGTCTAACGGAGGGACGGTGTTGTCGAAAAAGAGGTTTGAGAAGTGCCGCATCCAGACAGAAGCCGGGACTGCTTTAGGATCGTGGCCATTTGCTTTGAGGGAGCCGTTCACCGTCGCCCAAAAAGAGCGAGGATTAAAGTGAATCGTAGCCTGATAAAGTTTTTCCCATAACGCTACCTCGTAATTGTTCTTTTTGATTATAACTAACCTGTTCAGGTGGAGATTTAAAGAGAAGTATTCTTTAAGTGCTTGCTGAGAATTTAGCTGCCTGAACTTTTTGAAACAGTTTCTGGCCGCCCTTTTGTATTGTTGACATTCATAGTCAAACCAAGACGGGCTACCCTGGCGTGAGGCTGAGCATGAGGTCTTTGCAGGTAGCGCTAAGTTAGAGGTGATAAGTTCTATTAGTTGGTTATACAGATTTACCACTTCCGATGGAGAGTTTGCCGAAAGCATGGCGGAGCTGAGTGCCAAAAAGTTGGGCTTCGCTAACAAAAGGGCCAGTTTAGATTGGGTTAGCTTGTCCCACCGAATTTTAGGGGAGCAGGACTGGGCCTTGACAACCTCAGCCGTTGGGCCCTTGCTCGTAGGGATGCCTCTCAGACTAAGTTGGAGAGGAAGATGGTCGCTCAGTTTAAAAGCATCTACAGCGAAGTCAGATACTCTAGCAAGCAGCGGTGGGGACACTAGGATATAATCGATTACGCTGCAGCCTGCCTCGGATATAAAAGTAAATTCCTTAGCCTGCTCAAATGAAACAAGTCCGTTTAGCCAAAGAAAATTTTGTTGGATGCTAAAGTTGGCAAGGGAAATGCCTGCGGAGTTATGTTTTTTATCTTTAGAGGTTCTAGGCCAGCTATAGTAGGATGGCAGCTCAGGCAATAGCCCTCCATTCGGAGTCATTTGGAAGATCTCAAGGCCGTCGCCAACCCTGGCATTAAAGTCAGCGCCTATGATAAAGTTGGCCTGGGGGTGTTTGCTAGACAAATCAGCTACGGTCTGTTCGAGATGCTCCCACATCTGGGAAACAATATGCTTATGAGAATTAGGAGGAAAGTAAATATTCATGATCAACGTTGGGGAGTTTTTATCTAATATGCGGACCACCAGGGAGCTGCTGTTTTTTTGAGAAGACAATACTAGCTCAGTTTTCATAGAACTTTTGGTCAGGATCGCAAGGCCAGCAATCATACGGCCATGCTTTTCCCTACGAAAGGCTGGCAAAGTAAAGCTTTGATAGCCGGGAAGGGTTATTGCCTTGTCTGTCCAAGTCTCTTGGAGACAAAGGATGTCATGTTGCCTTATATTCTGGTTTCTCTTCAGACCGCATAAATCTTTCGCCTTTTACTTTAGTTCTAATTCATGGATGGGTAGCAAAACAATATAAGACCATTTTTGCATAAGATGGTGGAGCAAATCCTCCTTGAGCTCTTTGTGTGACGATTTCTGCTGTGAACAGTATGAATGATTACAGAGAAATGTCATCCGGTGTATCTTATTACTACCCTAGTTTGTAGGTTTGCCTGAAATACTCTGACCTAAAGCACCTGTCCAGTACCTGACTGATACCATTCCCTCTGTTTTTTGCCTTTAGCGTTTTTTAAAAACTGCTCTGATCTGGGCTGCCAGCACCATTGTGTCCCAACTCAGAACGGTCCAACATGCTATTGCAATAGTTCTTTCCAACTGGCTGAAGATGGGAAAAGCTGCAAAGGTAGGTGGCTGCTATACTGAAGATGAAAAGAAAGTGTGAAAGGCTGGTAGGCCTTTGATTGCGACTACTACAAGACCATCCAACAAAAAAGTTATATTTATACTGTATTTTTAAAAAATGCATAGGGTGTTATTTTGCAGAGACAGAGAGAGTTCATGGCCCATTGTACCTGTCCAATGTCATGATTTTTGCCAGTGGGAGTTCATTGTAAAACAACTCTTATTAAAAGCTATTAAAATGATGGTGGTGGGCTTTTACTCTTTGCAGAAGACATGTCAATCTCGAGAAGTCCCATATAGTGATGAGTTAGTCCTCTTAGTTCTCAGCTAAGAGTTCTATATTTTAGTTCTTTATTTTTAAGAGCAATTGAACATTTTTTCAGTGAATAAAGGTGACATCAAACTGTAACGTGCCGTGTCACACACGGCGGCCTGATCTTAAGTCTTAGGGACAAGAGTACCTGCAGAAGTTGCATTTTAGAAGCTCACAAATATTCTCAAACCGCCCTTTGACTCATCAACAGACAGACAGTGGAATTGGTATACACTTGGGATGAGTTAAAAGGGGATAATTCAAAAGGTACCCCCAGACTGGTTCTTAAGATACAGTCTATAGTCTCATAACCTAGCACCCAGTCCTCCAGAGTGGTGACCATGAAATTCATGGGAATCAAACAGTAATACTACCATGCTCTTGCACAATGCCTGTTAATTTCAGAGTGTCCTATACAGGACAGCTTGCCAGTAGACTATAACCTTGGATAAAAGCTCTCCAGGTAGAAATGAGTTTATGCTTTCTCAATTTTATGCAATTATTCCTCTAGGGCAACCATTCTCAGCTTCTTTTTTGGTCATGGCCCTTTTAGGAGCTCTTCTCAGGCTCCAGGTCCCCTTGTCAAACAAGGAAAGACTTGGGCTGTATGCAAACAAGGATATAACATGAACAGATGAATCTGTGGCCTCCTTCAAATGTGCCATGCCCCCCCCAGGGGGGGACATATGGGACCCAATGGGAATGGCTAATCTAGGGTACATGTGTCTTACGTGTTTGAATCTCTGTCTTTCTACCCATTCTTTTTCCTCCTTCTGCAACATTTTATTGGGGTATATTTCATACCAGATAAATAAATGATAAGTTTAGTGTTTAGTTTCATGGTTATTCTTTAGTTTGGCAAAGGTTATTTAGAGTAGTAGGCACTTCAGAAATATCATTATTGCTCCTGCATCATAAAGTTTACTTTTTTTATTTTGGTTGGAGATCTTTCTAAGCTCTGGTATCCTTCGTTTCTTCCTCTCCCCAACAGATTTTGATGAGTGTACTGTCTATGGGACGTGCAGCCAGACCTGTACCAACCATGATGGCGCTTACACATGTAGCTGTGTGGAGGGTTATCTGCTCCAGCCTGATCACAAATCTTGCAAAGCTAAGAATGGTAAGAGATTTTCCGTCTTTCCAGCCCTCCACTTTTCTCTCCAGTAAGTTGCATTGACAGCTGGCAAATCAGAGTTGTCACTCTACAAATCCTACAATATTTTTGATTTCCTAGAGCTCCATTAGGTGGTCTTGTCAGAGTCCCTCAAATGTGGATGTTCTCCCTGTTATGCAGGGCTTTTTTTTTTTCATAAGGAAAGTCACCAGCTTGGTACCAAAAGTTTGGGAAAGTTAGCTGCTTTTTTTTTTAATAACAGTTCCCAAAATAACTCAACAAGCGGCCATGCAGGCCTGAGGAATCTGGGCACTGTAGTTAGAAGCAGAAGTCTGTGGAACTCCTTGCTACAGGATGTGGTGATGGCATCTGGCCTAGATGCCTTTAAAAGGGGATTGGACAGATTCCTGGAGAAAAAGTCCATCACAGGTTACAAGCCATGATGGGGATGTATGATCTCCAGGCTTAAAAGGAAGGTACCTCCAAATGCCCGATACAGGGGAGTGATATCAGGACACAGGTATCTAGTTGTCTCATGTGCTTCCAGAGGCATCTGGTGGGGCCACTGTGAGATACAGGAAGCTGGACCAGATGAACCCTTGGCCTGATCCAGCAGGGCTGCTCTTATGTTCTTAAGAATTTTTGCAAACTGTTGGATCCTTAGGCGTGTTCAAAATGTAACTGAGGTTAAGAAATCTCTCTTATCCTCCACCCACCCACCCCTTTGAAAAAGGTCACCTTTTTCACATCCCAGGTTGAAAACTTACACAATCAGTAGCTGTGATAAAAGTGCCAGATGGTTGTGAGAGAGATTCCTCCATGGAACAAACTTTCCTTCTGCAAAAGTTGTTCTTTTCAGCTCTTTTTAAACATGAGATATAGTGAAATATGTACCCTCTCATGTTTGTCACTCTGAGATCTCCCTTGCAGTTGCATGTGATGGGGCTTGTTCCAAGTTGTGTAGGTCTCTTAAGAAAATCCTAGACCTAAGCCTTACTTCTCCATTGGTTCTTATGTTTCCTTCAGAACCAGTGGAGCGACCACCCATCCTGCTTATTGCTAACTCTCAGAATATCATGGCTACTTACCTGAATGGTGTATCCGTCCCAAACATCACTCCTACCAGTACTAAGCAGACCACTGCAATGGACTTCAACTATGTGGAAGACACAGTCTGCTGGGTCCACGTTGGGGACAGTTCCTCCCAAACAGTCTTGAAATGTGCCAAGATCCCCAGTCTGAAGGGCTTTGTGGAAGAGTGGACCATCAACATTTCTCTCAGCTTGCATCGTAAGTAGCTGCTAATTTGATTGCCATTTTGATGAACAAACTTATCTTTTATGGGTACCCACTGTTGCTGTTCATCAGAAGTGGATCAACATGCCTGTTAACTTTACTGGGAAATATAACATGCTTGATTTCATTCACTTGTTTTTCTCACTTGTTGAAAGAAAGAAAGAAGGAAGGAAAGAAAGAAAACAATCCTGTGGAGTTTGACTAGAGTGGTGACTTGGGAGAGTTGGGGAAAGAAGAGTCCAAGCCCTACTGGGCATACACTTAGGTTTTCTTCTTGTCTGTGTCTCAGTCTCTGAAGCTGAGGTTCATTCAGCTGGTTATGTTCTCAAGTGGAACGCACTTCCTTTGACCAGATAAAGTCCTCCTATTGTGATAATATGGGGAAGGCAACTGTTCTAGCATTATTGGCGTTAGTTCTCATTTTAAAATACAGTGTTCTGAACAAGCAAAATTGTAGCAGATAACTTCTGCTGGCCTGTGTACACTTTCCCAAGAGTGAGTCTAATGGAGCTCAATGAGGGACACCTCTGAATAAAGAAGTGTAGAAAGGATTACAATTTAAGTTAATCAACAGGACAAAGTAAGAATGTATCTCCAACTAATTTGCTCCTTGTGCCTGATCGTTAATGGGGCAGACTGTGTTCACACTTGGTGAGGATGTTTTTTTTTAAAAGTTGAAATTCGTGAAAAATATAGTTTAATATAAATATGATTAAAACCCAACCAATAAATACTTGTGAGGCCATACAGAAGAAGACAGATGACCAAACTTCACGATGACCTGTCTGTCTCTCCCAGACTTTGTGATACCTTGCTATTCCTCCTGAAGTCACCCATTTATCTAGAGATCTCACAGATCCCCTGCTCCAAAGAACAACCAGCTTAGCCATTATTACTGTGCCCATGTTTCTTTTGGATCATTCAGTGAAACATTAGCATGTGAAGCACAGAGATGGTAAAAAGTTATTTTTATGGCCTACAACTCCCGGAAACCCTCAGCCAGCTATTGCCACTGGCTATGCTCACTGGGGGATTCTGGGAGTTGTAGTCCATAGCTCTTGTAAAGCACCATGTTTTACTTTAAAATGTTCCCCTCAGTTAGCAGTTCTCCCCTTGCTGCCTTGGAGAGGCAAAAGAAACTGGGATGGAGCTGGGGTTGCAAAATCTCAGGGAAGGACAGGAGCCTGATAAGACACACAGAATGAGCAGAGGTGCTCTCTCATCAGCAAAGACGAGAAGGAGGATGAGAGTAAGTTGATTACCGGCTAGAATAGGAAATCCTATTTGATCCAGACTGAAAATATAGGAGGAACTGTCTGCTAATAGCTCCTTTTACATGAAAGTGGTTTTGGAGAGCTAGAATAGTATGGATTTCAATGCCCTTCCCCACTTTGTACCTCTTATGGGTAGGTGAGGAATACCATCTAATCCAGGCTTGTCCAACCTGCAGCCCAGGTTGGCTCATAATGCGGCCCAGTGCAATTTTTTATTTTTAAAGAAATTCCAAAGTTTCAAGTTACATTGCCGGCGCTTGTGGCCGGAATGTGGGTGGGGCACATCACAATGGTGGGGGGGGGGGAGAGGGAAGGAAGGAAGGAAGGAGTGGGAGGGGAGGGGAGAAGGGGGCTGTGTGACTGCATTGTGCCGTCCCTGTCAATAGGTGACCCCCTCCTGGCCCCATAAAGCCACCGGAGTCGAAGCTGGCAGCCTCTGCTGTCTGAGATCGCAGCTTGGAGCGGGGCTGTGGAGGACGGCTAGGACTGCCTCCCCCACTGCAGCCCAAACCAAATTTGTGTGCGGCCCAAACCAAATTTTCATCTTCTCAGGTGGCCCAGGGAAGGTGAAAGGTTGGACACCCCTGATCTAATCCTTTTCTCATCTTGTGGGGTCCCAGATTTAACACTTAATATCTCATGTAGTAGTAGGGTGCTTGAATCGAAACATACACAGATCTCACTATGTGTATAGATATGGGGCCAATATTTAGAAAGTTTGAGAAAGATTGCCCCAAATTTACATACATCTCTGTGCAGGAAATTCATAGCAAGGAAAAGATTTTAGTCTAGGAAATTACTGTAAATTGATTTCTTGCCATTAATCTAGGCATGGTGTTAATCTAGTAATTAAAATGTAGATTTGAATACTTTCTCAACAGTACACATATAAACATTTTCCACGAAACTTGGAATTTTCTTCCTCCTTGTGGTGTTTAGAACTTGTTTGTCTGTTTGTTCTCTCCCTCTTTCACAGAAACAGAGCCTTATCTATTCCTGTTACTCATGTTAGCTGCTAGGAACCTATTCTTCCCTGTTTGCCCTATTCTCTGTCCCTCTCTTCTCTCCCTTTCCCCCTTTCTCGTTGTGCCTTAAGTCAGTTTTCATTCCTGTTCTGTTTTTCCCTCCTGGTAAGCTGTGTAATTTCAGAGAAGCCGCATGTTGCTGTCTTGGATTGCTCAAGTAACTTGCATGTGTTGTTGATTTGCTTATTCTTATAGTTATTATTATTTATTTATTTTAGCACTGTATAATTGTTGGCCAAACAGTCTCCATGCCTCAGTCTGGAAACAGGAATTCAGAAAGTACATTGATTTTATTTTTTTATTATTTTTTTAATCTAAGCCATCTGGGAAGAAGAATGATTCAAGCAGAGCAAGCAACACAGTTGGTGCTTGGCTTTTCTGCTGAACTCTGTTGCTGTCAGGATGTGCTGCTGGTTGCCTGTGGCTTGTTTTTTTCCTTTACCCAGCATACCAGGAAGGCGACTTAGTAAAAAAGAGAATTTATGATGTTGCCAACAAATATTGACTAAATATTTTGGGTTGCTACACTATTCACTTTCCATGTTGTCCCTTCCAATCTATGCAGGACCATTGTGCCCAGTCTCTACTCAGAGCTGGGCAAGTTACTTTTTAAAAAGTTGTTCTTTATAATTTTGATAAACCCCACCCAACCTCAAAAGTAGGCCACTGTGTTAGAAATGCAGTTTTTAAAAATGAAATCAATCGAGAACACAAAATCAATCTTGCTTCTCAAAAGTAATTAAAATAGTTCTTTTTAGCCACATTTCAATATTGGAAGCTGCTGGCCTATAATACAGCAAATGTGTTCTTCCAGTTTTCTTTCCATTTCTTCTCAGCAGTCTTAATGGAGCACAAGGTGTAGCGCTAGGCTGCACTTCAACTGTTGGAGTCACGAAATGAGAAGGCTGATGGGCTTTGTGATGATCACTAGATAATTAGGGAAGCAAATAGTCTCTTAGAGATAGAAGTTAAAGAAGTAAGCCACACACACAGGGATGTCTGCCAGCAGTGCTCCTGATGGACGATTAGTCTGACGAAGCAGAGTGAGAAGTCTTCTCTGCCCTGCCCCCAGGAGGACTGTGCTTTTATTAACCTTACAAGCTCACAGATAGTTGACAGAGTTCAGATAGGACAATGGTTACATAATGCCATTATGATTGGACCTAGGCAAGGCAATTAAGCAAGCTCTCTGTCACCTATGAGAAAGAAGAATGATGGGCAACCGTGCCCCTCAGAAGCAGCCGTGACGTCATCCAGGAGGATCTGCCCTACTACTGTAGATTAAGCCAACAGCTCAGCAACCTTGGGAATGGCACCCCCACATTCAGCCAAGTGATATTACTTCTTTGCCATTGACTTGAGGCCATAGCTCTATGAATGAAAGATAACTCCACTCCCCAAGAGTGATATTATAAACTATAATTTATTTATTTATTATTTTACTTGTACCCCGCCCCTCTAGACAGAGCCTACTTGGGGTTTGTAGTGTAATGTAATGTAAGTTTATAATCATTTAGTTACTGGAAAGAGAACACCTTATCAGTGACTAGTTACTTGCAGCAGGTGACTCTTGTTCCCCTCTGCAGAACACTTTTCTCTGCGGCGACTGTTGTGCCTTCCTAGGCCTCTGGTTTCTCTGCTGGCTCCCTGTCAGATGAAAGACTCCCTGTGATGAATCCATTGTGTGTGCTGCCGTGAACTTCTACGAGGAAGGATGTGATATAAATTTAACAGCTGAATGAAACCTGGAGCTGAAGGGCTTGGGGCAGAGATGAGAAGGGCTGAACCTCTAATCTACGTCTCTCTTTCCTTTTCATTCCCAGTTTGGACCCTCTTCTATTGCAGCCACTTTCAGGATCCTTAAGGGTACCTTCTCCCCAGTTTCTGGAGTGGTTTCCCCAAGCCTTCTTATTCCTAAAACCTCTTCAGAGCCGCCGCCACCACTACCACCACTGCCCTGTGGTTGACAAATCCTTCTTTGAATTACTCTAAATGTCCCCTGGCATAAATCCTGTTCTTAATCTCAGCTGAGCTTGACCCAGTGAGTTGCATAGGATGCAGACAAGTTGTGAGCGCCTACTTCACTTTTGAGTGTTTGTTTTTATTAAGGCAGAACTATCTTAGTCTCACAATGTGTGGTGGGTTTCACTCTAAAGAGCAAAAGGAGTGTGGACTGTGCTCAGTCGCTCGACTCTGGTGTATTAACTAAGACTTGGAAAAAGTTGTTTGTTTAAACTATAGCTCCCAAAATAACCCAGCCAGAGCTGCTGTCTTTCCCCCCTCCCCCAAAATAAGAAGTAATATTTGGAGCTTGTTTAATTTAATTTCAAGTGGGGTGCTATAAAATCAGCTACGATGGCATTTTTATTTGCTTTGTTCCTGTGAATTTCTTCTCCCTTCCTTTTAGCACCATCTCAAATGAAGTATTTCACCCCACCACTGCAAGGGGACTATCTTTCTCCTTTCAGTCTTTGGCTAGGGGGAAATAGTCTGAATCCTTTCAATCTAGGGACATGGAAACAGCATAACTCCTTTGGTCTGAGGCACTTAGTCCACTGAAGGAGTGTGAAGGGTTATCCTTTAGCAATGTTGTATACACTGCAGATGACCCAGGATAAATATAAATGTGTCCTTGAGATGATTAATATCCTTCTCTGTGTGATATTGGCAAGACACAGGCTGCAGTAGCCCATCTACAGTCTTGAAAACAGCATCAATAATATAATGCAAACAGATGCAGCAGGTAAAAGATTTGATGCTGGTAAGGACGGATGGTCATTGTTGTTGTCGTCATTATCATCATCATTTCCCTTCTTTTAAAAAAATCCCTCTAAAACAGGCCAATGATAAGTCAACATGTTTTCTGACGACTGAATGCTAAAGACTGTCTGAATGGGGGAAGAAATATGGCTTTGCATAGCAATGGAATTGTAAGGTGGGAACTCTTTGGAGAATCAGTGCTACACTGGGCCATTCTGGTTCAAGGTCTGAGAGTCGGTTGGTTGCACTCAGTGTGGAATAATGAAGCAAAAGCTCAGTCCAGAATCAGTCCCAATGTTATTATTAGCATTATGGTCTTTCCCAACTGAGTACAAGACTGTTCAAATAATATTACAGTAAGGAAGGGGTTTGGTTTATGCTTGGAGCAAGAGGAAGAACAAGGAAAGAGCAGGTCCACTGTGTGGGGGAAAATTGAGTCCTCCTAACAGCTGACAGACTGTATACAGAATGGCAGAGAATACAGAATTACTTCAGCCTCCATCTTTTCCAGAAGGGGGGAAAAAGTTCAACTAGTGCTGGTCAAATAAAGGAGGAAGAGAGGGGGCTGCTGCCCAAAATAGGTAAAGAGAGGATATGAGAGTACCTAGGTACTTTAAATGAGTTGAAGTCTCAAGGGCCGTATGGCCTGGTATCGAAAGATACTAGAGAAACGTACAACTCAGAGTCTTTTTCTGTAATCTTTGAGACTTCCAGTGGGGTCCTGAGGGCAGAAAAAATTATCTTTCTTTTTAAAAAGGGGAGGTAAAGAAGATCTGGGCAATTACTAGGTGGTGCTCAGCTTGATATTACTACGCACCAGGAAATGTTCTAGAGCACATCATTAAACTGTTAAGTATTGTACTGTACTCAGGTTTCCCTTTCTGCTTTGCACTGACTTTATCAGATGACATTTCTTTTAGCTAGATCTACACTGTGGCCCATCTCGCTTAAAGGTATGTTTTAAACGTTTAACCTTCCTATGAAGTTGTGCTATCTGGCCTTCTCACAGAGGATTACAGAAGCCAATCAAAGCTTCACTGCTAGACCAGAGCTGAAAAACATCTAGGTTTCCATGGCATTTCCTCTCTGGGATTTACTTCCTGGCATGCCAGGCTCTTGTTTTTCTTTTTTCACTTTGAGTTGTTTTTAAATAAACAGGAGCATGCCAGAGCTTAGAAAAGTTACTTTTTGGACAATGCCTCCTAGAATCCTCCAATTCACAAAGTTTTGGCCCAAAATGTAACTTTCTCAGAGTCTGGTAGCACCCAACTTCTCCTTATATAGATATCTTGATTATCTGTTTTCAGGGTGGATTTGATTTAAATTAAGTTGATTTAAATCACAATTTAGATAACAATTTTAATCACCTGTCAGTAAGACTTGATTTATATCATAATTTTTAAATGTAAAGGCTCATTCTTGCTGGTTGTTATAATCTTTAATATTTGCAACCAGATGAAGATTTCATATTTAGAATAGTAACTTGTCAGATTAGTAAAACAGCTATGTTGGAACTGATTTTAATTTAATAGGTTAATAACTTATATTTGGAGAACAACTTAAATTGTTTTATTTAACTAAAACAATAGCATTATATAGCTTATATATCCTTGTATTGTATTGATAAACATCAATTTTTATTAACTGAAGTCATTAAACAAAATTCAGTGGTACCTCTGCTTACAAACTTAATCCATTCCAGAATGGTGGCTGTAAATTGAAATGTTTGTAAATAGAAGCGGCATTTCCCATAGGAATGCATTGAAAACCGATTAATCTATTCCGGCTGAAGAAAAAATACCAAAAAATAAAAATAAAACACTGCAAGCCCCTGCGGCTGCAAAAAAACAAAACAAAACAAACAAACATAACCCCACCCTGCAAAAGCCACCAACACAGGCTTTCCCGGGCTGGTAGACCGGACCTACCGGGGAGGGCTTCCCCTGCTAGGGCTGGTCTACGAAAGGTGGTGTTTGCGGCACTGGAAGCCCAGGAGGCTGAGCCCAGCAAGGATGGTCCGGCAGCTCGCCTCCCGGTGGCGGTAGCAGCAGCGCTGGAAGTCCGGGAAGCTGAGCCTCCCTTTTCTTAACTGTTGGGGCGAAAGAGCTACAAAGAAGCAGCCTCTTCGCCACCAACTGTTTGAATTTCCCACCCTTTTTGTCTGCTTTTTTGATTTGTATCTTGAAGCTCTGGCTGCAAATAGAAGTAAAATTTTGCTGCCGGAGCTGTTCGTAAATTGGATCGTTTGTAGGTAGGGACGTTTGTAAGTAGAAGTTCTACTGTATCTTAAAAAAACAAAATCATTCCAGCTACGTGCACAAAGATCCCAAGGTTTGTAAGCTGTTCACAAAGTTTCACTTTCATTTTTACTGCTTGCCCCTCCCCTCTCATAGAGCCTGGTACAGATGCATTTCCCTCCAAACTATCTTCAAACCTAGCATTTAAGGTACAGTAATGTGTTCATTCGTTGTACATAGAATTGCAGAACAACAATGGGATTAAGGGCTTTTTCCTGAGCTTATTACTGTATTTAAAATAAAATGGTTTATTTTATACCACTTTACTGTGAAAAAGTGCATGTTATCTCAGCTTGGATAACTTGGATTAATTCAATTAGTTTACCAAAAATATAATTATTGCATGAATATACAGCCTCATGCTAAGCTCTATTTCATGCTGAATAAGCTTTGAACTATAATGTATCTTAAATAGAAAACTATAAAAATTTTCCTCCAAAAGCATTTGATTAAAATTAATTTTGATTAAAATAAAAATTAAATTACAAATCTGATTTTTAATGTTTTTTTTAAAAAAGATACCAATTTTAATCCATCCTGTCTGTTTTGTTAATTCCCTCTGTGTAGATGTCATACACCAGGTCACACTGTGTTTTAATGTAATAATACGTACAGAAAGGCCAAAAAATGGTGACTTCTCATAAAGACTGCTGGTAGAGACTGATAATGAAAGAGATCTTGAAGTTGCGGTTGAAAATTCAACAGAAAGTTAGATCAAATGTGGGAAGATATGGAAAAAAGGCAGTTCTCATTCTAGAGATCGGTTAGGGAAGGCACTGAAGAATAACTCTGTCAAATTACTGTATGATGCCTTTCTCAAAATATATTGAGTGACCATGATCTTAATATTATGTGTGGTTCCAGTTGCTACCGGGTAGGTGGGGCTCGTCAGCCATGGAAGGCAACCCATCTAGGAGAAGGAAAACTCCAATTTCAAATCTCCACTTCCTTGTGGCTATATCCACTCGTGGAAAAGGCTTCAGGAGTTAACCTCGAGGCAAAATCCGGAGCTGGAGTCCCGAAGGCAGCATGTGTCGTTCTGCCAACTCCTGCGACATTGCTGGAACCAGTTGTATTGGCTCTTGCCTTTCCATTGGACCATTTCAGCAATGTGGAGAGGGGGGATCTGCTGCTTGGGTAACAGCCTATCCTCCATATTACCTTACCCGGGCTTCATGCTCTGGAGAGGACACTCCTCGATTTAGAGCATGTTACCATAGTCTCTCGAGACTGAAGGATGCCTATGGTCCAGTTGCTGCATCCTGAAACAGATAACACAAAGCTGGGGATGGTTCAGGGAAGGATGGAGAAATTTAATTGTAAGGAATGGCTATGAGGTTTGAGGCTTTCCATTCTCTCCCTCCCCCCCCCCCAAAAAAAAAGGGGAAGAGAAGACTCAACAGAAGTTTAGAAATCTGCAATATATAGAGAAAATGTTTTCCTTCTTCTATGGTAGCGAAGCTTGGGTTCATGCATCGAAGCTGAAATATAGGAGAGGCAGATGAAAGAAGGAGGGACTTCTAAATATAGGATGCAGCTGAACAAAAAGAATTTGCTGCTGGTATAAGTTATGGTGTCCACTATCCGAGCCGGTCATCACCAAGTGGAGAATGAGATAAATTCAGAGGGTAAGGAGAAATACGTAAATATCCCCCATTCTTCTTCCAACCCTAAGAAGGATTGGCTTAGTTCTGGAGTAGAATTTCCTTAGTTTTCCCTCATCTCTGATCTGAGCCTCAGCAGGATTTAAGGAAGCCAGTCTGTCTGTTTGATTAGTGGTACAAGCATCTATTAACCATTATGTTTCCAAGCAGCAGGTGAATACTGCTCAGAAATATTCTGGTGAGAAAGAGGCTTTATGTTTGGATTTTGTTCCTTACCTCTTTATTCAAGTTTTATTTCATCATTCTCTCCTCAAGTGGGATTATTAGCTCTTTTCCCCTGCCCAAAATAAGGAGAAGCTTACCCAGTATGACACAAACAGTTCTAATATGGACAAAGAGCCACTTCTTGATTTTGTCTGAGCCATAATGTTGTTCTGCTGGTTTTCTGCATGCTGTAATCCTGTAGTCTATACAAGCAGTCTATCTGTTAACAATCTGAGCCCCAGTTACATCCTTGTAAACCAACCAACCCATAAGGATGAGACCTCTACTTTGCTTCAGTGAAGGCTGTGCTGGTAGAGAGTAGAAGGGTTTCAGGTACTACTGCAACAGCAGCTGTAATTATAGAAGTGCTTCTTAGCACTCCACATTCTTTACTTTACCTTTGGGTAGAGTAAAGGGTCCCAGAGCCAATGGGTTTTCTTTCAAAGTGATGAGCTGACCTGTTTGTGGCAACACCTCTGTGCCGATAGATGGATGTCCCTTATACTGCCATCAACGCTGGCCAGGAAAATTTCCCCCATATGTAACCTTCCCCTTCTGTAAGACTTTGCTGGATGAGTGTATGGTACATTTTAGAACCCTTGGCTGCTCTTGGTTTTCTCTCTGTTGAGAAAATAGCTTGCATATGGCTTCCACTCATTATGCTCTCAGCTTTTCTGCCCTTACGGTTTATCTGACTGGCGTTGCTTGCACTGTGGAGGCACCTACAGACCTTTAACAAATTAAGCCCCTATTTTCTTCCTTTCCACACTGGTTGAACAGATGGGAAGAAGCACCCCTGTGAACAATGGATTAGCATATGAGGTAGGGCTGTGTGCACACTGAATCTAGTCAAACATCGCCGTAAGGAAATACATAATTTTTTTGTCCCAAGTACATTGTGAAAATTAAACAGCCATTGCAGTGAAGTCTTATTTTCCATCAGAGCTTTGAAAACCTACTGTTTTGGACAACATCTCCCAAAATTTCCCAGTCAATCCCAGACTCTCTAAATTCTTTCTCAGTATCAGTTTCATCCCAGCATTTTAAAATTTGAGAGTTGGAAACTTGCTCTTTTAAAAACAAGCAAACAAGCATTGAGATTCTCAGGGTTCAGAAGTCTGTACTTGGAACATTCCGTGTGTCTGATTTGCAGTCAGTTTGTTGATTAATTAATTTATTAAGTTCATTTCCCACAATTTCTCCAAAAGGCTGAGGGTGGCATGCATAGATCTCACTTTGCTGTTCTGTCCTCTGAGGTAGGTTATGATGAAAAATTGTGACAATCCAGTTATCCAGTGAGTTTCATAGTTGAGGAAATATTTGAACCTTGCTCTCCTAAGTCTAACTCTGGCTGTCACATAGCCCACATTGCCGCAGTGGCTTTGTGCCACTTGATTCGCATTTATATAGCGTCGGTGGGAGGACAAGAGATTTTCTAAAGGCCATCTAGTAGGTCAGTGAGAGACCTCCTTTCTGCACCCAGGCCTTTTCTCTTCGTATTTGTGCAGTTGTCAGGCAACACTGTGTAGGGCTCTTAGGTTGTCTCTGTTGATCTGACTGCTTAGGAATTTATGCATTCAGGAAGTTAATTCCATGGTTGTTCTGAGACGCCAAGCTGAGTTTTAATAGTACCTGGGGAATTGCAGCCTTTTAATTATGGTGGAAGGGGTTTGGAATTTTGTAAATAACATCGCTGCCGCCCGGGCCTCCGTCTCTCATTCAAGTCATAACAAGAGATGCGCCTGTCGCTAACTGGTGTGCTTATCGGAAGTTGCGAGACTGAGGGTGAGCAAAGGGCCTCCGTGCAGGGTGAGATGCGTTGTGTGCCTTTCTAAGAACAGCAGGGGCTTTTGAAGGCATGTCTGTGCCATTACGTCTGCAAAGGAAGTTATCCTGATTACTTCTAGCAGGGTCTGGATGGTGGCGTCTGTTGCCCGTGTGAGGTCATTTGAGGTTGTGCCCATTGTGTGGATATAAATCAGTAGCTTTCACAAACAACCTTTTTTGGACACTGGGTTGCTCCCAGTTGCACATTGTGTTATTTCTTAAAACGAAGGCATGGGGTGGCTGGGAATAAGTTATTACACAGTTTGCATAGCAGCCAGTTCTCTGTTGAGTTCATTTGTGTCCCAACCTGATACTTGGTTTCCAAGGACTTTTAATAAAAATTGAAAAATGAGTCCAACTGCAGTAATGCATACTTTGGCTCCCATTTTATTTTCTTCTGGCCTCAGAAATTAGAAAGACTTGTGTTTTGTTTTGTTTTTGTTTTTTACTTCTTCTTTTGCTGTGTTTTTCATCTCACAGAAGTAATGCTTAGTGAAATTTAAGCAGTTGGATTTTGTTTCCAATAGCTAAGCCCCCCCCCTCTCTCCAGTTCTGTTCCATTGAAAAGGGTTTTGTTTTACACTTCTTCTGATTTTGTTTATTGTAGCTATATCCTCTCTTCCTTCAAGGCATCTCATGTTCATCTGTAGGTGTCCCCCAACACAATTTTATTCTCACAGCAGCCTTGTGAGACAGCATAGGTTGAGGGAGTGATATCAGGAGAGGAACAGTGGCCGGAGCATCCTCAGTGAATTTTCTCCCCTAAGCCCTGAATGCAAATTAAGTGACAACCTTGATCTGAGAATATGACAGCCCAAATAAAACAATGTAGGCAGAACTTTTGTACTGCTTCTTAAGGCTTGCAAGTCAAGCCATACTTAACTTACATGCCATACTGGTTCTTACGAAGAACTGCTGGATAGCTCAGAGGTTGAGGCCTCTGGTTGTGGAGCCAGAGGCTGGGAGTTAGATTCCCCACTGTGCCTCCTTGACAAGGGTTGGAATCCATGATCCATAGGGTCCCTTCCAGCTCTGCAGTTCTAAGATGATATCAGAAGTAGAATCATCCTTTTTTATGTTAATTATAGCTTGTGAAAGCTTTGGAAAAATTCCTGTTCTGGTACTGCAGTAGCCAGAATAGACCCAGCCCGTGTGGCCAGTGACCAAAGTTGATTCTAGGAGTATCCTTTTCAAGCTCCGCAGATAACAAGGGGCTTCCTGTAAGTTCAGCTTGCCTGACGTCAAATGGTGAAGAAAGCCCAGGGATGTGTAAACCAGTCTTTATGTGTCATGTTTCCCTTTCCTCAAGGCCTCAGTGCCTCTCCAGCCTTACAGTTTGGTTGCAGAAATCCTTCAGCTGTTTTCGTCACTAAACATGCTCTGTGGCAGATGTTTGTTGTCTTAAGGACCTGCGCTTGCAGATGACGGGCAGTCTCTGGGCAGAAGAGGCTGACAACTAGCCCTCAATGCATGCCAGTAGGCTTTGGGGTTTGTTTGTTTTTTATGCTCCTGTGTAGCTGTGCAGCTGTCAGCCTAGCAATGCCTACAGCCTTTCCTTCTATGAAGCATTGCAGACTGGAGTTTGCATGGCTTTCAGGCTTGTTTTAAATGTTCCTAATGCTAATTGTTGTCTTGAACCTGACCCACCTCACTTCTTTATCCCAGTGCCTGATAAGGCTGCTTTTTAAAAAAAAAATCAGGCAAAATCCAAAGAAACAAAACAATATATACACATACAAAAAGACAAAAACATGTGATACCTTAAAGACCAGCGATTATTTTGGAATATAATTGTAGAATCTTACAGCCACCATGCCATTGCTGGCCTGGGGATTCTGGGAATTATAGTTTAAAAAGAGAGAGAGTAACTCTTCCCAGCTATCTTACATTGCAGCAGTTCTACAGGGCTTCAGATTGTGTCTTTTCTCAGTCCTCCCTAGAGATGCTTGAGATTGAATTTGGGACCTTCTGCCTATAAAGGGTTTTCTCTGCCATTGGCCTGGTGACCTTTGCTCTTTGGGAACTTAATCATAACTTTTCATGGTCACTTTTCAGGAGAGGAACTGTAGTAATGTCCTTCCCTGTATACATACTTCAAGGCATAAAATCTTGGATTTTCACTGGCAGAAATGTCTGGGGTTACACAAGCCCTGAATTAGAATGAGAGATTTTGGCCTTGCCTGCATAGCACCAAAAACAGCTCTACTTGCAGTGGGAGGAAGTTACAAGTGGTTTGGCTCTTAGAGCACCAGGCTGAATGCTCAGTCTAGAAATAAGCTGAATGTCAGTCTAAATACATAATCCGTAAGGGCCCTCTTGGCCTCAAGTTCTGTAAGGCCTGGTTTCTGTTAGAGATTTCATGTGGCTAGTTTGTTTTAACTATTCACATCTACACATGAATTGGCTAAACACACACTCTCTTGGTAGGAATGTTCATTCTGGTTGTCTCTAAAGAGCCACAGGGAATTGCTTTGGGGAGTGTGGTCTGCTTGATCAGTTCTAGTGCAGTGCTTCTGCCTCTTCCCAAAAAGATACTGCTCTCCACTTTACATGTTTGGGGTATCAGTAGGAGAAGTAATAGCCCCTCTCTTTAATGAGCTGTTTGCATTAACCAGATGATTGTCGTTAACTAGATCGACATTCTGCTTTGTCTCCCGTCCTGTGTAAGAAAAGATAAGACCTGCAACTGATCACAACTACTGACATACAGTAGGAAACGCAGCTTGGTGTTGAAGACAGGAGCAAGGCTCTGTCACTAACCTAGATGCCAGCTGTGTCCCCCTTTGCATACTGATAGTACCATCAGATGTCCATTGTGATATCAGGGGCTCACTGATTTTGTTTAGCCTTTTTTGCGATTTATGCCATCTTCCACCAGAACTCTTCTGGTTTCTATATAAAACAAATAGGAGAGTTCCCTCTCAAAAGAATGCATGGACATGAATCAGACATGAGAATGGCAACACAGACATTAAGAATGGCAACCCAGTTTTAGGACCGTCTGTTATGAATCTCAAAATGACTGTTGTAGAAAGGCTTCAAAGAGAAAAAGTAGAAATTGGCTACAGAAATAAGTTGAGTAGAGATCAAAGTTTTGTGGGACACAACATATATTAATTACCCAGGTTTCTATCATGTTTGATGGGCATAAAATGTAGTTGTCTTCCTTGACTGTGACGTCGGTCCCATAAACAACTCTTAACATTACTATGACACTCAAGTCTTCCTGATATACAGCTTATTACTCCAGCTCAGATCTGCTGATTTATAGCTTGGTAGCCCAATTCCTGTTTTAATGAACTAGTGTCATGTTGTCTATTATCTCTTCTCACATGGACATGACTCTCACCACCATGGGAATAAATATAGGGAATATGTATTCAACCTTTTTTGTCTGTCATGAAAGCTCCTACTGAAATAAATCTGTCTTGCAATCTTTTTGCCTCACCCCCGTTTTAAAATATTTGCCAACCAGCTGGTCACTATGGTACTGATCCCTTCTTTTGCTTTTTCTATATCTGGGCAACAGACCACAGTGAATGCTGCTGGTTTTTCTGTCTGCATGGGTTTTGTCTAGGGGGAGAGGCTCCTGAGTTACTCTACCGTTTTTTTCCTAGAACATAACTTTGGCAGCCACTGCTTCTTGTCATTGCCCCCCCCCCCCATCACAAATGTGAATCTGGATCCCAGGCAAGAATGGTGTGGAGGAACTGAAAGGAGAAAGCAGCAGGAATACATACCTTAACCCTATATACACACTCCAGCAGTCCAACTTTTGTCTGCACCCATGATTTGTATTTTGGACCCTCCTGTGCTCAGCTGGCAAGAGCAAATAGAAACTCCTCTTCACCCCCTCCTCTTCTTCATCTGCTGCTACAGTTCCTCCTCATTCTTCATTAGCTTGTTCAAGATGCTTTTAGGGGAAGAGAAATAGGAATAGGACACGTCTAAGGTAGCTTTTAGTTATTTCTGTCTATTATCTATCCTTATCTGGTTTCAAACACTTCAGACTTTATTGGAGATATGGCCATTTTGATTCCTGGAAAGAACTGGCTGCTTGGAGATTGTTGGACTCTCCATAATCCAGCAAGCATCAACTTTTCATCTCCATATCTGGCTGTAGCTGAGGAAGGAGGAGTGCTATGAGACAAAATGGTTTTTACTACAAGCCTATGGGAACGAAACATGCTTTCCAACTTCCACAGTTAGCTTCATTTGTATTCTGAAATTAGGAATAATTCACTAGGGCTTTCTTCTCAATACATGTACATTAGACTTGCAGTGTTAAACTTATAACAAAAGGTATCTGCTTATTATTTTGGGCCCTCAAGGTTTCCAGCCAGCTTCTTTGCCTCTCTTAATTTTTTTGTTGTTCTTTCTATTCAAGGACAGAAATATTGCCCGGTGGAAGACAAATGAGTCTCTGGTGCATCTTCCACATCCCATTTTGCTTTGTGTGTTTCTTTATCTTTCATCTTCCTGCCATAATGATTCCTAACAGGGTTACACAGTGACCACAATTGGGTGCATGTGCCAGGAATGGCTGCACCTCTTTGTATCGTCCTCTGCTAAACTTCCCCTGAGTGTTTGCTGTCCGTACCTGTATAGTTTGCTTTGCTTATTAGTTTGCCAGAACTCTGTTTTTTTTATGTGTTCTGACCTTTTGGGAGAACAACTGGGGTAAAGGGGGAAGGAAAATATTTACAGAAATATGGTAGAGGATGTGCAGCCCTCCATATATGTTGTTGGACTACAATTCCTGTCAGCGCTAGCTGGTTGTGGCCAAAGGTGAAGGTATCGTGGAAGTGCAGTCCAGTGTCATTGGAAGGGTTGTACATTCCCCATCTTTGCTTGAATCCTTGATTAAGTAATTAAGCTATATTATATGATTAAGCTATAGAGTTGAGGCCAGTGCTAGGAAGAGAACAAAAACAAAGCTGTTACGTTGCCAGATCCTCTATCTAATATATAACATTCCTTACAGGATACATCCTGCTTTGGTGTGTGGTAACGTGCAAGATCACACATCTCTTCTAGTTACTGCTAGACACACATCTATCACATGCATTTTCTAAAGCAGATTTCTGAGAGCTTATCTCTCTCATACACCTAAATGCATCACACAAAGAATTCTTTGTGGTATGCTTTCTCTAGGGCCTAGGCCAGCGATGGCAAACCCTCTCTATGGGTATGCAAGCCATAAGTCGCTGGAACACTACCTCCAGCAGCCAAAACTGAGGAGGCGGCTGCAACCGCATTGCTAGCACCCTGAGAGGCAGCGGGCCAGGATCCGGAGCAGCTAGCGTTGGGGATGGCGGGCTGCCTGAGCTATAGGTAGTGGCGGGGTTAGGTGCAACTGAAGGCGGATCTGGAGTGGGGTCTGGAGGCACCTCCGTGTCCGGGATTCCAACTTCTGCCGCCACTGCTGCCGCTTCCACTGCCATCTGCTGCCCGCTGGATTGTGTTGTGACAAACCCAGACCTACTGGGATATGTCACACAGTTACACTAAGCTGCCACCAACCATTCCCTATAAGAAGTCACACAGACCAGGGATGGATTTTTAAACAATAAAAAGAATAAGGTTTATTTTAAATACACACAGGGAAAAATAAACAATCAGGTGAATAGGATAAAGTAACGTGGCTTAGTTTCACTCATACATACACACAGTTTGGTTCACACAGAACCCTTAACTTGAAGCACAGACCCTGAACCTATCAGTTCTGGCTAACCAACAGACACCTGAACCTATCAGGTTGGTACTCTGACACACAGTAGTACCCTGTCTGACACTCAGACTCCCACAACAGCTTCTTCTTCCCAGCTGCTGCTTCGTCACAACCCAGTGTCTCTCAGTCTCTCAGTGTCTCACAGTCTGTCTCCCCCACCACACAGGCATCACATATTTATATACAGTACAGCCCCTCCTCCTGATGTCCCGCCTTCCACTCCCCATAGGATGGAACTTTCCCTCCAAACCCATGACAGACAGGTAGCATCAGTGCTGTATGTAACACCTCCCCTCTTTATAAGTTGTTTTGTAGGGGGAAAGCTAACGTGCTTTTCACCAAAAAACAACCTGAATAAAATACACAACACAGTTATACATACCATACCATACTTACTTATACTTACATTCTAAGTTAAACCATAGCAAATAGGCATTTAAACATTTACCATCTACATTACATCAATTTACCTTTATTCATACAAACCAATTCAAAAACAGGTACATTTTACTTTTTGTCATCATTATATACACATAGTCCATGTCCTTTCGCCGTCTTCATTCTTCAGGTCTTCTTGATAAGGCGTCAGCAACACAGTTCACTGACCCTCTGACCACCTTCACTTCAAAGTCATAGTCCTGTAGGTTTAAAGCCCACCTCATAAGTTTGCTATTGTGGGTTTTCATTGTCTTTAACCATTGCAATGGTGAATGGTCAGTACACAGAATAAAATGTCTTCCCCAGATGTAAGGCTTGGCCTTCTGGATCGCGTAGACTATGGCCAAACACTCCTTCTCCACGGTTGCCAAATGTCTCTCACCTTTTTGAAGTTTCCTACTCAGGTAGGACACTGGATGCTGGTCACCATTCTCATCCTCCTGGCACAGAACTGCTCCTACCCCGCTGTTAGACGCATCGGTGTAGATGATGAACTCCCGGTCGAAGTCTGGAGCACGCAGGACAGGATAGTTGGTTAACGCCTCCTTCAACCTCTGGAACGCCTCCTCACAGTCGCTGGTCCACGGGATGCGGTCATCAGCCTTCTTCCTCGTCAGATCGGTCAGCGGAGCCGCAATCTCGCTAAACCTCGGGATGAACTTTCTGTAGTAGCCCACCAACCCAAGAAATGATTTGACTTTTTTCTTGGTGTTGGGTCTAGGCCAATCACGAACTGCTTCTATTTTGGCCTCCAGGGGTTTTATCATTCCTCCCCCTACCATGTGACCCAAGTATTTTATTTCTGGGCTACCCAGCTGACACTTGCTGGCCTTTACTGTTAGCCCTGCTGCACTTAACCTCTGCAGCACTAACTCCAGGTGTATCAGGTGATCTTCCCAGGTATTACTGAAGATCCCTATGTCGTCAATGTAGGCCACTGTAAAGTCACTGAGCCCTGCCAAGGTCTGGTCCATCAGCCTTTGGAATGTGGCTGGTGCATTTCTGAGACCAAAGCTCAGGACTCGAAACTCATAGAGACCAAAAGGGCTGCAAAAGGCAGTCTTTTCTTGATCCCTGGGATCAATTCTTAATTGCCAATATCCCTTTACCAGGTCCAATGATGAGATGAACCGACAACCCCCTATGGTTTCAATCAGGTTGTCTAGCCTGGGCATTGGGTAGGCATCAGGAGTGGTTACACGGTTTAATTTCCTGTAATCAACACAAAACCTAATGCTCCCATCAGGCTTGTCCACAAGGACTATCGGAGAGGACCAAGGGCTAGAAGAGGGGACGATTATGTTCTCCCTCAGCATCTCGTCCAGCTCCTTCCGCACCTTGTCCCTATAGGGTCCCGTTACTCGGTATGGGGATACTGCCTGCGGGGGTGCATCCCCTGTGTGGATCCGATGCATCACTCCCTTCACTATCCCCGGCTTGTTGGAAAACACCTGTTGATATTTACTAAGCAGCATTTTTAGTTCTTGCTGCTGGTCTTGGGTGAGTGCAGGACTGATCTTTACCTCCTCTGGGTTGTATTTTACTTCCCCTCTACCCTCCCAGAAGGGTAATTCAGCTTCCTCACTCTCAGCTGCTTTTATCGCGAATAAAACCCTCTGTTCCCCTCTGTAGTAGGGTTTTAGGGCATTCACATGAACCACCCTCCTTGCTTGGTTCTCCTCCTGCTCTATAAGGTAGTTCAGGTCTGACATCTTGGAAATGACCCTATATGGTCCTGCCCATTTGAGCTGCAGTTTATTCTCTCTGCAGGGCCTAAGCCAAAGCACTTCCTCCCCTGGGTCAAAGTGCCTCTCTCTAGCTTTGTGGTCATACCATGTTTTCTGTCTGACCTTCTGAGCTTGCAGGTTTTCTGCTGCCAGCTCTAGATTTCTCCTTAGGTCATTCATCAAGGTGTCTATGTATGTCACAACGTCTTGTGGGTCATCCTGGGTGATCTGCTCCCAATTTTGTTTGATCAAATCAAGGGGCCCTTTCACCCCTAAGTGTGCAGCAGACATGTCAGAGTGACCCCTTTGTAAGATCATGGGGCGATACTTTTCAGGTACCACCAGCTGACTTCTGATCCCATCTCCCCCTTTTGAGATATTCCTCAGGGTCTCTCTATATAAAATCCCCTTTTTCTCCAGAAATCTCACTGGGGTTTCAGGTGTTAGCTGGGCGTCAGTCACCTGTTCAAAACACTTTTGGAGAGTGGCGTCTGCCTTTTGCTCCTGTCCAAATCTGCTGTCTGTGGTTAAGGTTTCCACCACAGCTTCTGAACTCCCCTCTGCTTCCGTCTCTGGCTCATCATTACCCCCCTGAACTGTCCCCGTGGTGGCTTGTGAGCGTGTAATCACTAGCACCCGTTTCACATGTTCAGCCAGGTCATTTCCCACGAGCACGGCTGCTGGCAGAGTCGATGAAATTGCTAGCCGCCAAACTCCCCTCCAGCCTTGAAAGTTGACAGGTACCTCTGCTACTGGCAGAGAGATTACCTGCCCCTCAATCCCTGCCACCTTCATGCTCTCATTTGGGATTATAAACTCCCTAGGAATAATATCTGGATGGCACAGGGTTACCTGGGAACAAGTGTCCCGCAGCCCCCTATACTGACGGTCAAGTATTCCTACGTCCACCCCGGCTGTCTCAAACAACTGAGAATCTGTTTTCACCAGCAAGCAGCGCTTTACTTCTATAAGAGGACCATTTTCCTCAGCCTGATCAACAGAGGTAGCTGTTCCAGACTGAGTAGTCATGGCAACAGGCTCCCTCAGTGACACTGAGCTTTGCTCTTTCTGGACACAGAACACAGCTTTTGGCTTGGTCCCACTAGAATTCTGAGGCACCATTCCTTTTAGCTGCTTTAATTTCTCACACTCTGAGATTAGATGACCCTTTCCCTGACAGAAATAGCATTTTCTGGTGTATTTTGATTCTCTCTCATCTTGTTTTGGTTTTCCCTCCAAAATCTGAGGTCTTTGTTTCATGTCTGAGGGCTTCCCTTCACCATGGGCCCCTCCCCCTTGCTGGCTTTTCCCTGGTCCCTGAGAGTACTTGCTGTAGGTTTCTTTGGGTTTACCTACAGATTTCCCCTCACCCAAGGGCTTTCTTATTTGGGAAATAAAATCTGCGATCTCTGCGGCTGCTGCCACAGATTTCGGTTTCCTTTCCCTCACCTGGAATTTCAATTCCCCCTGCAGGACTGAATAGAACTGTTCCAGTGCTATCAAATCTTTAAGCTGCTCATAGGTCTCTGTCCCCTCCTGAGATAGCCATTTCTCAAGCAGTCTCACCAATTGGGCCCCCACTTGGGTAAAAGTCTGTTCTGGTTTCTTGGTGAGGGACCTGAATCTTTGTCTCAGCTGCTCCGCATTTATCCCATGTCTGGCAAACACCAGTTTTTTAAACTCTGCAAAATCTTTCATCAGTTCCTCAGGCATCTCGGCATAAACCTCAGCCAGGCTACCACTGATTAAAGACCGCATGATGGTCATCTTCTCAGTTTCCCTCACTGAGAAGTCCACAAACGCTCTTTCCACTAAGGAAAAGAACACCTCAGGACAATCTCCCTTGTGGTACACAGGGAATTTCTTCAGGTCAGCCTTAGACAGTTGGCCTCCCTCAGAATCCCTATTGTTATTATTGTTCTGGTTCATCATTTCCAATTTTCTTAATTCAAACGCCATTCTTTCTTTTTCCAGAGCAATTTTCTCTCTCTCCATTCTTTCTTCCCTCTCCATTCTCTCTCTCTCTCTCTCTCTAATTCAAATTGCCGCTGTTTCTCCCTTTCCTCCCTTCTTTCTCTCTCTAACCTTTCTTCTCTTTCCCTTTCCTCCATTTCAAATTGCCTCATCCTCAGTTCATGCTGTTGGGCTATGAGCAATTTTCTAAGTTCTGGGTTCTGCTCTCCTGTGCTGTCACCCTGCACTGAGCCAAATTCATCCTCAGAACCTTGGTCAATCTGGGGGTCTTTCACTTCACTCATGTCTGCTATCTGGCTTCGAGTCAAGGGCATAATCCCCCCTCAGAACAGGCTGCTTTAAAAGTCAAGCCTCAAAATAAAACGACCACTTTTTTTCCTTCTTGCCTCAGAACCAGCTCTCCCTAGAGATTGCTGCTGTTCTTCAGCACTAACTTGCAACAGTATCGAGTCAGAGCCTACCCCCCTCTGCTGGGCCTCTCAGCTGGCAGGCTAGATCACTGTTACTACGCAGTTTTGCCTCAGCTTTTTCCCGCCAAAACTAGGCTGCCTCAGAGCACCTTAATCTAAGTCTCCCCAGTTGGCACGTTCTTCTACTAGCGCACCTCCCCGTGAGGTACACCTAGAAGATTACCTACGCGCCTCAGACTGTCCCTGACTAGACCCCCCTTGCTCTGGGCACACTTGCCAAGGCTTTGCTGGACCACTGGACAACTGGACCAGTCGTATCCCACCGCTGCCACCAATCAATGTGAAAAACCCAGACCTACTGGGATATGTCACACAGTTACACTAAGCTGCCACCAACCATTCCCTATAAGAAGTCACACAGACCAGGGATGGATTTTTAAACAATAAAAAGAATAAGGTTTATTTTAAATACACACAGGGAAAAATAAACAATCAGGTGAATAGGATAAAGTAACGTGGCTTAGTTTCACTCATACATACACACAGTTTGGTTCACACAGAACCCTTAACTTGAAGCACAGACCCTGAACCTATCAGTTCTGGCTAACCAACAGACACCTGAACCTATCAGGTTGGTACTCTGACACACAGTAGTACCCTGTCTGACACTCAGACTCCCACAACAGCTTCTTCTTCCCAGCTGCTGCTTCGTCACAACCCAGTGTCTCTCAGTCTCTCAGTGTCTCACAGTCTGTCTCCCCCACCACACAGGCATCACATATTTATATACAGTACAGCCCCTCCTCCTGATGTCCCGCCTTCCACTCCCCATAGGATGGAACTTTCCCTCCAAACCCATGACAGACAGGTAGCATCAGTGCTGTATGTAACATGTGTTTTTTTCCTTTCCTTTTGTTTTTTGCAGTTTGGGCACTTGGGCTCAAAAAGGTTTGCCATCACTAGCCTAGGCAGTCTGTTTTAATCCTTGGTTACCTGTACTTTTAAAAACCATTTTGTGCTGGCACATGTCCAGTTTTACTAGTCTGCTATTGTTGTTAGTTTAGAACCTCTTGATTAAAAGAGATTTTAATAGTCAACACAGCCTTCTCTCCAGGACATTTATTCGTTTGTTTGTTTAAAACACTGAAAAACAGATTGAGCAATGCTTTTGAAACCATGTGACTTATTTCCCACAAGGCATTCTCTCTCTCTCTCTCTCTCTCTGCCTGTCCTTAAAGATATTTTGAAGACCGCAGACCAGTCTGAGAGTGGCAGCCAGCCTCTTTGTGGGGCACTTTGTCAGAAGCGCATTCGGCTGGTGCGCCTGGATTAGTACCAGTTGCCTTCTAGATATTGTTCAAGGAGCTGGCGTTTGACCTATAAAGCTCAAAACGACTTGGGTCTTGAATATCTCAGGGCCTTCGTTCCTTTGCACAGTCGTTTAGCCTGGATTCAAAGTGACATCTTTTGTTGCTTGAAAAATGCATTTTTGTCTCTGGCTTGCGTGTCCTTTCTGTTAGTGTGTGCCTGAAAGACTGTGGTTGTGCAGATGTTGTTGAGTGGATACTGCGTATTTGGCAGAGGGTGAAAAGCAAAACCCTCCTCAATATACACACAACTCCCCCCTGCCCCGGTTGAAAACCCTATATTGTCCTTTCTTCTCTGACTGTTTGAGCAGGATCAGGGGAACCTATAATCCTCCAGCTGTTTCGGGCCTACAATTCCCATGGGTCCTAATAGTGGCAAGGGATTGTGTGAGTTTTGGACAACAAAACAATGTGTGTGTGTGTGTGTGTGTGCAAAAACTCCCTACCCTTATTCCAGAAGTTATTGTACTGAAGGCTGCTTGCATGAACTTTGAAAACGAAGAAAGAAAATGTAGCAAAGCATTGCTTCCTTCTAGACGACTAGTTCCCAACCTGTGAGATATGGTCTCTAGGAGGGTCACAAAATGTTTTCTGGAAGGTCCCTGCAGTTTTCAGAGGAGGGGGACTTATTAGCCTCAACTCACACTCTCCTCCCTGCACCCCACCCCTCCCTTATTTGTGCCCCCCAAGCTCTTGTCACTCCCTTCTGTGCCCCTCAACTTTATGGTCTCCTTCCTGAGGGAAAATTCACCCTCCCCAATTTTAGCCCACCCTCATTACCTCTACTTCCCGGAGCCCATTAAGGGACTGTCAGAGGTGGGGCAGTGAGTAGCTTTAACTAACACTCTGCCGCGAAATTTGATGCAGGTTTCTCAGATGCAGGTACAGTCATCGCATGAAACAGTAGATTGGCATTATTTTTAAATCTATTTTAATGTTTTTTTCTTTACCCCATTAAAAATCCTTTTTATGCAAATGTGGCAGGGGTCACAGGTTACTTTGCTATTATAAAAGGGGGTTGCATCTTGAAAAAGGTTGTGAACCACTGTTCTAGACAATTCTTTGTGATCCTTTTCCCTTCTGTTTTTTGGATTTTGTGTATTACCGTTTCCTACCCTTTCAGGATTCTTCTTCGGTGATTTAAAATTTAAAAGCAGAAAATATGACTTATTAGGATTGACTACAGGAAAGCAGATCATTACTTTAAGATAAGCTGTTTTCTTGCTCATGCTAGATTTTGGCTAAACATTACAGATATTTGTTTGCTTTATATGTCTATAGGTTCCTGTAGCAACTTCATCCTTTCCACTACGTATTTGCAGTCTTTTGAGGACAGAAAGGAAGCTGTGTGTGTCAGATACACACAGCAAAAATATACAAAAAATGTTGTCGTAGGTAGCTGCTCAGCTTTAGAATTCTTTCCCTTGAATTCTGTCCATGGCTTGACCTAACATGAGTGTATCTGGGAGGTACTGTAAAGCAAGAAATCTTTATATGGGCCATTGTTTGTTTGGCATATGGGTATTCTTTGCTTTTGTTCTTGTATTTCAGACTCACAATTTTCAGAGGATCTCTTTTGATACTTGTTTCTCTGACTTTGGGCTGCAGCAGATTGCAGAGGACCTTGGCTTATATGATGATAGGTTGGAGTGTAGATGGACTTCAGATAGGATACTGGACAGACTGTTGATCCCAAAGGTAGAAACATGTTGCTGTTTTTTTTAAACTACAACTTCCAGAATACTTCAAGGATTCTGAGAGCTGCAATCGCCCACCCCAACTCCCCACCTCACCCAGCTATTACACCCTCTAGCTGGATCTAACCGGTGACCTGATTGAACTTGTAGTGTGACTTACAAAAAAACAAACATCCAGCACTTGTCTGATGACTGTACATTTAAGAGGGAGGTTAGGATGTTGAGCAAGCTCTTCTTCCAAGGATGCTCTTTTGCAATTACTGATCTTCTGATTGAGTAATTGCAGATAACCTTTTGAAGAAACCTGGGATTGGTTCAGTACATAGTCCCAAAATTGCTCTGTTTATGTCACCTTCAGTTAATATGGGAGACAGTGGGATTGCCAGCTCTGGATGCTTCTTGGAGAAGCTTTCATTGTGCAGTTTGTTTTATAATGAATCCAGATATGCTCAGCTTACAGTGGTAGCCCTCCCACTGCTTTATGTCTTTCATCTCACCACAGATAATCTGGCAAGGAGGGAGAGATAGATGAACTGTGCCATATCCCTTGAGTGGTAGTGCTAGGGAACCTCCATCAGGAAGCATCTGTGCGTGCCTTCCTCTTTAGCAAGTGGCAGATTTGGGGGAAGAACTGGGAGGAGAGCCCAGTCTCTCTTACCATTTGTGGAGTCCTCAACACCTTTGCTTTACTGCAGCTTTAAAAAATTTACCTAGATCAGCCTGCAGTTGCTCTAAACTTAAAAATACAACAGTCCCAAAATGCAAGAGGTCTTGTCTTGGGTCTCATAAGTCATCCCATATCCTTGCTCTTCAGGATGCTGGTAAGCAAAAGTTGAGTTCGGCTTTCTTCCATCTCTTCTGTCACCTTTCTTCCCTTCTTTCTCGTCCTGGATGCACCCATTTGTTGTAAAGATAATCCTAGTAGGAAAATGAGAGGTCTTCTATTCAAAGAGAAGAGGGGAGCAGTTTTCTCTCCATTTTCAGGGCTTCCTCCTTTCTATTGTCTATTCCAGTGGTTCTTAACGTGGGCGATAATGCCCCCCAGGGGGCGATTTCATTTTTCAGGGGGGGCGGTAGAACAAAAAGGGGCGGTGTGGGGGCAGTAGAACAGAAGGGGGGCGGTAGGGGGGCACTGGAGCAAGCCAAACCTGTGAAGGTGGCTGCAGCCAGGGTGCTGGCAGTGGATCCAGTGCCACTGCCACCAGACGATCCCACTCTTTCTGCCATCTCACCTTCCTCACTTAGGGGAGCACCGAGTGTGGATCAGGTGGAAGGAAAGTCTCTTGGATACCTGTCCTCGCCTGGTGAAGCGCTGCCTCACACCCAGGTGGGGAGGAAGAGATGAGTCCCATTTGTCCATCCTGCCTTCCCACCCACCTTCCCGCCCGTTGCAAGGGAAGCACGGAGATAAATGGGTTGGTTTGGGGTGGCGTGGCATCTCTTTGGGCGGGATCGCAAATGCACTGCAGAAAGACAGCCGCTCCTCTTTCTCCCTGAACCCTGAGGATCTGTTCAGTGAAGGCGAAAAGAGCAGCATATGATTTTGTAAGCCGCCCAAAGTAGATGCTGTCTAGGGGCGCGGGGTATAAATCGAATGAATGAATGAATGAATGAATGAATGAATGAATAAATAAATAAATAAATAAATAAATAAATAAATAAGAAAGATATCATTGCCGCAGGGAGGGGGGTGATGATAACTTCCTCAATGGCTCAAGGGGGCGTTTCTTTCAAAAAGGTTAAGAACCACTGGTCTATTCCAAAACACAGTGGTAGCTCAACAACATACTGGGGTAGAGGGCCTTGCATCTAGCTATGTTCTGGTGAGGTGCCCCCTCTTCCTGCTCCTGTTCGAAACTGCCTGTACCAGAAAATGTGGTTGTTTGTATTTGGTTCAGGTTAATTTGCTGGAATGGAATAGGCATCTTGAATAAATTATTTTGCAGAAGTAAAAAAAAGAAGCAAAAAAGTAGCTTCTGAAAGTAGGGAATGTTTTAGATCACTCATAATGACCATCTTTAACTATAATGATTGGTTCATTTTTGCAGGACTGGGACTTTAAAGTCTGAGCAATTGGGTTTCAGAAGCAAACAGGGTTGTGGCTTGTTAAAAATCATCAGTCTGACCTTCATTAGATTCAGTGGGTCCAGTTTTTTGGAAGTTCAGCTTACAGGCTTGGATTTCCTAGAGAGCCAAATATATAGATAATGACATCTGGATTTTTTTTTAAATGAAAACCTTTTTTAAAAAAAATCAGCCAATGCAGCATTACCATTTGAGAAGACACTGGGGCTGGTTTGGCTGCCAATAAGGAGGCGAACATTAACCTCACAATGCCATAAAATACATGGAAGATACTAAAGAAAGAGAGGAAGCAAAGAGGCCATGAAGGACTTTTTCACTATGTGTATGCATGTGAATGTGCTTCTATCTATACAGGTTACAAAGGCCATTCCATGTCATGTTGTATCATGCAGGGAAAGAAGACTGGTGATACATAGTGTCACAATCTTTTGTTCTTGTAAAGTTTAGAAAGACTTGAAATGACAACAGAAATCTCTCTTGGCAAGAGAATAGTTTGTAGTCTTCCAATGCCTTTTGGTAGCAGCAAGCAGGGAGAATAAGACAAAGTCTTTACTGTGCAGCAGTATCCTGTTAATTTTGTGATTATGGCCAGAATTGTATTGGAGTTTGTGTTAGGCCTGTGAAACTTGCAGCTAATTGATGAGGTACCCTGGTGTGTCTTGGCTGCATCCGGGGCCGTGCATCTCATTGCATAACCAAAATGCACTCCAGTACCTTGTTAATTAGCTACAAATATCCCAAGCAAGTCATGCGAACCTGAACACAAACAGCCTCAGGTTTCCTGGCCAGAACATCCATTGAAGGTGGCCAGGGAGATTCTGGAAGCTGTAGTAATGTTTTCAAAATCTTAACAAGTGGGGAAACATCGTCTGCTGAAGCTGGAGAAGCTTGCAATTGATGAGGGGCATGAAGAATGAGAGATGCACCGAGTGACATACCCGATACCATGTTAGAAGTCTGTAGCAGATCTTGGAAGCCAGTCCTTAGGCTACCTTGTTAACGGCAGTTCAAGAAGGATCGCTGAGACTTATGTATCAGCATTCCCCTCTTTGCATGAATCATATGATTGTTTAGGGGAAGTATGACAGTTAAGTTGGGGTACAGCTAATATAGATAAATAGTGTAGATACTACACTATGAGGACAAGTTTCTGTGAAAATATAAGTAGCCTTTCCCACACAGTGGCACCTTTGAAGGCATTGAACTAAAACTCTCATTATTTATTTATTTATTTATTTATTTATTTATTTATTTATTTATTTATTTATTTATTTATTTATTTATTTATTTATTTATTTATTTATTTATTCATTCATTCATTCATTTATTTATTTATTTATTTATTTATTTATTTATTTATTGGATTTATATACCGCCCCATAGCGCTACAAGCACTCTCTGGGCGGTTTACAATTTTAATTATAAAGGCTACACATTGCCCCCCCAGCAAGCTGGGTACTCATTTTACCGACCTCGGAAGGATGGAAGGCTGAGTCAACCTTGAGCCGGCTACCTGGGATTTGAACCCCAGGTCGTGAGCACAGTTTTAGCTGCAGTACAGCGTTTTAACCACTGCGCCACGAGGCTCTTAATGGCCGGCAGATGATCTTTGGCTCCTTCTGGGTGTAGGCACGATGGTCTGGTGCGGTCCCAGGTTCATTCATTCATTCATTTATTTATTTATTTATTTATTCATTTATTTATTCATTTATTCATTCATTCATTCATTCATTCATTCATTCATACCCCACCTATCTGGTCTACTCGACCACTCTAGGCGGCTTCCAGTATAGGATAAAACAATAAAACACAAAAACATTACATAATCATTTGATACAGTTACAATAAAATAGAGTGAGAATAAAATAAGAAGGAATAGAAAAGAAATCAGGTATTGACTGGAGGGAAGGCCTGGATGTACAACCATGTTTTTAATTGGGTTTTAAAGATTCCCAGCGTAGGAGCCGCATGAATCTCTGAAGGGAGGTTGTTCCAGAGGCGAGGAGCCACTGCTGAGAAGGCCCGGTTTCGTGTCTTTTCCTTCCGGGCCTCTCTCAGCGTCAGGCTCCTCAGCCTCACCTCCTGACTCATGTGGGTGATCTGGATAGACCTTGGTGGAAGCAGGCATTCTGCCAAATATCGAGGTCCTAAACCGTTTAGGGCCTTGTAAGTAAGTATTAAGACTTTGATGCAGAAACAAATGGGCAGCCAATGCAATGCAGCCAGAGTTGGAGAAATACATTGGTATTTTCTCACTCCAGTGAGGAGTCTGGCGGCTGCATTCTGCACCACCTGAAGTTTCTGTATCAGCCTCAAAGGCAGCCCCATGTAGAGCACGTTACAGTGGTCTAATCTTGAGATTACGAGCACATGCACCAAGGTGGTGAGTGCCCCCGTGTCGAGATAGGCCCACAGCCAGGCGATCCACCAGAGGTGGAAAAAGGCGGTGCGGACTACTGACGCCACCTGCGTTTCCATGGTGAGTGTCGGGTCCAGATGTGTGCCCAGGCTGCGGACCCCACTCTTCGCGGCCAGGGCCACCCCCCCCAAACGTGAGAGAGTCACCCAAGCCGCCAACCACGGGGCCACCCACCCTCAGAACTTCCGTCTTGTCCAGATTCAGCCTCAGCTCATTTTCCTGCATCCATTTCAGTACGGCCCCCAGCCAGCGCTGGAGGGACAGGACAGTATCACCTTCAGTTGGTGAAAAGGAGATGTAGAGCTAGGTGTCATCAGCATATTGATGACACGATGCCCCACACCCCCTGATGACCCCTCCCAGCGGCCTCATATAGATGTTGAACAGAATTGGGGAGATAATCAACCCCTGTGGAACCCCACAGTTGAGACTCCACGGGGCCGAGACACTCTCCGCAAGCTGCACTCTCTGGGGACGGTCCCCCAAGAAGGAATGGAGCCAGGCAAGTGCCAGGCCACCAATTCCCAACTCGGAGAGCCTTCCCAAGAAGATACCATGGTCGACAGTATCAAAGGCCACCGAGATGTCGAGGAGGACCAACAGAGACATTTTACCCCTGTCAGCCTCCTTCAACAAGTCATCATCCAGGGCAACCAATGCTGTCTCTGTAGCATGGCGCGGCCTGAAGCCCGACTGAAACTGATCCAGGGCATCTGTTTCATCCAAGTGAGCCTGAAGCTGATCAGCTACCACCCTCTCGACCACTTTGCTCATGAAAGAAACATAGGCGATGGGCCTGTAATTGCCAATTTCGTCCGCCGCCATATTAAGTTTCTTTCTTATGGGCTTAATGAGTGTCTCCTTGAGGGCAGATGGAAATCTTCCCTCAAGGAAAGACCCATTTATTATTGCTGTGGCCCATTTTGTTGTTATTGGCCTGGCTGCTTTGATTAGCCAGTCCGGGCAAGGGTCAAGGGAGGAGGAGGTGGCCCAGCAGCGATCAAGCACCTTGTCCACAGTGTCAGGCATCACAGGCTGAAAAGAATCAAAGGTAACCGGGCAAGGCGGAGCGCTGGACATCTCTGCTCGAATCACTGTATTCAAAAAAAGAGAGAGCTCCCGGCGGATGGCCTCCACTTTAGATTTTAAAAATGCTGCAAATTGGTCCGGTGAGAGACTGGGGGGAGGCCCATCATCCCAGCCACCACTGGCACCTTTTTTGGGGAAGATGCAATTGTCATCCAAGGCATCTGGAAGTCTTTAGTTTGGATGATGTTGAGCTCCACCCACAGACTTTTTGCTGTCTTTTTGCCTCATTTCTTAATTTTCAGTGTCTCACCTAGTTGTGAAGCTCTGTTCTTATGTTGTATTTCCGCCTGAACTATAGCACATCAGAGTGTCTCATGTTTTCTGTTTTTTAAATTACTGACCTAAAGGAATGTGATTTGTACTGTTGTGTGTTTGTAGCAGGGTACAACGTGCTGGATCTCTTCTTTCCCAGAATATTCTGTGAAAGGGGCTGCTGGTCTTTCTTGTGCCTAATCCTGGTCTAAATTACCTCTTTATGAATACCTCTTCTGCAGCCTTGTGGCCCACTGACAATGCCTGTGTTCATTTGGAGCTACTGTAGTCCCTTTGGCTTTGATCCTCCAAACAATTCCAGAAGGAAATCCGCTTTCAAGTGCTTAGGTCTCTAAATGCTCATAGCTTAGCAGGAGGCTGGTTTTTCAAACTTCTAGTAATTTAATGCCCTACTTGGTGCAGCAGCATACTTTCCTCACATGCATCATGTGCTTCTTTCTCAACTACATGCTTTACATTTGTTATTTGTTCTCTGTGGTGAGTGGATAGCAATAGGGTTGCTCTTAGGGCCAGTCCTGATGGCACATAAAAAGGAAGTGTTGCTTTATAGAGACCTCTTAATCTAGGAATCTCTTTACCAGATGCCAAGCTGGGGCGGTTCAGAGGCAACCATCCTGAGAAGCCAGCTCTGACCTTTATGCTTTGCCTATGCCTTGTCTCCTAACTAAACCCTTTCATCCGCATGCACTTTGTTAGCTTCCTGTAGAGCTGCAACCTCACACTGTAGGAAAGTCGGACAATGTAGCCCTCTGTAGTTAAAACAATAGTTAATAATGAAGCTGATAATATATACTGTAGTTGAAACAAAATGTCGAAACAGAGAAAACCCATAAAACAGGCTGAATCAGTCAGCTGGGATTCAGTGGCATACAAAATGAGAGTTGAGCTGCAATGGCTTGGTACCAGTCGTATTTCGGTAGAGAAGGAATGCTTTTCTTAGGGGCCACAACTGAGATGGTTCTTTCCTTCTTGACCCACGGTGTACCTGAGGTAGATGGAGAAGACTATAGTCTCCTCTGATCATCTTAAGCCACTGATAGAGGTGATCATGGTGATAATTCTACTTTTCCACTATGAAGTAGCACTCAGGGCAGTTTACAAACTGCATAAAATAACTGGGGTGGGGGGAAGGAAAACCAGATTTAACTATGAGATTAAGTAAATCCAATCTCACCATAAAAAAATTAAAGTCCATAAAATGCATAGTTACAAATAACAGCAGAGTACACCAAATATCATATGCCAGAGGAAAAAAAAAGTATATTTTTGCATACTTATTGAAACCAGCCAGACTAGAAATTGACTGCAGCTCTGAAGGGAAATAGGGAGACTTCTCCATGGCTCACATGGACAAAGGAATTTCCTACATGACTGATATTCCTGCAGATATTTTGGTCTCAAGCCATTTAGGACATTGAAGTTAGACTGGTACCTTCAGATGGACTCATAAGCAAATGGTCAGCCAGTGGATCTATTTTAGAGTTAGTGTGAGTCTTCTACCTGTCAGTGCTGGTTATACCTACTTCTTGCACCTATGTTCTAGACTAGCTGAAACCTCCAGGTTCTTTTCAGCAGCAGCCCAACACATAACGCATTAGAGCAATCTAAGGCAGTAATTGCTGGAACATAATCTTGTTATCTGTGTCCAGAAACTGTTATAGCTGATAAACCATCTGAAGCTGCTAAAAGACCCTTCTGTCATTTTAGCTTACCCCAACTTCTAATGATAGTGCTGGGTCATGAAGTATCCCATGCTGAACACCTACTTTTCCAGGGCACATGCAAGGGAATAAAAACTATATTTCCTACCCAGAAGGCTTTTGTCCTTTTTGGGGGTACAACCTGCTTGACACCACTTCAGTATCTGTGTTGCTGAGTTTCACTTGGATGAGAAGTAGAGAAAAAAGTTCAGTGTTGTAAAGATATGGATGACACATCACTCCACCTCCCCTTGTGATCTCACTTTGAGGCTCTTGGTCTTTCCAGTGCTCTGTTTCTAATATAACTGGTTGTTTGAAGTATTCTTTGGTTTTGCCTTTTTATAAATAGCTGCAAGGTGCAATATCAGAATCAGCCTTTGGGAGGGAACCAGAAAGTATTTCCTTTGTGGAGGAGTTTGGGGGGGGTATTTTGTTTGTTTATGGCCTGCTAGTAACAACTGTGCAAAATGCATCAACAGTGCAACAAATTACTTGCACAGTTGAAGCAGTGGTAAGGGCAATCTGCCTGCCAAGAAGTAATGAGTAACTTAGTGAGTACTGTTTTTTGTTTTTTTGTTTTTTTAAGAATTCCAAGTTCTGATGGAAAGTCTCTGGCTTATTGTTTCCTCTCTCAAACAGAAGACAAGTGGAAGTGATCAAGTAGATTGGATCAGTGCACTCCCTCAGCTATGATCAGAAGTTATTGATTATTGCCCTGAGATGTCTGTACAGAACAATGCGTGGACCTGTGGTTCCATCTGGCAGACATCCATTCTCTTTTTTTTGCTTTTTCAGGGCTTCAGAATAAAACTGGAGTTAAAGGTTGGATAAACTCCATGCCGTGTATTCCCAAACTTACCTCAGAATTTGTAAATAAAAAAAATTTTAAAACTGAGATTGATGTCTAATGCCGCATAGGTGAATTCTGGTAAGGTAGGATAGTGTTTCAAATGGTTCTTACCTCACTGAGCCTTCCAGCAAGACTGTGAGATACATCAAGGTGAGAGATGCTCTAGGATAGCTATTGAGCATATCACAGAGGCTGTCAGAGAATTGATCCTGTATCTCCAGAACAAGTACTGAATTCAGCCTGCTGTCCTCCTCTGAAACAAAAGAAAGGCACAGCCCACAGTATGAGGCAAGGTTATTGATGAAATAATATCCGCATTCCCTGGCATGTTTCAAATTAATTTTATCTCTCAAAGGAAATATTTCCCTAATTCAGTGATTGTAAATATCACACAGATTTTTCTTAAGAGAAAGAAAAATGCTCTCTTCTCATCTGAGACCAAATGAATACTAGAGGGAGACTGTGAAGAAGATGGAGGAAGAGGGGTGGAGGCAAGCACAGTTTTCTTTACTCTTGGCAAACTAGAAGCAGTGAAACATTTCCTCTTGGAACAATTATTTCTGTTCAAAACACATTAGGAAATTTGGAAGTTTCTCCATCATCAGTAAACCTGAAGTACATAATTAGCTGGAATTTCTTTTCATTTTGATATGATGCAGCCCTCCTTTTGTTGTAGTAGTAGTAGTAGTAGTAGTAGTAGTAGTAGTAGTAGTAGTAGTAGTAGTAGTAGTAGTAGTAGTAGTAGTAGTAGTAGTAGTGGTGGTGGTGGTGGTGGTGTTCCTCATTGGTCCTGATTTTGTTCTAATTTAGCTGGATTATAGCTTTCGCTGAGTGTCTTGTTGCCTTCTATCTAGAACAGTGGTGTCGAACTGTGGCCCTCCAGATGTTCTTGGACTTCAACTCCCAGAAGCCTTCACCACCACCTCTGCTGGCCAGGATTTCTGGGAGTTGAAGGCCAAGAACATCTGGAGGGCCACAGTTCGACACCACTGATCTAGAATATTGGGATTCAGATGGTATCTCTAAGAGAAAATATTTCTAGCCTCTCCTTCTTCTGCAGTGTGAAGGTAACCAGTATAAATCACTCAGACTCACCGATAAAGTATAACACTCTAAAACCAATACAAACACAAAGCTGCTTTTAAACAGTACCAGTTCGTCAGAACACATGTTGTAAAATTGTTGAAGCAGTATGATGAATATCTTGTATGACTTGGAATTAATGTAGGGGCAGCCTTTATGAGGCCTCCTAAAAAGAAATGGAATTTATTTCCTAATTTATTTAAAATTCTTACACATCATATTGCAAAAGCCCATAATAGATATAAACCAAACTGATTGTATATCAGTACAGTACAAACAAAACAAAACTCAAGTGCCCTCATGCAACTGCCTTACTTCATCTGATTACTATTTGCCAAATTATGTTCAAAAGATTTGATGCATCTGTAGATGGCTCTGTAAAAGCTGTTTTCAAGGAACTGTTATCTTCCAAAAATCTTGGGTTCTGCGTTCCTTATCATGGCTAATAATGTATGTTAAGTGGAGTGGCAGCATACCTGATGTCCCATGTATTTATCTGAAAGGAGCTGTGTAGATGGGTTTTGCTCTACACTCCCAAGTTCAACTGATCAGCATCTTTGGAGTCAAGAAGGATTGGTTTCATCCAAAACATATGGTTTGGATTATTGCTTGAACAATCTGGATTGTTTTACTTGCTGTTTCATAGTAAGCACAGCACATGGGAAAGTTTACATGTCGGACAGAAGGCTGCTAGCCTAACTTTCTTGGCATGTCAGCTATGCGTGTTCATGGAAAGGTTTTGAGGTGGAGGACATCTTTTGAAACAAATGAGTTATTTGCCTTTTAATATGGGAGAAGACCCTTCTCTCTCTCTCTCTCTCTCTCTCTCAGTGTTGTGGTTATTATGGCCAGTGTTCGCATCTGCATGCATTGTCTCTTATTCCATTGGGCAGCGTTTTCCAAGGTTTCTGGGAAATGTCCACTGAGACTGCTCTCTTTTTCTTTTTTTTCCTTTCCATTTTGCTTTCCTGCTTTTGTTCAGTGACATTACAGAGGGAGTGGGCGGGGGAACTCATGCTCTTCTGGATTATGTGTCCAAGTTCTCAAAGCAAGCAGTTTGGCCACTGTTAAAATGTCTTTCCAAGTGGTAAAGCAAGGAGCATTTTTCCAAGCAGCTCTGTCTGAGAGGCTCAAATTCACACTTGGCCTAACCACAAATCTCCAAACCTTTCTAGTGCCAGCAAGTAGAAAGATTTAGATTCCAGGACATGGTGTGGTGTGTGGAGATATATAAAAGCATCTGCCAGTCTTATAGCAGGGAAAATTTCAAGCAATTTCCCCTTTTGCACAAAAAAAGCCCTGTTTCCTCGAGGCTGCCTTACTCGCCAAAGAAGAGGCAATGATTTGCACAAAGCAGGCAACAAAATAGAGCCCTTGATAGTTTCATCTGCTGTGTATTCCTTTTAAACCTTGTGGAACCTGAAAGAAGGGTTGTCTACATGATCCCTAGTCCCCTAAATGTTTTTTAAGGAAAGCTAGGAATATAGAAGCCAGTGGGTGTACGTGGGAGGAGATAAAATATTGCTTTCTGGGTGTTTATATCCTGCAGATCTACTATCACTTCTTATCTCCACTCCCTTCTCAGAAAATCCAGAACTATAATTTTGTGAGGATGGCATCATTAACAGGCTGGTGTAAAACTGATTAAAAGTTTATCATTTAGATATATGATATGTGTGTGCTGGGAGTTGGTATATTAGCAGGGGGAGCACAGGGATGGATAATGGGAGATTAGAAGTTGCTAGTTCTTGACCTTAGGAAGGCATAATCACACACACACTTTCAACCTTTCTCTGCCAGTACAGTATATAGATAACAGTACTGTGAGGTAAAGAGTCACCTCAACCAAGATCAGGAGAGTGTACCGTCCGACTCTTAAACAAAGACAGAAGAGCAAGAGATGGGAGTTATAGAAATGAAATTAAGTAAATTAGAAATAAAGGAAGAGACTGAAGGAGGTGCAAATCAGGTGGGAAAAGAGGAAGATAAAAAGGCGGAAGAAGGAGGGGGTGAGGTAGAAGCCTGTTGGGAAAGAGAGGAGAAAGTAGAGGAAAAAGAAAAGCTTGTAGAGTTGATCCAAGAAGACCCTTGGACAGGCGAGTGGGTGGAATTCAAAGTGCCCCATGAGTGTGCTGAAAGGAATGGAGAAAACAGATGTATAGAAAGCCACCTTACTGGGGGGAGACAGAGGAGAGAAAGCAAAAGAAAGAGTACAAAGCGTGGGTAAAGAGGGAAGAACAGAGAAGAGAAAGGCAGAGATGTATAGTGAGTCTGAAGACATCCCGTGCGCCCAGCCCCTTCAGACTCTACCAGAGAACAGTTCATGGTTTGATAAAAGGGGAACGCCAAGAAGGTTCAACATTCAATCCACAAAATTGAAGTAGGCAGAGAACACGTCAGAGTTGATGGGTGCTAAACCCAAGTGGTGTTACTAATTATTCCCCGTTGTCATACCATGAAGAGATACCCAGTTTTAATTACGTTATGACTTATTATTGAATTTAGATGATGATTAGACTCAAAATTTGAAGAAAACATGTTAACTAATAAACCAGTTGTATTAAAAGAATTGAGTGTGACAACTGCTTCTTTGGACAAAGTTAAGAAAGAGGAGGTAGATTACAAGCAGCAAGATCACACTGAGCTTCTAAAGGGCCATTTAAAAGGATTATTTCAATGGAGCAAGGCAGAATAAAGATTGATACCTATCTCTCTAGCAGCAAGCTCAGGTGGTGATTAGTGGTAGAAGCGGGGCCAAAACAAGGTTGACTAAAATTAAAGTGGAGATCTTTCAATTAGATAATTAAAAAACTTGCAGAAAACCTCAGAAATAGTGTGGGGGGAGGGGATTTTGGAGGGAACCCAACTGGAAATTCCCCTCCCCCAAAAGAGTGGGAAAAGCCGTAATGGGATATAATCTCAAAAATAATAGAATGATGTCAATACGTATCCAAGGCAGACCTTTCAACATCACAATAGTCCAAGTTTATGCACCAACCTCCATTGCTGAGGCGACTGAAATTGAACAATTTTATGAAGATTTACAACACCTTCTAGAACTGACACCGAAGAAGGATGTTCTTCTCATTCTGGGGGACTGGAATGCTAAGGTAGGGAGTCAAGAGATAAAAGGAACAACAGGGAAGTTTGGCCTTGGAGTTCAAAACGAAGCAGGGCAAAGGCTAATAGAGTTTTGTCAAGAGAACAAGCTGGTCATCACAAACACCCTTTTCCAACAATACAAGAGGCGACTCTACACATGGAAATCACCAGATGGGCAACATCGAAATCAGATTGACTATATTCTCTGCAGCCAAAGATGGAGAAGCTCTATACAGTCAGCAAAAACAAGCCCTGGAGCTGATTGTGGCTCTGATCATCAACTTCTCATAGCAAAATTCAAGCTTAAACTGAAGAGAGTAGGAAAAACCACTGGGCCACTCAGGTATAATCTAAACCAAATCCCTTACGAATACACAGTAGAAGTGAAGAACAGATTTAAGGAACTAGATTTGGTGGACAGAGTGCCTGAAGAACTTTGGATAGAGGCTCGTAACATTGTACAGGAGGCAGCAACAAAAACCATCCCAAAGAAAAGGAAATGCAAGAAAGCAAAGTGGCTATCCAACGAGGCCTTACAAATAGCAGAAAAGAGAAGGGAAACAAAATGCAGGGGAGATAGGGAAAGTTACAAAAAATTGAATGCAGACTTCCAAAGAATAGCAAGGAGAGACAAGAGGGCCTTCTTAAATGAACAATGCAAAGAAATAGAGGAAAATAACAGAAAAGGAAAAACCAGAAATCTGTTCAGGAAAATTGGAGATATTAGAGGAAAATTTTGTGCAAAGATGGACATGATAAAAGACAAAAATGGAAGGGACCTCACAGAAGCAGAAGACTTCAAGAAGAGGTGGCAAGAATACACAGAGGAATTATATCAGAAAGTTTTGGATATCCCGGACAACCCAGACAATATAGTTGCTGACCTAGAGCCAGACATCCTGGAGAGTGAGGTCAAGTGGGCCTTAGAAAGCCTGGCTAACAACAAGGTCAGTGTAGGTGATGGCATTCCAGTCGAACTATATAAAATCCTAAAGGATGATGCTGTTAAGGTGCTACATTCAATATGCCAACAAGTTTGGAAAACTCAACAGTGGCCAGAGGACTGGAAAAGATCAGTCTACATCCCAATACCAAAGAAGGGCAGTGCCAAAGAATGCTCCAACTACCGGACAATTGCACTCATCTCACACGGCAGCAAGGTTATGCTCAAAATCCTCCAAGGTAGGCTTCAGCAGTATGTGGACCGAGAACTCCCAGAAGTACAAGCGGGAATCCGAAGGGGCAGAGGAACTCGAGACCAAATTGCCAACATGCGCTGGGTTATGGAGAAAGCCAGAGAGTTCCAGAAAAACATCTACTTCTGCTTCATTGACTATGCAAAAGCCTTTGACTGTGTGGACCACAGCAAACTATGGCAAGTCCTAAAAGAAATGGGCGTGCCTGACCACCTTATCCATCTCCTGAGAAACCTATATGTGGGACAGGAAGCAACAGTTAGAACTGGATATGGAACAATGGATTGGTTCAAAATTGGGAAAGGAGTACGACAAGGCTGTATATTGTCACCCTGCTTATTTAACTTATATGCAGAATACATTATGTGGAAGGCTGGACTGGAGGAATCCCAAGCTGGAATTAAGATTGCAGGAAAAAATATCAACAACCTCCGATATGCAGATGATACCACTCTGATGGCGGAAAGTGAGGAGGAACTAAAGAACCTTGTAATGAGGGTGAAAGAGGAGAGTGCAAAAAACGGTCTGAAACTCAACATCAAAAAAACTAAGATCATGGCCACTGGTCCCATCACGTCCTGGGAAATAGAAGGGGAAGATATGGAGGCAGTGACAGATTTTACTTTCTTGGGCTCCATGATCACTGCAGATGGAGACAGCAGCCCCGAAATTAAAAGACGACTGCTTCTTGGGAGGAAAGCAATGACAAACCTTGACAGCATCTTAAAAAGCAGAGACATCACCTTGCCAACAGAAGTCCGAATAGTCAAAGCTATGGTTTTTCCTGTAGTGTTGTATGGAAGTGAGAGCTGGACCATAAAGAAAGCTGACCACCGAAGAATTGATGCCTTTGAATTGTGGTGCTGGAGGAGACTCTTGAGAGTCCCCTGGACTGCAAGGAGAACAAACCTATCAATTCTAAAGGAAATCAACCCCGAGTGCTCATTGGAAGGACAGATCCTGAAGCTGAGGCTCCAGTACTTTGGCCATCTCATGAGAAGAGAAGACTCCTTGGAAAAGACTTTGATGTTGGGAAAGTGTGAAGGCAAGAGGAGAAGGGGACGACCGAGGATGAGATGGTTGGACAGTGTCATCGAAGCAACCAACATGTATTTGACACAACTCCGGGAGGCGGTGGAAGACAGGAGGGCCTGGCGTGCTCTGGTCCATGGGGTCACGAAGAGTCGGACACGACTAAACGACTGAACAAACAAACAAACATAAGTAAGCAAGCAAGTCATTGGCAATTGGATACTAAGTACCTAATAGAGGGAAAAAATTGGGAGGTAAACTCTACACTGCAACGGTTGTTTATTATTTCCTCTTCTATGCCACCCCATTGGTGTTATCACTCTTTTGGGAGTTCACAACCTACAATGGAAACACATTGTAAATAAATGCAAGAAGTACAGTGGTACCTTGCTAGATGACGACCTCACAAAACGACGAATCTGCATAACGAGGTTTGCAATTGCTATAGCAATTCGCAAAACAGTGATTCCAATGGGTGATTTTCGCTGGACGATCTTTGGGTCCCTGCTTCGTAAACCGATTTTCGCAAGATGACGATTTTAACACTGATCGGCACTTTACAAAATGGGTGTTTTCTGGACTGATGCTTCGCAGGGCAACCATTTTAACAGCTGATTGGCACTTCACAAAATGGCTTCCCTATGGGAGATCTTCACAGAACGATGAAGATGTTTTCCCATTGGAACACATTAAACGGGTTTCAATGCATTCCAATGGGGAAATGGTTTTCGCAAGACAATGTTTTCGCTAAACAGTGATTTCTATGGAACGGATTATCGTCGTCATGCAGGGCACCACTGTATAATAAACCTCATCACTATCTTAGAAACAGTGAACCAAACTTTAAATAGAACAACACAGATTAAATTTGAGCATTTCAGGTCAGTATTAACTGGTAGAAGGCAACTTTATATAATTCAGTCGTAATTAGCTTTCCTAAAGCCAAGACATCTAGCAAATCTCTGTAGGAAGCTTATTCCAGAAGGAAGGGCCACTGCCGAGAAAGCTCAGTTCCTCATGTTGGCTTTTTTGGCCTCCTTGGATGTCACAGTTCTTAACATCTTAACATCTGTTCGGCTTCTCTTCCGACATGGTATTGCTGTTTGAAAGATCTTGGCCTTTTCCCTGGTCTTTCATCGGCATCCACCTTGGTTGTTCCTAAGGGCAGAAGCATAGTTTGTTCTACCCTGTGCTTTCCTTTCTGTCTGAAATTAGCACTGAACACTTCAGAGGGAGGGAATCCCTCAGCTAAACAGGAATCCCTCAGCTGCAGCTGACCAGTGAGAGGCAATGTGAATATGAGATTGTATTCTCCTTCATGGATTGCTTCATGGATTGTATTGCTTCATGGATTGCTTCATGGATTGTATTCTCCTTCATGGATTGCTGCTCCTTCATGGATTGCTGCCTTGTCGTGGCGAAGGGGCTTGAGTAACTCAGAGAAACTATGGGCTATGCCGTGCAGGGACACCCAAGACGGACAGGACATAGTGGAGAGTTCCGACTAAACTCAATCCACCTGGAGTAGGAAATGGCAAGCCACTCCAGTATCTTTGCCAAGAACGCCCCATGATCAGAAACAAAAGGCTAAAAGATATGACGCTGGAAGATGGGCCCCTCAGGTCGGAAGGCGTCCAACATGCTACTGAGGAAGAGCGGAGGACAAGTACAAGTAGCTCCAGAGCTAATGAAGTGGTTGAGCCAAAGCCGAAAGGACGCTCAGCTGTGGACGTGCCTGGAAGTGAAAGGAAAATCCAATGCTGCAAAGAAAAATACTGCATAGGAACCTGGAATGTAAGATCTATGAACCTTGGGAAGCTGGAGGTGGTCAAACAGGAGATGGCAAGAATAAACATCGACATCCTGGGCATCAGTGAACTAAAATGGACAGGAATGGGCGAATTCAGCTCAGATGATTATCATATCTACTATTGTGGGCAAGAATCCCATAGAAGGAATGGAGTAGCCCTCATAGTCAACAAAAGAGTGGGAAAAGCTGTAATGGGATACAATCTCAAAAATGATAGAATGATGTCAATACGAATCCAAGGCAGACCATTCAACATCACAATAATCCAAGTTTATGCACCAACCAGCATTGCTGAGGAGACTGAAATTGAACAATTCTATGAAGATTTACAACACCTTCTAGAACTGACACCAAAGAAAGATGTTCTTCTCATTCTAGGGGACTGGAATGCTAAAGTAGGGAGCCAAGAGATAAAAGGAACAACAGGGAAGTTTGGCCTTGGAGTTCAGAACGAAGCAGGACAAAGGCTAATAGAGTTTTGTCAAGAGAATAAGCTGGTCATCACAAACACTCTTTTCCAACAACACAAGAGGCGACTCTATACATGGAAATCACCAGATGGGCAATATCGAAATCAGATTGATTATATTCTCTGCAGCCAAAGATGGAGAAGCTCTATACAGTCAGCAAAAACAAGACCTGGAGCTGACTGCGGTTCTGATCATCAGCTTCTCATAGCAAAATTCAAGCTTAGACTGAAGAGATTAGGAAAAACCACTGGGCCACTCAGGTATAATCTAAACCAAATCCCTTATGAATACACAGTGGAAGTAAAGAACAGATTTAAGGAACTAGATTTGTTGGACAGAGTGCCTGAAGAACTTTGGATAGAGGCTCGTAACATTGTCCAGGAGGCAGCAACGAAAACCATCCCAAAGAAAAGGAAATGCAAGAAAGCAAAGTGGCTGTCCAACGAGGCCTTAGAAATAGCAGAGAGGAGAAGGGAAGCAAAATGCAAGGGAGATAGGGAAAGTTACAGAAACTTGAATTCAGACTTCCAAAGAATAGCAAGGAGAGACAAGAGGGCCTTCTTAAATGAACAATGCAAAGAAATAGAGGAAGATAACAGAAAAGGAAAGACCAGAGATCTGTTCAGGAAAATTGGACATATTAGAGGAACATTTTGCGCAAAGATGAACATGATAAAAGACAAAAATGGGAGGGACCTAACAGAAGCAGAAGACGTCAAGAAGAGGTGGCAAGAATACACAGAGGAATTATATCAGAAAGATTTGGATATCCTGGACAACCCAGACAATGTAGTTGCTGACCTTGAGCCAGACATCCTGGAGAGCGAAGTCAAGTGGGCCTTAGAAAGCCTGGCTAACAACAAGGCCAGTGGAGGTGATGGCATTCCAGTTGAACTATTTAAAATCTTGAAAGATGATGCTGTTAAGGTGCTACATTCAATATGCCAGCAAGTTTGGAAAACTCAACAGTGGCCAGAGGATTGGAAAAGATCAGTCTACATCCCAATCCCAAAGAAAAGCAGTGCCAAAGAATGCTCCAACTACCGTACAATTGCACTCATTTCGCACGCTAGCAAGGTTATGCTCAAAATCCTCCAAGGTAGGCTTCAGCAGTATGTGGACCGAGAACTCCCAGAAGTACAAGCTGGATTCCGAAGAGGCAGAGGAACTCGAGACCAAATTGCTAACTTGCGCTGGATTATGGAGAAAGCCAGAGAGTTCCAGAAAAATATCTACTTCTGCTTCATTGACTATGCGAAAGCCTTTGACTGTGTGGACCACAGCAAACTATGGCAAGTTCTTAAAGAAATGGGAGTGCCTGACCACTTTATCTGTCTCCTGAGAAACCTATATGTGGGACAGGAAGTAACAGTTAGAACTGGTCATGGAACAACTGAGTGGTTCAAAATTGGGAAAGGAGTACGGCAAGGCTGTATATTGTCCCCCAGCTTATTTAACTTGTATGCAGAATACATCATGCGGAAGGCTGGACTGGAAGAATCCCAAGCCGGAATTAAGATTGCCGGAAGAAATATCAACAACCTCCGATATGCAGATGATACCACTCTGATGGCAGAAAGTGAGGAGGAATTAAAGAACCTTGTAATGAGGGTGAAAGAGGAGAGCGCAAAAAACGGTCTGAAACTCAACATCAAAAAAACTAAGATCATGGCCACTGGTCCCATCACCTCCTGGGAAATAGAAGGGGAAGATATGGAGGCAGTGTCAAATTTTATCTTCCTGGGCTCCATGATTACTTCAGATGGAGACAGCAGCCCTGAAATTAAAAGGCGCCTTCTTCTTGGGAGGAAAGCGATGACAAATCTTGACAGCATCTTGAAAAGCAGAGACATCACCTTGCCAACAAAAGTCCGAATAGTCAAAGCTATGGTTTTTCCTGTCGTGATGTATGGAAGTGAGAGCTGGACCATAAAGAAAGCAGACCGCCGAAGAATTGATGCCTTTGAATTGTGGTGCTGGAGGAGGCTCTTGAGAATCCCCTGGACTGCAAGGAGAACAAACCTATCAGTTCTAAAGGAAATCAACCCTGAATGCTCACTTGAAGGACAGATCCTGAAGCTGAGGCTCCAGTACTTTGGCCATCTCATGAGAAGAAAAGAGTCCTTGGAAAAAACCTTGATGTTAGGAAGGTGTGATGGCAAGAGGAGAAGGGGACGACCAAGGATGAGATGGCTGGACAGTGTCTGCGAAGCAACCAACATGAACCTGACACAACTCCGGGAGGCAGTAGAAGACAGGAGGGCCTGGCGTGCTCTGGTCCATGGGGTCACGAAGAGTCGGACACGACTAAACGACTAAACACACAACACACATTCTCCTTCAGTTTTCTAATTAGCGGCTCCTGTTTTTTGACTGGAAGGCTTGAGAGCATGGTTGAATATTTGATTTTGTTCAAGGACTAGTCTTCTTTCTGGTAGATCTTGTAAAAAATCTGCAGGCACAGTTTACCAGTCTGACACAGAACATTCCAAAACTTAATGTAGGCTGGCAGGAGGTACAAAACGAAGATTTGCTCATTTAACTTCATCTGTCTACATCTCATCTCAGGTGGCCTGAATGGTGAATCTGACTCTTCAGGAAGGAGTTTGCTAACTCAAGGACTGCTGAAATGTACCGTATCATAGACATGTGTGCTGGAAAACTCCCTCTTACTCAGAACAGACCACACATGTAGTCTCTTTGCCTCATATGCTGTTCTGTGCCCCCTACCTTCCTCGACCTATAGCAGTTTGGCTGCCTTTTGTGCCAAGCAATCTAAAAGCAATCTGGGAATCAGAGAGAGGGAGAGATACTTTCTTATATGTCATAATGTCATTCTTTTGGAACCGGAGGCTTCCAGTTGACTAATGAAGAGCTCAGAGGTGATGATGTAATCCTACAAAAAGCAGTCTGTCCCATCAGCAAGACCGACAGGCCATCGTAAAATTCATGGAGCACACATGGGCTTTGTTAGGGGCAAGCTTTTCCTTGTAAGCAAGATTCTTGTCTATGATGACAAGGATTTCCGTCTGGCTTACTTTCTAAATTTATTGCTGTGTCGTTTCCGAATTCTTTGGGCTGAGCACTTAGAGAGGAGTACACCTTGTTCCTCTAAGAATGAAAGAGGAGGTGATTTTGGTCTACATTCCAAGGATGCCGGGTAGGGTCTTGGCTCCTGCAGAAGCAATTCAAGCCGGCAGTTTGGCTGGGAGCCAACTGTCAATTCCTGCTTCAATGGAGTGTGTTCAGGGTCCCCCCCCAAAAAAAATGCAAAATGAGGGAATGGGGAGGGGGTGAGGCTGCTTTACGTTACATCAGTATGGGTACAACTGCCTGGTTAGACAGGTGTCAAAATCCCATGTTTCCCAGAAAGCTTATAAACCTACACAGCTCCTATCTGAAGCTTAACTTTCCCAGTTCATGGGTAGGGGAATTAATTGGCTAGCTGCCCCAGCCCAGCCGTACCCCCATCTTCCATATTTATTTATTTTTCCACACAGGTACCTTCTAAAATGACAGTTCATGATTCCTAGTGTGTGTGCTTTCCTTTCCTCTGTCTCACTGACAGAGACCAGGGGAAATGCTTTCTAGGCCTGTGTTTTTTCATCCTTTGACTTTGTAAAATCCAGGAGAGAAATGCATTCCTTTAGTAATTGAATTTGTTTCATATACTGTACATGGCTTAATTGTATCTTACCACATGTTTTGCTTTAAGAGATCTCACTTTGTTCTCTGCTTCTAAAAAATCCTTCCTCCTCCTCTTCTATACAAGGCTGTGATAGGATTGTTATTGCCACAGGTTTGCTGGCCAACCTTTCTGCTGGAAAACGTGGTGTGGATCTGAGGGGGCAAGTTGGGAAAATGGACATTTAGCACGTTAGGCCCAACTAGTTGCTTTTCTGATAACTAAAAAAGCAGAGAAAACGTTGCCAGAAAACATATCCCTTCAGCTATTTTTTTAAAAGCCCACAGAATGTATACTTTCACAAGTACTCAGCTCCTGAGTCTCTGTGTATGAAGGGGGAAAGAGAAGGGCTGCAGCTAAGGAAATTTCATTTGTGAAAAAGTTACATAAAACAGCTTGGCACTCCTCTTGCCATAGAACTAGAACAGACGTTCACCCTATCTTTGCCATTTCTCTATCGTATGTCATGCCCCATTTCACTTCAAAGTGGTAGCCTCAGGGCCCAAGGTTAGAAAGAAAGGATATGAGTTACAGCTCTCCTTCTGTGACAGAAGACAGATATGGAGAAGTACAGCTTGTGATTGAGGAAGGATATGAGGCATATATGGGCCTGCAGCCACCTGTTTTCTGCTCTTTCTAAGGAGAGGGTCCTGGAGACTCTTTTGGTTAGGACCTTTGTGGTCCTAAGAGCAAAAACAAACAAACAAAAAATACCTTGCTGTGTCAAGCCAAAGATCTGTCCAGTACTACATCCCACTTCTCATAGTGGCCAATCAGATGCTTCTGGTAATCCCACAGAGTAGGAAGAAAGTAGTCTTCATATGTTGATGTTTCCCAGTAATTGACAGTCAGAGGTATACTGTCTCAATGTAAGGTTCCCTGTTGCGTAGTAGTTCCAATCTGTTTGACACTGGATGGGTCTCACCTTGAGTATCGTGTCTAGTTCTGAAAACTGCATGTTAAGAAGGATGCTGACAAACTGAAACAAGTTCAGAGGAGAGCAACGAAGGATGATCAGGGGGCTGGAAACCAAGTCCTATGAGGAAAAACTGAAGGAACTAGGCATGTTTAGTCTTGAGAAAAGAAGACTGATGGGAGATATGATGGCACTTTTCAAATACAGTGGTGCCTCGCTTGACGAGGATAATCCGTTCCAGCAAAATCGCTGTAGAACGAAATGGTCGTCAAGCGAAAGTAAAAAAAAACATTGAAATGCATTGAAAACCGGTTCAATGCGTTCCAATGGGCGAAATACCTCAGCGTCCAGCAAAGATCTCCATAGGGCAGCCATTTTCCAGTGCTTGTACAGCAAAAAAGCCTTCCTAAACACAGCAGGGAGCCATTTTGAAACAGCGGGCGGTGAAAAATCGGTTCCCAAAGCAGGGAACCGATCATCGTCAAACAATTTACTCCTATTAAAACATCGTTTTTCTGATCGTTATAGTGATCGCAAAATACTCATCGTTAAGTGATTTCCTCGTCTAACAAGGTAATTCTCAAGCAGGGCACCACTGTACTTGAAAGCTAGTCATACAGAGGAGGGGCAGGATCTGTTATTGAGCATCCCAGAGTGCAGGTCATGTAATAATGTGCTCAAGTTGTAGGAAGCCAGATTTAGTCTGAATATCAGGGGAAACCTCTTAACCATTAGAGCAGTATGGCAATGGAACCAATTACCTTGGGAGGTGGTCAGGTCTCCCAACACTGGAGGCATTCAAGAGAAAATTGGACCACCATTTGTCAAATCTGCTTTTATTTAGATTCTTGCCTTGAGCAGGGGGTTGAACTCGATGGCTTATAAGCCCCCTCCAACACCATTATTCTGTGATTAGGGAATATTGATAGATGCAGCCATTGATTCATGTATTCCATGAATATTTCTCAGACCATTTGAAAGTCATCTAAGCTAGTATCCATCACCACATCTTGTAGAAGCAAATCTCACAACTACATTGCTTCATGAGGTCTCAGACACATTCTTGCTGCTCTTTTTATAGCTTATAGTATTTCTTTTTCTTTTTGTGTCAGCCCAGAAGTTGGATGCCATTAGCCGTAGTTTAGTGATAATTGTAGTAGTTTTCTGAGAACAGGTACAATTTTGAAGACAAAACTAATTATTTCACTTTAGTCTCCCATCTTCCTCCTTGATAGCTAAAAAAGGAGCAGCAGTTTAATCATGGAATACAGAAGAACTGAGACAGCTAGGAGATTTTTACAGTTCAATTAGATGTCTATTTTCATGCATGCTTCTCTGTATTTGTGGATCAGTGTCCCCTAATCTAGAGTCCTCCAGATGTGCTGGACCTACAGTTTGCATGATTGCTGTCATCAGGGTGTACTGTGCTGGGTATGGATAGTGGGAGTTGTAGTCCCTCACATTAAGAGTGCACCCAGTTGGGGAAGACTTACATATGAGACATTCCTCTTTTAGATGTTTTATGCCTCCAAAGAGATGTACTTGACCTGTCTTCTTTATTCAAAAGATATCTCCTTCTAGCAAGTGTAGGCTGATGCAAATGTGCTAACGCTCAAAGAATCAATGAAGAGCAGTAGTCTGATGCTAGGCTCCCACACTCCTCCTACTTGACAGGCACTAGAGAAAGGATCAAGACCCCCATCTTTTCTAGCTTGCCCTGATAAATGCATGCCTTTAACCTCTCCACCAGTTCAGGCAAATGCCGTCTGTGTAAAAGCTCTGACCTGAAGTCCTTTACCCATGGCAGAGCTTCTCCTGTTCTTAGTGAGTGTTAGGGAAGGGAACTCGAATTCCTCCTGATTATGGCATTATGCAAATGTATCTAAAGGATCATTCCTTTGAAAAAAGAGAGATGGAGGAAGGGAGGAAATATAGACCCTTGAGACTGCATTCCTGGCAGGGTTCATTCCTCTTTTCAGACATTCTGCAGTTATTGGCACAGGCCCTTTCCAGTTTTTCTTCTGATGAAACTATTTCCTAGGTCAAACCTTTTGACTCTTGCATGCCCCACGGCGCACATCACGCTTATGAATTGGCTGCCTAATGTTTATTTGCAGGATGCACTGCCATTCTTCTTTTCTCTTCTCCTTTCCACAGTTCTTCTGAAAACCTCTGATTGAGTTTCTGTGGGTATGTGGAAGGTTAAGAATGAGTTGGGTTAGCAGGAACTCGGAACCAGCTGTGCTTGGGGTTTTTGGTTCCTCTCCCTTCCCCCAATTTTCCCCTCATCTCACTTCATGTCCCAATTTTTGGAGCAACAACTTAACTTGTTTTCCTGTTCTGGCCAGTTTTGAATTCTGAAAGGAGAGGCTTTTCCAAATGTTACCAGAAAGAATTATAGCCTAAGGGAGCTCCTTACTCATTGACGCTGAATTTCTTAGGAAAACTGGGGCATCACTTTTCTTAAAAGATTTGTATGTAAAGGCTCAGAAAGCATCTGTTTAGTGTAAGATAACTTGCCTCCAGAAAGATAATAGAAGCACAAGTTAAATTAGGGGTATCTTTGAAGTATCTCCTAATTTGACTTGCACAGTTTTGTAAGAGGGCAGGTTCATTCTCCAACCAGCAAGGTGTGTTGTTGAGAGTTTGGGACTGGGAAGGTTCAGGATTTAGCCCTCACCAAACCACTAAATTTACTAGGGGACAATAACCATGTTCTTTGCTATCCTGATGAACTTCACAGGGTTTTTATAACAATGTAATGGTTGCAGGAAGAGGACCATGTAATAAGCAGCCTTGAGCTTCTTGAATGAACAATAGGGTAGGCGGGAATAGAGTCATGGCTCCGGGTGGAGCACCTGCTTTCCATGGAGAACATTCCAGAATTGACCACTGTCATTCCCCAAGAGAACATAGAAAATTTTCTGGCTGGAACCCCAAAGAGTTTTTGCCAATCACTGTAAACAGTACTGAGCTAAGGTGGACCAGGGTGTGTGTGAGAGTAGGTACAAGACAGTTTGCTGTGTTTCTGTATCAACTTCATGCTCTTCAGATTTGTTCAACCTCAGTGGTTGTCTTCCTCAGCAAGCATGGCTGTGTTGCTGCGGGATAATAGGACTTTAAAAAAAATTAAACCAATACGGAGGTTCCCAGTGGAAAAGTTGCTTTATACAGTTGTGGTTGTGAAATAAGCACGAGAGCCAGTTGAAAATGATCTCTGGCAGCAGGATTGGGAAGGGCCTCTTCCCACGGGCCTTGGATAGTCAAAAGTAACTGGAGGAGAATCTGACTCAGTGGCCTGGTAGTCTCGTAGTCACAGTGTGTCAACTTTGCATTATATGATCACAGACTAGAGTGAATGAATGATCTGTGGTGCCTTGTTTGTATATGTGCTTGCAAAAATGTTGAGAAATTAGAATTCATCCATTAATCATCCTGTAGGATTTTCTGAATGCCTCAGCAACCAAAAACAACATAACATAAATATTTGGAGGCTTCTGAGAGCTGGGTTAGTATGTGGCCAACTTGTGAAACTTCCAGTGAATGAAGATTTCTCCATACTTGCAATTTTTTTTAAAGTAAACTAGGTTAAAGAAAATGTCAGTTTTCTTTTTCCTTTGCTGCAAAATGAGAACCCAGTGGAAAATAAATTAATTAAACATTTGTCTTTTGTTGTGCAAGAGGCAGATTTTCCAGTTCTTGAGATCAGCTATCTAGGAAGGGGTTTTCTGTTTGCTTAACTGTCTGTTGTTTTTTTAATGAGCATTTTTTTTTCTTATTCCAGTAGATCATTACTGCAGAAATCAGCATTATTAGCTGGGATGACCTTAACTGAATGAAGGGGTGATTTTAGTCATTTGAGGAATAGATTAAGGACTAACCTAGGGCAACCCTTTAAATAGACTCAAGGGAAAAAACCACAATAATGGTTGACTTAGTATAATCAAGCATTGTCTGATTTGCCCATTGATTAGGATCATATCATGTCTAAATGTAGGCCTTGGCTACCCTGTCAGTACGTGTGTGTGTGTGTGAAATACAGCATGGCAGGGAGAAGGATTCAGCTTCTCTTAGACGTATTGTCTTTCTGTATGTGGAGTGCTTTTGAATAATTGCTATTCAAATGCCACATCTCCACTCTGAAATGATATAGTTCTGAAAGACTCTATCACAATGTATGAGGGTGAACTGAGGATTTCACAGGTTATGATAACTAAGGCTAGAACTGGGGGACTATTTATAGTCTGTCTAGAGAAAGCTTCTGTTCCCAGCTGGCTTGGTAGTCAGCTTGTAAGACAAGGGTAGGGAATTTCCCCCTTATGATTTTGCCCACAACTTCCCTCAGCCTTGTCCTGCACAGCCAATGGTAACAGGCTGTGGGAAGTGTACAGTACTTGGAAAAGAACGGAGACGCAAAGTCTCTTCGCCTCTATAATATATGTTGGATACACATGAAACACACTGTCCTGGGGAAATTAAACATATCTGTGTGAACCGTGGCAGTGATTTAAGTGCGGGGTGCAATACAGAGAAGTTTGTGTCAACCTGGGTTAAACTATTGTGTGGTCATGGCCTAAGTCATGGAAACACACTGTAGGTCGGCAATGGTAAACCCATTCCTTGAACATCTCACATACCTTGAAAGCCCAGTTAGGTTTACCCAAGGTTGGAAATTACTATTTGGTACAGTATGTAACACAATCATAAGAAGAAACCTGTTGGATCACACCAAAGATTGATCTAGTCTAGTATTCTGCTCCTGCAGGGAACAGCCAGGACCCTTTGGAGAAGCTGCATAGGCAGGATGTGAACATAAATGTGCTTTCCTCCATCTATTCCATAGTAACTGATATACAGAAGCATCTCCAATATGAAACTTATATATAGCCATCCATAATGAAGGGTGCACTGTCAGTGACAATAGGTTTCAAAGACTTGTTTAGAGTATTTTAAAGTCCTACCATCATTTTTGTCCTTTTTGGGTGTGGGTGTGTGTTTAAATTCTCACCAAAACAAATGAGGACCATGGTAGATAGAGATGTAAATAAAACTGGACTTTATCTTAAAACCCAGATTAAAAAGCAGAATACTGTATAGCACACACAAAAAAGTCAGCATCTATGCACATGCAGGCTCATTTAATAGGGGGTGCTGTGGTGTCAGTGAGACAACTGGATGCTCCAGCAAAAACCTCATTTCAGACAGAGAGGGGAGAGACAAGGCAGCTGCCTGCCTTGGGTCCTGTTGTCACTTTTTCTTCATGTCAGGGCCTGTGTTTCTGTTTCCCGACAGAAGCGTGACCAAAACCCCTGAGGAGTTCAGAATGAGTACAGTGCGTGGCAGACTGACAGCTGGCTGTATATTGCATATGCCAAACAGGAAAAGGGTCATTTTTCTACTTGAGGGGAAAATGAACGGGGGAGGGGTGGGCAAGGCAGAAATGAATGGTGGCCTAAAGAAGTATTGTTCTTGATGAAGGAACATGATGCTGGGTGTACCTGGGACCAGGTTCGCAGGAGTGCAGGGGTGTAATTGTTGTTGTAGTTGTTGCCCTCAAATATGAGGGCAATAACTCGTATTTGACAGGACAGGAGGGGGCCGTTCCCATCTGTTCTGGTGCAGCCCTTTCTCCTGGTCTCCCTGTCCCACTCTGGAAAACCTGCTTGGAAACCATGAGGGAATAGGAAAGAGTAGAATGCCCTTTGATGTGTACCGAGTGCATTCACCTTACTACTTTTTTTAAATTTTAATTTTAAAGTAAAACACTACAAGACAGACAAGCTAAAAACCCTCTACAACAAAGAAAAAACACGAATAAGCAAAAAGGAAATACCCCACTGCTGACTAAAATAAGCCTTCCCCCCTTTGGAGTCAGAGACTCCAACATCGTTTGGCTCCCAGATTTCTCCAGCTGGTTCCCAGTGAGAACTGAGTACATAGATGATCAAATTTACCTTAATCTCCTGTCTTTTCCTGGGCCCAAAAATATATTAGTTTCCAGCTTTGTTTTACATAGTCTCTTGGTTGTTCCCGCAATGCTTCTGAAAGTGTATCAAGTTCTGCTATGTCCCATAACTTCTTTATCAACTCTTCTGTTGTTGGTGTTTCTTCACTTTTCTATTTTTGGGCCCAGAGTAGCCTGGCTGCTGTGAGTATATACATTAGATAATACTTTATTTTCTTATCAGTAATTTCCAGCATAATATTCAATAATACTATTTCAGGTTTTATATCAAATTTTTGTTGAATAATTTCTTTTACTATTTCCCACACCTGTGTTCAATATCTTTCAACTTTTTCACATGACCACCGTATATGATAATAAGTCCCTGTATTTTTTTTTACACTTCAAACAAATATTGCTGTTACCCTCTGATATTTTTGCCAATCTTACAGGTGTATAATGTCATCTATAAAACATTTTGAGGATATTGTCCCTAAGGTTTACTGGCTTAATCATCTTATGACATTCGCCTTACTACTGAACAGCCACTGGTACTCTTACGCCTGTAGGATATAGAAGCAGAAGAAAAGAGTTTCTGAAGTGGAAACTTTTTTTTGTTAACTTTCGTTATTCCGTTTTCTATTATAATGATTTTTTTACTGTCTTTTAATAATCATGGCAGTGCACTATGACTTTTCAGAATGATGTGAAATTTGGTCCTCTTCCTCTCCTTTTGTGCCTGTGTCCAGGTGAAAAATGTTCATTGCTTGTGGGCTATAGTACGTTTCACTTGGAAAAGACCTTGTTTGCAACCCATTCTGTTCTTAAAACTCTTTAGTACTATATAAAATATGTAGGGCTTCTTGTGAGAGTCAAATGTGTCCATTGATTGTGCACTATAGGAGGATCTGTAAAAGGGCTATACTGTTCAGACCAATTTGCTGACTGATGCATGACATATAAATATTAGAACAATATTAGGGCAATCCAATAAAAATTGATTGGCAGCAGATTCTGGGCCCAGAAAATGAAAATAAGTGATGAGTTCATTTGTAGAACTCACTGCTGCAGGATGCAAGAATGACCTCAGTCTTAGCTGGCTTTAAAGATGGATTGGACAAATTCATAGATGGATGCTGGTCAATGGCTACAAGTCATTAAGGCTATATGCAACCCTAGGTTCCTGCTGTATGCCACTAAATGGCAGCTGCTGTGCTGTAATAACAGCAGAGAGAGCGCTATTACTTCCCTGTCCTGCTTATGTTCTTCCAAGAGACATCTGGTGCACCATTGTGGAAAACAGGATGCTGAAGGAAATGGTTTGTTGTCTGAATCAGCAGGACCCTTTTTATGTGCCCGCTCCTGATTTTAAATAGACCATGGTATTGATGGGAAGTGGTGGAAGCATCTTACTCAAGAGCAGTCTTTATTTTAGAGCTGGGAAACATGTGGCCCTCCAGATGTGGTTGAACTCAAGTTCTCACCAGCCCTAACTACCCCAGTCAGCAGTGAGGTACTGTATATTGTGAATGGGAGGTATATTGTGAACATCCACCAATGTTCACAGTGTCAGTGCTTTTACGTGAAGAGTTTAGGGATTTATATGAAAAATACTGCCCAATACTGGTAAACGTCTTCAAGATGATTTGCATATACACACACAAACAAAAATAGTAAAATCAGTATGAGTATATTTGTCAGAACATTAAAATGTAAGAATGTTAAGAGCCAGGAGTAAGCGTAGACAGTAAAACCCAAATATACTTATTTGATCTGCAGTAACAACTTCATTTTAAAGCTTTAAATTGTTATCTATTAAGTGGGCTAAAAATATTTCTTGGGCTCCTGATCAGTCAGCAAGAATTTATTTATTTATTTATTTATTTATTTATTTATTTATTTATTTATTTATTTATTTATTTATTTATTTAAAGCAAACTAAAGTGTGCTGCTTGTATGCCACCCCATAATTCAAGCATTCTCTGGGAGGTTTACATACAGTTATGCAGGCTACACATAAATGCAGGCTATGGTAATTATTAAACTTGTTTAGCACCTAATTAGTGTTAGGCTCTACTCTTGGCAGTTTACATCCATAATTTCTGTTTATGAAACTAGCGGCAGAGTATGGAAAAGATTTTTTAAAAGCAAGAATCCAAAGTTAAATACACACAAACTTTTGGTGTGAATCCTGTGTGAGTCCTGGACTACACTGGCTTCAGCTTGTCTTTGAAGGTCTTTGGGGTTCTTGCTTCAGTATGAAGTGACATTTCTCTAAATCAAAGCTTGCTTTAGTGACTCTCTTGTACTATGGTTTCTCTGGGGTGGCTCTTCAACTGCTTGTTCCCACCCCTTGCTCTTTTCTGCAAAAACAGTTGAATTCCCCTTAGTGCAGCTGCGGCCCAGGACGTTTTTCTGTTCCAAATTTTCCGGAGTTCTCTTTGCACTACCTCTTCCCTCAATAATCTGGCTAGAGAACAGGAGTAGCAAGTTGTTTTGGAGGTTGGGCATAAAGAGGTGAAAGCGAGAGGAGAGATGGAATAGTTCTGCCGCATGAAAGCTTAAAAAATAGACCTTGCTAACTTTGCTTCTGCTGAGCTCTAGACACAATCTTGGCTTCACTTGAGGCTAAGAATGAGGGCAGAAAACAATAATAGAAGATGGAATTTTGAGCAAGGGAAAGAGAAGGAACGGAATGGGGGGAAGAGAGAGAGAACAACCCAGCAATTTGAAATAACAAAAGAATGTGAGAGAAGCCTAATGCATTCCAGCTGCAAAAATACTGACAAGGATAGGAGGAAGGAGAAAACTGGCTGCCTTACCCTTCCCTTGTTGCAGTTGTCACCCGTTTCTTCTTTGCTCCTTTCTAGACTCTGTTCTAAAAGTCCACTTGTATCTGTAACCCCTTCCCTTGGGCATTTCCCCCTTCTTAAAAGAGTTGGGGAAAGGCCCTGGGGAAAGGGGTTAAAAGAAAAAGAAACCCTGTCACTTTCTGATGCCCTTCAATTGATTCTTAATAGGACAGAGCTGGAGAATGAATATATTATGTCAGGTGAGAATATTGGAAGGAGGCTGCCTTGCATGAGTTTTGTAATCTAGGAAAAAGAACCTGGCATGCTTGTGCTTTATTTATCTCACAGGTGAAACCTTGTGCTCTCTAGCAGTTGGGGAAACACCCTGGCAGGGTTTTCATCTGCCACCTTAAAAAAAAGTATGAGGACATGAAAATGTTTCTGGTTACAGAGATTTGCAGAGCTGGAAGGGACCCTATGGATCATTGAGTTCAGCCCCCATCAAGGAGGCACAGTGTGGGAATCAAACTCCCAACCTCGGACTCCACAGCCAGAGGCCTCAACCTCTGAGCTATCCAGCAGTTTCTTTAACAACAAACAGTTCATGCTGGAGGGAAAAAAGTTTGCATAAATGGAGCTTCCTCAGCTTGCTGTTTGAATTGCAAGATGTGTTTTCAGTTTAAACTTTTCATTTGATTTAACAGTTTGACAGCGATCTTACTAACATTTTTTTTAAAAAGCACTGTTGGAGGAATCTTGCAAATCATTTTTCCCTCAAAAATACTGAAGATAGGAAGTAGACCTTGAATGCCCATAATATGGAACTTAAATATTAGAGCAGCTTATAATTTGAATATTGGTTCTTCATCCTAGAGTGGTCAAAATGACTAGATAGGTGGGGTATAAATACAAATAAATAAAAATAACTAAAAATAAATCCTAAATATAATGCAACAGGCTCAGAAGCTGAAAACAAATGAAGGATACACCTGGTTTCTAGATTAAGAAGGGATGCAAACATCCAGTAACTTTAAAGACAGGAAGCACGGAAGGAAGACTATCTAATGCTACTGAATATTTTAGTTCCTGAAAATACTAGAGAATTCTGGAAATCAATGACAGGAGCATTGGATGCTGAGCTGGAGTCACCTGTAATCTGCTTCCTGCATGGGAGCAGGATTTCTAGGATAAGCTTAATAATGCTAAAAAAGTAGTGTTTTGCCATGCAGTCTGTTTATTGTGATACGAGTTTTTGTTGGCACAGAAAAAAGTGTCCTGTGGCATTTCGAAGACTTTATGAGAACCAGCATTGTATAGTAGACAGAATGTCAAACTCGGGAAACCTGAGTTCAAATCCCTGCTTGCCCACAGACACTCACTGAGGGTGGCAATGGTAAACCAGCTCCTTGGACATCTAATAATAATCATGCGTCAACATCTAATACACCTCAAAAGTTGAGTGTTCATCATCATCATCATCATCATCTTAGTACTGCAGAGCTCTAAGGGACCCTATGAATCACTGAATCCATCCCTTGCCAAGGAGGCCCAGTGGGGAATTGAACTCCTAACCTCTGGCTCCACACTCATGAGACCTAAAGCATTGAGTTATCCAGCATTTTTTAAGTTGGAAGCAACTTGGTGGATGATAGATAGCAACAAGAACAATAAAGACATAAGGCACTTATTATGGCAGAGGTTTTGATAAATTCTGGTCCACAAAGGATAATGCTCTAAGTAAAATGTTTTAGTTTTTAAGTTGCCACAAGGTTCTTTATTGTTTTCACTGCAGTGGACTGACAGAGCTACCCATTTCTGAACGGGAATAACAACTCACTTCTTTGCATTCATGAAGCAGATAGTGTGCATTTGTAGAACAGCGAGGTGACTTCTGTTAATAGCTCTGTTCCCATTGTCACGGGACTCACTAGGTATTTTTACTCAGCGGTTTACATAAGGTCTAGGGAACATAACTCACTCAGATACTGTTGGCATGTCACTCCCATCATCCATCACAATTGTATTAGCTAGGGCTCAAAGGAGTAGACAAACCACATATTCCCCTCTGCTTTTCTTCAAGATGGACTTGAGCTCCAGCCAATACTACAGCCTGGTACTAGCCACAGGCATGACCCATGTCATATTCATGAGCTTTTCCATGTGAACAAATGGAGCAAATTCGGTTTTGTGGCTGTGTTGACAGTCTTTGTTGGCCATGAGCAAAAGGTCTCAGGTTTGGTGTCTGGACTTTCCACTTAAAAGGGTTCCATAGCAACTGATGGTTAACATGCTTTTCACTTAAAGACCCTGGAGATACTCTGGCCAGGTAGACATGACTGGGCTAGCCAGATTAATAGCCTTTAGGACAGGGGTCTCAACCTCAATGTACCTGGGGGCCGCTGGAGGCAGAGTCTGTGTGAGACTGGACTGCATCAGATTTTCCGCCAAGTGGAGCAAGAGCCTGGGGAAGCCACCCAGGACTTTCCTTAGCCTGGCTGGGGCTCCGAGGAGGAAGGGGGCCACGACCCCCTCTGCCTTCTTCTTCACTACCACCAGCAGCAGCAGGACGAAGAAGTGGAGAAGGGAGCGAGCGCCGGTGACCGCCTAGCCCGGGGGGGGGGGAGGAGGACACAACATAAAATAAAAAAACCCTCACAGAATCACCTTGCCAAAGGAGAAAAGCCCCCGTCGGTACCCATGAAATTAAACAGAATGGGGTGGGTCCCCCACATACGCACGCACGCACGCACGCACGCACGCACACACACACGCACGCGCACACACACACACACACACACACACACACACACACACACGGAGGTCCGGCAACCTTCCTCTGAGGGCCCCCCTCAAAAAAGGCGCACTCAGCAGCAGCACCTACCCCCACGACGGAGGAGCAAACTTTGCGAGGCAAGCCCAGGCAGCCTCCAGAGCCGAGACGGCTGAAGCAGGACGAGGAGGAGGAAACACCGCTGGGTGTTGAGGCGGCCGCGGTCGGGCTGGTGCTGGGGGTGCTGAGAGAGAAAGAGAGCCAGAGAGCCACTTCCCTCGAAGAGGTAGCGGCGGCGGCAGCTGCTGTTGGCGGCGCTGTTGGACGCTCTTTTCAAGGACAGGCTGGGAGCGAGCTCCGCTTTCAGGCATCGCTCGGTGGTGGTTCAGGCACTCGGGTAAAAGGGCTGGCAGCACACCTCACTTGCCGGCTCTCCCCCAAGACAGTGCCTCTTGCACCCTCCATCCAGAACTGCAGCCGGCAGACAGGCAGGCTGGCTGGCAAGCATCAGGTCCTCATGGAGGGTGCAAGAGGTGCTGTCTTGGGGGAGAGCTGGTGAGTGAGGCGAGGCTTTTTTTGACTCTTGACAGCAGAAGATGCGTGGGCGTTTCAGGGGGGCCAGGCAAGGTGGGGGCCGCAAACTATCATCCGGCGGGCCTCAAATGGCCCCCGGGCCGCATGTTTGAGACCCCTGCTTTAGGAGAAGCCACGTTCTTTGGTTCTCTGCTTAGAGCCGTTGCAGATACATTTGAAGGGTCCTGCCATAACAGCCAAACTATTAATTTTTATAGGTTCTTGTTCACTGTCAACTTTGATGGATTTTAACTTGTTTTGATTCTGGCTCTGGACAGTAAAGGTCTAGCAACCAGTTTGGCTATCTGAGCCAAGTCACCTGAGAAAAGTTTAAATACCATTCACAAGTGATTCTGGCTTGACATTTGAGACTGAATAAGCTAAGAGTTCTGATCTGTTGTTCCTCTGATTACAGGCAATTAAATATGAAGCTTTTTAAAAAGAAATGTACCATAAATTTTAAATCTATAACTTTTAATTTGTTTTTATTAGTTTTATAGTTACCACTAACAGTTTCCCAGATCTTGAGAAGGTCAAAGTACTGAAACTTATAAACACCAAGATGTCTAAAATTTCTGCTAGATTTAATGGCTTATGGTTAGCTTCTGGATAGAAACAGTGCCGGTACTACTTTTACTTTATAGTTAAATGCTTAATGTTAATTACTTTGTTGGATTTGTTTATTGTTCTTTTCCACTTTGCATTCAACAAGATCTCCCTATAAATAGTTCAGGTTTTGCTCTAATTCAGACAGAATAAAAGTTTGGTCTGGGTCTTTGGTTCAGTCTTGATACTAAAATATACATCTTCGATCTCTCTCTCTCCCTCTGTCTTTTTGTGTGTATGTGTGTGTGTGTGTATAAAACAAGCAATGTAGATGTGCCTCCGCACTGCAGTAGTAATGCAGTATGATTTCTGATGGCACCTTTGCCTTTTTCCCCTTCTGGAGTACCTCCTATATCTGCATGAAATCTTCAAATAATCAAGCTTAAAGGAAGGAGGGCATTTTGCTTCGGGGCACGTGAATAGGGGCAGTGGTAGCAGAAATGGGGAATAGGAGACAGATAGAAAGAGAGAATTGGGCTTTATTAGTGAGAAATATTATCTGTTGAGTTCTGCGATGATGTGCTGTTTCTACAACCAAAGTATTATCATTACGTCTGTTACCTATATGCTAATTTTGCTAGAAAAATCATCAGATAGACACACTCTCCATCTCAATATCCCCTGAACATGATGTGATAGAAATAAATAATGTAAGGACTAAAACGTTTTGTGAGTAAATTATTGATAAATTTAAGATTCCAAATTACAGGGATTTCACAGTGCCCTGTTTTGTATAGTTCTTTCTTTCTTTCCGTCTTATTCCCACTTGGAACACCAGAAAGCAGTCTTGTGACTCTGATTCAACCAAAGGCTCAGCGCCAAGTTCCTTTTCATTTCCAGTGGCATCAACAGGTCATTTTTCTCTGATGCAGCAACCTGCCTGGTATTTGTTCCTCCTTGCTTGTTTGTGCAAGATAGTAATGAATCAGAGACAGGGAGGATCCAGACAGATTCTTTTAACCTTTATTTATTTTTCAAGTTTTAGTTACTTAACCCTTAAAAAAATGCAGAGTTGCTCTTGAGGTCTGTGAGGTTGGAACTGACACCACAGCGCCAGAGAGTTTCCAAAGAGGATGACTCAGCTAAAGTCCTGACCAGATGTTAAAGCAAAAATGCACAGCTCCCCCCCCCTTCCTTTCATGCTCCCTCCCTCTCAGGGAACACAGATTGGGCCATCTCTTAACCCTTTTGCAAACTTTGTCCTGGGTTCTCCCCCCCCCCCCCCGTAGCATCTGCCTGCCTGAGGCGCACAAGTTTAGGAAAGCGGTCAAAAGTCTCTTACTCAATGGATGAATGCACCTCTTTTCAGTGATTTTAACACTTAGCCCCTTGAAGCAGTTTCAGATCAAAGATGCCAACTCTTCTGGCATAGTGGCTTGAAATTACAATTCAGAGCTAGATTAGCAATGGTTTTCATCGAGACTGGCAGATTTATTCACTGATGTTTCAGGCTCATCTAATAAGCCTGAACAGAGCACAAACACTTGGTGTTTGGAATATTAAGGGCCTTCTGCAGTGGTTATTTGGGGTGGAGGTTACAGTTTCCCTGAGCAAGCAGCCATTTTGTAGGGGAGTTGAAAGTTGACAGAGCTGGAGTAGGCCTACAGGCCATCCATTCAGGAAAGTCACTGTGGTTGAACAAAGCAAGCCCCTAAGCATACAATTTACTTGCTAACCTGATTGTCACTCATTACATTGGTAACATCTGTGTAAAACCTTTGTTTAAGTTGTGTGTACCTGTACCACTAGTGGAGTGGATAAAGTGATGTCTAGGGCTCTGGAGAACAGGGTTCAAATCTCCGCTTGGCCATGAAAACTCACTGGGAGAGTAGAACTGGTAAAACCTCTCCTTAAATATCTTACCTACCTTGAAAGCCCTTTAGGGTTGCTATAAGTTGGTTCTGACTTGACAACACAGAACACAACACACACATTATAGCTAGAGCAGAAGTGGGAGAAGATCTGAACTCCAAGATTTTTTTGGTCTCCTAGATGCCATAGCCAATTTAGGGATGATGGGGATTGTTGAAGAAAACATGGGAAGGCCAAAGGTTTTTAATCCTTAATATATAAACTGTCCATATACAATGTGTGTGTGTGTGTGTGTGTGTGTGTGTGTGTGTGTGTGTGTGTGTGTGTGTGTGTGTTTGTTTATTTATTTATTTATTTATGTATTTATTTATTCTACTTGTATCCCGCCTATCAGACACATAAAATAACAAGTAAACATAACAAAAGAAATTATTACATTAAATAACCAGTTCTTCAAGATGGAGAAGAAAAAATAAAAAGTAAACAAGAAAGAGAAGAGAAAGAATCCGATATTAACTGGAGGGAAGGCCTGCCTGAGCATCCATGTTTCTAATTGATTTTTAAAAATACCCAGCGAAGGGGCTGCACGAATCTCTGGAGGCAGATTGTTCCAGAGGTGAGGAGCTATCGCAGAGAAGGCCTGGTTTCTTGTTTTTTCCTTCCAGGCCTCCCTTGGTGTCAAGCTCCTCAGCCTCACCTCCTGACTCGCTTGAGTAGTATGGGTAGATCTTGGTGGGAGTAGGCGTTCCGCCAGGTATCGAGGCCCTAAACTGTTTAGGGCTTTATACGTAAGCATCAAAACTTTGAAGTCGATACAGAACTGAATGGGCAGCCAGTGCAGTGCAGCCAGAATAGGAGAAATATGGTAGTATTTTCTCACTCCACTAAGGAGTCTGGCCACCGCATTCTGCACCACTTGAAGTTTCCGCATCAACCTCAAAGGTAGCCCCACGTAAAGCGCATTACAGTGGTCTAATCTTGAGATTACGAGCACATGTACCAAGGTAGTGAGCGCCCCTGTGTTGAGATGGGGTCAGGGCCAGGCTATCCGCCACAGATGGAAAAAGGTGGTGCAGACCACCGACGCCACCTGAGTCTCCATGGTGAGCACCAGATCCAGATGGATCCCCAAGCTGCAGACCCCACTCTGTGGCAAGGGTCACCCCCCCAAATGAGAGAGAATCACCCAATCCACCAACAATGGAGGCACCCACCCTCAGAACATCCATTTTGTCCGGGTTCAGCCTCAGCCCATTTTCCTGCATTCATTGCAGTACAGTCCCCAGGCAGCCTGAAGGGACAGAACGGCATCACCTGCGGTTGGTGAAAAGGAGATGTAGAGCTGGGTGTCATCAGCATATTGATGACACGATGTACCAATTGTGTACATTTTCCTCCAGAACTGAATTATCATCTCCTTCAATTTATTTTTGAAATCATACACATGTAAATGTGCTCAGTTTTTTAACAGCACCAACATGAAATAAACAGCGTCTTCAGGAACTTAATTAGAAGATGGGCCACTGACCTGCATACACCACACCTCTCAAACTGGCCTTTTGTAACTTTTCCTCCCTCCCAGAATGCTGCTAACAAATTGATGTGTATGTCCTATCACCTTCGCAGCTTGGCAGTTGCAGTTTACAAACCTGGTGAAATTTAATTTTTCAGAACAAAAAAAATGAAAACTGTTTTTTCCAGTTGAGTGGCAAAATTGGGTATCTTTCCCTTTGCTCATTAATGAAAAATTAATTTTACAGTGACTTGTGTCTTACTGTGAGCAAAGCTGGCACTCACTCACTTGCTGTACATTTGGGGAGGGCATTAAGTCACTTCCATTCTCCCTTGGGACAGAGTTTTATGCTTCAGAAAAGTGAAGGCAAGGCATGCGTTTAATTTTACACAGTGGTATTGTTGTTGTTGTGTCAGTAAGATATTGTTTGTAACCACAGAGACATCAGGCATACATAAATTTTCAGCTGTAGCCAAATGTGCCAAACAAACATATTTGCTATAGTGTACAACTGCCATGTAGACTGTCAGTGGCTTCATACGTGTAGTATGTCTCCTGATAAGCAAAATAAAATATTGCAGGAATTGGTACATGGAGGCAATGCTAGAGTTAAATTGAAAGATGCCAATAAGTTTTCCTTCTGGATGTTCTGTGCTATGGGGCTGAGGATATCCATGCATAACCATCTCTGCTTCAAGTTACAATATACCTTTTGCCTAAAATTTCAAGATCAATTAATTTAAGAAATCCTTAACATAAAATGAAGCTCTTAAAATACATTCTCTTTTTAAAAAAGAAATAAAATATTTAAACTTTTTAAAAAAGGTAAATGTGTGTACATCAGAGGACAATTTAACACATATAATAATGCCAGAGGGGAAGACTATTGAAAAAGTTTATGGAAACGTCTGTTTATTACTTAGGACCCTGAACCTCAGCCACAAATTCCTGTCTAATGATATTACTTTTTATTGGCTAGCCAAAGGTGATTGTGGTTAGGTTGTCTTAGCTATATGAGAGAAGCTTCAGAATTGAACATAGATCTTGATCTGAGCCTTTTAGGTGAAAAATTTGCGGTCCTTATCTCTTATACCAAGTGCCGATCCCTTCTTAGATTCCTATGAGAATGAGTCCAGGCACGATTGTTGTAAGTCAACAAGTATATATTCAAAATCTGTGGAGCAAAAACTGGCATTTTGATATGGAGCAGCTGATCAGGAGTAGCTCAAATTATGATTAAAAAACATGCTGATACGGTTCTGATCCTAAATACAGAGACCTAGGTTGGATGCTGATTCCAAGTTTGCTAAACCATAGTTTCATCACTGCCAATGAACAAAGAGACAATATGATCCCTCCCTCCTTTCCTAGTGACTTATTTATATTGTAGTTCGACAAAATAGGGAACTATGGTTGAAGGTCAGTTTTCTATCCATGGTCTCAACCAGAATTTGAAGTTGGTTTAAGACCATGGCCTAAATCCAACAGCTAGTCTGAACTAGAAGAGACACAGCGGAAGTTACCAGGTTTTGATTTAGCATTCAACATCTGATTGAAATTCCAGTGGCACTGGCATTTGGATTTAAGCCTCGGTTAGTTAAAACAACATTAAAACACAGCTCCCCATTTTATATGTAGTGGCTGATTGTAGCTTAATTAAACCACGATGTGAGTAGAGAAGGTGATTGCGGAAGGGAGGAGGCTCTTGACAGTGATTAAGCTACAGTTCAGCTAGCTGGAAACAGAGCATCCAAATGGGGTGAGAAACTGGCCTTATATTGAATAGGCTGATCCTGCTTGCCTGCCTCCCTGCCTCCCTCCCTCTCTCTTTCTCAGTTTACCGTTTGGCTTTTTAAAAACATCTTCTAGAATGTGCCATTAAACTGCAGAAAGCCTGGCATTGTCAGGAGCCACTTGCTGCCAGAAATGGCAGAGAAAAGGAAATCCAGTGAAAGGAAAAGAGTTTTGAAAATGGGAGGCATAGGGCTGGTGAGGGAGCCTAATTGAGGGCAGTCGTCAGTTCCAGGAGAGCGAGCCACACAGAAGGAAGAAAAGGGAATCGGCCTCTTAAGTCTGCTAGTGGGAGAGCAACCTTCAGCTTGGTGCTCTATTCTTAGCAGCACAAAGCTGGGCCTTTGGGAGGGAAGGAGGACGCATGGGATGGTTCCGTCATTGGTAACTAACTGATCTAGAAAGGAGCCATGTGATGAGGCCAAGAAGTGGCAGGAAGAGAAAATGGGAGAAAGGGAGAAAGAAGGAGGCTGCATCAGTCACATAGGTGGAATACATCTGAAGAAGTCTGAGGGCTGATTCAAACATGCAGGCCTTCCTAATATGCATGATACAATCTGCCAATACAACAGTGCCACTTTGAAGCATTGAACTAGCAATTTTATGCCACTGTGAAACACCAGCTAAAATGCCAGTTGTGTTGTATGTCATACCTTTACAAAGCTATTTAATTTTATTGTGATATTATGTCGCCTTCTCTACCACACCCTTTGCAAAGGTCTTTGCTGCATTTTTGCTGAGTGTGTTAGTCTGATTTGTTGCTGTGTGTTTTGATTTATTTTACAGAATGGCTTTAGAACAACTTTTTATCACCCACATGCACTGTATTGTTAAAATACAGTGGTTATTTTCCATAAACAAATATTTTTAACAGAATCCCAAGTTTACATTTGGCAGGCTCCTGTACATCGATACATGCATAGAACAGAAAGTTTCAGCCTTGTTTGACATTCAGTTTGTTCCAAACAAATCATAGCTAACATTAACCACATTTTATCAGCTTAAATGGCACAACAAGATGCAAATAAGGAAAAGCAGAAGTGAAATCTTCTGAACTCCTTGCAGTTAGAGGAGAAAATGGGTGCGTGGAATCAAAGGCATTGTGTGTCTTATTCAAATTATATTAAACTATTGGTTCCTAAAATGAAGGCTTGAAACTGTACGATTATTATAAAAAATAATTTTAATCTTTTTTACATTTTCAAATTTCATACTACTAAAGCATGAAACATTGTTCATGTTTTAACTTAATTAATTAATTAATTAAAACATGAAGCTTTTTCGTGTATTAACATAAAATGTTTTTAGTGGTTTTTTGTGTTTATTTTTAAGGATGGATGGATTTTTTTGTTTGAAAGAAGTTTAGCTGATGATAAAGGAGAGACAAAGAGGTGTATCTAAAATATCAAAAAGATGTAATGTTGAAAATAATATGTGAAACCAATGTCAGTGTGATGTTTGGATGCAGTCACTATAGGTCTATGTATAAATGTGTAGTTTCTCATGTTTATGCACCTCCTAAAATCCAAGATGGTTCAGTTTTTACAATATCATATTCCAGGCCCATCATCTTGTTTTTGTAATATGAAGTTTTGATAAAGATACTTTATAAAGGCAGCCGAGAGCTGGGACACTGGGGTAGAATCTCAAAATGATTTATTTGTTGCTGGGTTATACCACTTCATAAGAGAAAAACAAATGTCTGAGTGCTCCTCATAAAAAATACTCACTAGAGATACACAAAACTAGCAAGTAGAAGGTTATGTTAGCTTTCTTTTTGATATATTGGTTTGGACAGTCTTTCCTTCCAAGCTTCCTTTTCCTGGCAGTCTGAAACATCAGAATTTTTTGTCTGATTTCTGCATTGTTCATATATCGTTGTGTTGGGTAGATGCCAACTGCAAACTAACTACTGGCCTCTCCAAGAGGGTTAATTTCTGAAATTTTCATTTGGACTAAAAATGATTACTCTGACCTTTCTGCTTTTGTTTGTTTGTTTGTTTTCTTCCATCAGACGTGGAGCAGATGGCCATCGACTGGCTTACTGGAAACTTCTACTTTGTAGATGACATAGATGACCGAATATTTGTGTGCAACAAGAGTGGGGTCACCTGTGTTACGTTACTTGATCTGGAGCTCTACAATCCTAAAGGCATTGCACTGGACCCAACCATGGGGTGAGAAATTATAGGTGTAGCTTGTGAGCAAAAAATAGCTTGGTTTGAGGAAAGTGTGGAACCTATTGGTTTCAGTGCTTGCTTAACATCTGAGCCTGGCCCAGCCTAGAATTTCAAAGGTGCAACACCAAACTTATGCAAGACTGGACAACAATAGAGTCCCCTTCCTTCTACATTTTCATGTCATTTTAAAGAAAATTGCTGAGTAGATAAAAGCCTGTGTTACCCAACCTGGTCCCCTCCAGATGTGTTGGGCAACATCCCAAGTGATCTGCAGAAAGCTTGGCCAAGCTGACTAAGAGAGATGAGGGTTGAAGTCAGACAGATCTGGAGGGTCTGGGTATGGTTTTATCTGTAATATGCTTTTACTGTAATGCCCTTTCATTGAAATGTGGGTGTATTATTGTGTGCTAAATAAGACCTTCTTAACTGTGGAGGAAATACTATTTTTTGCTAAAGCGCTTTTAATGTGGCTGGATAGTTAGTTGATTTGGAGCACCAGGGTTCAGGAGTTTGATTCCCCACAGTATTTCTCAGGAGAAGAACTGGTCTGTGCAGATTTATGGGAAGCTGTGTTTGAATTTGCATTATGTCAGCTGGAAGAGAGGCCAGTTGAGGGATACAGAGCATGTATGGCTGATGGGATTCTGTGCCACGACTCCTGTGCCACGACTCCTGTGCCACCCTAGGCAAGCTGCAGAGGCCCAGGATGCCACCAGATGGAGAGAATGGTAAACCATTTCTCTGTACTTCATACTTGGAAAGTCTGAAAAGGGCTGACGTAATTCAGAATCGACTTATCAACACATAATTCATTAAAGCAGTTGTCGTTGCTACAGCATAACAGAAGTTAAGCAAGAGGAATCAAAATAAAGTCACCTTGTCCGGTATCCAAATTGATTCCTGTGCCTGGAAGGCAAAACCCAGAAGTGGACATGGCTGTTTGGAGAGGTGCCAGTCATGTCACCAGCATGCAGCAGGCACCTTTCCAAGTAGCTGTGGCTGATTCTATAATTTCCCTTCTGTGCAGAGTAACAAGGACAGGACAATGGCCCTTAACACGAATGTACATAATGGTGTGGTAATGATGGGGAATATTCCCAGTGTATTTCCCCCTCCCCTCATTATTACTGATCAACACTGCCCCTACTTAGTCTGTTGTGAGTTAATGAACCCAGAACACATTCAGTTCCTTCTAAACAGCAATTTTGCATGACAGTTTTACTTTCCAAACAAACTCTTGCTTTGGAAGAAATGCATGGCAACAACTTGACTTATGACAAAACTAGAAGGTACTTCAACACTTGAGAAAATTTGCTTTAACATTAAGTAAATAACTTTTGCAAAAGACCTCTTTAATTGTACTTTAAAATGTGTGCAGCCCACCTGTGTTGAAAGGAACATACTAGTCCTATTTCCTCCAATAGTTGAGATTCTGTAGTGTAATGTAATAAATCACACTAGAGTAGGCTAGTGTGGAGGCAGCGGAAGACAGGAGGGCCTGCTTTGCTCTGGTCCATGGGGTCATGAATAGTTGGACACGACTTTACGACTAAACAACAACAAGAGTAGGCCCACTGAATCAATGGGGATTCAGTGAGTCAACTGCTTTGTAGGCTACAATACATGGATTCAAGTGGGCACACTCTAGTTACAACTTATTGTAACATAGTAAGTTACAGTTAGAGTTGGCTCATTTAAATCCATGGAACCTGCAAGGTAGTGGGCTGACCAGATCCCTACTGATTCATTTGATAGACATACTCTAGTGCAACTTATTATGCTAAGCAACAGGATTTCTGCCTTTGTCTCTTTAATCAGAAAATGCAATTACCTGAAAAGAGGAAGGCTCCTGTTGCTAAGTGGTCTCTCTCCATGAACCACATTCTGCGGCCTTCCCCCCCCCCCCCCTTTGGATTGTGGCTGACATACCGAGGCTACTTCATATAGCATCGACCTCTCCTTCAGGCAGCCATGTTTCCTTGATTAAAGAGAAGGCAGCGAGTAGAGGAACACTCCCTTCAGCACATGTGGGTTCCACATGCTTTAGAGCACGACTGAGTAGCGCTGAACTGGATGTATAAAATGTGAACTGGAATCTGTGTTCCCATAAAAATTGGGTTTCTTCCATCCAAAACCTTACGGAGGTTATCAGAGCCTTATGTTGCAAGCAGGCAACTTAAGTCAAGCACAAGGAAGGCGTTAATCAGGAATGTCAAGCTGAGAAGCTATGCCACAAAGAATGTGGATTGCAATCTAAGAGATGCAAATTGGGATTTCCTCAGTGATAATGTCCAAGCAAGAGCCTGGAGCTATAAGTAATTCACTTTTCATGGTTGACCTTTGCTCTTAAATTATCACTGTCTTATTTGAATAATAAGCTAAGTGCCTGTCAATAGGAAGTGTAGTCAGCTGAGCAGCAGTCAGTATGAAATGGCAGGCACTTCTTTCTCTTTTCCACCCGATCCTATTTGAACCATCACCCAATTTAAAAGCTTAGATGAAATCATAAATTAACATGCTAACAGTTATTTGAAAGCAACTAGCAATATTCATAGAGCAGTGGCAAGAAATTTGATTAGAGGCAAAAGTGGGCAACATGGAGGCCTTGGAGCTTATGTGGGCTGCATAAGCCCTCTCCAGGTGCTTATGCAGCCCACACCCACCACATTTATTGCTGCATATGTTGAATTGGTACAGCAAGTAGAGCAACATACTGTACCTTGTTTAAAAGCTGAATTACATTCCTCCGAAGCCTTTTAGGAGTGCAGATCAGTTCTCTCTGTCTACCTTCTTTTAAGCAGCAATTCAAAATTTTGACATCTCCAAAATTTGACTGCATTACTGGTGTGCACGTGTCCCCTGTAAGGTCAGGGAGGGGAATTGCAGGGCAACAGAATCTTCTGATTCTGCAGGATCCTTTGTTGCTGTGTCTGCAACTCTGATTGTGCCAGAGCTATTAAATGAATCATTCTTCAAGTGACCATAATAATTTGAAGCTCTTGATTCACCAAAAAAGAACATTATGTTTGACTTCTTCCTTGTAGACATACACACCTTGGCATGTAGCGTGGCCTTAGAGGGCTGACTCCAGGTTCTTAGTTAGTTGGCACTGAGCTGAAAATATTCCTGGGTAAGACAGGAAACATCTTCCTCCAGGTTCCCTGGAACCGCAGCAAACTCACTGGTTGAAATCCTGTTGTTTTGTGTAGTAGTGTATGTCTCAGTTGGAGCAGGCCCATTGGAATCAATGGAACTTACAGATGAGGTGACTCACCAAATCCCCACTGATTCAGTGTGCCTACTCTGGTGTGACTTACTACATGGAGCAATAGGATACTGGCAAGGGATGCAGTTGGACTTCCTGGTCTAGCAAGAGGGGGCTGTCTCCATGGCCTGACTTCAGTGAAATCTTCATGCAAGAACCATCAGGTAGAAAGTTCTCATGTTCTAGAATAATTTCCTTCCCCTTGGAAACGTTGGTAAGCAAGCTCCAGAGAGTAGCCTTAGGGTCGTGCGTGAAGTGCCTTTCACAAGTGGAAGAAGAGAGAAATGACCTCTACTGTTGGTCAGGGCTTAGAGTTCGAGAGGAGCCAGTCATTCATTTTATTCCTCAAAATATTATCAGGCACTTTATTCTGTCAGGTAATACTGAATCATCATCATCATCATCATCATCATCATCATCATCATCATCATCATCATCATCATCATCACCACCACCACCACCACCATCATCATCATCATCATCATCATCATCATCATCATCATTATTATTATTATTATTATTATTATTATTATTATTATTATTATTATTATTATTATTATTATTATTATTATTATTATTATTATTATTGTTATTGTTGTTGTTGTTGTTGTTGTTCTTCTTCTTCTTCTTCTTCTTCTTCTTCTTCTTCTTCTTCTTCTTCTTCCCATCCGTTCCGAACTGTACAGTACTCTTTTGCAACCACCTGTTGCATGTGTATCTCTCTCTGTACATACATGAAATAATAATAATAATAATAATAATAATAATAATAATAATAATAATAATAATAATAATAATAATAATAATAATAATAATAATAATAATAATAATAATAATAATAATGCAATTGAACATATATACACTGTATACACATACAATGAAATTCACAAAGAACACTCGGAGATCAGACCAAAACACACACACCCTTATAACAATTCTAAAACCCAGAACCTCACCTAGGAGCACACAGTATCCATACAACATACAACACAACAGACCAAGTAATAGTAATACAGTCCAGCAACTCACTGCTACTGTTTCTTAAGTTCCTTGTTAAGTTCAATAATAGCTGTAGGATAAAAAGAGAGTGAGCACAAAAGTTCCTCCCCACCCACTGTTCCCAGTGGGCACCCATGTATGCCAGAATTTTGCAGCCACAATGTATAAGTAATGCAGAGTGCGCCATTTCAACCAAGTCTTGATAGTTTTTAACTTCTTAAATTTAAGAATGGCATTTCTGCTGTTTAACACCCATTGTCTGCTTATTCAGTTATGCATCTGTGCCTTCTGCCAAGTTGCATCCTATGGCTAGGACATGTCTTCATTTTTATATGACCATTCATTTCCTTCTTGTCTGTCCTGAAGGCCGGTGCTTTGCAAAGTCTGAACTCCCCTGTGCCATCTTGCCAGTGCTTTGGCTTATCTTAATCCTCTCCAGTAATTTCTTCCTCCTGACTCATTGGTCAGCCTCTGGGTTTTTTTCCCCCCTCACCTGTCTGCCTTCAGTGGGTTGTTTTAACTCCTTAGTGCCCAAATGCAGCCCCCTCTGTGTCCTATGCAGTATTGAGCAGAATAGTGACATTAATTAAATGTTAAATATATTACCGGGCCAACATGAATTTGACACAACTCCGGGAGGCAGTGGAAGATAGGAGGGCCTGGCATGCTCTGGTCCATGGGGTCACGAAGAGTCGGACACGACTAAACGACTAAACGACGATATTACCGGGAGTGATAGCAGCAGTGGAGGAATTATGAGAGCCATGGAATTTTAAGTGGCTGAACATGTGAAGCAGATGTGTGAGATTGGTTGACATGAAACTAAGCTCTGCCAGGATTTAATGGCATATAGCCCAATATAGCCCATGTGTTTCTTTGCTTTTAGGAAACGCGTGGGGCGGGATTTGTACGAGAGAAAGAATTTAACCAGGACCAGACTGGTCATTATTTGGAGTGAGATAGTTGTCTGAGATGGCAAAAAGTTAGGGATGGTGGCATGGCTGTCACTGCCAGTTCTTCGCCATAGGTACTTGATCCCTGTACAGTGGTGATGATCTCTCTCCCTCTGCCCCCGCCGTGTGTGAGAGAGGATGTTTTTTTTTTTTGAGATAGGAGTTAAGTAGGACATTTACTTCATTGACTGCCTTCATCGACCCTTCATGGTGTCACCCTTAAGACCCTATAATCCAAATGTCTGTTAGGGCCTTGTGTGGGATAGATAAAGTTAATCTGCCCTTCTGGGATCCTTGCCCTAAACTCTCAGAAATTGGCTTTAGCCCTAATTCGTAAAATAAAATGCTTGTGTGTGCCTCTGTGTTTTGTAGCATTTTGTATCACCCTAACAGCTTGGTAGACACTAGATATCCAAGTAAGCCCTCTTCTGCACTTACCTCATTTTTTTTACCCCTGTAGAGACAGAAGATGTAGAGGGCTCTTAATGTAGCCAAATCATACTGTAGACTGCCATCTAGTGTTTGCCTTATCTTTCTGACATGTGTTATGATACTTCTGTCTCCCTCTTTTTCTTTCTCCCTCTCCCTCTGTCTCCTCCCTCCACCTTCACTTGAGTTTGCCGAAGTGAAATGCTTGAAATATGCTTTTCTAACAATTGGTATCCTGGTGTTGGATGATCCCTGGCAAATAAGGAAAGACGCACACACTCTCCGTTGCCAGAAACCATACCACACTGCCTCATTGAGAGGAAGGCCAGGGAGATGCTTGGGTCTTTCTGGCAGCTGGCTCTAGCAGTTTATAGGTACACGAAAGGGAAGGTGAATGAGGGCAGCCTGAAAAGCAGCAGGCAGAAACGAATTATGCTCTTTTTGTCTCTGCTGTTTCAAAACCTCTCCACCAGCTCTTAAATGCTAACAGCATAATCCTATGCATGCAAACTCAGAAGTAAGCACCATTGATTTCATTGGGGATTACTCCCAGGTCAGTGAGTATAGGAGTGTAGTTTAAAATACAGAGAAGCAAGGAAATGGCCTATGAGGATAAGTTAGCTTTGCAATCAAATCTTCAATATAGGGCTGCAGGCAGGTGATGAGGAATGGGGTTTTAATCTGAGTCAACAAACATAGACCAAGATCTTCAGATGTAAAAACCATAAAGCCTTAAGAGAGAATTTGCTTTAAGAGGAACTACATGTAAAAGGAACCACTGTTTTTGAAAAGAATGCATGTTATTTCATATGCATTTAAAGATCACTCTTTAAAATGAAGAATGACAGCACTGAGTTACAGCTTTGAGCTTCTAACAAAACAGTTTTTAAAATCTAATTTTTAAAAGTCATTCTGCATTACTTGAGAGGGGGGTGGGACTAGATTATAAGCCTGGACAGCTCCCTGTAGATTTCACCAAAGACTTAGAGTACAGTAAATGTGGAAAGAACCTGAACAATCATGTAATGCAATGCTTTGATGTCGGCTAAAATTGAGGGCATGTTTTATGCCCCCATCTCAAGCTCTAAATATTAAACCAGAAGAGGCTAGACTAACTCTATGGAAAACAAAAACAACATACCTTGCTTAATGGATGAGTGATCCCACCCAGGCAAGACCATCTGGAAATCTCTTAGTAGACCCTGAAGTGAAGTAGGAAGATCAAAGAATAACCAAGTAGAATGAGGCTACTTGGATACAGGACAATTTTTTCGTGACTAGGGGGAAATTAAATTAGTGCAGTATTCATATGCATGCAATTTATGCCCCACCATGTGTACAAAGCCGTAAATTCGAATCCACGCGACGGAATGAGCACCCGTCGCCTGTCCCAGCTCCCGCCAACCTAGCGGTTCGAAAGCATGCAAATGTGAGTAGATAAATAGGTACCACCTCGGTGGGAAGGTAAACAGCGTTCCGTGTCTAAATCACACTGGCCATGTGACCACGGAAAGATTGTCTTCGGACAAACGCTGCCTCTATGGCTTGAAGAGCGGGATGAGCGCCACCCCCTAGAGTCGGATACGACTGGACAAAAATTGTCAAGGGGAACCTTTACCTTTACCTTTTATGTGTACAAAACAAGATCTAGCAAATGGCCGATACAGTGGTGCCCCGCATAGCAAGGTTAATCCGTTCCGGATTAACCTCGCTATGCGAAATCGTCGCTAAACGGGTAGGGGAAATGTATTGGAACGCCTTAAACTTCGTTTAATGCGTCCCAATACCTTTGTTACTTACCCGTTCAGCGAGGATTCCAGGTGCCGGCAGCTCCAAAATGGCCGCCGCAATACCCGATCTTCGCAATGCGGGTTTTCCCCATTGCGACGATCGGGTATGTTTCCGTATAGCGATCCCGAAAAAGGGATCGCTATACGGAAACATCGCTATACGGTGCACTCGTTAAGCGAGGCACCACTGTATATGTTTTTTGAGTAGCTTGCTTCTGGTCAAAAATAGTCACATTTAGTTAACATTTTTAATTTGTTATTAACTTTATTTATATTTCATGTATGTTCATAATTTTAAATTGTGCAACACTCTGATACAAAGAAAGAAAGAAAGAAAGAAAGAAAGAAAGAAAGAAAGAAAGAAAGAAAGAAGGGATTAACTGGTAATAAAGCCAACGTCCACTTCCATTGTAATTGAAAAAGAAAGGTCACAGTCAATGAACCTGCACTGTGAAAATTGTGATGATTCCTTGTAGATGTTTGTCCACTAACATCTACATTCACTTTCCACTATTATTTCCATTATTATTTCCATTATTATTATTATTATTATTATTATTATTATTATTATTATTATTATTATTATTATTATTATTATTATTATTATTATTATTATTATTATTAGTAGTAGTAGTAGTAGTAGTAGTAGTAGTAGTAGTAGTAGTAGTAGTAGTAGTAGTAGTAGTAGTAGTAGTAGTATTTATTAGTATTTATTATTTATTATTTATTATTATTTACTTCCCACATATCTTTGTAGAGTTCATCATATCTTATTCTTTCTTCTTACAGGAAAGTTTTCTTCACAGACTATGGGCAGATACCAAAAGTGGAGCGTTGTGACATGGATGGGCAGAACCGGACAAAGTTGGTAGACACCAAGATTGTCTTTCCCCATGGCATCACCCTAGATTTGGTCAACCGGTTGGTTTATTGGGCTGATGCTTACCTTGATTACATTGAAGTGGTGGATTATGAAGGAAAGAACCGGCACACTATTATCCAGGGTCTCTTGGTGAGTGTTATGTGAGAGAGATCCTGTAGTGGAGTCAGAGAATAGCTGTCGGGCCATGGAATTGCTATCACCAGTTCCTGTTCCCTTCTGATGTATCCCTATCTTTGGAAATCTCAGTATCTCACAGAGCCAGGCTTTTGCCTTATTATACTCAACATAAATTGAACATAATTTGACTTAAGTTGATTGAGGTTCAAGGACAGTTGCATTCCTAAAAACCTGACCTGTTGGATTCTGAAGATGTTGGGGCTATAGGGGAGGTGGAATTTCTAGGATGAATGCAGTGCAGTGCTAGGAGTCTCCTAAGTGGAAGGTAAATCTTTTTTATGGAGAAGAGAAATAAATGTCTTAGGCAGCTGCAGATTATAGACAGTTGTTGTGATGCAGTGGATGAAGCCAGCCTTGTTCACGAGACGTCCAGGTTTAGATCCTTCAGGGCAAGAAAACTCTCTTGTTTGTTGTGCTTGTCTTGCTGCATTTGAGAAATGAATGCTGTTGTTGTTTCCTTAACTACGACAACCATGCAGCAAACTTCAGCAGCACTGAGGCTCAGTGCAGAGGCGTCTGTTCAACGCAAGCAAGTAATGCACAGATCACAAGAGCTGGAAGAGATCTGAAGGTCAACAATGAGCCTTTCCCCTGGAATGTGCTCTTCTTCTTTTGAATTATAGCATGCTATAGTCAGAGGCTAGGAATATGCTGAAGAGGACTAATAGAGGGAATTGTTTTAAATGGTCTAAGAAAGGCAGGCCAAGCTAGACAGCACAGAACAAAATTAGAAGCCTTCAGTCTCCAGAGCTGCCTCACATGTACAAATTCACATTTGTGTCTTCCAGATAGAACATCTCTATGGGCTGACTGTCTTTGAGAACTACCTGTATGCCACCAACTCAGACAATGCCAATGCTCAGCAGAAAACTAGTGTCATCCGAGTCAATCGATTCAACAGCAGTGACTTCCACGTTGTAACCCGGGTGGATAAGGGTGGAGCTCTACACATCTACCATCAGCGACGACAACCCAAAGGTAGATAAGCAAGGGCCAAAATGAGGAATGGATAGAGCAGAAACGTTGCGATTTGATAGGATTGAAGAGCAATAAAAATGCCCAGCAAAACTGTTGTAGCTGTGGTTGCTTATATCAACCTAATGCTCAATGGTGGAGATGTGTGTTGATTGGCTGCTGTTCTGATTTAGCAGCTGTTAAACAAAATTAATGATCTTTGGTCATGATATCAGAATAACACTCATGTACACACATGTGCATACACTTCAGCAGTATGATAGTCCCCAGAGGTTCTTGGATTAAAACTCTCGGAGACCTTCACACAGTCTGTGCTGGCCAGGATTTCTGGGAGTTGTAGTCTAACAACCTCTGGGAACCTGAGGTTGGGAACCATTGATATACATCATTGACATTCATTTACAAAAGCACAAAGGTATAGACACTAGAAATATCTGCGTCCTGTTCTCACACAGTATCAGAGTTCATATATTTGCTCCATTGTGTTTGTTGCTGCTGTATTTTTTCCCACAGCTATTGTCAGCATGGCATTAAATTGGGTAATCTGTTCTTGTATACCAGGTCATTTACATCACACAGACTGATTCAGCCACTTTTCCGGCATCCCATTTATCACCTATCTCTGGTTGCTCCAGGCTTGTGGCCTAATAATCATCATCAACATAGAATCAGTTTACTCTCTTTCCTTCCCCCCTACCCCTTCTCTTTCACACTTGGCCAGGTAACATGAAATAGATTGATGAACCTCTTTAGTGTCATATTTCATTTCATAGGTGGTTCATCTTTCTTATGAGCATGCTGAATAGCAGCATGGAATACTATGGCCATCCTTCCATTCCCTTGTCAATGATCTGGAGACCTCTTCCCAGAATGGACATCAAAGCCCTATGTCTGGCACCATGTGGGTTTGGAGAAAGGTGTGATCCCTCTGAGGGACTGTTTTAAGTAAAAGAGGTTAGAACCATATGCCCCCATTATGCAGTCCTTGCTTGTTTATAAGGATGTGTTTATCCTGGTTATTATTTAGAACTGGATATATTAATTCAGGCCTTTCCAATCTTACAATGGTAACGCTTGCCCAGCAGTATAATCTCCTCAAAGATCAGTCTGTTTTGGAGCATTATCTATACAGAACTGCCAAGCTTAATTTGCTAGATTTTAGCTAATGGCATCTGTGGTCTTAAAGGTTTGGCACTTTAAGGTTCCATGTGATTCTAGCTCTTGTCAGCCTGAGACCAACCAGAGGACCTTCCCATTCTGCTCCAGAGTTTAAGGAAAAATCTTACTGGACTCAGGGTAGGAAGTGGAACTACTGTATGATATAAGCCAAGTTCTCAGGTGCATTTTAAGCAGAACGTGATAAATTGTATCAAACATGTTGAGAACCAATTCAAGGTCTTTATTTGTCTGTTTAGCTTTCATTTAGGATGGTTAGGATTCTTGATTATAGTTCCCTTTTCTTGGAAATTTTTGATGAAAACAGCCCAGGAGCTTGAAAACTGATGTCATAGTAAAGCTGACACTCTAACACATTTGCTGCAGAGTAAGCATCCTTGGAAACAAAGAAACTTACTTCTGAATGAACATGCGTATGACTGCTTTGTAAAAAAACCAGCCAATAGCTGTTTTTCTTTCTTTTGCTGAAACAGATTAGGGCAGCCATCCCTTTGGCATCTGGAGGTCTGAGAGTTGAATGACGAGGTGATCTTTTAAGTTGTTACTCAGCAGACCTTTACATGTTGAAAATCCACCCCTTCTTGTTCTGGTTTCACAAGACTGCCCTGATAGCTGCCAGTGGCTGATACCATTCCTCCTGCCTCCCAGCAGATGCTTCAAAAACGCAACTAATTAGCTGGGATATTTAAGGGTCAATTTGCATTATTTGCTCTTGCATCCAAAGGCTTTTAGCAGCACAAATTAGTTTACTAATTTTTGCCAGCAGCTGCAACATACCTTACACTTTTCAAGTTTGAGTGACACTTGTAGTAAAGGTGGCCTAGAGTGCACTTGCTGATTTTCTGTTTTAGCTCAACTTAGCTTTACCAGCCTATTTATGGTTGGGAAATGATGAGAGTTACAGTCCAACAAATCTACGGGGAAAGCTGGTTGGTGAAGGGCGCCAGTGCAGACTCAAGACATTATGCTTGTCAGAGTGAAGCCAAACACATTGTTCTGTCTGAGGCTGGGGAGCAAATGGCATCTTCCGCCCACATTTGAAAGTGTATGGAAATGAAAGGTGCCCAGTTTATTGTGATGTGTGAGGCAGAAACCATGCAGGTGCCTCCCCCTGCATCTGAGAGTAAAAATATAATAATAATAAAGCATTTAACAGTTTGCTAACTTCCTAAGACTCCCAAAATGTCTTGCCTTAACTGGCTGCCTCCCTCTGCCTCATAACAACTCTGGCCCTGTGGCCTACCTGGCTGATGGAATGAAAAATACACCCCAGCAGTGCATTATGAATGCATTTTACTTTGCAGCCCACTAGGAAAAATACAGGGAGGTATTCTGTAATGGTCAGTTGTGATTTCTACCTTGGAAATACAAAAGACACACGAAAAGCTTAGAACAAGCTTGGAATTTTTTTTTTTTAAACTTCAAAATCAGTTCTAAGAATATTCTTATTATTCAAATGCTCTTCAACAGGAATTTTTGAAATTAACTAGGAAAGGTTTGTTGTATCAAAACAGTAACTTTGAAACCACTTGCTATGTTACATTTCAGATTTTACTTAGAGTTATACCCTCATTCATTCAAAAGCAGCTAGTTACAAGTAACCATATTACTTGTAGCAAATTATTTCCAAGCTCTGGATTTGTCATGCATAAACACTTAACACAGTTGGATTTGGTTGCACCTTTTTGTAAACCTTTGTTTCTTGTTGTGCCGTATGTGTGAAATGGCGTTTGGTAAGCCTTTGCTATACCAGTGGTTTAGCACTCTATAGGGGACATTTTGTATTTCGGGGTTGTATGTATAATATTCAGTCACTCTATTCTAAGAAGCAGTGTATAGAGTAGAGATGTAAACATTCCTTAGACCTAATTGTAGCTTTTATTAAACCTGTTCAGGGTGGGAGATTACTAACCTTTTTGTGACATCATTTAAGTGGCTTCCCTGGATCATTTTCTCTCTACTTTTGATACAGATGGATATCTGATGCTTTCAGAAGTGTTGGCACTGATTTCAAACTACAGCCTTGTCTATCACTCTTAATTAAAAGCTGGGTTACTGGAAATCGTTGCCAACATGACCGATCTTTGTGTTATTGGCTGTTCCTGACCTCAAATCTAATAATCTACCTTTTCCTGAAATGCAAGACATTGCCTATGCCCCACGTGGGCCTCCTGAACATTATAATATCTTCTAGCTGCTCTTGCAGAGAGATAGGACGAGGGAAGAAGGGTAGTGACAGAGAAAGAGCAATCTTGAATGCTGTCCCCAGAGGAGATTCTGTAGCGTATGATTGATTGATTAATTACTGCCTTGCAGAAAAGGGAAGAATTAAGCAGATGTGGCATCTTGAAATATTAATGGCTTTCTCTAAGGGGTGTCACTGCTACTTCCCCAGAGCAGAGACATTTGACTAGGTCACAGTGCTCCTTAGAAAATCATTGGGCTGCAGTTGACAAATTTTCTTCTTTCCTACACCTGGCTGTGTATTTCATTCCCTCCCTTTCCATCAGTCATCATCATCACTGCCACCACCCATCTCGCCAAGAGTCTCCCTCACTTCAATGAGTTGAAAATCCTCTTAGGGTCTTTGGCAGAATTCTTAGCATTTGCTGAACCATAAAACTAATCAGAAGGCTTCAGGGTGAAAAGCATCCATCACACCAGACCTCCCTATCTATGGTCCTTCCCACACAGGCATATAGATATGGTACATGGATCATTGATGACACAGTTTAGATCAGGAAAAAAGACCCCATACGCAAGCATTTTCTACATAGAATGATCCTTCCTTTCCCTTTAGAGCTGTTGCGTACCTTTCTGGCCTGGTGGTAGGGCATTGCATTCTTTTCGGCATACTCATTGTTTTGCCTGTTTGGCCAAGGAGATAGCAGCCTCCAGCAGCCCCTGCCATCATGGTTATAGATTCTGAGGGGGAAGAGAGAAAGTGGTGCCGAGAACAAGGGAAGGGAAGCAGGGACAGGGGAAGGGAGAAAACAAAAAACTACCGACAAAGGGAAAGTGGAATGACGTAAAAAATAATTTCACTGCTCCTGACCTTCCACAGACAACCTAGGGCAGTGTTTAATTGGCAGTTGATCAGGCTCCAAGGGCTTGTTGGCTGTTTGGACGGGAGGAGCACACCAAATGGCAAATCCTACAAGCTCAGCAGATCCTTTATAGCCTGATCCACCCCACATCCAAATTGGCAAATCTGGGCAGGACCTTTGGGCACCAGAGTGAAAAAGAGTTAGCATGTGGACCTTGGGATCTTCTCCAGGCACATGGATTTCCGTTGAGGAAAACGGCACAACAGTTAACCTTTAAACTTACTATTCCTTAGCACGAGTTTCTGACATGCTTGATGTGACAGGGAAGTGAAACTGCTTTGGATGTTGCTCAGAAATGTCAAGAAAAGGACACATGTGTGACTCTCACTTCCTCTTTTTGGGTTTGGAGACATGACCCAAGCAGCACCTTTTGCAACCATCATCCAAGGCATATGCTACAAAAACATGCATTTCACCATAGCAAATGTATGCTGCCTAGGAGGTTGGAAGGAGAAGTACAGATCATTTGCACAATCTGTTTTTGGTGCACCATCGCTGTCATGTCCACTCACTCCTTAGTTGTAGCAAATCTGAACCCAGGGTTGCTAACTGGATTAGCCCATTAGCCAGATAGAACTTGCTCTGCTTGTTACAGCAGGTATTTTGAACCGAGGGAAGGAGGAGGGAGATGGATAAGTATTTATTTTCTGTCAGTCCCACACCAGCCATTTAGAGAGCTCTTTTGAAAGACCCACAAAATCCAACAGCATCTGAAGTATTTAAAATTTTCCGACTCTCCCCCACACTTTTATTTGCTGATTATTTTATATGTAAAACGTTTCCTCTTGGTTTTTGTAAAACTGCCTTGAGCTTCTCATTAACATTTGAAATTAAATACACCCAGCGGTTTTCCAATAAATTTTTTTAGTTACTCAGCCGGTTGTTGCGCCATCTCCAGATCAGACAGCGATTTTAGCAAGAGCAGCTGGAATAAGCCTTCTTCAGCCTCTAGTAATATCTTATCTGATAAAAGCAATCCTCACATAGTTTTATTATGACATAGGTGGGATTTGTGTGCTTAAATAGGAACTTTGAACCTCCTTTCAGTGAATAGTACTAGATAGTTCTGGCATTAGTGAAATTGGGTTTGCAGACCTTTAATGTCAATGTAAAGAGATAGGGAAGAAATACAGAGCTTCATACCTAGAGCAGGGGAAATATTCATACGTCTTGATATTGTTGTTTCCAAAGAATCTATGCATTTGTACATAGGCACCACTGCTCAACAGTTGTGATGCATTCTCAGAGGACCAATCTCCTTACACATCCTAGCTAGAAATGGGATTTTTTGGACTACAAATACAGTGATTCTCCATTCTGAGAGTGCACCCTATCCAATGCAAAGTATTGGAGCCTCAGTTTCAGGATCTGTCCTTCCAGTGAGCACTCAGGGTTGATTTCCTTCAGAACAAATAGATTTGATCTCCTTGCAGTCCAGGGGACTCTCAAGAGTCTCCTCCAGCACCACAATTCAAAAGCATCAATTCTTCAGTGGTCAACCTTCTTTATGGTCCAGCGCTCACTTCCATGCATTGCCACTGGAAAAACCATAGCTTTGATTATGTGGACCTGTGTCAGCAAGGTGATGTCTCTGCTTTTTAAGATGCTGTCAAGGTTTGTCATCGCTTTCCTCCCAAGAAGCAGGAGTCTTTTAATTTCGTGGCTGCTGTCCCCATCTGCAGTGATCATGGAGCCCAAGAAAGTAAAATCTGTCACTACCTCCATATCTTCCCCTTCTATTTTCCAGGAGGTGATGGGACCAGGGGCCATGATCTTAGTTTTTTTTGATGCTGAGCTTCAGACCATTTTTTGTGCTCTCCTCTTTCACCCTCATGAAGAGGTGTTTTAATTCCTCCTCACTTTTTGCCATCAGAATGGTATCATTTGCATATCTGAGGTTGTTGATATTTCTTCCGGAAATCTTAATTTCAGTTTGGGATTCCTCCAGTCCAGCCTTCCTCATGGTGTATTCTGCATATAAATTAAATAAGCTGGGTGACAATATACAGACTTGTTGTACTCCTTTCCCAATTTTGAACCAATCAGTTGTTCCATATCCAGCTCTAACTGTTGCTTCATGTCCCACATATAGGTTTCTCAGGAAGTAGATAAGGTGGCCAGGTATTCCCATTTCTTTAAGGACTTGCCACAGTTTGCTGTGGTCCACACAGTCAAAGGCAGCCTATCTTACAGACACTTAAGCACCTGGAAGAAGGGCCTCCGTGGGAAATGATCTGATATCTAACTAGGTCAAGCTCTTCCCAGGTTTCTTTTTCCAGTCCCTGCCTAAGTGGTAGTTGGGAGCTTTCTTTCTGAACAGGAAGCTTGGGCAGTACTAGGCCTTGTTAAGCCTCAAAGCCTTCCAGCTGAGACCTTTTTTCCCCAGGTACATCACATTTCAGTGTCAGTAAGGCAGATGGAACTGTCAGAATGGAGAATGGTGATATCTGTGGCATAGAATATCCCATCCCTAATCCTCTCTGTTCAAACTTGGCTCCTGTCAAGAGAGTGGTGTTTGATCTTAAATGCTATGATGGAATTCGAGGAATGACTGTTATACGATAATAGGCCATATGGATTTTCATTTCTTGTTGCAGTGAGGAGTCATGCCTGTGAACCAGACCAGTTTGGTAAACCTGGCGGCTGCTCTGACATCTGTCTCCTTGGAAACAGCCACAAGACCCGGACATGCCGGTGCCGGTCGGGATTCAGCCTAGGCAGTGATGGGAAGTCTTGCAAGAGTAAGTAGCATGTAGATGCTGAGGGCATGGTGTGGTGGGAAAGGGCCTGAGCTGAAGACAATCTGGCTTTAAACTGCTGTTTAAGGTCAGTTGTGCTACGTAACAATTTGCTTTAGTGAGCTGGCTCTGTAAGCCATTGCTACAAATCAGTGCATGTTACTGGGGGTAACTGGCGCCAGGCATCTGCAAGAGGCTGGGTGATTGACATGTCTGGCTGATTGATAGGAAGCACGGATAGAGAGACTTCCAAACCGCAGTTTTCACATACTTGGGATTGTGGTGGTCCAGTGGGCTTTTTCAGTCTGTTCTGAAGTATAGAAAGCTCCCAATACCCTGGGTTTTGCATGAAAAAGAACAGGAATGTTTGTGGTAAGAAGAAAGTGAAGCCAGCCTTTGCTCAGTGTGTCAGAATACAAGGTGGTGTTACAATGACAGAGAACACTACATGAGCTAACTGCTTCTGTGGCAAGATAAAGCTGCTCATTGGCATTAGAATTCTGGTTGACTTTAGCAAGGAAAAATCCTTGCACAAGAAGAATTAATTGTTAGCAAAACACCACAGTGCAAATAAAATCTCTCAGATAACCTGATCAGTCACCAAGTATCTGCCCTCTATATATATCTTCATCTTATTCTAACTTTTTTCCATGCAGTTCATTTTCATGGAAAGGCCTGAGGAGTTGCTGATGCCTTGGTTTCCTTCTGTCAGAACCAAAGGGCTGCAGACCAAGCCATTGATTGGTTTTCCTGGGTCTCTGGCTATATTCCTTACCACCATCACCGTTACTATCACCCTTCTCAAACTGAAAGTATTAAAGGGCCAAGACTAATTTAGCAGAGTGTGGCATAATGAGAGGTAGTGGCGGTAGACTTAACCATGAGCAACTTTCATATAATAGAGAGGGAGAAATATTGAGCCCCAAAGTAAATTAATACTCAGTAGTTTTTAAGGTTCTAGACAAGAGCTTGCTGATACATATGATGAACGCTTAGTGCAACGATAGGAAAAGGACAGGACTGTGTGTCCTGTGTGGTTTCCAGTTTTCTACACATCATTTTATTGCTCTTGGGACCATCCAGTCATTGGATTTTTTTAAAATGCCATCCTTTTACATAAGAATGTGATTACAAGTGCTAGCTGGTGCCCTTGGTGCTCATGGGGTTGAAGGTAGAGTGACCAACAGCGAGTTGAGCTAGGGCAGAGAGTCAGTGGAGCCTGTTTTTTTAGTCTGGTTTAATTCCTATCCATCTCTCTTCATTATAATCATACAGGTAAGCACTGCAATACAACACATCACCAGGTATGCAATTAACAATTTGCAATTTTGTGAGATCCAAACACAAATGAAGAGGCCCCACCTAGGTCTTTCTCCACAACAATGTTTCTATGATATTGAAATGATTTTCATGTCAGGTTTCCCTGATATCACTGTCAAATCAGAGATTATGTCTGTCTTCATTGACTAAACCAAAATTGGAATACACGTGTCCCTCCAAGTATTGGGCTATAACTCCCACTGGTCATAGCCAAAGGTGAGGGATGATGGGATTTGTACTCCAGCAACACCTGGGTGGCCACATGTCCTCCATCTGTAGACCAAACTGGAAATCTTGGGTCTTTCTTCTATTTCATGAATGTAGATGGAAAAAAAATGTTCTCATATGCAGGAATCTCTAGCCTTCAAAGGGGCTTGGTCAAACTCCTGGAAGCTGAGTCTACTATTTGGGGATAGCTGTATGCAGCATTTTGAGCTGACTGAATAACTCAGTGATATAGGTATCTGTCTGCAGAAGTTGGGAGTTCAATTCCCCACGGTGCCTCCTGTGAGTCGAGCCAGTCTGTGTGGTCTTGGGCAAGTTGCACAGTCCCAGGGCACTCCTGGAAAAAGGAAATATTAAACCACCTCTGTGTATCCTCTACCTGGAAAACTCTAAAATAGGTTACCAGAAATCAGAATAGACTTGATGCCACACAGTGATTATAATGATATGCAAAGACAATCTGTATTGACTGTGTATTGTTGGAAATAAAGTATATCAGGTGGCCATTTCCTTCTTCTTTTTGTGGGCTTCCTGGAGACATGTCTGTGGACATCAAGGGCAATAGGATGCCAGACTAGACAGCCTGGTGTTCAAATCCAGTTGGGATCTTCTTTGTTTCTTAAGACTGTTAGTTAGGTTCTTGTCAATGCAAGGAGGTGTCGCTCTTCTTGATAAGCCTGGATAGAAATCAAAGTCTTTGTTGTAAAGCTTTTGCACTTGTTATCTTCCAGAGCCAGAGCATGAGCTCTTCCTTGTCTACGGCAAAGGTCGGCCAGGCATCATACGTGGGATGGACATGGGGGCCAAAGTGCCCGATGAGCACATGATCCCCATTGAAAACTTGATGAATCCCAGAGCCCTGGACTTTCATGCAGAGACGGGCTTCATTTACTTTGCTGACACCACCAGCTACCTTATTGGTCGTCAGAAGATTGATGGAACCGACAGGGAAACGATCCTGAAAGATGGTATGGGCCCTGTTTTCTCCCTGGCCAAAGGCCTGCCTGAGTATGTTAGAAGTGCTGGTGTGCTTTCCAGTGGAATGGCATATGGGATTCAGAGTAGTGAGAGTGTGGTTTGTATCTTCCTTAGAACAATATAAACTGGATGTCAGTACATCAATTTGCTTACCCAATAGGCCAGCCAGTAAGTCCTAGAAAGAGTTGCACTCTGCAGATCTTACTATTTTCACACTTGTTAGATTTCTTTATACGGTATTGCCTGGAGGTGTGAGCCTAAACTCTCTGTTCTGCCTCTGCAGTTTTTGAAACAGGTAGTGCATTTGGCACATGTGTGTCCATCATGCCCCGTGCCTTGTCTGTTTCAGTAGCAATCACCCGGAGGAGCACATGGCACCGTTCATATGGTCCTGTCACTTCCACTTGAGTCCTCAGTGTCTGACGTGTCCCCATTTGCCTGGCACGGCCTTGCTGAGTTGTTTGTTGATCTAACCCTTTCCAGGCATTCACAATGTTGAAGGCATTGCTGTAGACTGGATGGGAAACAACCTCTACTGGACAGATGATGGGCCCAAGAAGACCATCAGCGTCGCCCGTCTGGAAAAGGCTGCCCAGACCAGGAAGACACTGATTGAAGGAAAAATGACTCACCCTCGAGCTATTGTGGTGGATCCATTGAACGGGTGGGTGTGGCAGCAATAAGTTTTAGACAAGGAGCAGGGGACTGGGTTTGTAACCGCTTATGAATTTGAGGTTGAAATGTATCGACGATTGGAGTGCTACATTTCTAGTGTGAGAAACAATGTGTGAACAAGAACACTCCTTATCCAAGCTTTGGTGGTTTGAAACTTTCCACGTAATTTAATTCCTCTCTCAAATAGTCTGCTGCAAGATAGGTAGGTCTGAACTTCTCTCCAGGCATACCCCCCCTTGCAAACACCCCTCCAAGTCTTTTATGTTATTAGGGTCCAAATCCTGAGTAAAGAAAAAAAGTTGGCATCCTGGAACTCACTGCTTTGATCTTCGAAAAATAAGCCTTGCAGTTGTCAAGTTAAGGTTGTCATGCCTAGTGAATGTTAGCTATCAAGAGAGAGAAACTTCCAGAGCCCAAGTGGCAAGGATTCATTCATTCATTCATTAGTGTTGTTACTAGACTTGTAACCTGAACTTTCAGTACAATGTGCTCTTAAGATAACTGAACGTCCTAAGCAAAAATTTTGAAATGCAGTTATAAGATGACTCCATTGCCTGCTCAGTCCACAAACAAAATGCAATAGAAAAACACAGAAGAGAAAAAAAAACACAGCTCTCAGCTACATGAAGCATTCCATTTTTAAAAGCCTGAACAAAAAAGTTTCCCTGCTGCAGGAATTAAAATTAAAAATAAGTCCAATTCGGGTTTTCTGACAGAAGAAGTGAAAATATGGTTCTTTTTCGTGGCCTCTGTGAATACACACATATGGGTATTGGCTGCCCCTGCGCTGACTCTCGGAAGATTCTAGAGCTAAAAGTAACAATTTTATGGTGTGATCCTTCACGAGGTACAGTATATGCTCCTCCCACTCACCATCTTCCCCAGTTCCTTTTTTCCGCCTAGTTGCCTTTTGACTATTTTTCTAGGCTCATTTGAGCTTTTGTTTGTTTTAATTGCCTACTTAGTGATCCTCCACGTCTTTTGTTTGCCTTCCCTTTCCCCCTTTTTTCCCCCTTCCCCCCCTTCCCTAGTTCTTTGCTTATGGCCTCACCGTCTCCTTTTAAAAGGTGTACAACCTGTGCGAATAAAATCGCACTTTCTGGCAGTCATAAGCCGTGCCTTTTTTGTTTGGGTGAGGAACATCCTACCCATTCGTGCCCTGCTTGTAAAAAGTTAACCCAGCTGGCACTTAAACAGAGGCTCCAAAGACTTCGGTCTTACCTTTGGCAAACAGCCATGAATCCTACTTTGTCTTCAGAAGCGGCTAGATCTCCTGTCCTTTCAGCCGATAGACTTCCAGCGGGCCAGTCTACCTCTGATTCTACCTCCATGCTACCAGTTAAGGACACTGCTGAAAAAGCAAAATCGTCTGGTAAGCACAAGCTGCCCTCTTCTCAGAAGTCTCGAGCTCACGATCCCAGCTCAAAGAGAAAACCTAAACCTGCCCTTAAGAGGCCCAGAAAGGACAAACTTCCCAGAGTGGAGTCCCCTCAGCCTTCTCTGCCTTCCACTATCCTCGAGGAATCGTCCAGAGAAGCCCCTGATTTAGCTTCGGATGGAGATGATGCCCATGATGTTGCGCCCCCCCCCCACAATGGCACCCCAAACCCCGAGCATCAGCCTCAACGCGGCTGCACCACAGTCAAGCCCGACCTCAGCCCATTCCAACCCTGACTCAGGGCGGGCAGCTGAAAGCTCGGCATCCGATCTGGAGGTTCCCCCTTCGCCTCCACGGAAGAGAATGGAGAAGTGAAAGCACCTCTCTCCACCGAGGTCGGTCCCATCGCGAGGCGATTTATGCCCTTTTCCAATGGTACCATTCCATTTTGACCCCTTCATGTGGCAATCCTGGTATGAGAGGTTCCAGCTTGAGAAGCTAAAGGGCCAAAAATGACGCCGGAACTCCCTCATGCCGTTCCCTTTGTGGACTCAAGCCGCTTCCGTGCGACTGCCTCGGCCCCGGCAGTTTCGGCTCCGCCCATTTGCCCCCTCATCCCATTGAAGCAGATGCAAGACAAGGTTCGCGAGGCCCTACCAATGCATCCTGCACCCTCAATGCTGGACCCGGTAACATCTCAGGGCCCTTTTGAAGATTTGCCACCCCAAGGGCATCAAGCTCCCCTGATGGAAGGCTTTGGCCCATCGGACTACCCTTCGTCTCCAGGCTCCCCTGCATCTTGGGAGGCACAACACTCTCAGTCCTCCCATGAGCCCGACCTTCCCCCTCCTATCCCAGATACGAGGGGCAGGCATGCTTCATCCTCCTCGGATGACTTCTCCTATTCAACCTTCATCTTTCAGATGGCACAAGCCCTAAATCTCGACACTGAACAACCCCCATCCGCTGATGCCGACCCGGTGTTCGATGACATTAACCAGGAGCGTCCCATTCCTTTGAGTCTCCCCTTTAACAAGTCTATCCTTCAACTTATCAAGGACACTTGGGGAAAACCCCCTGCAATCATGCAGATCTCTCGCCGCACCGATGGCCTCTATAGGATCCATGGTGTCGAGGCCGAATTCCTCAACAAACATCCAGTGCCTAATTCTATCATCGTCGAGTCTAGTCAAGCTCGATCTCAGGCTAAGTCCAAACCTACTCTCGCCAATAAGGACGGCAGGAAAGTCGACACGATGGCCAAACGAATTTACTCTCTGCAAGCCTTCTTACTCAGAAGCATCAGTTATCAAGCAACTATGGGCACTTTTCAGCGTCATCTTTGGAATCAAGTCCTTCGTTTCATTGAATCATCTCCTGAACCCATGAGATCTGACCTCATCAACATCCATTCACAGGCTATTTCTCTCGCCAAGTATCAGAGGATTGCAGCGTGACACTCCGCTGAGGCCGCTTCTAAAACTCTAGTCACCTCTATTTCTATTTGACGCCATGCCTGGCTTAAATCCTCCACAATCTCTGATGACACCAAGTCGAGAATTGAGGACTTGCTTTTTGACGGTGCCGACGTTCAACTCCACAACTGATGACACCATGGAAGACTTCCATAAGAAGCGTAAGACTGCGCGCTCTTATTCTACCCAGCTGTCTTCCGCCTATCAACGGCCCTTCTACCATTCGGGCCAGTATCATCCTAAACAATATCAAAACCAAAGGTTCCAACCTTATAGACAATATCGCCCCCACCAAGCTGACAGATCCCTACCTGCCCCTCAACCTCTGATACTCATCGGCAGGCTCTTCTCGCCTCTAAGACAAGTGGTGCAGTTGGCAACAGACAACACCACTGCACTTTTTTATGTCAACAAGCAAGGGGGTACCCACTCCCCTTCCCTGCTCTACCTAGCAGTCGACCTCTGGGAGTGGTGCTATTCCCACCATGTTTTCCCTATTGCCGTCCACATTTCCACAGATGACAACACCTTGGCAGATCGGCTCAGTTGGCTACCGACGAGAACACACGAATGGACTCTGAACGATGTCATATTCCAGCGGCTGTGCCGGTGATGGGGCACACCCTCAATAGACCTCTTTGCAGCCGATGCCAACAAGAAATGTCCCCGGTTCTGCTCCAGAGTGGGTCGGGACAGCAACTCTCTGGGAGACGCGTTCCTGATGGACTGGTCTCAAGATCTTCTATATGTATTTCCCCCTCTGCCTCTCATCCAGTGGGTGATCGTCCTTCTCCGACAGGGCGGGGCCAATGCCATCCTGTTAGCCCCGTACTGGCCCCGCCAGCCATGGTTCACTCACCTGGTCTCGATGTCGTCAGACATGCTCCGCCTTCCTCTCCGCCCAGATCTCCTCTCGCTCGACCACAGCCTCGTTGTTCACCCAGACGTTGCCTCTCTCAGTCTTGCGGCATGGAGGATACTCCCGATGTGATGCAGGTTCTTCTTCGAGCCCGAAAACCTTCCACTACCCTCCTATACGAAAACAAATGGAAATCTTTCTTAAAGTATACTCGGGACAATCACTTACCTGCTATACCTGTTTCCCTGAAGACTCTGCTCGCCTATCTCCTCCATCTCTTCATTTTCGGCCTTTCTCAGTCCACATTAAAGGTCTATCTGTCAGCCATTATGGCTCACCAGCCCGATGACTCTCCCTCCTCCAAGTTGTTTTCTCACCCAACTGTCAAGAAGTTCCTCAAAGGACTTAACAACATTTGTCCTCCTCAACAACGTATCACCCCCCAGTGGTCACTTCAGCTGGTTCTTAATGCCTTGATGCGGCCTCCGTTCGAGCCCATGGCGTCCATTGACCTCAAATTCCTGACTCTTAAATCAGCCTTCCTTGTTGCAATCACATCAGCCAAATGGGCTAGTGAACTCGCTGCTCTTCAAGCCGATCCTCCTTTTATCCAGTTTCACCCCGATAAAGTGATTCTTTATTTTGACGTTTCCTTTCTCCCGAAGGTGGTCTCCGACTTCCACCTCAACCAACCCATTATACTACCCTGCTTCTTCAAGTCTCCTTCGTCACCCCTAGAACATATGCTCCATAATCTCGATGTCAGACGTGCCCTGGCTTTCTACGTGGAAAGGGCAAAGACTTTTAGAAAGTCCAATAAACTCTTTCTATGCTTCCACGGCCCAGACAAAGGGGCCTCAGCCTCCTCTCAATCCATAGCACGTTGGATTGTACAGACTATCTTCCTTGCTTACAGCTTGTCGGGGAAATCCCCTCCAGAACATTTGACAGCTCATTCCACCAGGGCGCTGTCCACCTCTACTGCCTTTCAGCATGGCACCGAGGTTCCTTACATTTGTCATGCCGCTACGTGGTCCACACCATCCACGTTTGTCAAGCACTACCGGCTGGACATCAGAGCACGCCAAGATGCTGCATTCGGCAGATCTGTCCTGTCATCCTTCTTACCGTGACGACCCACCAACCGGTAAGTGCAGCTTGCTAGTCACCCATATGTGTGCATTCACAGAGGCCATGAAAAAGAAAAAGAGGTTACTTACCTGTAACCATAGTTCTTTGAGTGGTCCTCTGTGAATTCACACAACCCGCCCATCCTTCCCCTCTATTCGTCACAGGTTAACTATGTAATTATTTAATTCATTCTTTCCTTCATACCCAGCAGATAAAATTAAGGAACTGGGGAAGATGGTGGGTGGGAGGAGCAATACCTCGTGGGGGATCACACCATAAAATTGTTACTTTTAGCTCTAGAATCTTCCGAGAGAGTCAGCGCAGGCACAGACAGTACCCATATGTGTGAATTCACACAGGACCACTCAAAGAACTATGGTTACAGGTAAGTAACCTCTTTTTGCTGTGGGTTTTTACCCACAACAACCATCAGATCCCAGCCGTGAAAGCCTTCGCGAATACAGGTGAAAATATGCCTGTGTATAGGAGAAATTTATTTAAGCTGACAAAACACTTTTTAAAATGAAAGATCTCATTGTCTTGCAGCCTCCACCCCCCCCCCTTTAATACCCTTCCTAGTTTGGGAACTAGGGTTCTACAAGATGACAGAGGACCCATACCTACCTTGTAAGTCATGGCTGCGGTTTACAGCAGTGTAGCCAGAGCTTCACTAGAAGCTACAGCCAGGCCATTAAGTTCATTTCCAAGAAAAGCCAGGAACTTCAGAGCCTAGGAAACCATCTTAGTATACCGATTGCTCCTGCATAGTGCTATGATTGCTACAAACCTAAACCCTTAACAATGAATGAGTGCCTAGAACTTCCCAATTTTTGTCACTGGAAGACATGGGATGAATTATGCAAAAATTACAGATTTTCTTGCTGTTTGTCTTCAGTGAATTTTGCAGAATTATTTTCTTCCATGTGCGAAATCAAAATTTTCCTTTGGCGCAGAAGTATATCTGATCACAAACTTTCATTGACCCATTGACTATCATTTCCTCAGTGCTTATCATAAAGCAGCACCAGAGAGCAGTTAGCTATTCCCCACTGGATTATGGTGGGTCTTTGTTTCTTTGGAGTTCTGATCTCTCATGTGTATTTCACTGGTCTTCTTGTGGGTGAACAGAAAATTTCTACTGTTTCTGGAATTTCTGGAAATTGTTTGTTTACTGTCTTGAGTCCACAAGCTTTCAGCCCAGGGGTCCTCTCTGTTTCCACACCTGAATCTTTGGGGCTGCTAGCCCCTGAGGGACTGAATGGCATGGCCTGCTATTAAAAGATGCTCAGTTAAGCCCAGCAGGGGATAGAACTGCAATGTGCACTCGCTCATGAACTCCCCTGACTCTGATGTACAGTGTGTGTTGGGGGGGGGAGTGCTATGCGAGGGTCTAAATGGTATCCCAGTCAGATGAGATTAATTTCCTTTGTCTCCACTAACACCTAGTTCTGCATCCATCTCCTAACCCAGATATATTTCAAGATGCTTGCTGTACTTAGTTTTGTAGATCTTGTTGGCAGTTGATTATGGTCAAAAGGAGACATTTGACCTGTGTTAGCTTGTCATATCTCAGTATTTGTTCATGTAATGCTTGCTTTCTGGGGCAGTGCAGAACAACTGTTCCATCTAGCACGAATTGAATTAGCCATGCTCTGATTGATTCAAAGGAGGAAGCAAGCCATGCTGAGACCAAGTAAGTATTTGAACTCAGCCTGTTCATGAGGTGAGAGAGGACAAGGAGCCTATGCAGTCTACAAAGGCTGGGGAAGTGAATTCTTTGAACTACTACTTATACATTCCCCAGTGGGGTGGCCAGTGGTTTCCTTGTTTGGTGGATTCTGGGAGCTGCCATACCCAAAAACAGTGCTTTCGTGGGCTCTCACAGTCTGTAAACATCATTAATAATCTTCTAGGCAAGTGCCCTTCCAAGTGAAGGTCTGGGTTGTTGCTTGGCCCTTGTGATGTCCCTTCTGTGGGGTTTTCTGGAGGGCCTCCCAGCTGATGCAGCATCTTTTTTCAAGCCAATACTTCATTCAGCCTTTTCTGACATAATTTCCTTTTCTGTGATGCATCTCTCTCTTTCCACCTCTGTGGCAGGGGAAGATGAGGAGAGAAACCTGGATGGGGAATGGACGACCAGGGTGGAATAGAATATCCTTAAAGGGGAGGGTATGGGGAATGAACTGGCAGCCTGAACAGGAATCCTCTATCTGGAAGCATTTTGGTATAGCTCCCAGTTGCTATCTGTAGTATGGAATCTGCTGACTAGAATAATAAACACCCTTTGAGCATTCAGTAGTAGTGGTTCATTTACTGTAACTGAGTAAGTAATTATCAGGTAGTAGGAAACCTAGGATATACTTTGCATGAAATCATGTAACAAAAATGAAAAGAAAGGGAGAGGAAGAAAGGTGGTGTCTAAGACCTCTTCCTTTGGGTTCCCATTTCCCTTCCTGATTTTTATTTATTTATTTATTTATTTATTTATTTATTTATTTATTTATTTATTTATTTATTTATTTATTTATTTATTTATTTATTTATTTATTTATTTATTTATTTATTTATTTATGGACTTATATACCGCCCCATAACGCTACAAGCACTCTCCGGGCGGTTTACAATTTCATTATACAGGCTACACATTGCCCCCCCAGCAAGCTGGGTGCTCATTTTACCGACCTCGGAAGGATGGAAGGCTGAGTCAACCTTGAGCCGGCTACCTGGGATTTGAACCCCATTTGTTTCAGATGCAGCAAACATGGATACACACCCTCCCCCAGAATTAGACTAGGAAGAGGAGGAGGATGCATTTTAACTTTTTGTGCAGTGTATTCATATTCCAATCCACAATGTTCAGTCTCTCACAAAACAGGAAACATAGTCCCTTTCAGAGCTGTGGCCTAAATCCCATTATTGGTCCCAGCTAATAAGCATTCAGCATTCTGTGGCCTGCTTTGTTTTCCTTAGGATTCTTTGGATTCCTCCACCTCTGCTCAACACCTGTATTTCCATTCGGATTTTTGCCCTTGATTATCTCTCTGAACATCTACAAACTCAAGGATTTCCCCAGCCTATGAATACCTGCTCTTGTGATCAAGTGGTGCCTTTCTTGCAGCATAAGGAAAGGCACTTGGAGAACTAGTTTGCTCTTAGGAGGATGCTTAGTTGTGTGATTGCAGAACCTCTACGCTCCATTTTTCTTACAAGTCCATTTTTCTACTCTTAATGAAGTTCTGCCAAGTGATTTCAAACAAGGAGGATGAATGGCTTTTTGCTTCTTTGCTGCCACCTTATTTTATATCTTGGAGACAAAGCAAAATAGAATGGGAATAGTTGAATAGCTGTGGAGGTGAATGTGTGAACAGCACACAGATGAAATACTTCATTGGAATTGCTTTTGTGGGAGTAAATGATTTGCTCTGAATAGGGTTCCTAATTTAGATTGCCGGCATGAACTGTCCATATCTCACTCAAAGCCTTATATGTATATATTTTAAAAATAATAGATACTTGCCTTGAAAAAATAACAGAATAAATAAAAATGGCTTGTGTGCTTCTTCTCTCTCAGATGGATGTACTGGACTGACTGGGAGGAGGACCCAAAGGACAGCAAGAGGGGAAAGATAGAAAGGGCTTGGATGGATGGCTCCAACCGCAACATCTTTATCACTTCCAAAACTGTCTTGTGGCCCAATGGACTAAGCCTGGACATTCCGGCTAAGGTGCTTTATTGGGTGGATGCCTTTTATGACAGGATTGAGATGGTTATGCTGAATGGCACCGATCGCAAGGTCAGTATTGGTTAGAATCCTCTCTGCATCACAGCATATTTCCATTCTTCTGTTACCTTCTCTGACCTATGTCTGCTACTGCCTTTCCCTCTGCTCAACTATTTCATACAAGGTTTAGGCCTCTGATTGCCTTGAGTCTTTGTGGGCTATATGTGTGATGATCTGCATTCATTCTCTCCCTCTCTAGGCTGAACCTAGAAGGAGATTCATTCCTATGAGTGAGGATTTGCTAGCTCTGTCTATATCTAGTAATATCCATATCCCCTGATAATCCCTGTTTCTCTCACCTGAACTTGCTCCATTTTGTTGGCATCCTTCTTAAAATGTGCTGTCCAGAACTGGACACAGTACTCTAGATGAGAGAAAGTTACTTTTTAAAATTATAATTCCTGTAATGATTAGGAATGCTGGCTGTGAGATTCTGGGAGTTGTAGTCCAGGAAATACAGATAGAGAATTTCCAAATTCTGGCGGGATGGCATACCATTTAAAATTGTCAGTGCATTCAAGATAATGCTGGTAAGGAGGGTGGAGCTATTGTGCACCTCTGTATAAGGTTGCATGTATCACTGAGTAGGATGCAGGTAACAGTAGTAAATCCACAACAGTTGCATTTGTGAAGCAAAAACATCAGCCTATTGGTCGTTTGGTTTACCAGTATATATGCTGGTAGACAGACTTCTATTCACTATGAAAACAAAATGCAGTCATGTATAGTTCCCATGCTTTGAACCTTAAAATGGGCTCTCTCAAAGTAGTCCAGTTGTGAAGGCTGGAAGAGCAGTGGCTAATTAATTGCCTTTGATGATGGTTTGGAAAACTCAAAGGGTTCAAAATGCAGCAGCCAGACTACTGACTGGGGCCAGTTATAAGGGATCATATAACACCCCTGCTCCAACAACTGTACTGGCTACTAGTCCATTTCCAGGTCTAGTTCAAAATGCTGATTGTTGCCTATAAAGCCTTATAGAACTTGGTTCCAGGCTAGCTGAAGGATTGTATCTCTCCATATGAACCTTCTTGGCTCTTAAGATCATCAGAGGAGGCCCTCCTCTTGGTTCCATGGCCAGTGCAGGCAGGGGAACAGAAGAGAGGATGCCTTCTCTGTGGCTGCTCCCAGGTTATGGAATGCTCTTCCTTGGGAAGTTAGGTTGGCCTCCATCCATTTTATCTTTTTGCTTGTAGTAGAAGACCCACCTCTTCAGGCAGGTTTTTAACAATCATAACTGAGTCCTTGAATGCCATTTTAAAGCTTTAAATGTTTTAAATCATTTAATGTATTTTAATTACTATTATAGTTTAATTGTTTCTCCAATGTATAATCTATTGTGTTTTTTAATTCTACTTTTTTAACATTGTGAGCTGCCTTGAGTCTCGTTATTGGGGAAAAGGCAGTCTGTAAATAAGACAGTCAGTCAGTCAATCTGTATACGGCCCCATTGATGAGTCACACCATCTGAAAAGGCCCTTTCTCTCTCTCTCTCTCTCTCTCTCTCTCTTATTTCCCCCTCCCCCTCCCCCCAATATGCAGGTTGTGTATGATGGTACTGAGCTGAACCATGCCTTTGGGCTGTGCCACTATGGCAACTACCTCTTCTGGACAGAGTACCGGAGTGGAAGCATTTATCGCCTCAACCAGCAGACCAAGGCCATTACGCTTTTGCGTAATGAACGTCCACCAATCTTTGAGATCCGCATGTATGATGCCCAGCAGCAGCAAGGTACATGGCAAGATGCCCAGAAGGGTACACCTTGAGTGTCTCTAGTGCCATAAACCTACTCTTTGTTATCTAGGAATAGTGGATAGCCTATTGGGGCTCAGGGTGCCAGGGTGACAAGGGAGAAAGCAACACAGTGATTCTTTTATTACCTGCTTCTCAGCGGGACAGAGGTTGTAACCAGCAGAGGAGAGCAATAGAAAGAGGAAGGGCTTTGATTTTCTAAGAGTAAAGGTACAAGCTGATCACAGTTTTGCACTGCAGGGTTTTGCTGCATTTGCTTACAACTGCATAAGGCCATATTTGCAATGATACAATCTGGAGTATTGTTAGATTCAAAGAGAGATGGATCTTAGGGAGCAGTTTGAGAAGGCTTTGGATAGGATTGGGCTCCCTTGTGTTGTTGGACTGCAACACTCAGAATTCCCTAAAAATTCCCTAAGGAACCTTCTGGAAGTTGAAGTCCTCTGTGTTGCATGAGAGCAGACCCAAAAGCCTACCAGCTTGGGCTAGAACGGCAGGCATTGCCAACTGGGGCCTGCATTCCATATGCCTTTTTTCCTTTCCTCTGTCAAAGAAAAGGGGGGCATGGCCTTGCTGCAAAGCTTCTTGGGAAATGCAGTTCCCTTTTTGTGGGAGTACAGTGGCCCTGAGTAAATACAGTATCTTACAACAGCAAACTGAATCCCACTGAAAATGAGGTCCTTTATTTTTATTTTATTTTTATTTTTGGCCAGTAGGCAAAGGGTGTAATCAGAGATGATCTGAGGCTATCCACAGGAGCAGCTAATTTGAAAATTTATTTAAATCACAGATAAAAGGTAATAAGATCCACCAAATGAAGGCACAATATAAAAGAAATTAAAGGAAAACCAGTGAATTTCTGACACTATGCAATAGTGAAATGAAAAGTGTAAAGTAGAACAACTTTTATTCAGATGAAATTATAATTATGTAAGATCAACCACAGTTAGCGCTTTATAAAACACTGTATTTGCTCCTGACCTTCCATTAATCTTGTAGCTGAAACAAACTATATTCCAGCTAGTTGGTCTAAGGATTGAGAAAAGAAAGACATAGCTAGCTATTTCAAGAAACAGGTTCTTGAAGACAAAGCATAATTCATCCAGAAGAGGAGATGTGAAGTATGTCATCTATTCTTGTGCAGTATCTAAGGAATGATGTGCAAAATTTGGTGGACGGAAACTAAGTAAAGCTTAATGGCAGGGAAATCCTGAGAAAGGGAAGTGAAAAGGGAGAAATCTTGCAGAAAGTTATGGGACTGAGAAACATTTTGGTTCACAACCAAAGTTTCTTCCTCTGAAAAGGAACTGTTGGTTGCAGAGAGGGCTACCAAGTAAAGAAGCAAGGTGGAATAGACGAGTCCCAGTTGGAGCCTTTAGGAGCCAGCTGCAAAGGTACAAAATGGAGAATTGCATTGATTTTGCCTATTCATTAGATGAGAAGATCTCTCATACTCCCTAAGACTTGGGGCCTAAAAACAGCGTGAAATTAGGAAATGAAGATTCTCTGTTGTTAATTGCTTTGAGCAGCTCGATAGGATACAGTATTAATGATTGTACATATAACACTTCTTTGACTTTTTTTAATTAAAGAAATATTATATTCGCGAAGGCTTTCACGGCCGGGATCTAATGGTTGTTGTGGGTTTTTCGGGCTCTTTGGCCGTGTTCTGAAGGTTGTTCTTCCTAATGTTTCGCCAGTCTCTGTGGCCGGCATCTTGATTTGAGACTAGAGTTGCAGGCAAACTTATAAATGTGGCAAAACACTGCATGTGCACAAAACTGCACCAGAACCCATATATATGAGCAGATGCAGAGGTTCCAGAGGAGTAATCGGCCTCTACTGAGCTTCAGGAGCTTTCAGTACTTGAAGAGCTATTGCTATATTTACCGAATCAGAGAAAAAACTCTGCCAGATGAATTGAATTCAAGAGATACCCCAGCTTGAGAGATGGCTGCATCACATTTACCTGTTCACAGTGATTACAGTAATTAAAATTGGGTGTGATTTGCTAGTGGGGTGCAAATTAATTAAATTGGCTGCCTTAGCTTTTTATGTAATTTTAAATGTACCCTGATAATTATGCTCCCGAGTACTCTGTGGGCTTGTTGCAAAGAAAGTAGATCAGCGCCCACTGAGCCTGGATTCTGGTTACCATCTTTCCCCAATCTGAAGCTGTTCACCAAGGGGAACTGAATTATTAGTCTCCACTAGATTAGACACATTGAATCAGTGGAACTTTGGTTATTAAGCAGTTCTGTCAGCCCCATTGATTCAATGGCCCTTCGCTAGTTGGGTTAGCAATTACATTTTGCCTAAGAGCCAATTTATGACATGCATGCACGATTACCCTCTTTTATTTTTTATCGATGAAACTGTGCAATACTGATGGTCATGAACACAGACTATACTTCCTTCCTTGAAAAAAAAAAGGGAATAGCTATTCTGCCCATATGTCTTTATTCATCTCATTCTGCTAGCGGAAAAGTGTCTGAACAGATGCATGTGGAAATGGATGCACATTTAATTGCGCGGAAAGCAACTCCCAACTCTGGTATGGAGTTTGCTTTTAAATATTGCCATTTCCGAATACTTATGCAGCTACTTGTGCAGGTCCTCCTGGGTTCCTGCTTATTCCAGCACCAAAAGGGCAAGAAATAAAACAATGTGCTTCATTTAGAGAGCTCTTCCTGTTTTGTTGTATTGCTGAGGTACATTTGATTATTCTGCCAGATGCATGGGAATCCCTTATGTGCTCACTGGTGATGTATTTTGTTTTGTTGGGGGCGGTTGGGGTTATTGTTTCACTATGGTGTTGTAAACAGCTTTGAGTAGTTTGCAGTAAGTCAGCAGTATACAAGTTCACCAAACAAACAAACAATCTGAGGCCAGTGCTATGGGTCCCATAGAGACTGTGCCCTCTTTCTGAGGTACCACCTTCGTGAGAGAGGTTCGTGCAGTGGGCCTCATGCTCCTGATTAAGTCCTCTAGACAGCACCCTACCTCAGACATACTGCTTGGAGCTCCCCTCATGTATTTGATCTATCTTTGCTTGTACCTGAGAGAATGCGTGAAAGCGACCACAGGAATGGGAGTGGGAGGAGGAGGGAAAAAACCCTATAGGTTTAGACATTATATTCAGTTGAGGCTAATCTGAAATCCATGGTTGTGAGAACAGGCCCACAGAAGAAAGGGCTTGGAGGATAGAGATTCAAATGCACCAGGTGTCCCCTTTCTGTAAGAATTGTGCTAGGATCAGTGCCAGGACTGATGTGGCAAAAGAAGAGAATTAAAAAGTGAGCTGAAACCCAGACATTATTTGTTGCTGGGAAACATTTCAGGATGCCTCTTAATTCCGTTCTGTAACACAAAGAGCTTTCTAGGCTCCTGTTTTCTCCCCTTTCTCTTTGCCATCTGTGCTCTTCCCTGTAAAGCGGTGGCCCAGCTCCTCTCACTCTTTCCTCTGCTCTCTTTTGCAGTCGGTTCCAACAGCTGCCGAGTGAACAATGGGGGCTGCAGCAGCCTTTGCCTGGCCATCCCCAATGGCAGGCAGTGTGCCTGTGCCGAGGACCAGATTTTGGGACACGACTCTGTCACCTGCCAAGGTAACAATCTGTGTTAACAATATGCAGGAGCAACTAGGAGAGACAGGTATGGACTGCCTTCTGGAAGGATTTGCCTCTGCATTCTGCTTAGTGGTGTTTAAAGCCATTTTGAGCTTTCAGATGATAGCATTGCCCAAGAAATGATACCACCTGGTCTTCTGCGTTGGGGTAGATATCGGTGACCTGGGTGTGGAGGAACTCTCTGTAGTTCAGTGGCCTTGGGCAGCCCATTATCTGGTGGAATTTGGTCTCACTGGAACTCAGAGCATTTGCAGGAGTGGAGGTCAGATTAAGATAGTCTACCCCAGAGGGTGATGGATCCAAATTATATCTTGATGGCTTTGGGAGAGTTCCCTGTCTCAATGGCAGGTGATTCTGTTGAATCCCTGGTTGATCTCTGGAATGGGGAAATGGCAAAAGCCATTGACATGATTGCTTCTAAAGTCTCCTCTCACAAAGTAGAGCCCAACTGGCCTCCTGGGTTTACTGGGGGGCTGGTGATGATAAAATGAGTGGGATGACGGAGGAAAGCTCAGAATGAATTTGGCCAAACGCAGGCTAAGGACCATTGGAAGGCCTATTCCATGGCAGTGGACGTGGTGAAGAAGGCATTCTTCTCTGCCACCATTGTGCCTGCAGAGTCACCCAGCAGAGTTTTTTCAAGTGGTCATGGGCCTATTACATGCTGGCCCCCAGGAAGATAATACAGATTACACTGTTGCATGGCCTGAAGAATTTGCACAACACTTTGCAGACAAATTGTAGGGAACTGGCACATCCAATAAAAACCGAAGGATACAAGGAGAAACAACCTCAGGATGTCTGGGATAGCTAACAATATGTAGTGTCTTTATTTAAAAAAAGCTTTAAAAACGTTCTTGCTCAGCACCTTTCGGCAGGGCCAACACTTTGCAGGCAAAATTGCTCAGATCTGCTCTGACCTGGATCTGTAGTTGATTCAGGTCCTCTGAATATAACCTTGGCCCCTGCTTGCCCTGTGTTAATGGATTAGTTTCACTTTCTGCAGCCTGATGATGTGGGCAGGACCATGGTTCCCTCTGTGCACCACACCTCCACTCCCCTCTGTGCAAGGCTCCTCCTCCTCCATGTGCCCACAATGATTGTTTTCAGCCCCTTTGGTTCATGAGGGAACCCCGGGGGAGGGTGTCCCATGCACAAGGGGCAGAGCCCCATCCAGCAGGACTGAAAAATTAGAGGGAATGCTGGTCAGGATCCTTGGACAGCTGAAGGCTATCATATATCTACTGGATCCTTGTCTTTCCTGGTTCATAAAAGCTGCCGGAAAAGGACCAGTTGAGTGAGTAGGTAAATGCATCCTTGCAACAGGGCAGGATCCCATCATGCTTAAAGGAGGCAATAGAAAGATCCTCCTTGGACCCCACAACACTGAACAATTACCAACCAGTATCTAATATTCCATTATTGAGGAATGTGCTAGTGTGGGTTATGGGCTCTCAGTTCCAAAGGTACCTGGATGAGACAATCTAGATCCATTTCAATTGGGCTTCAGGCCTGGTTTTGGGACAGAGAGAGCTTTGGTTGCCTTGGTGGATGACCTGTGCTGGGAACTGGATAAGGGGTGTATTCATACTGGTTCTGCTGGACTTCTCAGTGGCTTTTGATACTATTGACCATAGTATCCTCCTGATCCGTCTCTCTGGGATAGGACTTGGGGGGCATTGTTTTATGGTGGCTCCAGTCCTTCCTGGAGGGGAGAACCCAGAAGGTGGTGTTGGGATACTCCTGTTCAACACCCTGGTCACTGATCTGTGGGGTCCCTCAGGGCTCTGTTTTATCTCCTATGTTATTTAACATCTACATTAAACAACTGGAAGAGAATGTCCAGAGTTTTGGGGTTTGGCGTCACCAATACGCTGATGACACCGAACTCTACCTCACCGTGCCCCTAAATCTGAGGAAACTTTTTTGGCTCTAAATCAATGCCTGGTGTCAGTAATGGACTGAATGAGGGTAAATGAACTGAAACGTAATGCAGACAAGACAGAGGTGTTCCTTGTCACTCGAAAGGCAGATCAGGAATAAGGATGCCGACTCTCTGCTGGATGGGGTTATGCTCCTTCTGAAAACACAACTGCACAGTTCGAGGGTACTCCTTGATTCATCTCTGAGCCTAGATACCCAGGTCTCAGTGGTGGACAGAAGTGCATTTGCACAATTAAAACTAGTGCACCAGCTGCAACCATTTCTTGAGAGGTTTGATGTGGCCACAGCCTTAATTACATTCTGGCTGGGTTACTGTAATGCGCTCTATAAGGGGCTACCTGTGGAAAGTATCAGGAAACTTCAGCAGGTCGAACACACAGCAGCAAGATTGCTGACTGGGGCTGGTTACAGGGATCACATACCCCCTCCTTCCCCCGTTACAACAGCTCCACTGTGTGCCAATCTGTTTCCGTGCACAATTCAAAGTGCTCTTTCTAACCTATAAAGCCCTAAACAGTTTGGGCCCGAGGTATCTCAAAGACCCTGCCTCCCATTATGAACCTGCTTGGGTATTAAGATCATCAGGGGAGGCCTTTCCTTTCTCTCAGTTCCACCACATTCACAGGCACGTTTGATGGGGACACAGGAGAGGGCCTTCTCTGTTGCTGCTCCCAGGCTCTGGAACTCCCCTCCTCCACAGGAGTCTAGGCTGGCCCCCTCTTTGCTGTCCTTCTGCAAGCAGGCAAAGACCTTTTACTTCAGGCAAGCTTTCCCTGAGTGACTGGCTGCCTGAGTGGGATTTTTTTAAAATGAATTGTTGTACCTTACTACTTTGAATGTGTTTTTGTATTGCTTATGTTTTTTGTATGGTGTTTGTTTTTAGTATTTATATACTCACTGTTGTTAGCTTTTATATTGTTTTTTAATGAAATAAGCCACCTTGGGTTCTTTTTTCTAAGGAGAAAGGCAGGATAAAAATATTTAGAATAAATAATAATTAATAAACAAGAGACAAGCTTGTAATTAGTCAATGCAGATACTTCAGGACTTTTACTCCTGGAGTGTCAGATGTTGTCTGCATGGACTACTGTCTTTAGCTTATCCTGGTAATGCAATCATACCAAACATTCTCAGTCTCTCACTGGTGAGGCCAGAGGATGCAATAATTCTAGTAGGAATCACTTTTATATTTACCAGAACAGACAGACAGACAGGGCCTGTGTCTATTACCTCTTGTAGGGAAGGTTTACATAGGTTGGTGGCAGAACATATGCTTTGCATATCAGTCCTCAATTTAATTTCCTGGGGGCTCTGGTTAAAGAGTGTGGGAAATAGCAAGTGATGAGGGGAGAGTCAGATGTGGTATATTCACTTATTTAAACAAGAATATTGAGATGAAGGAAACTGAGAAAATGTTGGATCTCTTAGATTGATTGCTTCTTTATATCTCTATGATGCCTTCAGCATTAGCAGGGGAAATCCTATAGCCTGTGACTGATTTGTTTCAGCTACCCTTCTCTTTGTCTACTCTTGACTCCATGAGCATATTCATCACTGCTACAGCATCAAGTGATTAACTTGCATGTGTGAATGGGTCACCACAGGTCAAGCAACACAGATAGAACTGCTGTGTATTTTGTTACATCACATTGGAGACGATGGCTTTTCAATGAAATCCATTTGTATGTTAATCCATTTGTGTGTTGTCAAGTATTATAAATTCAGTGATGAACAAGCATGAGTGAATTTGCTTTTAGTAGACAATGCTATGTGCAACCCATAGGCACATGTCTTTCTTGCTCACCCATATGTTTACCCATTCTGGCATGGCAGTGCCCAGTTCACCAACAACACCAACATAGATGATCTCCCAGTTGTGCATGAGGACTTGTTAAATCTAGCCTAACATTCTTGTAGTCGTCATGTTATTTTTCACTTCTATCTAAAGCATGGTCTATTGACTGTTGCCAGGAACTGGATACTGGGCTCTGTGGATCTTTCCATCTTCTTTTGTTGGGCTGGGCCCAGGGTAGATGGCTTTTTCCTGGTGCCTTGTGAGTTTCTTCCTTTGTAAAATGGGAGGATTTTTCTTAGAATTTGAATGTCAGGTTGTCCCCTTTTTACTGGCTCTGCTACGAAGCCTTCAACTGCAGCCTGATCACACAGTGAGCTTTTATCATCTCTCTATACGTCCATCCTGAGAAAAGCAAATGTTATTTAGTTTAGCCTGGAAAGCAAAAGTAAGGAACGAAATAGAACCAAATGTTGTTGGAAAAAAATTGGCCGAGGGAACAGGAATTAAGAATGAGAATGATTCAGAGGTCTGCAAAACCAACATTCTGTTTACTGCGAATATATGCCTCAAACAGATGAACAGACGGTTGTAGACATAGACATAATCAGATGGTCAATATATAAATAAAATAGACTATGTTATTGGAAGGAGGAGGTGAAGAAGCTGTGTTCTCTCTGCCAGAACAAGACCAGGAGTAGATTGTGGTACTGATCATGAATTGCTAATATCCAACATTCGAGTAAAGCTGAAAAAGAACACTAAAATAATAGTAGTGTCAAAATATAATTTAAACAGCATTCCTGCTTAATTTAAAGTCCACATAAGGAACAGATTTGCATTACTGAACTCAGAAGAACTGTGGATTGATACCAGAGATATTAATTAAGGAAGATTTTTTTTAAAATCCTGTAGTAAAAAGAAAAGGAAAACCTAGATGGATTATGGAAGAAATACTTAAAATTCTAAAATATAGACAAGAAGCAAAAGTAAAAGGTGACAGAAATAGAATCAGAACCTGTTTTCAGCAACTGTTAAAAAGAACTTGCCATTCTAGAAAGTCACATGAAAGCTATTCTGAAATCATTTGGAAGATATAAGTTACCAGGGTAGATGGAATATTGACAGAATTATTTCAAGCCACTGAAACGGAAACTGTTAAAATCTTAATAAGAATATGCCAAAAAATATAGAAAACAAAACAATGGCCCACCAACTAGCAATATTCAATATACATTCCAGTCCCCAATAAAGCTGGTAGTAAGGAGTGTAGTAATTATAGGACCACTGAAAGCAAAGCGATGCTCAAGATGTTGCAACAAAGGCTTTTACTTTATATGGAGCAAGAAATGTCTGCTGTTCAGGATTCCAAAAGAAAAGGCACTTGAGATCATATTGCAAGTATTTGCTGGCTACTGGAGCATAGAAAAAAAATCATAAGAAGATCAGTCTATGCTTTTATAGACTACAGCAAAGCCTCTGACTGTGTGGACCATGGAAAATTAAAAAATGTTTGAATGAAATGGGTGTGTCTCAGCACTTGATTGTCTGAATGTGTAATCTATATAGTGGACAAGAAGCTACCATGAGAACAAATGTAGAGAGACAGGATTGTTTCCTATACTGTAGGCAAAGGTGTCCAACAAGCGTGCATTTTATCCCCTTATGTGTTCAATCTGTATACGGAACATATATGGAAAGCTGAAGTATATTCAGATGAAGGAAGAGTGGAAATTAGTGGGGGAAAATGTCATAGACAAAATTTGTGACTATAGAAGAACTACACAACTTTAATGTTGACAATGAAGAAATTGAAACGGAGATCTTGTATACCTTGGTTCAATCATAAATCCAAATGGAGACTACAGCCAAGAAATCAGAACACTTCAGAAGGGCAACAATACAGGAATTAGGAAAGATAATCAAGTATAAGGATGTGTCACTGGAGACAAAGACTAAGACCATCCACACTTGCGTATTTCTGATCACCATGTATGGGTGTGAAAGCTAGGCAGTAACAGTCCTAAAGCAAATGAAACCTGAACAATCTCTGGAGGCAAAAATGATGAAACTGAGGCTGTCCTACTTTGGGCACATCATGAGAAAGCAAAGATTTTCTGGAAGACACAATAATGCTGGGAAAAGTGGAAGGCAGGAGGAAATAAGGAAGATCAAATATGAGATGGATTGACACCGTAAAGCAAGCCACTGACTTCAGTTTACCAGAGCTGAGCAGGGCTGCTAGCAACAAGGCATTCTGGAAATCTCTCATTCATTTGATCATCATAAGTCAGAGACTTGATGTCATGTAACAACAAATATCAGCAAATGTCAATAACAACAGCTTTTAATTTAGACATACCAGGCTGGTGTTCAGACACAGCAGCAAAGACAGGCTCAAAGAGTTGGCAACCCTATTTGCAAAGGTCTGTTTTCTGCTTTCAAAACAATATGGAAGCAAAAACAAGATGCTATCTCTGGGTAGGAACTGAGAAAACTGATGGTTTTTCAACAGCTGCTGTGGTAAGAGCTTCCAACCTCTAAACTGGGTCAGAAAAATCAAGTATCCAAGGCAAGCTATTCTTTTGTCCTCTGAAATTGTTTATTGCCAGATGGTTGTGAGCAAGTTGTGAGGCAGCTGAGAACTGATTAGCCTTCCACAATTCCTTAACTGCTTCTTGAAGTTACAGATTTAAGGGTACCTGATTTTCAAAGAAATCCTGCTGTTTGTTTAATTTCTGTTCAAGAAACACTGTTCATAGCTAACCATAGTTTTCTACCACCACTACCTCATCCCCTTCATTCTTTTCTTTGCACTGGGAAATTCTTTTATCTCCTTTATGCAGATCTGTTTTATACATTATTCACACAATTAATAATTGAATATGTATGTTTTTAAACCAAATAGCTTCAGGTCTTCACCTAATCTGTATGAATGGCCACTGGCAGCTGCTGTTTGTGTCAGGAGGAACCGTAGACTCTCCCATTCCATTGCAAATAGGAGCTATGTGGTAAATATGTGTGCAAGTGTGTGTGTGTGCAAGAGAGAGAGAGAGAGAGAGAAGAGGGGAAGGAGAGAATCATCTATGTAAGAGCAAAAGGTTAAAACTTACCTCCTGACATACCATGTCTTGGTATGGATACTCCCAAATTTGTTTTTACTGTTTTTTCAGTTGTTCCATGACTAATGGCATGTATTGGATCATGTGACATTTGATTCTTTGTACAGCTCCTTTCCTGTGTTTTGTAGAACTGTAGAAAGCTGGAATACAGGATTTTTTTCAGGAAGAGAGGAGGGCTTATTGTTCTGGAAAAGAGCATCTGCTTTGCATGCAGAATTCCCAGGTTTAGGTTCCTGTGTCCCCAGATAGGATTGAGAAAAAGACCTGCTCAGAACCTTGGTGAGCCACTGGTTGTTAGTTTCAAAAATACTGGGCTAAGTGGATCTGTGATATTTTCTAGTAAAAGCAACTTTCTATTTTTCTCTGTTCCTAACTTCAGCATCCTCAGTCTAAAGACTTTATTTTAAAATGTCCCCATCAGTTGTTTTCAATTAATCATTTAAAATCACCCTTACCCAGTGCTGTTATTTTTCTTTTTTCTTTTCCTTGGACAGCCAACCCATCTTACATCCCACCTCCACAGTGCCAGCCTGGGGAGTTTGCTTGCAAGAACAACCGTTGTATACAGGAACGCTGGAAATGTGATGGTGACAATGACTGCCTAGACAACAGTGATGAGGCACCAGAGCTCTGCCGTGCGTATTTGTTTGAGAAACATGGGACTGCTGGATAGCTCACTGGTTTAAGTATCTGGCTGTAGAGCCCAGCAGTTGGGAGTTTGATTCCCCACTGTACCTCCTGGACTTGATGATCCATAGGGTCCCTTCCAGCTCTGTAGTTCTGTGATCATTATCCTCAAGACCCTCTCTCCTGAGCAGTCCCACTCTCTTGTAGGGTAGACAAGACATTATGGGTATGCTTAAACTCAGGGCACAGTTTGGAGATGCCCCAACTTGGATCTCGTAATGTTGGTGAATCCAAAACAGGTGATAGAGGAATATGGGAGTGAAGATGAGGGTAGGAGTTGAGATATGGGGGCAGCAACATTCCCTCTAAGCTGCACATGTGCACGTGTGCATAGAGCTCAGTCGGGGATGCACAACGGCATCTGGTGTTGATGCTGTTTAGTTTCGGGGTTTGAATGAAATCCTGCACCTTCGTGCATGCACAGGGCAAGGCTCCCACACCTGAGAATTAGAATTCCTGCAGGGCTGATAATTAGAGGGAATACTGGGGCAGAATGCTCTTCAAGAGTATATTAATTTTTTAAATTCTATATTTAGCTCTGTATCTACAGGAAGAGAAAAATGAGTGGGAACTGGAAGTGTAATCAAGGTCCTTGCCTAAGATTCCATGTTTTTCCTTTTGTAGGGCTTCATGTATTAAGTACATGAGGTTGCTACACAGGCATGTAATCTTTTTCTTGATGTCATCTTGAGAAATTAAGCCCTCATAAAAAAAACAATTTACTAAACCTTTGGGTTGCACAAGAAAGTTCAGAAGTATTTCTTCACTCCTTTTCCATTAACCTGCTTGGAGAACGGGGAGTATGTAAAATATTCAGAAAACTAAACCGCAATGGCCAAGAGAGCATGACTCCAAGGCAGCTCACCCATACATTGCCCACAGAAGGTTTCAGGTTCATGCCCTGGCTTTTCCAGCTAAAAAAGGATAAAGTGATAGATGGTAGGAAGCAGTCTGTCTTTGTGAGAGAAACTCAGCCAAGGCTCAGCAAGCAGCCATGAGTTTTGTGTACTAATAGTCTGAGTATGTTTAAGGCAGCTTCCCATGAAACTGTTGGGGAAGATGGGCAAGTACTTATAGGTCACAGAAGTTGGGCTCTTGGGGCTTGCTTCACTTCGCTACTGTGGCATAGAATCTGCACTGCCTCTGACTTTTAACCGTGGAGATGAGCAGTCCTTGGAGGGATTTCAGATTATTGGGATGCATGGAGGGGAGAGAACAGTCTGGACTGCAAGGTCTTAAGATACCTCCCTCTCACTGCCTTTCTTCAGATCAGCACACTTGCCCTTCGGACCGTTTCAAGTGTGAGAACAACCGCTGCATCCCCAACCGTTGGCTGTGTGATGGGGACAATGATTGTGGGAACAATGAAGATGAGTCTAATTCTACCTGCTCAGGTGAAGGTCTCTTATACTCTGTTCACCAGTCATATGATTATCCTGCCAAGGACCTTGCCCTTCCAAGGGACTCCTGTCTTCACAGCAGCCTTGTGACATACTTGCTTGAATGTTGTGTGGGCTGGTAGACAGAAGTAGGGCAAGATGTTTTGCTGCCTGCGGTGAAGGTTGAGATAGTGTTGCTTCTCTGTTCCATGTAGAGAAGTCAACTGGACTGGGAGTTGAATGCTCTTACCGCTATGGCAATGAGATGAGGTCCTACTCCATCACCCTTGAGGGCAGCAAACTAATTTAAGAAATGCAAGACAGACTGTATGGAATGCATAGCTTTATCCTACAAAGGAAGAGATTTGCTCCGGGTCTTGTGAGGAATAGCTGCAGGGAGTCAATTGCTGCCCTCAGTGCCTGTCACCTGAGGCATTCGCCAAATAGTAGGGCCAGTCCTGCCTATAGAGAATTGTTTGAAGTATTCCATACTTTTTAACATTTCTGGTCTGTGTCTGAAGCATTCAGAAAACTTCTAGTTTGATTTTCGACCCTGTCGTTAGACCTCCAGCTCTCAGCTGGACAGTGGTAGGGATGCTGTTCATTTCTTCAGCCGACATAGCCCTTGTTGGCCACTTTCTTCCACCAATGACAACTTTCCCGTTTACTATAATCATCTGTCAGTTTTTCATACCAATGTTTACTTAATTCTATTATTGAGATGACACAGGAGAGGGGCCAGTTCTGTGGCTAAAATTATTCCTATTGTTGACCGCTGTTCACCCAGCTCGTACCTGCCCGGCCAACCAGTTCTCCTGTGCCAGCGGCCGTTGTATACCTCTCTCCTGGACCTGTGACTTGGATGATGATTGTGGGGACCGTTCTGATGAGTCAGCCTCATGTGGTGAGTTATGGGATATGCCCATGTGTACTACATTCAGAGCTTCTTTGTTGGATTTGTGTTTATTTTGACAATCCTGGCTACATGTACCAGGATTGGTACCAGCTAAGCTACCCAGACCTGAGAGACTGGAATGGGTGGAAAGTGTAGCCTACCGCCAGCTCTCCTTATAGTATAGCTTGCCTTGTCATCATGCAACACTCTCCAGTCTTTTGCTGCCTGCTGTCAGAAACGGCTCTTAAGGGCCAAAAAGGTTGCTCAAACGAGCCTTAAAGTAGTTGCCAGATAACATAGCGTCCTGTTTTTGGCAGCTAAACCCTGACAGTGCTGTCCTTGTTTTCTCTCTGCAGCCTACCCAACTTGTTTTCCTCTCACCCAGTTCACTTGCCACAATGGCCGGTGCATCAACATAAACTGGAGATGCGACAATGGTAAGGGTCACATTTCTGAGTGGTATCCAGCTGGCTTGGTTGGACTGATAAGGTCAGAGGCAAGGGGAGGTTTGATGTGATGGGGAGGGACAGCATACTTGGGAATGGTCAGCTTGGACTTCTTTGCCTACTTCTGCCATCTCTGCATGGTGCCATCCTCTTGGCTTTCTCCTGCTGCTTGTTCATCCCGTGTATACAGGATGGGGGAGAGCTTACCTTGTTGCCAGTATCTGGAAGGCTATGATTTTTTTCTATGCTTCCTCAGGTCAAGGTTTGGGTAAGGCAACATGGATGTTGGGTCTTCCCTTTGGGGTGACATCTCCTTGGTCTTACCATCCTGACCTTCTGCCAGGGTCAGCGTTGCCAATGTAAGCCAGTCAAGGTTTAAGTAGGAGTGGGCTGTGTATCAGGTTCACCTTTGGGCCTCTGGTGCTCATTCATTATATTATAGACTTAATGTACTCTGCATTGTAGATTTTTGAAAATTCACTCTTCCCCAAAGCTTCTGAAGACAAAGAAAAGATGTTGTAGGTAGAGATAGGATAGACTTTGTACCCAGTGCTTTTTCTTTCAAAAATGTAGCCAATCAGTTTTGTTTCAAGCTTAGAACCTGAGCAGCAGCATATATACCAGAATCTAAAAAGCACTTCAGAGGGACACACACTGTTTTTTGAGTGCCATGTTGCTGAATTTGGGGAGCAAGTTTGGTGGCACAGCAACATGGTGCAACTAGGGTACACATTTTTCCTGCAGATCTCTAGAAGGTGCTCACCTTTACATTAGTTGATCCAAGCACTGAAAGGAAGGCTACAGTTTCAGTCCCTGTGAAACTGTAGAATGGAACAGTCTTTCCATGTTTCTCCTTACCATTCAGTAAGTGAAATGGCTACCCTGCTTGCTTCTCACATTCATGCCAAACTGTGATTTAGCAAACCCTTGCATTATAGTACCATTATTTTAACAAAGCAGGATTTATTTCCAACCACAATTCTTAGTTTATATGTAACAGCAAACCAGAAATTTGGGAAGGAAAAACAGATGAAGCAGTGGTTCTTCCACTCCCCGCTGTGTTTGTGTGTGTGGAGAGTGCAGAGTAGTTGTACCAAAGGCTTTGTTCAGACTAGTAAAGTCTGATGTACATATTACTGAACTAGGAGTGACTGTTCTCTGTGAAGCTCAGAATTAATCATACACAGGCTTATTGACTCTGATTCTTAGCTGTAATGGCTTCAGATTTGCTATTTAAATATAAGCTTAAAAATTCAAGGAAGACTCCCATTCTCCCCCTTCCTCCAGGATGCCATCCTCACTTTGCTTTAAAGTTTGGGTGATGTGGGGCAGGAACTCTTGTTCACTGCATGTAATTCCCACTCACCATGCAATTATGTTGGTGCTTTCTCCATGCCCCTCCATCCTCCATACTGTATCCTTAGCATGCCTGTTTGCCTCTGCTTTTGTGTTTTATTTTTCCTTTTCCATGTAGACCTTTTGTAGTTGTGTGTGTGTGTGCGTGGTGTTCACTGTGCCCACTCTCCTGTCTTCTCTGGTTGGTTTGTGTTTCAGAAAAAGATTGTGGGGATGGCTCTGACGAAAAGAATTGTCCAAAAGCTACCGGTTAGTGCATAGATCAACATGCACCTCAATCCCTGTCCCTGACCCCAACCCGTTTCTGTTCTCTAAAAGAATCGTCCCTTGTCTTCACAATTCCATTGTCTGCAGGATGACTTGAAACACAACTGAACAATTCTTTGCTTTGGTTTTCCTTGACTCTGATAAATGTCATCAGGGGTACCCCTTTCTGAATTTGAGAGAAGCAGTATGGGGGAAGGGTGGCTGCTTTTTGCGTTGGCTGCTAGTGTTCAGATCTGTTTGGAGGGAACTGGAGTTGTCAGGTCCTGTGCTCCTTATGTGCGCCATTGCTCTTCCTGTAGCTTAGGTTACAAAAGTTTCCGTGACTTAAGGGTGGTGGTTTCTGATTCAGTTGTGCAGCTCAATCCTGTGTGCCTTGAACTTGGAAGAAAGTCCCACTTTGTTCAGGGACACTCCTTTCTATGCCACTGTGTGAATAGAACAGCCTCCATAGCTTCCTAAGGTCGGGCACTAGAGAGGTAGGGATAAGCAGTGTCTCATGTGGGGTAGGCTACCTCTCTCAGATAGGGACAGCTTCTCTCACTATGATTCACAGTTCAATCCTAACTGTGCTTTCTTTGAGTATCAAGTGTACCTAGGGTTGCAGTTTTATAGAGGTGAAACCATTTGGGCACGCCTTTCATTAATTTAGGGGTGTGGTGATGCTGTGGGTTAAACCGCAGAAGCCTCTGTGCTGCGAGGTCAGAAGACCAGCAGTCCTTAGATCGAATCCACACAACGGAGTGAGCTCCCGTCGCTTGTCCCAGCTCCTGCCAACCTAGCAGTTCAAAAGCATGTAAAAATGCAAGTAGATAAATAGGTATCACCTTGGTGGGAAGGTAACAGCATTCCGTGTCTAGTTGTACTGACCACGTGACCACAGAAACTATCTACGGATAAAACACTGGCTCTACGGCTTGGATACAGCGATGAGCACTGCGCCCTAGAGTGAGACTAAATGTCAAGGGGAACCTTTATCTTTATCTTCATTAGTTTTGTGTCAAAATTCAACAATGGTTCAGTGCCGTTTGGGAATCAGGAGCTAGGGATCGCCCACAATATTGTGTTACCTCAAGCGATGAGCAGAAGGGCACACATTCCCTGTTCCATGTGCAGAAGCTGACCAGATTCCTTGTTGAATATCAACTTCAGTGACGGGTCAGCATTTTCTATTTTGGGGGTGCCCGCAAGCACTGCTGGGTCTTCCAAGAGAGGAGAAAGTTAAAGGGTTCGGAAGGAAAGAGTGTGTGGCTGCAGCCCTCCAGCATCTGCCATGTGAGATGCCACGCTCTGTCTAATGGTAGGGCCAGTCCTGTCATGGACCATGGACTTTCTGGTTCCAAAACTTGAGATGCTTTATTAGAAGGGGAGAAAGAACCAGGGTTGCTTCTTGTTGCAGCCTTGTCATTCATAGCAAATAATAGGGAGAGATCCCGTGAAGCCCTGTAGAAAAATATTCAGCCACCTTTTTGGCCTTTCAAAAATTTTCATCATAAACTGCCCCCCCTTCTTTTGAAGTGCATCTTTCAAAACAAGAGAGCTTGAAACCTGAGGCTTGGAATGAAGCCCATAAAACTCAGGGGACTCTTTTACATAATGATGTCTAGAATTTCACTGGGGAAGGGTAGTAGTGTAGCTGTGAAATGTAGTCTAGAAAAGTAGATGGTGGCAAAATAAAGTTGCTTGGGCGAGGGGGAAATAGCAGGACATGCTCCTGCCCTCATCGTGTCAGTATAAATGGCAATGCATGCATCAGGTCAGTCCTGCTGACAAGCATCACTGGAAGAGGGAGGATGATCATGACTGTATGTCTCCCATCACCTGCTCCAGCATTTGGAGGGTAAGCCTTTGGGGGGGGAGGAAAGCTGGAGCAGTAATTGAGAGGGTCAAAGCCAAAGGAGGCTTTAGCTGTAGGAACTGATTTATTTGTCACTAGTTTTGCTACCGGGAGAAGAAAATCCAATGATGCAAAAGGTGTAAGCAATAGGAAGCTGGCTCAAGAGCTCAGAGAGTCAGATGTCAAGCTGCAGAGCTAGAGATTGGAGTTTGATTCTCCACTTTACGCCCCACAAGAGCCCACCTGTGTAACCTGGGGCAATCTGCACAGCCTCAGAGCACCCCAGAATAATCACTTCAGAGTACTCTGTTCTTAGAAAACTCTGGAACAGCTCGCCATAAATGTGAATTGATTTGATGGCACATATTTATTATTAAATACAGTAGTACCTCGGTTTGTGAACGCCTCAGTTTACGTAATTTTCAGTTTACAAACCAAAGTCCATAAGAAATAAAGCCCTGATTTACATTGTTCTCTTTCCTTCCTTCCTTCCTTCCTTCCTTCCTTCCTTCCTTTTTCTTTCTTTCTTTTTTCTTTCTTTCTTTCTTTATTTTGCACTACGAAAGGGTTTTCTCAGGGGGCATTGCGCCTATACCGCTGCTCCTTTCATAGCACAATTGGCATTCCGGTTTGCGAATTTTCCGTACTACATAACGTCGCGTAGAACAGATCTGTTTCGCAAACCAAGGTACTACTTTAGCAGTAGCTTGATTCAGCAGTTTGAAGCTAAACTCACTGAGGAAAGGCTGGTCTTATGAAAAAGCTGAGGAGTCTTCGCAGACTTCAGAAGCAGCTCCAACATCCTGAATTAGAAGTGGTCAGAACTGCACACATGAATACACATGCATGCACGCACACATACACACACACACATGCATTGATGTACATGTTCACATACTCACACATCTACAAACCATTTGGGGACCAAGAACTGCACAAATGCCACTGATAGGGTCACTGGTGTGATATTTGCCCTCTCACTTCACCCACTCCTCTTTCCCCCATGGTGCATGAGGTGATCTATGCAGTTTCTGTGTTTTCATTTTCATTCTTATTCTTATTGTTAAAATACTTATTATTGCCTTTTTAGTTGCTAGAACTCTCATGATGGTGGGGGGTGGTGGTGGAGCATGTCTGGCTAGAGCATGCATGGAGTAGGCGGGTGCAGTCAAGCAAACCTCCTGGGGCAGGAATGCAGGCCTGAGCCCTTCCATTCAATGGCTGGTCCTTTGTTGAAAGATCCAGTGGCATTCTACCAGCTGGAGGAATCTGCATATAACTCTGGAGTGGGTTGGAAGGAAAGGCGCGCGGGGGGGGGGGGGGGGGGGGCTAGCATCTGCTCTGGCTTAGACTCTAGCTGTCTCTGACCACCTTCTTTTCTTCCTGCCTGCAGACAATGACTGCGGAGACAACAGTGATGAAGCCGGTTGCAGCCATTCCTGCTCTAGCAACCAGTTCAAATGCAACAGTGGACGCTGTATCCCTGTGCATTGGACCTGTGATGGCGACAATGACTGTGGGGACTACAGCGATGAGACCCATGCCAACTGTACCAACCAAGGTGAGAGGCTGATAAAGGCTATGCAACATTCCCATTCTTCTTTCCATTAGCACTTTTTAAAAAACAAATATTCTGCACAGGGAATTCTTTATTTCTCCCTCCCAAATCAACATGACTTCCTGACACCTGTTGATTTGTATGTATATTTATGCCTTTTCCCTATTTCCCTCTTTCCCCTTGAATACGATATTTGAGGCTTTTGTGGTGTGCACATTTTTCTTTCAGAGTTCAACATCTACCTGGTTTAACTAGTGTTTGAGGAAAGTGAAAAATAAGTGGGTGGTAGCATGGATTGTTTGAAGAGCAGGAAGCCATGGGCAGAAGCTGACTGGTAAATGTCAGAAACTGTGAAAATAAGGATGGAGAAGATTTGGCCTTCCAGATATTTTGGTGCACAGAAGGCCCAGCCCGTGTGGCCTAAAGAATGATAGGACCTATACTCCAAAATTGGTGTAAAACAGCAAAAACATTGCTTTCCTGGACTGGACCCTTTTATGATCAGTTTCTCTGTGCTCTGAACACTTTGCTTCTTGCAAATAGGACTCAATACAGCAGAGCTGAACTTTCTGTCAATTTTGTTTAGAAAATTGTGCTACATTCCCACCCCCCTCACCTTTGCCTTTAAAGTATTATTGAACTGAAATAAATATAAGCCATCTTTCTTGACTGCATCCACCTAAGCTACATACAATCAGAAAAATTCAGTAATAGTTTAGTGAATCTTGACCAATAAGCCTCATCTTTTAAAAACCATTCAAAACAGGTACAGTTTCAGATGCTCATGAGATACTTCAACTAAAGAGGGGAGGGTGACAGCACATGTTTTGTGTTTTAAATGTTATTTCTTTAATACTGTGAGCCATCTTGAGTCCACTCATTAGGAGAAAGGTGACCTATACATGAGACAGACAGACAAAGAAACAAATGTACATATGTTTTCGATTATTCGATAAAGTAGAGAGCTGCACTGAAATTGCAGTCTCTGCCGCCTAACAAACAGATACTAATGGTAAACAAGTGAGTAGGTTCTCTGATGCTGCTCTGGAAGCATATATAGGTTCTTATGGATGCAGGCAGCCAGTGTTTTGAGTGTCTTCCTTTTCTTCTTTGTGGCCTCTGTGAATGCACACTGATGGCTTAATTCTGCCCATGCACAGAGCTCTCAGAAGATTCCAGAGCTAAGCGAAAACGCTAGGACTGCCCCAGTAGCCCGTTCGTCCTAGCGTTTACCTCCGTTCCAATTTTTCCGCTGCATTGAGAGGTCTCTCGTCGGAGCTCTCTAGCTAGGACCTTGGAATTTCTGTGTCGTTTGACACCTACAAGAGAGCAAGTCACAGTTATTTGTTTGTTTTTCCCCTTCCCTCCCCACTGGTTTATGGCCCCTAAAGTCTCTTTTAAGAGCTGTGTTTCGTGTCGCAAGAAGTTTCCAACAACAGACTGACAGAATCTGTGCTTAATCTGTTTGGGCGAATCTCATCAGCCTCACTCTTGCGTACACTGTAAAACTTTCACCAAGCAAGCCCTCAAACTTAGAGAACAGTGCTTGAGGATGGCTCTCTGGCAAAAGTCTCTTGAGCCACCAGAAATGGAGTCTGCCACACCTCCTTTAAAATCTTCGGCTTCACCTAGGGCATCTCCTTCCCGTCAGACTAAAACATCCAAGCCCAAAGCCTCAACTGCTTCTAAAGTTAAAGTGAAACCCTCAGCCGCGAAACAACCAAAAGCCAAGTTGCCTTTGCACAAGAAGCCGGCTTCCTGTTCTGAGCCTGGCTCAGCTGAAATTATTAATGTGGCTACTCCGGTTCAGGAGGAGCCATCCTTCCCGTTGGTACCAAGAGAGGCAAGAGATCACCTTCGCCACCCTGCCTCCCTACAAAACCGTCTAAACGCCATAGGACTACCGTGACTTTCCTCCACCTTTTCCCTAGGTAAGCTTGGTATTCACCCATTAGTGTGCATTCACAGAGGCCATGAAGAAGAAAGAGAGGTTACTTACCTGTAACTCTGGTTCTTCGAGTGGTCCTCTGTGAATTCACACTTCCCGCCCGTCCTCCCCTCTTCTGTCACGTCTGTCTCTGTCCTGAGGCGCAGCGGAATTGAGGAACTGAGGTAACCGCTAGGACAAGCGGGCCACGTGGGCTATGGGGGCGGTCCTAGCATTTTCTCTTAGCTCTGGAATCTTCCGAGACCTCTGCGCATGTGCAGAATTAACCCATTAATGTGAATTCACAGAGGACCACTTGAAGAACCAGAGTTACAGGTAAGTAACCTCTCTTTCTCATTCTGTAGAGTTTGCTGAGACTTCAGAGAGCAACAAGGATAAACGTGGCTTCCACTTGCGCTTGCCAGAGCATCACCTCCTTGCCAGAGCATCATGCTAGCTTCCTTTGTCCACCCACCTTAACAGTATCGCCATGCTGTCCAGAATTGGTCTCTAGCTCTCTCTGAGCCCTTTGCATGCAACCTCTTTCTTGTTCCATTCCCAGCCACACGCCCACCTGGAGGCTGCCATACCGATGAGTTCCAGTGCCGGCTGGATGCCCTCTGCATTCCCATGCGTTGGCATTGTGATGGCGATACTGACTGCATGGATTCCAGTGATGAAAAGAACTGTGAGGGTGTCACTCATGTCTGTGACCCAAATGTTAAATTTGGTTGCAAAGATTCTGGTAAGTGCATTGCATTGGAGGGATGGGAGTGTAAAGATTTCCTTGGCTCTAAGGCCCTACTGAGCTCTAATGTAAAGATTCCGATGTTCCCTTTTGCACCTTGGGAGCAAGGCAGGAGGAATACATCCTTGTTGGTTCTACTGATCAGGATCAGAATTCAAGCATGTAAACCATAGCCAGTTTGCTCACAAGGTGCTGTGTGCTATTCTTGGTCCTTCCTCAATGGCCATTGGTGGAGATTGGTTTGACCTCTTGACCTTTGGTATATATAGTATTTCTCAGGGTTTGGTCTTGTCTCACGTCCTGTTTATCACTTAGACGGAGTGGGGGGGATTTCTCTGGAAATTTGAGATGCACTGTCCCAAATATGAGGATGACATAACAGCTCCATCTCTTTCTCTCATCCATTATCAGTGAAATTGTTGCTGCTCTGAATCAGTGCCTGAAGGAGTAGGGAGCTGGGAGCTGGATGCAGACTAGTAAACAGAATCCTAAGCCAGATGAGAAAAGAGATGCATCTGGTCAAGAAACAGGATTCTGGAATGGGAATAGTCATTTTTTCCTCTCTTAAAGAATCCATCTGACATGTAGAAGATGCTTCTGAAGTTGTTTTGGACATCAGAGTTCAGTTTTTAGCCATAGCTAGGAATGTTTTTCCCCAGATTAAACTGGTGCACCAGTTGCATCTGTCCCTGCTGAGGTCAGCCTTGGACATCATGGCATATGCCTTAGTTGGATTATCACTATATGCTCTACATGCAATTACATCAAGAGAATACTGCTTGGAAACTGTAGTTGGCTCAAAATAAATAAGTGAGGATGCTGTTGGCATTCGCTGAAAGGATCATGTTGTACCTATTTTGCAAGGCTGCACTGTTGTTCTTTTTTCCCTGGAACACAGTTCAAAGTGGTTGTGATCATCTCTAGAGTTGTCAGTATCTTTAGCCGAGGATAACTTAGGAATTGTTTCCTAGGGGTCAAGTTAATACAAAATGTGTTGCTAGTTTAGCTTGTGTTGACACAAGAAGGCACTTTAAAGCTCCACAATATTTTTTTTTTTGCCTTCAGTAAAGAGTGAAGTTCCCTTCCAGGTCTCTGTAATTCATCTAAAATATTTTCACTGTCCTTTCTGTTTGAAAAGCAAAGCATAGTGATACACTATGCACAACTGGACTGGACATTTGTTAAGACACACACCAAAAAAAACATTTAGTGGTTCATACTCTTCCAGTAGCAACCATCATAGTTTATATAATTGGATAAGTTGAACAATTTTGTAGGAAAATGGGGAATTTTTAAAATAAAAAAAATGGTCAGGCAAGAGCTCAGAAAGAGTACCACCAATTGTCTTGTGAGTGAGAAGAATGTAACAGTTCTGTGTTAATATTGTTGAGTTTTGGGTAGTTTTTACAGCAAAAAGTGGAGCAGTTTTAGACAATAGTTAAAAAACAGTATTTATTGGCAAAATTCTGTCCTCAGAAACTTGACAGGAACCCATGGTAACATTGGTGGGGGAAAGAATCATTTAGTCAGTTAAAGATCATAACAGAGAGAACTCTTCATGATCTCTGTTAAACTGGTACTAACTGACAGGCAGCAGGAAACTGACTGGAAAGCAAACTGACTGACATCAAAAATGCCCCAGGGAGGAAAAAGTTAAGCTTCCTAGTGGCAGAGTGGAAAGAGAGTAGTGGATTGGTTACTTGAAACAAAAATTAGCATACTAGGTTGTGCTCTCTCTCTCTCTCTCTCATTGTTCTCTGAGATGATGCTGTGACAATTCTAGCTCTGGTGGCAATTAGTGCCTGGACTTCAAAGTCACAGGCATGATATTGATGCCCTCCTGGGGTACTTTGATTTGGAATAATTCATTTTACAAGTTTTGTAGACATGTTGGTAACATCTTGCGTTAGCAATGCTAACTTTAACATATTTTCTAGCCCGCTGCATCAGCAAAGCGTGGGTATGTGATGGAGACAATGATTGCGAGGACAACTCTGATGAGGAGAATTGTGAATCGTTGGTGTGCAAGCCACCCTCACACACCTGTGCCAACAACACATCTATTTGCCTTCCCCCTGAGAAGCTGTGTGATGGCAACGATGACTGCGGGGATGGATCTGATGAAGGGAAGCTATGCGGTAAGTGTGGTGGGGCAGGGAGGAGAACTGGTTTGCCTGGATCTGTTCCTCCCTGGTTTGAAAGGGAGTGAGATGAGTAATCTGCAGAAGCCAAGGCGACCAGCTCATAGGGCCATTTCCTGCAGGCAAGAAGTCATCGGTCATCAGTCCAGATCGGGTTGCTCTAAGAATCACTGGGCCCTGGATGGGGTGGTGTAAAATTGGCAGGGCTTCTGAAGATGCTTCTGTGTTGGGTGTGCAAGATACCTGGATTACAGCAACAACATAACTTGAGTCAACCCTTGCAGTGAAGATGCCCATGCTGGGAGTTCAGATCTTCATGTTGACAGTAGCTCTCAGAATCCAAAGGGGCTGCATTTGTTAGCCAGGGACTGGAAACTCCGAGTCAGTGGTTCTTTCCTGGGTTTGAAGTTTGCATGGTTCTGCATGTGCCTGCTTCATTAGTGATAGCTTGGGAAACACTTGAGCCGTGGCCAGATCTCCCCTAATGATTCTCTGTGGTGTCCTTCATTGCAGACCTCTGTGCTCTCAACAACGGAGGCTGTAGCCACAACTGTACAGTAGCCCCTGGTGAAGGCATTGCATGCTCCTGCCCTCTGGGTATGGAGCTGGGTGCCGACAACAAGACCTGCCAGATCCAGAGCTATTGTGCCAAGCACCTCAAGTGCAGTCAAAAGTGTGAGCAGGACAAATACAATGTGAAGTGCTCCTGCTATGAGGGATGGATGCTGGAACCTGATGGCGAGAGCTGCCGCAGCATGGGTACGTATACGGTGGGGCTTGTGGATCAGCATCAGACCTATTCAGGACGTTACTGGGAATTCCTTGGACATAAGGGATAAGTCAAGAGGTGACAAGCTGAGATCTCAGCACAGTTCCCTATGACAGATTTAAGAGTATTCACACAAGCATCCTTTGTCCTGTAATATGGAAGGATGATTGCTTCCTAGCTACACCACCATAGTCACCGCTTTATCTGTGCAGCCGTCTTCACTTAGGGCTTCTCCGAGTCCAGAATCAGTTATAAAACAGATGCCATTTACTCATCAGAGCATATTTTCACTTCCTCAGACAAGTCTGTACCCCCAGTTCTTTTACTGGGATAATATGTCATCATGTCCCCCTTCCTCTCAGAATGTTCTGCCTCTTCTCTTTGTGAGTTGCTGCTTAATATTACACTTCTAGGCAGGAGAATTAGGACGTCAGTTCCTTTTGAAATTCACTTGGTTTCCTGCCAGGGTTTCTGATTTGAAAAGGCATCACGTGGAACTTTGGGCTGATCTCAAGGCAGCAGTCCAAAGTAAGGCTGCTCTGTGCCTCCCAGTTCACTTCCACGGAAGACTAGAGTGATTTTTCTTCCATCCCTTGTTCTGGATTTTAAAAGGTAGCAGACTCGGGGGCTTACTTAGGTGCATACACAGTGGGCCTTCCGGGACTGACCCAGAGACTTATGTGGCAAATAGTCAAGAATTGAGAAGACTTAAGCCACTGAAAATGCCCTCTCTTGGGTCCTTACTAATGTCCCTGCGATGGTGGTGGGACTGAGAGAAGGCCTTCTCCTGAAGATATCAGAGGCTGTGGGGAATTATATGCAGCATATTAACATGGATATGTTGTAATAAGAAAAAGGTAGAAGGTAGCATTTGTCTTGGTGTCTGGTGGGGTTGTTTGTGGAGCCTTCCCTGCAGAACGTGTCTTGTCTCCCAGAAAGGTATAATAAAATGCATCGTGCATCCCCCCCCCCCCGTAACAGTAGCTGCAGTAAACAGCTGCCTTCCAACACGGGGGCCTCTGTTGACCAGGGAAACACTGTCAGGTCTGGATGAAAAGAGATAGAAAAGGGCCTAGAACCCTTGAAGCTATTTTACATGCGGGAAGGGTAGCAGGTCTCTCCAAGGTTCTTGCCTCTCTCGCACTCTCTCTTTCTTTTTTCTTTCTTTCTTTTTTTGAGGAAAGAAAAAGAAAAAAGGGTGTCAGGGGAACCCACAGTTTGTTATTCCAGCAGCCAAAAAACACGGCAGTGTCTCTGTCCTTTAGGGACGTGCTCTCCTTTTGCCCTGTTGTTGCAATTGGCAGATGTAAGAAAGGCTGCTCTGTTTCCAGTTCCCCCAGGGAGGAATAGAACTGGGAACAGGGGAGGCTGGGTAGGGCAGATTTTAAAGTTATGCGTGTTCTTCCGCTGCAGCAAGCCTTATATATTTATACTTTTTCTTACATATAAACAGATGCTGAGACCAAAGCAGCACTTCAAGGTTTTTCTTGAGGGATACAGTTAACCACTTATCCCTTGTTATATTTAAAACAATTAAAAAATACTAACGAAATGAGCTGCATCCCCTTTTAAAAAATAAAATCCTGCAGGGTTTAGAACTTAATAGGCCAACTTGAAATGGAAGGTTTTTATATGCCAGTGGAAGAACTATAAGGAGGTGGCCAACCTAGTCTCATGAGGCAGGAAGTTCCGTAAATTGGACACAGGCGTTGAAAGTGTCCTCTCTTGCTTCCTTACTAAATGTGCCGGCATTGGTGGTGGGACCAAGAGGAGGCCTTCCTCTGAAGATCTCAGAGACCATGGGGATTATACGGGACTACTCTTTTCAGTAGCCTGGATCCAAGCTGTATAGGGCTTTATAGGTCAAAATCAGCACTTTGAATTGGGCCTGGAAACAGACTGGCTGTCAGTGAAGTTGTAGGATCAGGGAAGTTATATGGTCCCTATAACTGGTGCCAGACAGCAGTTTGACTGTGGAATTTAGAACCAGCCGAAGTTTCTGAACTGTCTTCAAAATCAGCCCCAGGTAAAGTGCATTATAGTAATCTATAATGTGTTCCCCATTAGAACACATGATGGATACCTATAATCCTGATCTGCTTTATGGTTGACTAGGAGCAGCTTTATCTTGCTGGGATTAAGTTTCAAAGTCTTAAATTTCACCCCAAAAAGTGAGGGGGAAAAGGAAAGGATCTATGTTGGATGTGCCCAGGGGATTTGACAGAGGAGTGATGAAAGAAAGGTTGAACAAAAGAAACATAGAAAGCCTGAAACGTCCATGTCCTCTTTTGTTGACACGAGAGGCTCTTTTTTGGGGCATCACTGAAAGAAGAAAACATTTTTAAAAGCCTTTTTTTTTGTTTTTCCTCTTTTGTTTACAACACAGTAATTCCCATCCCTGGCCAGAATCTCCCATCCTGCACAGCCACGGACTGTGCTGAGATACAGGCTCATAAGTTGTAATACAGAAATTACCTTTTCCAAGCTCGGATTCATACAGCATAGCTATGGGCATGAGGGAAGGAACAGCAAATCCTTGTGTATATTTATGTTCATATTAAAGATAATATCTAATGTTGCAGTGATTTCTAATAAATTGAGTGCTTGGTATGCATTGAAGAGAGCAAGGATGAAGCAAAAAAAGACGACTGCCTATAAGAAACTTTTGATCTCTTATAGATTCAGAACCCTTTCTTGTGTTAAGTTTCTTTTAGCATTCAAGTAGTTTCAGATGTTCCGAAGCTTGAAGGCTTGTGAAAAGGTAATAGCACCAACAATTATGCCCCTCACTTAATTTTCCAGACCCCTTTAAGCCTTTTATTATCTTCTCCAACCGCCATGAGATCCGGCGCATTGATCTGAACAAGGGAGATTACAGTGTCTTAGTACCTGGTTTGCGCAACACGATTGCCCTGGACTTCCATCTGAATCAGAGCTCCCTCTACTGGACGGATGTAGTAGAAGACAAGATCTATCGAGGGAAGTTGCATGAGAATGGAGGTGAGTGACCAATGTGTCTAAGAAGCCTTCGTGTTATCTTTGAATTCTCAGAATAATTTCTGGCATTCTGGAGTGTGGTTTGCTCAGTCCATAATTTGGCTTCATCAAGGAAGGGAATGTCTCTGAACTGGCGAATATTGCTTCTAAAGAAAAAAAAAGCTTGCTGCTTATATACCGCCCCATAGCACTTCAAGCACTCTCTGGACGATTTATAAGTTAATTATGCAGGCTTCACATTGCCCCCCCCCCCCCAGCGAGCTGGGTACTCATTTTACCGACCTCGGAAGGATAGAAGGCTGAGCTAACCTTGAGCCGGCTACCTGGGACTGAACCCCAGGTCGTGAGCAAAGTTTTGGCTGCAGTACAGCAGTTTAACCACTGTGCCACGAGGCTCCTGCTACCTTGGCAGTTCACTCTATAATTGCTGCTCTTCGTTTATTTGTGGTTTGATGTTTGTTTTTACAAAAAATCTAAAACTTAGAACCTGTTGTCATTATTGTGGCCTAATTTACGGTTATTAAACGGAACAGAACATGGTAGCAGAAAATGTGGAGCCGAGGAAGTACGTGTGTGGCCTTTTAGAGCTACTGTGCATTTGATTAGAAGCTTCTGCATCTGGTGGTTTCTTCCTCATCGCAGCTGATGAATTGCCTGTAATTACTCAGTTCCTTTTCCTTTGGTTGATGGGTGTGTCTGTGTTAATTGCTAGGGCGACATCATTATATTTTCTCTTTTTAATTCTGAAGGAAGAAATACGTGTAATGAATCACTGATGCCATCTAGGAAGCAGCAGAGGGTTAGGGTGTCTAATTTTCTCTTGCCGGCTGCTTTTCTGCTCCTGGCAACCATAACTCTTCCTCTCCTCATATGCTGCCCACTTCCTTTTGTATGCAAAGGAGGGAAAACAAGCCTGCCAAACCCTGTTTGTTAGGGGGAATAATGTTTTTGGAAGATGACTTGGAGCAGAAATGTGGAAGGCAATGGAAAAGTTAACTGTCCCTTGGCATTTCTGTGCACAGAATCTCCATGCCCTGTGTTGCTTCTTTAAGAAATCAATATAAAGAAACTTGGCTGTGAGGGTTCTGTGGCCTGCGCAGTACTAGAGGTCTTCCTGAACTTAACTCTGTCCCTAATTTCAGTCATCTGTTGCTGAAACCCAATTGGATCTAGCATTCCAGCAAGTTTAGAAGTACTGCCAGGTGTCTTGGAACCTTTCTACCCACAGTTTTGTGCCTGAATACTCCAAGAACCTTTAATCGGGGGGGGGGGGGAATGCTTGTGCCTCTGCAGATGATGGTGGACTGCAATGGCTGTCGTTCCTCACCCTAGGCTATACTGTAGAGGGTTGGTGGGAGAAGTACAACAATGTGCACCCATTTTAATTGATATCCTCTTTGTTCTCTCCATCATGTAATCAGGTGATTTTACTTTATCAAGGCAACTCTAATTTCAGATAGTTGAATATCTAGATTACCATTCTGCTTCCCATCATTGATGGTTTGGGATTTGAGAGCTTGTTAAGGCCAAGACCACCCTCCAACATTTCCAGTCATTGTTGTTCACTCTGTGTCTCCAATCCAGAGGCTGGAAGTACTACTACTACTACTACTACTACTACTACTACTACTACTACTACTACTACTACTACTACTACTACTATTAACAACAACAACAACAACAACAACAACAACAACAACAATAATTATAATTATAATTATATATTTTAACTACCATTCCCAGAATGGTTAGGGGATTCTCTGAGAAGTAGTTTAAAAAAGTAGCTTTTCCAGTTTCATTAATTTTCTGCTACATCGTTTGTGTCACAGTTCTGGTTTGTTTCCATAGCGGCCTTGTTTCTAAATTATTGTACATCTGAACACAACCTTGTGAGCTCCATGCTCAGACAACAAAATGCCATCAGAAGAGTGATTGCAGAGATCTTGCAATCTAAGATGAGTTTCCAGTAATCCTCTAGAAAACTGAATAAATAAATAAACAGGTGACAGACTGAACCCCAGCAATGACAGAAGAAATACTCTTGGGGACAATTAGATTAAGATTTCCAATCTGTAGCAGCTGTTTAACTTGAGACACAGCAGGCCTTCGTCTCAATCAGACATTATCCTTAGACAAGGCAAGTAGGTGTATTACCAAGTGTCTAGTAAGACCAACCTCTTCTTAATTAGGTACTTCATAAAAGAAAAATTGCCAGCCCCATCTTGATCTTCAGATCTCATGGAAGTGGTTGTCAAAAGAGCTCCTCAAAGTCCCACAAAATCGTGTTCTTAAGGACCGTTTTGAACAAGTGCTCCAGTGCATTCTTCCCCATTGTAGTGAGGTAGGAAAGAGAGTAGTGATGATGTCCTTCTTCCCTTGTCACTACTCCATTCTTCAGCCCTGTTTTGTTCCTGGGAGTCACAAAATCTAGTCATTATTCCGTTACATCTGTTAATCGCAGATATCTCTGATGGCATGGCATAATCCAGCAGCAATGTGGATATTTTTTTTCCTTTGGCCTTAGCATTTCTTACCTTTAAAAAAAAAAGGCAAAAGATATCTTATTTTTCCTTTTGGAATGGCTGCCCTCTTTCTCTGTTGATGTTCAGCATATATGAAATTGTCATGACAGATGGAAGACTCTCATGAGGAATCGTAAAATAATGGAGTTAGAAGGGGCCCATAAGGCCATCAAGTCACCTCCTGCTCAATGCAGGAATCCAAATAGCAGATGGTTGTCTAATTTTCTAACTGAAAACGGCTCCAGCATTGGAGTGCTTACCACTTCGTACGGTAAATTGTTCCATTGTTGTAGTGTTCTAACATTAAGTTTTTCCTGATATTCAGTCAAATCTGGCTTTCTGTTGGTTGAGCCCATTATTATGTGTTCTGCAGTCTGAGGTGATTGAGAACAGATCCTGCCCTGCTCTGTATGATGATCTTCTAAATATTTGAAGAATGCCATTATATCTCCCCTCCGTCTTTTCCCAAGCCTGATCATGGCTAGATATTTCAGTCTTTCTTCATAGGGCTTGGTTTCCAGTCACCCAACCATCCTTGTTGTCGTCCTCTGAACTTGTTCCAGTTTGTCGGCATCCTTCTTAAAGTATGGTGAACTGGACACAATACTTAAGATGGGTCATAACTAATGCGGAGTAGAGGAGAACTAGCGATTCACAGGATTTGAAAACTATATTTCTGTTAATGATGCCTAACATAGCATTTGTCTTTCTTGCAGCCGCATCACATTGTTGGTTCATATTCAGTTTGTGGTCTACAATTCCAAAATCCTTCTCAGTCATAGCATTACTGAGCCATGTATTCCCTATCTTGTAATTGTGCATTTGTTTTTGTTTTTTGTAGAACTTTGCACTTATCCCTGTTAAATGTCATTCTTTGGTTTTCAGCTCAGTGCTCTATCAAGATCTTTTTGAATTTTGTTCCTGTCTTCCAGGGCATTAGCTATTTCACCCAATTTTGTGTCATCTGAGAATTTGATAAGCATTCCTTGCACCTTATCATCCAAGTCATTAATAAAATATTAAAGAGCGCTGGGCCCAGGACTGAATCTTGTGTTACCCCCCCCCCTTGTTACCTCCTCTCAATTTGAGCAGGAGTCATTGATAAGCACTTTCTGAATACAATTCTGTAACCAGCTGTATATCCACTTGACAATTATTCTACCTTGCCCATATCTAGTTAGCTTGTTGATCAGAATATCATGAGGCACTTTATCAAAGACTTCGCTGAATTCAAGATACATTACGTCTACAGCATTCTTCCCTCTACCAGGGAGGTTACCTGATCAGAAAATAAGATTTGTTCTTGGCAGGATTTGTTATTGACAAATCTATGCCAGCTTTTAGTCACTGCATTGTTTCCAAGGTGCTTGCAGAATGACCACTTTGTAATCTGCTCCAGAATTTCCCCTGGGATCGATGTCAGGCTGATTGGTCCTAGTTTCCTCCTTTTTACCCTTTTTGAAGACAGGGACAATATTAGGGAGAGGGGAAATTAGGAAGAGAGCTAGGGATGGGAAGAAACTCCTCTGCATGAGCCAAGTCCCCTCCCTCCTTTCACATGTTTCTGCCTTGCCAGCCTCAAAAGCAGTAGCATTCAGTCTTCTGTTAATGATACCTTCTTTCTCTTCAATGTTGATCCTTATGTTGGAGTTAATTAGCATTCCTGGAGCTCTCTAATGGTAATTACAGCCTGGCAGCTGCTCCAACAAAGAGTGGTGACTAACCTGATTAGTGCCTCCCAAAGACTGAGATTCCCAGATATATGGAGACCTTGAGTGATGGTAGGATACAAAGGTGTATCTGGGGTTGGTCTGGATATTAGAAATAAGCATTCTTTCTTCTCATGCATTTGGCTATGGCTTTCCAGAAGGATTCAGAGTCCACAAGCTTTTGCTAAGGTTTCTGTGTTCTTAATAGCCCTATCTGAAATTGAGTCTTAACTTTCTACAAATCTTTTATTTTCTGATTATAGATTGTAAAATGCCCAAGGCTAAGATCCCTCTGTTAGTGTTTAGAATTTAGAAGATGGCGCCCAAATAGGAGCTGTTTGACCTCATTCTGGTGTCATATTTGTTGGGCAACCTAAGGACTTACATGCCATGTTTTAATTCTTCATTGTGGTGTATCGAAAGAATAACCAAATGCCTCTGAGGAGTCTGTGTGTACATGTGCATGTGTGCCATGTAACACTGTAGTCTTAATTAAATTGGGAATGGATACCCTTAACAAGGAGAAACCCCACTTTTACTTTGTGGTGAGACATTTAGAAGAGTGAAAACGCTTGGACAAATTCTTCAGTATGCCCCAATAATATAGCTGGTGTAAAAAGCTTCATCTAGGTTGGTTTTTGGTTTTTGTGTTCAGAGAAATGCATTTCATTGGTATTATACCAATTGCACTGACTTCTGATTTGTTTCTGATTCAAAGTCCTTTTTTTGCACTGTAGCTCACAGAGTCCTTCAGCCAGGTTGGCCAGAGGATTCTGAGTGTTGTAATAATCTTTGCTATCGTGTTTTCCAAGCTTGGGAATATAAAAGAATGATGGGGAGGGAGAGGGCAGACATGTGCTGTTTTGCTTGGATCTGAGAAGATTTTTGAATACTCATTGCCTTGAAGCTGGAAATGAGTCACATTTCCATACTGTGCAACAGATTTTTTTCGTCTTCCTCTCATCTTTGGTCAAACAATTTTTGCAGGGTTTCCATTTTTAAACGACATCTGAACCTACCAAATTTGATTGCCTGAGCCAAAAGTGAGAACCGCACACTCACCATTGACAGCTGCTCTTATTAAGATTTCCTTGCCTAGCGAGGGGCATGATTCTTTGCCAATCTGTACTTTGAAGCACAGCCCTAAACTTTTCCTAATAGTCTGACTTCTCAGCACCAAACGTGAAACAATCCTGGCTAGGAAAGGATGGCATGAGAAATTAAGAGAAATTGAACCCAGCAGGGAAAGTGCAGGTCATGAGCAAGGAACATTTGACAAAAGCAGTATGGCTAAGGTACTGAAGCATATGTGCAGATCAGTGGCAAAGATAAGCACTGGGAAAGAGTGACCATAATCCTAGTGTAACTGAATAAACCATGGCAGTGGACTGCTATGTATTAGTGAGTACCCTTCCACTACAGTCCTATATGGTGCCTTTGATAACTTAAGGGGGAAGCAGAAGGTAGCCAATGAATGACTCACTGAAGGGCTGCTTCTAAGTTGCAGATTGCTGGAACTCTAGCAGAAGATGTTAGACTTGGCCAGTGTAGAACCCTGCAGGCCAGGATCCAAATGAGTCTCCATATTCTAGCTCCCTGCACCACTCTGAGCCCACCAAAAGTATCCGGGGGGGGGGCAAGTGTCATTTCCACTCCTGGAAGCCTTCGGGAGGTGGAATTCTCCTATGAAACAAGGCCCCCTCCGTGCCTTCTCTTAAATTCCACCCAGTCCTCCAAAGTGGCATGTTTGAAGCTAGAATATGCCTCTAATTGTTTTAGACAGGTGACAGCCATCTGGAGTGGTAATGGCAGGGAAAATTGGACTCTTTGAGTCCCTGGAGCTTGCTGAGTCTCAAATGAGGCAGACCTTGAGTGATTAAGCAAGAGACATTGTGTATCCTCAAGGGTAGATTCAGTGTAGAATATAGATTCAGAATCATGCAACACAGATCAGTTTATCTTCTTAATCCAGGTAGGCACTTTTGCTTTGTCCATTTAAAAAAATGTCAGTGAATCATAAGAGTTGTAGCAAGAAGCTGAGAAAATGTAAGATTGAATTCAGCTGCCTTCCAGGGCTTGCTCATCTGCAGTACTTTGCTTTAAGCAAGCTTATTTCTTCCTTTGATCTCAAAGAGTGGGACATGCATCTATATAAGCTGCAAGACTTTGCATCCATGCTGTACAAACTGATGGAAGATCAGCATCTGACAGCAAACTATTGCTGTGCCATGATTTAACAGTGATCAACAATGTCACTATTTAGATGGTATTTTGAAATGCTGCAAATCCTTTGTAACCTTACACGTGCCCTTGACCTGTTCCCCCCCATTGTGAGTGATGGCCACTTGATGTAGTGCAACCACTGTGTTGCTTCAATGGTGGTGTCTAGGTATAAAAACAGGAAGAAAATTTATTTATTATTTGCAAAAATGCCATTTCTTGCTCCTGGAGACCTTTAGAAGCATTTTTTTCTGTAAAAAAAAAAATTTGGGGGTGCCGATCCCCCTGAAAGACATTCCCAGCTTCCCATCTAGAACCGGAAGTAGGATTCCTAAAGCTATATTTTTCTCAGGGTGTTGGTTTCAGAGCGCTTTCACAATCCTTAGTGGGCTCTGGGTGTGTGACATCAGCCACTTTGACATTCCCAAATTGCCTGCTCCTGCTTTTTGAATACTCAATGTCTGTTCATGTGAGGTCCTGTAAGAGACTGTGCCCTTGACTGGAACACTATTAGCTACTGTATATATAAGTAAGAGAACAAGAGTCTTTGTCGATATGGGCCCTGGGCTGTTTGTTGAGAAGGTTAGTTTAGATAGCAGAGGTGTGAACAGTGGTTTCAACCATGAAGATGGATCTTAACTGTTTTAGCTCTCTCTGTTGTAGTGGATTTCTTCTATTCCTGTTGTTTTTCTCACAGCCCTGACCAGCTTTGAGGTTGTGATCCAGTATGGTTTGGCCACCCCCGAGGGACTTGCTGTGGATTGGATTGCTGGCAACATCTACTGGGTGGAGAGCAACTTGGACCAGATTGAGGTGGCAAGGCTGAACGGGACCATGCGGAGTACTTTGCTGGCTGGAGACATTGAACACCCTCGTGCTATTGCTCTGGATCCCCGATGCGGGTACGATGAGGAGAAGATGCTGAGAGGCACTGTTAATGTTCTTGGAAATGGGAAGGTGGGGATCAGGAAGAATAAGTAGCTCTCCTCCTCCTTCTGGTCCCATTTGTTACTCTTCCCCAGCTTGGTCAACTAACCCTATGCAAAATGCTCCCTTTTCAGAGATGTCTTGGCAATTCATTAGCCTAGTTTCATTGCCTTGTGCCAGAGGGAGCTGAGACAGGGTGAACCATTTGGCTGCTAAGGGAATTTAAAAGAGGGCCAGATCGGGGAGCTGCAAAAGAATGGAATGTTTGCAGTAGCCAGGGCACTCTATAGAGCCAGCCATCCTGACCTGTCCTTTCTAAACAGTGAAAGCAAGTTTCTGGCTCTTAGGGCTCCAGGGTTGCTTTTCCACTTGTACTCATAGTATCTGATATAATCTTAAAAGCCACAGGGAGGGGCACAGATTTAGGGCTTTGTAACTCATGCACTTGTGTGTCTCTCAAGGGCAGGAAGCAATTCGGACACTCTTTTTACTCAAAAAATGGATGTTCATGAAAACCTCACCAGTGCTGAGGCTTTCTCCATCTCCCTCCCCGGGTTGGCTCTCTTCTCCACAGGAAGCATATCATTTTTCTCTGCTGAAAGCAGGCCACCAAAGAGCATTGTGGGATAACCCTGTATAATTTGTCCGAACATGGCTTTCTTGATGGTGGCTGGAAGGAAGAGTGGTGTACTTCGCCCTCTTAGACTGCATGAACACTGCAGGGATAAGGCAGAGCCCTTTAAAGGGTCCCCTGCAGGGTTACCTCATGTTGTTTTCCTTTATTAATATAAAGGTAGTCTTAGATTCAGGATCTAACCCTAATAACTGCAGATACAATAGGACGTCTCCTGACAGGTGGTTAATCTCGCAAGTGGTGCATACTGTGGAGAGCTTAGCTGCCGCTGCGTTCTCGAAGCCGTTTAAGGTCTCACCATGCAACTGAATATGAGTTTTTCCCCATCTCACCTCTCACGTGCCTACACCTTCTCTTTTCCTCCCAGGATCCTGTTCTGGACAGACTGGGACGCTAGCTTGCCCCGAATTGAGGCCGCTTCCATGAGTGGCGAAGGCCGGCGTGTCATCCATAAAGAAACCGGCTCAGGCGGCTGGCCTAATGGACTTACAGTTGACTACCTAGAGAAGCGAATTCTGTGGATTGATGCCAGGTGTGTAGCTGGCCTTCTCTAAAGGTCCTGAAATTCAGACTTTTGGGTAGTCATTTTGATGAGCAGACATTTGTTGTAAAAAATCAAACAACAAAAAAACCTGAGTTGTCTTAGAATGTTCTAATAACTGGTACTTTTTTTTAAATGGGGAAAAAAATTCTGCCCTCTACTGTCGTTTCTGCTGGCTAATATGATTCCAAACACCGTTGTCCTTCCGCAACTGTTGCATCTCGTCATTTCTTATATCAGTTACATGGATGATTCTGTTGCATAGGCCCCATGATGTTACCTAGTTATTCGGCTTGGCCTGTTACCTGAGGGTGAAAATGAGGGGAAATGGAGTGCGGAAAATGCCAGAACAATCTAAATAAGTTGACATTTTCACATTGTGTGCCATACATTTATTGGGAAATTGGAAACATATTCTCCTTAGACAGCTAAAAATGTTCTTACATCTGTCTGGAATAGAGAAGGGCATGAGCCACCAAACCGGGCAGTTCGTGCCAGTTCACTTCTTGTCCCGGGTGCTGCCTCTGAGTGGGGGCCCACTGGGGGAGGCAGTGAGGGAGTGTGCCAAAGATATGCGTGGATGAGAAACAAGCTGGCAGGAACTGCCGTTTTGTGCCCATCTCGCATCAGGAATAGTTCCATTTTCACTTTGCTTTTTATGACTGGTGACAATTTTTAAGAGAGAAGGAAATAACAGTCACCAGAAGCATATATGTGTGTGAGAGAGAGAGACGTTCCACCCAGTGTTCCCTGTTTGTTTTCCCCAAACCAAGGTTCACTCTGGCGATGTTTTCTCTTTCATTCACTGCCACCAGTGGATATCTCTTATCCACACTTGCCCAATATTTGAATCAGACACTTGCTGCCAACATAACTTGTTTATTTAGATTGAACTTGAATCACAGATTTTTTGATCATTGTATAGAATCACTTACTAAAAGTTCTTATCTTTGGTTATACATTCACTTCTTCATTTCTCTTATTGATTTATTCACTTTGAACAACATTAATAATATCAGTTCTCCCTAGTTCTCTGACTATCTGTCTTGACTATTCAATTTCTCTCCTCCACACTCGCATTCTCTCTTTCAACTTCTTTTTCCTCCTAACTTCCATTCCAACTGCCTCCAACTGCCTCCCTGACTCCGCCCCTCCTGTCCTCTCTTCGGCTCCTGCACTTGAGCTTCAGCTGTGATTGACAGGAGTGACGTGGGCATTCCCTCACAGTGTGTTTGAATATAAATGTCCTGGACCACAGTGACATACATTCAGTGCTTGATTCAATGATGATGGTGATTTTTCTATCTATACTAGATAATTAAGCCTATTATCTTTGTTAACTATAGTTAGTTACTTTACATAAATAATATATTGTTTTATAAAATCAAAAAGAGTGCTAAAGTGATTTGCTGGAAATAAAATACAATGTCTAAAATACTTTATTTATTTATTTATTTATTTATTTATTTATTTATTTATTTACTTACTTACTTACTTACTTACTTACTTACTTACTTACTTACTTACTTACTTACTTACTTACTTACTTACTTATTTGATTTGATTTATACCCCCCCATCTGGTCTACTCGACCACTCTAGGTAGCTTCCAGTATAGGATAAAACAATGAAACACAAGAACATTACATAATCATTTGATACAGTTATAATAAAATAGAGTGAGAATAAAATAAGAAGGAATAGAAAAGAAATCAGGTATTGACTGGAGGGAAGGCCTGGATGTACAACCATGTTTTTAATTGGGTTTTAAAGATTCCCAGCGTAGGGGCCTTTTCTTATTTACACACGTGGGATGCATGTAGAGAGTATGTTTACAGACACTTTTTTCCCTGTGATCCTTTCCTGTTCATTACGATAGTCCTGCTCATCTTTCTGCTCCTTCTACAGGTCAGATGCAATCTATTCTGCCCTCTACGATGGCACAGGGCATATCGAGGTGTTGCGAGGTCATGAGTACTTATCCCACCCCTTTGCTGTCACCCTTTATGGTGGAGAGGTATATTGGACCGATTGGCGCACCAATACTCTGGCCAAGGCCAACAAGTGGACTGGCCACAATGTCACCGTTGTGCAGAGGACCAACACACAGCCCTTTGACTTGCAGGTCTACCACCCCTCCCGCCAGCCTCAAGGTGAGAAAGAAACCTGAGGAGAAGGAGGGCAGGGAAAGGGCCAGGTTGCCAAATAGGCAATTCTGTGGAGGTAGGACTGATGCTGGGTGCATCCACAGCTGCGGTTTAGGTCACCGGGCCCAGACCCGGAGAACCTTTGTTGAGCTGGGAGAGTGCCGACTTGAAAACACTGCTGATTCAAGGATAGGACCATAGGATGCTGCTGGTCAGATAATTTCCCACCTAGACCTTGGAAGAGTCCCAGAACCCCTTGCTAGCATGGCTAGTGGGCCCATTTTAAGAATGGTAATTTAGAAAAGGAGCTATTTTAGTCTTTTTCGGCATGTTGGCAAAATATGGGGGAGGGGAAGGGAGAGGAAAAGAAGAAAAATGCAAAATATTTTGGCACTTCAAAACCGGAAAAAAATGGTATTTCTCTGTGAGCTTTTATGAACCACAACATTTTTCATTAAATAAATCTGTTAGTCTTTAGAGTGCCACAATATTTTGCCTCAGTGAAGGGCTTTTTCCTAGTTAATTCAGCCCACATGTAATCCAAAAAAGTTACTTCCCCAAGCTCTCTGTCTGTCTAGACTGGTATTGTCTGCTTATGACTAATAGTAGGTTTCTGCGCTCCCAATGTTCTCTGATAGAGTTTGTGTTGGTTTGCACAATTTCTTAGAAGCTTATTTTTTAAAAAGAGGGGGCAGGAAAGCATGTTTCTAAAAAGGATATATCAATTTATATATATATATATATATAAAACCCTGTCTGAACAGTACATCTATGAAGTACAACCCCATCTCTTTCCAGCAGTAACAAATTATCATTTGGCTTCATCTCTGGTGGCATAATCTGGTAGATAATACTTGGTGACCAGCCTTTTTTGAAATTAATAATGTGTCATCCAGCACTTCCTGGTTCCTGGAAAAAAAAAGGCTCAGAAAGTTCCTCTGTGCTCTCTGTGGGGAGCGTTATTGTTTGAGGGGGCTTCCCCACCCCAAAAGCATTTAATTTTTTAATTTTTATTTTGTTCTGTATAAGGGATAAGATTGCTTTCTTGCAGGTTTTAACCTCCATTTTTGCTGGGAAAATGTTGGAAATGAGGGTGCTCAGGAGGAAGTGTTGCCATCCAAAGTTGAATGAACTTCAGATCTTGGGTGATTATGCCCCCACCCCCTGGGGGAAGCCTGGGTAAACTATACATGGCTTCCTTATGTAGTAGAGATGAAACTCTGCCAGTTAATTTAGTTGGTCATAGTTTTTGTTCCATCCTTGCTGCTAAAGGGCTTCACAAGCATCTGATGGTTTAACTTGCCTGACGAGGAGGAGGAGGAATGCTTATATAGTGAAGGCAACAAGCATGGCATTTTATAGAGTAACATAAGCAAATGAATGAATAAATAAATAAACAGTCCATGACTCAAGGATGTAGAAGCTTAATTGACCTTGGTAGGGCAACAGAACGAAAAGAGGGAAAGGTACCAGAGAATGAATTTTGCCACTTTATGTACCTAAGCTTTGTTATGGTTAAGCAATTAAAAACAGTAGCAGATTCATAAGAGGACTTTAATCTGTGTGGAAATAATTTTTCCCCTTGAAGCAGATCAGTTCTTGGTGGTGGTTTGGGATTCCAGCTGTAGGCACTGCAACTTAGATTTCTGTGCAGCATCGTTTCAGCTGCGAAAGAGCTAAAGGCCAGGGCTTTAGAAAGTATAGATCCAGCCCTGTGTTACCAGACTACCCAGAAATCTGGATGCTGCTTTCCAAAGCAGCTTGATGTCATTTGTGCCCTAACCTTTCTAGGGTGGGTTTTTGCCTTCTCTTTAGAATAAGACACCGTGACCTTAACTGTTTTTCTTCATTGTTTGAATTGTTCCAGCTCCCAACCCTTGTGAGGCCAATGGAGGGAGAGGTCTTTGTTCACACCTTTGCCTCATCAACTTCAATAGCACCTTCTCTTGTGCTTGCCCACACCTCATGAAGTTGGACAAGGACAATGTCACATGTTATGGTAAGTGGCAGGTGGAGAGTTTGGCCTCCTCTCTATCCCTGAGGACCTCAGTGGAGAAATTCAGAAGTCCCACCCTTGGAAATCAAGACTTGGGACAACAGTGGAGTTAATGTGCAGTTTGGAGTAAACTTATATTACAGTCTCTGATTCTGGGGCTGCCTTCCCTTTTAATTCGGCTCAGCTTTGCATTGTGAACAAGCATGGATCCCAAGCTTAAGTGAGCAGAAGCACCATAGGTTTCTAGCCTTTGGGGATCAGGTGTAAGGGAGATCTCGGAAGAGTGTAAAATCAGAAGCCAGTGCTCCTCGTAGCCTTTGAGGTGGGTGAGTGGAGGAGCTTTTGAACCCATGGCTTACTCAGGCATACTGGACTGCAGCTACCATCATGCCCATTTGCTTTGTCAGCAGGCACTGCTTAGAATTTAGGACAGTTTATCTGAAAGGTGTTGAATTAGGGAAGGCTTTGCTAGTTGGGAGTTTTCCACAGCCTGTGAAATGCCAATAGGAATTGCAAACTCCTTAGATTTGCAGGGGATGTAACTTCAGAGATTGGGGCTGCCATTTTTATTCCTTGGGCCTCCATTGCAGGGCACACAACACACTTCCATTGAAGCTAGCAAGAATGTGGAAGCTCCCTCAGCCCTTTTAAAAATACACTTTCTGCCATTAAAAAGGCATCAAACGGGATGTGATTGCAAGTTAAACTGTCTTTCCTGTTGGCCCCTTAATGCGTGACTTCCCATTTCTTAAAAAATGTAACAATTTTTAGATTGAGAATTTTGATTATAACATGTGTTCTCATAACATCAGCAGAGTAAGGAGATATTGGTTAGCAGAGATACTTATGACACTATGGCACTGAGAGAGTAAAACCAACAACTTAGTCTGTTTACATACATACATAGAGAACAGACATTCCTCTGGCAGCATAACATGACACGAAGGAACACACAGCATAGGAAAAAGTGATCTGACTTACAGCAGATAAAGACGTTCGTTTTACACATGACTTACGTACAGTTCTGTGACCAATCAGAAAATACAATACTTCATTTTCTGTTACACAAAGTTTCATCATGTACCATAGCTGTACAACATTAAGTCTTAATCCTTGATACCACCACCTGAATACAATCAGTACAGTGACTCAGGTAAAATCAGCCATTTTACATTTAACTATACAACATTAATATTTAATACATTTTCATACCAAAATTTCAACAGAACTCATTGAGGGGAGATTGCAAAAGCAACATAATGAAATCGCATATGAGCCCAAGGTTGCATGTTGCCCACTCCTGGCTTTGAATGCCGATTTCATCATTCTCTTGTCTTCTCTCAGGTTGTTCCCATAGCGTGCCTAACAGAGCAAGAGAAGAATAGCAACACATGCAAATAGGTTTTGAGAAGATCTTCTGCCCCATTTAGGCTGACGTGTAGAGAGGGTTGAGTTGGGGGATAGGCATGTGGTGGGACACCTACATGTCACCTTGCTACTAGATGTTAGCTAGACCTTTGAAGAGGAGCTTGTAGGTGCCTTGGGCTGACTGCCTTGATGGGTCAGGGTTCTCAGTCCCCAGCCTCTGTTGTGAGTACCTTCAGGTGAACACACTTTCAATCCTCTTTTGCTACATGTGTGCTAACTGCGAAGAAATCTGACTGATAGTCTATTTGGAAGAGGGAGGATATTGAGCAGGGGGGCTTACGTATATTCTCCCATCTCTGCCACCCGTTTTGTCCTCTACCACTCACAGAGCCCCTCTGCATACTTTCAGGCACAGTACTTGAAGAGGGCTTTTGTGAAGAGCAGAACTAGCCCAGTTAAGCAGTCGCCTTGAGTGGTGGGACACTGAACACAATAAATGAGCCACATGCCTCTCTGCCACTATGTAGGAGAGCCTGTGATCCGTGGGGGGTAGGGGGAGAAACTGCTGCTGCAGAACCAGCGTATGTGCGTGCGTGCATGCATGCTTCATTTCTTGGCACCGACACTGACTGAACTTTGGCTGCCTCATTAGAACACCACCATTGGCTGCTCTCTTTGGACAAGTTATTCAGGCTTTGAAGTATTTTCAGAGACATTTGCAAGTACTGTATTTGTTTTTTCATATTTATCCTTACATCAAATAGGGGGAAAAACCTTTTAGAAGTAATCATTGTGAATCCAGGAAGTCATTGAAGAGAAATGTTAAGAAGTGGTTCTAAAAATATATCCACCTTGTTGGTTGTGGATCCATAATGGGTAGATGGAGCAGAGACAGAAGAAAGAATCTTCTGGCACATTAAAGACAACCAAGTTTTATTTGACACAAGCTTTTGTGAAAGTACAATCCTTTCCATCTGTGGCATGGAGTGTAGCCTTGGCAGACTGATAATTGGTACCTATGCTGCTGATGGATGAGGCGAGGGCTGAGGAATATGGAAGGCAAGAGAAATGCAATATGCACCAGCATGGTGCTGATCATAACATTGTTAAGTTTCCTTTAACAGTTATTGGGAGGCGATACTGCCTTGACGGCTAGATAGGCAGAGTAACTTAGGTACAGTGCAACAAAAGTACATGGAAGAAAGGTCTTTGTCCATATAGCTCCCCTTCTTGATAGAGTCTAGTATATGATTAATTGAAATCAGAAAACTAGAAGGAACAGAGATACAAAAATTATTGGCAAAGATAGCAGTCTTAACAGTGGTAATACAGCCGTCCCTTCACATGTAAGCTGATTAATGTATGAGTGAAATAAACATTCTTCAAGCCATGGGAGAAAGAGCTGAACTCTTTAATGAATTCCTTTTCAACTTTTCCCCATTGGAAGCATTGAGGAATGTCACACTTTTTAGTGTTTTAAAAAAAATTTAATCAGCAGTTTTTAAATACACTTCTCCCTTGAACTGCTTGGTTCTGAACAGCACAGTTTTGGTTGTACACAGATTTTCCTCAATAAATAAATATTCAGTAAATACTATGCTACTATTTGTCTCCAAGAAGTGATCTGAGAGAGGTGAATTTTTTAACTTATTTAGGCCCCTGTTGTTGCCAGTGTGGTGGCCGTGATCTGATGGTGGTGGCCTAGCCAGCCCCCTCTCCTGGCCTGCCGACTCCAGATGGTGGCTGGGGAGGGTGCTGTGACATGCTGGGAGGCTGACATGGGCTGGGGGAGATCACAGTGGAATGCTCCTGGGGGGGGGGAGAGATCACATAACCATTCCCCCCTACTCCCCCGGTAGAGGCTTTCGTTATGTTTTTGGCGGCATAAGAGTTTACACATGGATTTTGAACTACATGGTGGTCTGGCATCTCTAAACCCAGTGTTGTTGAAGGGAGAAGTGTATTGTCTGTGCAGTTTGTTCTTTAATGTTACTACTTATTGAGTGGAGTCCTGTTGTGCAATTCTGTGTGTGTAAAGGTTGGCAATGTCATTATCTGCAGACTTTACTCTAAAAGTTTCCTATCCCTTTCACCATAGATTCTGAGGCTCTCTTGGGAATCCCTTTTAACTTGGGGAAGCCTTTGGGAGCCTTGGCATAAGGGACATGAGGCCTTTAACACCCCAGAATATCTGCCAGTGGTCCAGAGGCCCCCCAATGGCTTCCCCAGCTGGTACAGGCAGAGTGGTAGGAAACTTTAAATTGAAGATTAAGGTTCATGACCGATGACATCATAAGCTTTTTACACATTCAGAGTTGTGTAACAGGATTCGAGCTATTAGTTTTTAATTGTTTTTAACTATTTGTTATCTGCTTTTACACTGAAAAATGAAATCATGCATGCATTACATACATTACATTATATTAGGCATCCTTCAGTCTCGAAAGACTATGGTAACGTGCTCTGTATGGAGGACTTGGAACAGCATCTAGTGTGGCTGAGAAGGGCAATTCGAGAGTGACAATCCCTTCCACACTGCAGACAAATCCAATCTGTCCCCTATCCAGCTCCCTGATTTTGCTGCTTTCGTGACTGCCTCTTTGCCTCGGCCTGCTGGACAAGGGTCTCTTCAAATTGGGAGAGGCCATGATGCACTGCCTGCATCACTCAGATGAACACTCAGATGTCAGGGTTTCCCATCTGTTGAGATCCATTCCTAAGGCCTTCAGATCCCACTTGTAGATGTTCTTGTATCACAGCTTTGGTCTCCCTCTGGGGCGATTTCCCTGCACTAATTTTCCATACAGGAGATCTTTTGGAATCGGACCATCAGCCATTCTCGCGACATGCCCAAGCCAACGAAGACGTCACTGTTTGAGTAATGTATATATGCTAAAAATTCGAGCTCATTCTAGGACTCCTCTATTTGGAACTTTGCCCTGCCAGATGATACCAAAAATGTGTTGGAGGCAACGCATATGGAACGTGTTCAGCTTCCTCTCCTGCCGTGCACAAAGGGTCCAGAACTCACTGCAGTACAGGAGTGTGCTCAGGACACAGGCTCTATAGACCTGAATCTTGATATATGTCATCAGCTTCTTATTGAGCCATACTCTCTTTGTGAGTCTTGAGAACATGGTAGCTGCTTTCCCAATGCGTTTATCCAGCTCAACATCTAGTGAGAGGATGTCAGAGATTGTTGAGCCAAGGTACACAAAGTCATGAACAACCTCCAATTCTTGTGTGGAGATGGTAATAGAGGGAGGTGAGTCCACGCCCTGGTCCATGACTTGTGTTTTCTTCAGGCTGATTGTTAGTCCAATGTCTTGGCAGGACTTGCTAAAACGATTCATGAGTTGTTGGAGGTCTTCAGCAGAATGGGCAACAATGGCTGCATCATCTGTGAAGAGGAAGTCCTGTATGCATTTCAGTTGGACTTTGGTCCTCGTTCTCAATCTAGAGAGATTAAAGAGCTTTCCATCTGATCTAGTCCGGAGATAGACACCTTCTGTTGCAGTTCCAAAGTCATGCTTCAGCATGACAGCAAAAAAGATCCCAAAAAGGATTGGTGTGAGGACACAGCCCTGTTTCACTCCGCTTCGGAGGTCAAAGGGATCTGATGTTGAGCCGTCAAAAACTACAGTGCCTTTCATTCCCTCATGGAAGGACCTGATGATGTTAAGGAGTCGAGGTGGACATCCAATCTTGGGAAGTATTTTAAAAAGGCCATCCCTCCAACCAAATCAAAGGCCTTTGTGAGATCTATGAAGGCCACAAAGAGTGGCTGTTATTGTTCCCTGCATTTCTCCTGCAACTGTCTGAGGGAGAATACCATGTCAGTGGCGGATCTATTAGCTCGAAATCCACACTGTGATTCTGGATAGACTCTGTCTGCAAGCACCTGGAACCTCTTCAGCACAATACGGGCAAGCAGCTTCCCTACAACGCTGAGAGATGCCACAGTAGTTATTGCAGTCACCCCTGTCTCCTTTGTTCTTGTACAATGTGACGATGTTTGCATCCTTCATGTCCTGTGGTACTCCACCTTCCCTCCAACAAAGATGAAAGACTTCATACAGTTCGGTGATGATGATCTCTTTAGAGCACTTCAGCACTTCAACAGGGATGTTATCCTTTCCAGGTGCCTTGCCGGATACGAGGAAATTCAAAGCCGCTTTTATTTCTGCTAAGATTGGTTCACTGTCCAATTTTTCCAAGACAGGCAGATGCTCAATGTTATTTAATGCTTCTTCGGTTACTACATTCTCTCTGGAATATAGCTCAGAGTAGTGCTGCACCCAGTGGTCCATCTGCTGTGCTTGGTCCTGGATGATCACACCTGTAGCAGACTTCAAGGGAGCAGATTTCTTCTGTATTGGACCTAAAGCCTGCTTGATACTGTCATACATTCCTTTGATGTTACCTGTGTCTGCTGCTGTCTGTATCTGAGAGCAGAGCTGAAGCCAATAATTGTTGGAACATTTCCTGGCAGCCTGTTGGACTTGGCTATGAGCAGCTCGAAGAGCTTGCAAGTTGTACTCGCTAGGACAGGCTTTGTATGCTGCTAGAGCTCTCCTCTTATCCTCGATGGCTGGCATCAGCTCCTCCGACATGAAATTGTCATTACATGTCCCATGAAAAATGCTGGAGTGTATCAGGATGCCTTCCAGGTGCCTGTCTTTTGTACTGTGCTGTGCATATTTTATTTTATGTATTTAAAACATTTTTACTCCACCTTTCTCTATAAAGAACCCAAGGCGTATGTTGTGCTATAAATATTCGTTTCATTCTTTTCATACTTAGGAATTCTAGGTCTCGAAAAGGAACTAAGAGACTTTGAAAAAGAGAGTTGTTAATGCTGTGCAAAATCTCTATTTCCTAGGTTGTATTAAATCACAGGAGCTAGACCAGTTTCAAACCCTACAAATTACTCAGCCCTTATTTGTTGTGTGCAGCTTTTTTGGATCAGTTATGCACATCTATGAGCTTTGTGTCCTAATATGAAGCGGTTTAAACTGTTTTGTTAACTATTTGTGGAATTCGGCTCAACTGAAGCATGTTCTTATCATGAGTTCTTGGTCTTTGTCATCTTTTCCAGAGTTTAAGAAGTTCCTGCTCTATGCCCGCCAGATGGAGATTAGAGGCGTTGACATTGACAATCCATACTACAATTATATCAACTCTTTTACTGTGCCTGACATTGACAATGTTACTGTGGTTGACTATGATGCCATGGAACAGAGGATCTATTGGTCAGATGTCCGCACCCAAACCATTAAGCGGGCATTCATCAATGGGACGGGAGTGGAAACTGTTGTATCTGCAGGTAGGAACTAGCTGTTTCTCTGTTCTCTTCTTCTGTCATCAGCATTCTGTACCTTGCAATGACATGGTCCTATTTGACCCCAGTTAAATTTCTGTGAGATGAACAGTTCTTTTTCAGATGGATCGTCCCGATACTCTTTATTTTTCTCTCAATGACAGGGAACCCAATATTGTTCAACTCAGTTTCTTATTTTCCCCTAATCACGCTGATTAGAGCTGATGAAAATTGAAGTCCAACACAGTCTGGAGACCTGAGGGTCTCAGATCTGTGTTACCTCTTCTGCACCATAACCATAAAGATCTTGCAGCTTTAGAGGCATTTTCTTTGTCTTTTTTCTTTGTACTCTCTCTAGCCACATTTGTAAGATTCCCCACCTTCTTTGCCTTGCAGACCTTCCCAACGCCCATGGTCTAGCTGTAGACTGGGTCTCCAGGAACCTTTTCTGGACAAGCTATGATGCCAACAAGAAGCAAATCAACGTTGCTCGCCTAGATGGGTCGTTTAAGAATGCTGTGATTCAGGGGCTTGACAAGCCTCATTGCCTGGTTGTACATCCTCTCAAAGGGTGAGTCTTGGGGAGCCAGACAGCAGGAATGGAACTCTGTGTGGTTACAAAGAAGAGATAGAATGTGTTCATTTCCCCTTTCAGTTACCAAAAATTCGCATGAGATCTGAACCCTAAACAGTGGGAAATCTTAATATTTATGTGCTGAAACAAATGAATTAAGTTTTAAATGAGTGCTTTCAAGTGAACTTAGTGATCCACAAGGTCCCTTCTAGCTCTGCAGTTCTTCTTCGTGGCCTCTGTGAATACACACATATGGGTTTAGTCTGCGCCTGCGCTGACATTCTCGGAGCATTCTAGAGCTAAAAGTAACAATTTTATGGTGTGATCCCCCATGAGGCACAAGCTCCTCCCACCCAAGATTCCCCTCAGTTCCTTTTTTCCGCCGTGCTGTAAAGTTCTACAGAGCATAGAGCTATTTCCACAGGGTTTTTCCCCCCTTAGTTTATTGATCAATTCCCTCTAAATTGGATTCTTTCCCTTCTCAATTATCTAATCTATGATCCCCCGTGAGTTGTTTTCTTTTTTGCTTGCCAGCTATTTGGCTTACCCCCCTCCCCCGCACACACACACACTTCAACTGTTTGCTTCTTTTTCCTTTCCCGCCTTTTTCGGCCTACTCATTTTGACTCTCAGGCACATTAATGATTTTCTGCCTGAGTAAGCTACATCTTACCCAGATAGGTGCAGGCCGCAGTAGGGGACCCGACAATGCCAAGGAGTCCTTAAAATCTAAGTCTACATCAACAGAGGAATCCTCGCCAGAGGCTAGCGAATTTGCCTCTGAGGAGACGACGTGCCAGCTCTACCTGCACAGACTTCGGGATTGCCTGGTAGCCTCTCTGCTCCAACTGGCCATTTAGTGACTGCGCTACCATCCAGTCCGGCCGTGGCCCTTTTAGCCCTACATGAGGGCGGGCATTTGACGTTCCAGAGTTGGAGCTTAAGTCTCTCTATCTCATGAGGAGAAGAGAGTGAAAAGGAGGCATGTCTCACCACACCCTCTCTCTGAGCAACCATGAGAGAGACTGGTGATGGATGATTGTTTCAAGGGGCTTGTTCAAGGGACCCTGCAGGAGTTAGGGCTCTGTCGCCCTGTCCCTAGGAGAAGAAGGGCCTCCTGTTGCCCCGGTCACCTTCCCTGACTGTCAGTGATTCCTCCTGACATGGGAAGCGCCTCTGTGTGTGAGTGCCGCACACCAACCCTCCTTCGCGCGCCTGCTCATGTAGCTGCGACTTCTGGAGGGAGCTGCACACCGAGGCTGTAGATGTGCCAGCAACATATGGTAAGGCTTGGGTTTTCCCTTTGGGGATACAATGGGCCCCTTCAGCTCCTGCGGCTAGCCCTGCATGTCAGTGCTTTGCCTTGTCTGGGGTAACGCCCTTGGGTGTTTGGTGTATTGGGCCTGATTTATCAGAGGCCTTGTTCACGTGGCTGCTATTTCCAAAACCAGGTGCCGAGGTGAAAGCTTTCTGGCAGCACTTGACAGCCCTAGTTTGCCTCTGAAAGGGGGGGCTGCAACAACTCCCACCACTACCCCTGCTAGTCGGTGATATTCCTGCCTGGGGTAGCACCTGCTGGTGGCTGTTAATTTGGCACAAAACAGCCCTCTTTATCAATGGGCTCGCTCACAAAGTAGCCTGCGGCCCTGTCTCAGCTGCCAGTGCCCGCATAGGCTCATAAGGAAAGGACTCACAAGAGTCCACCCGAGAACCCTGCCGCTGTCTGGTAAGTCTGGATAATTTTCCTCAGGTAGGTCCTGTCACACTGACAAGGTTGCGTAGGACCAGTCCCTTTTGTTTGGGATAGGAGCTATGAGCTCTCAGCCACCATCACCATCCCACTCTACCTGGCATCGTTCTGAACCATGGGCTATGGAGTACTTTATGCCTCCACATGCGCTTTACAGATGTAGTGCTCCCTCAAACTCGGCTCCGGCATCATAATGTTTGGCGCCTTGATCAAACCTGCTGTTAACCCATTCAGGTTTGAGACTCACATGAGTCGCTGGGGGGTGGAAGAGTTTCCAACCAATCTTCCTACACCCCTCTCGGTTGTCACAGATGTTCACACTCCTTTACTGTCAACAGATGAGTTCTTTGGTCAGCGTTGTTATTTGTTTTTGGTCGCCGTGTAGCCACGTACTCCTCTGCCATGAGGGCTTATCACCACTTATGGAGTTTTGTTCTGCCCACCCTGCAGGTAGCTCATGTGCACGCTTACAGTTCAGGCCTTCCACATCACTGGGAGGCACTGTTGCAGGTGCATCACGAGCGCACTGCTGCTCGATACGCCTAAAAACCAGTGTCTAAGCAACTGACAGGTTAGGACCTGCCATTTGTTGGTGTATGGCTTTTTAGCCAGAAAAAGGTTGTTATTTTTGATAACCTGCTCAGGCTCTAGAAGGTGACACATTCATTGTGCTGTAACATCTGCAAGTGCCTGAAGATGTTCCCATCAGCCTATGGCATTCCAGGAACGTTAAAAGCCTCAACCCCAAAGTTACCAGCTGCCGCCCCTAGACATGTGGGGAGGCAGTGCCTTGACTGGCAGAAGTGCTGGTAGGACTGCAAACTGAGCGGGCTGTTTACTTCTCTGCTGTTGACCAGTCAGTCCGTTTGACTTCTTTCTATCGTAGCTACCAGCTTTGCCACTATCTTCGATGTACGTTGAATCCATTAGGATCTACCTCAACATGGAAAAAATTTTGTTCTTTTTCTCTACCATACAACACTTTGGCAGGAAAAGATGCTTTTCAAATTCCAATCCATCTCGTGTCAAGGCACATTATGATGGAGCGCGACCGGTCCTGGCTTCGAATCTGCCAATTCTGGACATAAGCTCGGATCTCACTCCTTAAACGAATCTCCCTCCAATATGATGCGATCCATTATCATCCTCTGTCACCTTCAGTGTGCTTCTTTTCATTTGCACAGCTCACTTCTCGGTTCACTGCATCCCGTCTATTGGGAATGGAGGAACCGCCTTTTCCAGACCCAGCCATCACTTAGCTGAGCACTTACACTAACTATGCTGAAGCTAATAAAGGATGCTTGCACCAAGCCATTTCCTATTAAAGATCTAGGAAGAATGTATCACAGGTACAAGGTACGAGGAAATGACATAGAAATTTTGGGATGACTCCAGTCCCATTTCTATCATCGTAGAACAAATTTATTCGAAACGAGAAATGATTACCATGAACCCTACTAATAAGAATACGGAAACATTGATGTCTTTGGCAGGGAGACTTATTCCCTTCATTCACTTCTGCTCCATGTGGCCAACTATCAATCACAATAGGCGCCTACCTGGAGCAATTTTGGTCTCAAATTCTACCTCTCTTGAAATCCATTAAGACAGAGCTTAGAAATTCTTGCTCTGAGACCACGACTCTAGCAAAACAACACAGGATTGCTGCTTGACATGCAAAGGGCTTCAACTAGTGTCGTATCCTTAGTATCTGTAGAAGGCTCACCTAGTCACGATCCACTGGCTCATCAAAGACACATAGGACAGAATTGAATGTCTTCCATTACATGGTACCAGTCTCTTCAGTCTTAGACTGGTGACACTAGAAATATTATTATTATTTACACAGAATAGGAAAACAGCTAAATTATATATGGGCCGACAGCCCTTTCATCCCTCTTTCAGTTCTACCCATAGTCCTTTCAATCATGTCTGGAGTTTCAGCCTCCCAGACATTTCGGTTCATACAAGAATGTCACCACATCTCTCAAGGTTACGTTATATAATTGTCTTTGTTCCCCTTTTGTCTATATCCTCCAGGAAGAGACCTCTGCCTCCTGGGCAAACATGCCATAATCCAAGTTCCTACATCTGGCTTATGCATGGCTTCTACTTCTGTGCTATTATATCCATAGAAAGGACGGAGGCATCCGTCCCATCCTTGGTCTCAGAAATCTTTTCATGTGTATTCTACCGTAAGTTTCAGATTCCAGTCTCAACACTATTATCTAATCAGTAATTCCTAAGGTTTCACTGCCATTCAATTTTTCAACATTCGCAAGGTCTTTCAGATGGTACAGGACATCAGTTTGATAATAACCTTCCCCTGCGAGATATGGACATCTACCTGTACTGGTACTATAGCATATGTTTTTCTAAAAAAAAAAAAAAAAAAAATTACTAGCAATCATCTCCCCAAATTCATTACCTCCACGGCTTCAGTGCTAAAACAATCCAAACTCAGCCTCGAACCACTCCAATAGTGGTATCTTTTCTTTTTGACCAACTAGAGGATCCCTAATCCAAGTAACTGCAAGTTCGGTTCTATCACCATTGGAAAGTATCGGCCTTCAATGTATTCACTGGGGTCCGTACGCCAACTGCAGGTTTTATTGCTCCTGTGCAGGTGCGGACGGAAACACTGTCGGGAACATATTCATATGGCAGTGGACAGGGAATTTGCCATAACTCTTCCCTCCGATACATTTCATTCTACGGAGAATCTTCCATCACCATCATTCCTAATCAAATGCGATCCAAATACCTCCTTGAGGTACTTGGTTCTAGTTCGCCTGTCTCAGATCGATATAGACAGATACATGTCAGTTCCCTCTGGTTTCTCACCTCCTAACTTCCATGAACTTGGCAACCTGGGAAATACTCCCACTTTGGCATCAGTGCTCGATCGAGCTCAAAAACCATGAACTCGATGTCGATGTGTAAATAAATAAATCTTTATTAAATATATTGAAACAAAGAGCTACCTTACCAACTTTCTTAGAAACTGTTGCCTACTTGGCTTTCTGTTTATGCTTTAAAATGTTATATATCTGCTATTGTTGCCCATTAACCAGATTATTCTGGTAGGTAGGACTTTTGTCTCACTCTAGGGTCAAACATCTTTTCACAGGACTCAGTACCACCCGTCCTCCATGTAAACGCATTGTTCCTCAATGGTCTATAGATTTCTAAATTCACTCATGTGCCTGCCATTCGAGCCCATTTTCTCTTCAAATGCCAAATTACTTACTTTGAACAGCCTTCCTAGTGGCTGTCATATCTGCCAAGGGAACACGCGAAATAGCTGGATTGTGATTCGATCCACCTGTTATTCAATTTTCCTGATAAAGTGACTTCCTACTTTAATGTCTCATTCCTGACGTCTTCGACTAATTTTCATGTTTATCTATGCTTCATCTTACCATCATTCTTCAGATCACCATCATCTCCTTTAGAGCACATGCTCCACAATATTTATGTAAGATGCTCACCAGCATTTTCTCTGGACACTACCAGAGCTTCTAAACAGATGACAGGCTCTTTTGATGCTTTCATTTTTTTCATTTCAAAAGTCCAGTTTCTTCCTATCCATTTCTAGATCGATGGTCCAGGCTGTATCTATGGCTTGCCAGCGGTCAGACGAGTCACCGTCTAATTAGCTTTAGCCTCGCTCCACGGAGTGCTGTCTACCTCGGCTGCATCCAGAGTAGAATCGAGACTCTCGACATCTACCGTGCACCAATATGATCCATGCCATCTACCTTTGCAGAGCAATACTGGCTACACGTAGGTACATGCAATACCACTGGATTTGGCAGAAATGTGATGCCATCCTTCCTACCGTGACGTCCCACCTGCCAATAAGTAAGCTTGCCAGTCACCCATATGTGTGTATTCACAGAGGCCACGAAGAAGAAAGAAAGGTTACTTACCTGTAACCATGGTTCTTCGAGTGGACCTCTGTGAATTCACACTACCCACCCATCCTCCCCTCTGTCGTCACGGGTATCTTATTGTTGTATAACTCTCATGCCCGGCGGACAAATTGCAGGAACTGAGGGGAATCTTGGGTGGGAGGAGCTTGTGCCTCATGGGGGATCACACCATAAAATTGTTACTTTTAGCTCTAGAATGCTCCGAGAATGTCAGCGCAGGCGCAGACTAAACCCATATGTGTGTATTCACAGAGGTCCACTCGAAGAACCATGGTTACAGGTAAGTAACCTTTCTTTCTAAGATTGTTGTTATATAATTTGTTTTCAGCTGATTTCTTAGAGTTTTCCAGGTAGAGAGTGCTCAGAAGTTGTGAACCATTGCCTTCTTTTGTGATTGTGGCTCTGGAACTCACATCTAGAATTAATTTGGACTTCTTTTTGCTTCATAATATGGTGAGAGTGCATTAGGGTGTTCCACTTGCATTGTTTGAAGAGGCCTGTTTTCTGATTGCAGTGTTCTGCAAGGTGCAAAAATACCACATGCCCAAGGAAGGGCTTGTGCATGCAGAATCAAGTATGTTCCATTTAAACTTTCATAAACAGAAAACACAAGATTGAGTAGAATCAAACTTAGAAAGAAAGAAAGAAAGAAAGAAAGAAAGAAAGAAAGAAAGAAAAACATACTTGACTTCTACTGAGGAGCAATAAATCCAGTGTTCCCTGAAAGGAAAAACATTGATTTCCCCCAAACGAGCCCAACCTACTGACTAACAGAGAACACTACTTCTGCTTGCGCAGCATTGTTCACTGGAAAAAAAAACATGAGGGTGGTGTTGTTTTGTTTTGTTTTGTTTTTTGCTTTTACTGTTTTTGTTGCCCTGCCAGATTTTTTTTAGAAAAAGAGCGCCCCAGGAGTCAGGGACCCTTGCAGAGGATAAACCTGCTGCAGGTTATGCTGCAGAATGACTTCTCTTAATGTGTTTCCTTCACACAGGAAGCTGTATTGGACAGATGGAGACAACATCAGCATTGCCAACATGGATGGCAGCAATCGCAGCCTACTCTTCACAAACCAAAAAGGGCCTGTTGGTAAGGAGTCAGTCCCACCTTGCTGCTGACACTTTGACCTCTGAGCCCTTTGGGAGAGACCAAGGATGTAGGTTCCCTTCATGCCACTGTACTGAGTGGAGGCAGAGCTCTGGAGTCCCCGGCCAGAGTTAACCGTGCCCATGTCCTGTTTCATGATGTAGCACCTGGCTCACTTGCGTCCAGGATTATCCGTAGGGATTAGAATAACCATAGAACAGCATAACCAGTTTTTTTCCCATTCTCCTGTGCTCCTAAAAAGATTTTATGCCCTTAAAAATAAATAATAATTAAGAGTCCTTATGCCCTTATATAATAGAAGGGAACCACCTTACATCACAAACACTCCTTCCTTATGCATTTGCTTCATTTCACTTGTAAAAGTGATGATTTAATTAACATTACATGGTATTTGGAAGCCAAGTGGAAATACGTACTTTTTACGATGGTGGTTTTGTAGCTGCTTGTCCTCTTTTTCCTTGAATGAATGGATATTCTCCTGCGGACACGAAGAATATGGCAGTGAAACACACATTCACAGTATAACTCTTGCAAATGTACATTAAAAGCTTGGCTTTTTGCAAGATTTCAACCAATAAATCCCTTGTATTGCTGGAAATTGCAATCTTTCTCTGAATCTTGAAGAAGTTTCTTTTCTCAAAGTTCTGTAAGCAAAAAATTCCATTGATATGGATAATATTAAATATACAGTATATTGAGAATGTAATATAACATATATACAGTGGTGCCTCGCTTAACGAGCGCACCGTATAACGATGAATTTGCATAGCGATCCATTTTTTGGGATCATTAATGCGAAGGCATACCAACGGTCGCAATGGGCAAAACTCGCATTGCGAAGATCTGTAAGCGTTTCACTTACCGATCTTCGCATTGCGACGTCGGGGGTTCAGCTGTTCGGTGGTTCCAAAATGGCTGCTGGACGACCCAAAATGGCCGCGTGCAGCATTTTTGCGCCCTGCCCTCACTTACCGAGGGCGTGAAAATGGCTGCCGCTATGGAGGAACATCGCTGAACGGTGAGTTTTGTGCCCATTTGGAACGCATTAAACAATGTTTAATGCGTTCCAATGGGTTTCCCCGTTCCGTTTAGCTATGTTTGGTAAGCATTAGTAAGAATTTCTTGCTAGTGATTGCACAGGGAGAGTTATTCACCAAGTTTGTAGAGAATTTCTTTCCCATTCATTCTGAGAACTGAATTTCCTTTCGAATATCATGGATTGTGCTTGTGGAAGCTCACTCTAGAATGTTGGGCTGCATCATGGGGTGGTGACAGGCGTCCATCCAACCACCAGCAGCAAACCTTGGTATTGTACAGCTACCTGGCTGGCTGTGGGCTGGGGTGGACCGCAGCCTGTCAACTAGTGCTCTCCTCCTACTGGTATGAAATAGGGATCCTGTTCTGATGTTTAAATTTTATTTTATTTAAAATATTTTTACCCTGCCTTTCTCCTTGAAGAGGACCCAAGGCGGCTTATAACATTGAAAGACAATACAGTGGTGCCTCAACCTACTCCCATAATCCGTTCCAGAAGATTGGCGTAACTCGAAATGGTCGTAAGTTGAAGCACCATTTCCCATAGGAATGCATTGGAATGTGATTAATTCATTCCAGAAGGGACCCCCCCCCCAAATAAAATAAAAATAAAACACTGTAAGCCCCATAGGAACGCGCTGGGGCTGGAAAAAAATTACCAAACCACCACCACCCCAAAAAATGCAAGCCCCATCAGAACCGTAGGGGCCAATTTTTTTTTACCAAAACCAAAAATACACAGCCAGCCCCATCGGAATGCCATGGGGCTGGGAACAAAAACACAAAAATACCCCCCCAGACACATACATACAGCCGGCCCGAACACAATGGGGCTGGGGGAAAAACACACCAAAACACAAAAAAACATAACAGCACAGAAACATAAACACCCCCCCCAAACCCAAACCCACCCTACAAAACAAAGTAAATGTACTTACTCAGGAGCAGAAAACAGCTCCAGGCAGTCCCAAGTCTCCTGCAACACACTCACTTTAACCCTTGGGGCGAAAGAGCTACAAAGAAGCAGCCTCTTCACCTACCAACTGTTAGCAAATTTGAATTCCTCACCTTTTCCCCCCTGCCTTTTTTCCAGTCGCAACTCAAAGCTCTGGCTGCAAGTCGAAGCAAAATTTTGCAGCCAGAGCTGGTCGCAACTCGAAATGGTCGTAAGTTGGGACGTTTGTAAGTCGAGGCACCACTGTATTTAAAATTGTTTTAAATTGAAAACAATGAGTATACAATGGTGGTTAAGAACATTAAAAGACAATGTTTAAACCTAAGAACAATGAATATAAAGAGGCTCCTTACATCATAAAAAGGCAATATTAAATCTAAGAACAAGGAGTATACAAACACAAATGGAATACCCACAGTGTGATCATCATAGTCATGCATGTGGTTCTGCCATGGAGAACTGCACATACTCTGCAGTTTTCAGAACCACATTGACAAAAGTGTGGGTGTTGGCATCAGTTTATGCTCATAAGCCTGTATGTAATATTTGCTGATCTGTGTCAGTGGTACTGTGGTATCTCCTCCAGGTTAGAATAACGATCTTTCGGTTTCAGGGCTCTCCATTGACTACCAGGAAAGCAAGCTGTACTGGATCAGCTCTGGCAACGGTACCATCAAGAGGTGCAACTTGGATGGCAGTGGCTTGGAAGTGTTAGAGACCATGAAGAACCAGTTGCGCAAAGCCACAGCCTTGGCTATCATGGGTAAGAGCCACTGAATAAGTCTTCTGATAAAATAAACACGTGTTAAAAACAGAAATAGCAGTAAAAACTCAAATCTAAAAACTTGACATTATTGTTTAAAATAAAAAATTAAAATAGTAGAATATTTAAAACAGGAAATGCATTTTAGTTAATTTTAATAAAATAAACATTTATAGCTCCAATAAAAGCCTGCTTGGAATAAAAACTATTACATGGCTCATTTAAATATTTTTTTATTCTTCTGTTTTCCTAAGACTAGCCACTTTGACCTCAAAGAAGGCAACCCTCTGTGTCACAAACTGATTACACTTTTTAAAAAGAAATTCGGTTTGTTCTTGACCTTCCACTCTCTCGCATGTGGTCAAGAAATGGGAAGAAATAATGTTCTCCATTGCTGGACTATAAATATCAGTATCGTAAATAGTTTGCCCTACTATTGCAAAATCTGTCTTGTGCTGCAATGCCCTGAATTCTTCCTTGTTGCCTCATTGTGTCTGTTTGCTAAGACCAAAGACGAGTAAAAGCTTTTATATACAGCCTTGGAAAAAAATAAGTCTTTTTCCCCCTGAAATTGGTTTTCACCCTTGTTGATCGTTTCGTACATTGCACAAAGGAGAGGTCAACTATGTCTAACTGTGCTCTGATGTCTCATATTCTTTGTTAGAAAGCATTTCTCATACTGAAAATAGACACGTTTACAGTCTCCATACTAAGACCTAACTTTGAAAGCAGCATTAAGAAGGAAAACAAATAAGATTCCTTGGAAGTGTTCTGCATCTGTTAGCTTAGACATATCTTGGGAAGCCTGACATCACTCATTTGAACTATTTTTGTTTAGTAATTACGGTAACTATCCTGAGATGGCAGAGAGCTGACAGATACAAAACTATGTAAAATGAAGATTTCTTTGTGACACTATGTAAAATTATCAAGCTATTACATTACTCTTTTCTCTTCACCACATCATTACAGTTGGATAAAAATATAACAAAACACTCATAGATTTTTCACACCCCTTATGAAAAAATGGATATGTGTCCAATTAAAAAAAAACAACTAACTGCCGCAAGATTTTTCACTCCTTTTGAGAGGGAAAAGATGAGTTCTTTTTTCATCACCATTTATTATTAGTCCCCCAAAAAAAGTGCTTCTGAACCACAAACTTTGAATTTTGCATTAGAAGACTGTATTTTGTGTGTAAACCACTTTTGCAAATGCTTCACAAAAGAAGTCCCAAACTATGAAAAATTAACCAAAATTCTTGTAATCTCATCTGTAGTAGGGAGGAAACATTTGAATTTTTTTGTTCACACCTGGGAAAATAAAACAAGCGAAGACCTCCCCCACCCACACAGTTGGGTAATCACTCTGAAATTAAAAAATGCATTGATGCTGCCTTTTCACTAGGAAAGGAAGCAATATTTATATCAATATGTATGCAATACCTTATAGTTTCTCTAGTTTTACTATAATCTTGATTTTTTTCTCTTGTCTTCAACTTTATGTCTGATGTTCTTAAAACAGAGAACCTAGTATTCTTAGAGTCTAGGAGTTTATGGTTCTATTAAAACAAACATTTGCAATGTTTAAAGGTACATTAAATTACCGTATTTGTAATCATTGCCTGGATAAACTGCTTTACATTTAATATACCAAGCATAATGAATTGAGAAGAATAACGTTATACAGGATGCATTTTACATTGCTAAAGTAATAAAGTGATTTAAAGTGATTTAAAGGGTGCTAAAAATACACGCTGCATATTTTCTATGACTGTCCCGGGAAAAATTTGGGACAGGGGTGGTTTTCATGGTATCAGCATTTCTGGGAATTTTGTACTTGAATTTTAATAGATGGTTTTCTTCAAATTAAAATGCTACACATTAATATCTTTCCTCAGGTTTTCTAATGAGAAAGGACTCCACAGACTCTTTTGAGGCTTTAATTTGCATAATTAATTTATTGTGTTATTTCTCTTAAAACTGGAAGGACGACATTGGTGCTATCCAAGATGTTATGAAATTCGAATAGCTGTCTTTATACCGATGATTACTTACAAAGACAGCTATTTAAGGTTATTTGTATGACTTTCTAGTATAGTTTTAGCATGGGAGTCTATTTTCTTTCTTTCTGTTTCTTTTTTCATTTCCTTTTTTGACAACACAAAAAGCAAAGAGCAAGCACCACCAAGTGTGAGCCTCTGTTTTGTGCAGCAGTTTCAGGGAACTGCCTGGTGAACCAGAAGTCTGGATTGAGGTCTGAGCAGCCCAAAAGCCTTTCTGGTCCTGTACTCCAGAAGTAGAGAAAGCGTGGCTGTCCTGCCTGATGAGCCCCATGGTTTCTGTCCACTGGTAATGCTGTAGGGGCCGATGGCATTTGGAATCCAACATCATCTCTGGATGATCTCTGTATTCAAGTATCATCTGAAACCAAAGAGGGAAATAAATGTCATCTTAAAGTAAAACAGTGTGATTTAAAACAAACAAAAACTCCCTTTCTCTGCCATTTTAGCAAACTAGCTAGTGAATTTCAGTAAAATCTGTCTTTTCTAAAAAAAAAGCTGTGTGCTCATTACCCTCCAAACTATTATTTTAGAGATAAAATTTGGTAGATTAAACTGCACTTGATTAATCAATCTTCTTTAATGAGGTGGCAGCCATAATTGTTTTTCCCCAGCATTTGGCACACAGAAGATTTGTCTCTCTCTTTGTGGATCTTCCGTTTAGCCATCACTTACATTGTTTTCATCAATTATGTGCCACCAAATTAGTACTGTCCTCTGGGCAGTTGACAATCAAAGATCATAAAAAGAGGCAGCATGAGTCCTAAAATTCAAACAGAAAAACATTGGCTCAGAGTCCAAATCTGAATAAATGAAAGTTAAAACCAACACAGCAAAACGTTAGTCCAGGAGTTGATGAGTTGAAATTGAAATAAGCCATTGTCTTTAGACCAGAGATTCTGAGAAATGTTATGATCCTTAGTGATATTTTGCAGTGGTTGCTGCAAACCCTAGAGGGTCAGGAGTGTCATCTCTGTTCCCTCACACATCTGGAAATTCCTGTCTGTTCTAGGTGATAAGTTATGGTGGGCTGACCAAGCCTCAGAAAAAGTGGGCACCTGCAATAAGAAGGATGGGACAGAAGCCACTGTGCTGCGCAACAGCACCACCCTAGTGATGCACATGAAGATCTATGATGAGAGCATCCAGCAGCATGGTGAGCTATTCGGTGCGCTGGCTATAATGAGTAGCTGTGAGTTGCAGGTGCTTATGGGAAGAGGAGGGCATATAGTAACATCATAGGAAAGCTTGGATGATTGTTTCCGCTTGTGAACCACAATATGGTTTGATACCTTTGCATCTGGGATGGCATTTTGATGGATGGAAGTTTGTGAATTGAGGCCCCCAAACCTATCAGAGACTATGGACAACCTCTGCTGCCATGACCAGATTTCAGTGGCATGAGAGCAAGGGGGGGGGGGGACACTTTAAAACAAACTCTTTGTTCTCGAGACACCTTGATTTATACTGAAGATATACCTGTTGCCCTGTCTGCATTGGCCAGCAAAATCTGGCAGCTGTGGAATTATTGCAGGAGCTGCAAAAATAGTCAGAAGCATCTGTGGTCTGTATACCTCATATCAGGCCCTATTGTAAGGCTGTTTGATTAGGATTAGGCAGTATCAACTTCCTAGCAGATTCCAAAGAAGCTGGGCCTGCTAGAATTTTTGCCATCATAACTATTTGTTAATACCACGCAAGGTTCATGGTACACATATCTTCTTGCTGGTCCATACAGTCCATCCCCTGCCCTGTGATCTTTGCAGATTTGGTGCTGAAACTGAGTGGTTATACTGTATCAGGGATTACGAGGCAGAACAAAACCGAAACTGTCTGATTCTGCATCCATTTTCATGATTGAACCTTGGTTGTTGCAGGTACCAACCCTTGCAGTGTGAACAATGGTGACTGCTCTCAGCTGTGCCTCCCAACCTCAGAGACAACTCGATCCTGCATGTGTACAGCCGGCTACAGCCTAAAAAGTGGCCAGCAGTCCTGTGAAGGTGAATAGTTGTCCATGGGCTCGCATATGCTTTGTGGAACGTTGCCTGCACCTGTTGTGACACACATCTGGAGATCTGTGTTGCTCTCCATACCTGCACAATGCGTCATAGCTTCAGTTGGTGGCTTACGAATGTTGAAAGCAGTTAGTCCTGGCACTACAGGTGCTCTTGATTTGGTGCAGATAATGGAATTGTCTGTAGATTATGTGGTAGCAAAATTGGTTACCATAGGAGTCTCACTGCCCAGTGGTTAAACTGCAGTACTACGTCAAGACTTTGCTCTCGACCTGAGTTTCATCCCAGTGGGCTGAGGTAGCCTGCTCAAAGTTGATTCATCCTTCCAAGGCTCGTAAACTGAGTACTCAGCTTGCTGGGGGGAGCAATGTGTAGCCTGCGTAATGCAATTGTAGATCCCCCAGAGAGTGTTTCAAGCTCTGTGGGGTAGTGTAGTGGCTTGGCTTTACTGAAACCCCATTTATGCATCCAACTTGACTCTCTCTATCTGAGATATTTGTGGCAAGGTAGCTGTGTCAGTGTGTTGTGACAGAAAGAAACCCAAAGGTGTCCTGAGACACCTTTTGGCTTGCTTGAATTATGCTGCTAAATTTATGTTTTGTCTCCTTCCATGTTGGACATTGAAAAAAAGTCTATGTGCACCTCAGAAACTTTCTAGGCAAAACCGCTGCGTACTGGCTGGTTTTGGCATTACTAAGTTAATATGTGCAAAATGCAACATACAAGTGGTATTATCCATTGCTGATTAGAAGAAATGAAGCTGCCTTACACTGCATCAGAAGTCCTATACTCAGTCCTCCTTATCAATCATTGCTTCTGCAGAACCCGACACCTGTTTGAGCTCCATTTAGCAAGACTTAAACGTTGGAATTCTCCATGCAAAGACATGTCAGGCACCAAACTATACAGCCCTGCCCATTTTCCTTTTGAACTTACGCAGAGTTAGAACTTTGCCTGTTCCATACCTTTTGAACATGGCCTATATGTCCCGACATCCGTGAACTTTGGTCATGCTGTTGGAGGCGAGGGGGAGTTACAGGCCAAATCGGGTGCGAGGGGCGGGTGGGACCCAGATGGGTGAAGGCTGGTCAACTCTGAGTGGCAGTAATGGCAATGTTCATCTACACACAACGAGGACCATGTGTTACTCATTCCTCATGCAACACATGGACTTTGCTACTGGGTTTTGTCCCATTTCAAGTGCTTTGATTTCACACACTCTTTTTTTCCATACAGGTGTTGGCTCTTTCCTTCTCTATTCAGTGCATGAGGGTATCCGAGGCATCCCGCTGGATCCCAATGACAAGTCTGATGCACTGGTGCCAGTCTCTGGAACTTCACTGGCAGTGGGCATCGATTTCCATGCTGGTAGGTGTTGAATACATGGAATGGGTTAGCCCTGTGAGTTCTTTAGAAGCAGAGGGATAGAAAGACAACTCCTCCATGAAGGCCATTTTGGGTACTGAAGTCGAAGGGTATCTGTAGAGCCATGTTTGGGCTCTGCCTGTTTGTTTGGTGTGGATGCTGTCTGTCCAAGCTGAGCTTGAGCAGTCTTATGCAGCTGAGTAGCATTTTCTCAGCTAAGAGATAAGCAGCTAAAGGAGGCAGTATTCTGAGCAGGAGCACAGCGAGAGGGGACTAGATTATATTAGGTTGATGTCCCCTGGTCAGCTGATGCCAGCCATGACCCTCCAAGGAAGAAAGTTACACCTAATTAGATGTCATATCTAGGTCATGTCACAAGGAACTGTATTAGATATGATTCTTGGCTGGGGGGGGGGGGGCTGCAGCCCAGTTGGCCACTGTTTCATGTTAGAATAGCACTCTAAGCAAATATGGCTGTACTATGCTGGCATTCACATTCGTTTAGGACCTTTCACTAAGACAGGATTCTGCCAAAAATAAAACTGAAAATGATACAAGTAAATGCTTAGGAAGAAGGTTTTTCTTGGTGGCAGTCTTTGAGCAGCCATCCTTATTCAGAATCTTAGAACAGAACAGAAGCTAATGTGGCATCAACATTATTCAACATTGATTGAAAGACACTAGAGATGGTTTTAGAATGGCATATATAATGAAAGCCTGGTGCTACAGTGAGTCAGAAGTGTTGCTAGCGGTCATTCTACTGATGCTGAGAGTTAGAATGTTCTTGTGTCATGACACACTGAGTTTCTGTGCCTTTCCTCTATTTGTCCTGCTGATCTAACCAGGTGGTGCCACCGACGTTTAGTGAATCTATTTTTAGGTTTTCATTATTTTGGAAAAAGAATTTTGTTTCTTTTTGTTGTTTCAAGTGACCTTGTGAAAGCTGGGATGGGAACAGGCAGGCTGCTTATGAGCATAATGGATGCTGGTTGTCATTGTTGCAGGAGGCTTCAGTTCTCCTGAAGTCATACTGTATGTCATCACCCTGAACTCCTTGGTGTAAATGAGCTTCTTTTCCTTTCACAGCCAATGACACCATCTATTGGGTGGACATGGGCCTGAGTACCATAAGTCGGGCCAAACGGGACCAGACCTGGAGAGAGGATGTAGTGACCAATGGCATTGGCCGGGTGGAAGGCATTGCTGTCGATTGGATCGCAGGTAAGGTGGTGTGGAGTTGGAATCACTCTGAAATAATGGTGCAGGAAGGGAGAGATGAAGAAATAATGAAGTAACAATTCTTTTCATCTCTTTCCTTCAGGAAACATCTATTGGACAGACCAGGGTTTTGATGTCATTGAGGTGGCCAGGCTCAATGGTTCATTTCGCTATGTAGTGATCTCACAGGGCCTAGACAAGCCACGTGCCATCACTGTGCACCCAGAGAAGGGGTAAGAGTCGATTATAAGGAATGGGAATTGTTAGACTGTGAGGCCAATTACTGTGACAAGAACAAGCTGAGGGTGTGCATTTCTTGGAGGCACCTAGAGGCTGATAGCTTGGAACAGGGAGAAGACAAGTCTCCTAGGTACTGGTGGTAGATCTTGCACAGATGCTGGATCCATTTAGTTTGTTCCCAGTTCCAGGAAGGGTGTCTGGTTGAGTTGTCACTGCCCATGTGTATCTATAGCTTCATTCCTTCAGTCTATTCTGAGTGATACCAAGCAATATTGAATTCCAGTCTGCAGTGTGTTGGTCTATGATGATCCCAACTGTTTGTTAGTGTGGTCCTCTAATAGTGGACATGGAGACCCACTGTGGCACAGTGGTTAAGATGTTGGACAAGAACCAAGGAGATCCAGTCTCAACTCCTTACTCAGCAATGACATTCCCTGGGTGACATCAGACTATAGTAGCCTAAGCTTCTTTGCAGAGTTTTTCTGGGAAATAAATAGAGAGGGAGGAGAGCCCTCTTCTGCTGAGCTCCTTGGAGGAAAAAGACAATAAAATTCTGAATAAGAAACACCAACAGAAACAGATTGAACTGCTCAGCTAAAGAGGTGACCCACTTTCTGTTATGGCAGTGGCTTGTTTCCTCTTTTTCAGGTATCTCTTTTGGACAGAGTGGGGCCAGTATCCTCGCATTGAGCGTTCCCGGTTGGATGGGACAGAGCGTGTGGTCCTTATCAACACCAGCATCAGCTGGCCTAACGGGATCTCTGTTGACTATGAGGTATGGCTCAGAGGCCTATACTGTAGTAAAGAAGTGATGGGGAACAGGAGGTGTCAGAGAGGGCAGTTTCTTCTGAAACAAAAGGGAGTGTGCCAGGGGACAATGCAGGGGGCTCTGGTATTCTATTTTTGCCAGTCCAGGGTTGTCTTGTGTATCATTGTGTCCTTGGAGTCATGTTAGACAAATAAGACTCTGTTACCTACAAATCTACTTTATATCCCCAATTGTATATCGTCAATACAGACAATTCTATATACATTGTGCAAATCAGGCAACTTCTTTTTTTTGTACAGTCTACATTTCCTGGTCTCCTAAAGATTAGGATCTTAGAGGAGCATTACAAGCCTTAGAAATTCAGTATCTCATTTTTTTATGAGGGCTGGTTGCGGCCTGGAGGACACTGAATCCTGTGTAAGGATGAAAAGCTTCCAAGGGTGGATAGACTCTCCCACTAAAATGGGGGCAGAGTTGTGTAAACGGCTCTCTTCTTTTGAGAGCAATTGCCATCCACATAACAACAGCAACAACAAGATCAACTAGAATGCAGAAAGTTGAGGTATTTAATCATAATGTTTATTTTTCCATCATGGCCTTCTCGTATCATACATGTGGGTTCTGTGCTTTGGGGAGGTAATCACAAGTCATATGCCCACTTACTCTCAGTTTGCTGTGGCAGGACTTAGTATACATTTGATGGTCCTTGATTGCCCCATATCTAATCGAAATTCATGTTAGGACCTGGGTTTAATATATAATTTGCATTAATGGCATGCCACCCTGATCTCTCTCTCTCTCTCTCTCTCTCTGTCCAGGATGGGAAACTTTACTGGTGTGATGCCCGAACAGATAAAATAGAACGTATAGACCTAGAGACGGGTGACAAGAGGGAGGTGGTCCTATCCACTAACAACATGGACATGTTTTCCGTATCGGTCTTTGAGGACTATGTCTACTGGAGTGACAGGTCTGTGTCATGGTACTTCCAAGAGCTAAGCCAACTGCAACAGACAAATGCCTGGACCATGTATGGAAGGGTTTTGCAACAGCTGTATTATTACTTTTATTTCTCAGACAGAGTTTATCTCACCAGATAGTTTTATGTCTTTTGCTGGGCTTTGTAAATGGGATATATGTTCAGTCTTTCGAAGGACTGAATTGAGAAGTATTTAATTCTGAAACCATGCTGAGGTTAATGGGTATACAGTGGTGCCTCGACTTACAAACTTAACTGGTTCAGGAAGATGGGCATAAGTCAAAATGGTCGTAAGTCAAAGCACCATTTCCCATTGGAATGCATTGAAATGCAATTAATCTGTTCCAGCCAAAGAGAAAAATCACTAAAAAATTAATCCCTTCAAGACTCATTGGAAACGCAATTAATCCCTTCCAGCCGAAGAGGGGGGGGGAGAGAAAAGCAATCAACCATGCAAGACCCATTGCAAATGCAAACAAGAGAAAGCAAAAAGCAATCAAGCAGAGTGTGTAAGATCCGAAATGGGGGGGGGGACTAAAAAGCAAACAAACCCCCCAAGACCCATCGGAAATGGGGGGAATCCAAAAAGCAAGGAAATCCCCCAAGACCATCGGAGATGGGGGAACAAAAAACAAACAAAGCCCACAAGACCCATCACAGCACAGAAACATAACCCTCCCCCAGCTCAAAACCATACTACAAAAATACCCAGAACAGTTTTTTAAAACCAGAAAACCTTACTTTACAAGGCAGCCTGAAGCCTCCCTGCAAACACACACATATGCTCTCAGAAGCAGAAGGAGACAGTCCCAAGCCACCTACAGTTAGAAATTTGAATTTCCCGCCTTTTTCCCCTGTCTTTTTTGTTCCTAAGTGGAAGCTCAGGTTGCAAGTAGAAGCAAAATTTTGCAGCTGGACCTGGTCATAACTCAAAATGGTCATAAGTAGGGCCGTTCATAAGTCGAGGCACCAGGTAGCTATACGTTTGAGGCTCTGTCAAGGTGGAAATGTGTGTTAGGATAATTTATAATAATAATGATATGCTGTCAAGTTGATTCTAGCTTATGACAACCTTTCCAGGGTTTTTTAGGTATAAAGTACTTAGACGTGATGTACCAGTCTCTCTTTCTGATAATACCCTGGGACCATGCAACTTTGTCAGGACTGCATAGCTGGCAGAGTGCATAACCCCATCAGCCATTACATGGACTGAATGATCGTGCCTGGCCCCCTCTGCTGAGAGTCACAGTGGGGGTTCAGACTCCCAGAACCTGGATCCACAGCCCAGAGATGCCAACCCACTAAGCTATAACAGCTCTAATGTTTTAATAGCAACAGAGAATTCCACATTACAACTCCAATATACTTCATGTAGCTTTGTGTCCTTTAAAAAAAAAAACATCCAAAGAGAAATATCAGCCCAATATGGAATTTGGACCTTAAGGTCCATCTGCATGACTGCCTGTGTGTTGTACTGTAAAGAAGACTACTAAACTGTTGGAGCCATGGCTTCAAGACCATCATAGCTAGATATCTGCAATACAGCATATGTTATAATTTAACTTGATTTAAATCTGTGTACATGTTAAGAATCTCCTCTTTAATCAGGAGGCAGCAGTCTTCCCTAACCAGCACATAGTTCATGCAGCTGATACAGTGTGGTTGCTCGTGGGCTAGTAGTTTGAAGGATAGTGTGATAAGGCCACCTCTTTCCACCCACAAGCCTTCTCCCATAAGAGAGCAGGAAAACCTCTTCGTCATCAGGGCACCCTTTACTTGAAGGTTTGTGTGTCCAGCTGAAAGTTTACCCACGTAAAATTGATCAGTTTCCTAGTCCATAATATTTAATTTTGAATTAATGTATATGTTTGCCTAATTAAGATTAATAGGTATTCATGTCTCCTGTCTCAGGCTGTTCTTTCTAGTCTGCATTTAATGGTGCCACCTCTATGCAAAGGCTGTGGTACTTGGCATGTTCACACGCTTGTTTCTGTCTCTGTTTAGGACTCACGCAAACGGATCCATTAAGAGAGGCAGCAAGGACAATGCCTCAGAAATTGTGTCTTTGCGCACAGGAATAGGTGTGCAACTGAAGGATATTAAGGTGTTCAACAGGGCCAGGCAAAAGGGTATGTACAGAAGTGGCACTAGCAGTAATGTAGTTAGGGATGAGGGGACTAGCTGAGAAGAAAGTGGCTGCTCTCCACTTCACGGTTGGGCCAGCCATGCTCGTAGAAGAAGGTTGGAAACCAGCCTCATAAGAATTGTTTAGATTTCCCCTTTCCTGCCTCCCTTGTTCAGGAACCAACGTTTGTGCTCAGAACAATGGTGGATGTGAACAATTGTGTCTGTACCGGGGAGGAGGTCAACGGACATGCGCGTGCGCCCATGGCATGCTCTCGGAGGACAGCGTGAGTTGCCGTGACTATGACGGGTACCTGCTCTACTCAGAACGCACGATCCTCAAGAGTATCCACTTGTCGGATGAAAACAACCTCAACGCACCCATCAAACCGTTTGAAGACAACGAGCACATGAAAAACGTCATTGCCTTGGCCTTTGACTACCGCCATGGCAGCAAGGGCAGCAACCGTATCTTCTATAGTGACATTCACTTTGGCAACATCCAGCAAATAAATGATGATGGAAGCGGGCGGAAGACTATCGTTGAGAGTGAGTGCTTTAGACGTCCTTCCCTCTTTTCTCTCTTTTCTTCCTGGATTGCTTCCTTTTGGGTAATGTGTGAAAAAGAGCATTCCTAATGCTGCAAGCTGTAGAAAAAACAAATTCATTGAGTGTACATCAGGGGACTATTCCGACAATAGCAATTTTAGGTGGGCGGACTTATTTTGATAGAGGAATCCAGAAGACAAGGAGATGTCATGTTCCCAGTGCTCTTGGATTCAAGTGTCTTGGATGGTTAGAAACTAGAGTTCTTCTGAAGTCTGTGATATCGGAGGAGTGCTGTTGGCCTCTGGCACTGAGTGTTGGTCTTCTGGTGGAGCTGGCTCTGTACAGGAAATCACCCAGTTCTTCTCTGATGATGGAAAGAGACCTGAAGCGAACAAGTTCCTGCCATTAAGCTGGGGAGAGGGTGCCCTGATGGCAGTTTCCATCTAGGTTAGATGTGTAGATGCTGTTTTTCCCTAATCACAGCTGAAACTGGATTGAGATTGCCTTGGCTACAGGGAGGAAGCCAAGTGACAGTTCAACCATAGGAGAAGACAATTCCTTTGGTTGGGTTCCCAGAGTGTGCACTGTAGTGCCCTACAGCTCTTCCAGCACCCCACAGCTCCCTGGTATGCCGCCAAACCAGCCAGGAGCAACACGGAAATTTCTCTCTGTTTTTTTTTCCTGCCACCGGTAGTAGTGGTGCTACTCTTCCGGCTCCAGTTCTGGCTCTTTTGGGCTTCTTGGCTTTCTGCCCCCCCCCACTCCTCATCACTCCTCCTGCTCTGCCGCTGCGCAGGGGGAACCACAGATCCAAAAAGGTTGGGAGCCACTGCCTTAGGGTAAAGAATTCACACTATGAGAACACAACTTTCTACCCTTTATCTTCTCTCTCCAGTTTGTAGAACATGCAAAAACTGGCTTTCTAGGAGCTGGGAAACCAATTTTAAGGGGGGAAAATATTGGTTCCTAGACTCTTGAGGAATGGTGTGGGTGGCTACAGATGGAACAGGGTGTTAAAGAAAAGACGTTACTCTGTCTGCTGTGGGGGAATAGGGCAACTGGGAACATAAGCCGGTGTCTGTCAAGGTGGGTGGAGGCATCCATAATTGAATGATGCGAGTGTTTATGTGATTGTACATAGTTGAAATGTTCTCTGTGCACCCTGAAGAAGGAGGCCTTCCTGATACATTGGCCTTTACCTCCTGGAAGCAGCCGCCAGTGTGGCAGTGGTGACAGAACAGTAGTTCAGACAAGGAGTGTGGAGGGGCCCCAATCTATAGTGTCACACTCCTAAATCAGCCTAACAGTGGCTTCCCTAAATTAGACAACAGCTTTCTGGAATTTCTTTTAGGGAGTCTCAGAAGAAATTCTGAGGTTATGGCTGAGCCAACCAGCTTTGATCACAAGACAGTAGATGCTGGGCAACATTATGAATCGTATTAAAGTTGTTAAACATGCATAATATTACAATTTAGACTGGACTTTTCCCATTAAAAAATGTCATCAGATGAGAAGGGTGTAAAGTTAGGTGATTTACCATTACGTCTTACATAGGGTAGGGACGTGATGGGGCTGCGGGTTAAACCGCAGAAACCTCTGTGCTGTAAGGTCAGAAGCAGTCGTAAGATCGAATCCACGCAACCAAGTGAGCTCCTGTCGCTTGTCCCAGATCGTGCCAACCTAGCCATTCGAAAGCATGTAAAAATGTGAGTAGATAAATAGGTATCACCTCGGTGGGAAGGTAATGGCATTCTGTGTCTAGTCATGCTGGCCACGTGACCACGGAAATGGTCTTAGGACAAACGCTGGATCTACGGCTTGGAAACGGGGATGAGTGCCGCACCCTAGAACCTTTACCTTTACCTTACATAGGGTATTTCAAAGTAAGGCCTTGAGCAGATGACCATTGAAATTCTGGAAGAACAGGTTTGGGGACAGCCAGGAATTCCTGTATGTGCCATTTCAGAAGTGTCAAAGTAAAAGAGCCGTCATAGTAAAGCTGGGCAATCTTTGTTTAGATTTAATTATTAGGAAGAAATAATTGCAAAAATATAAATATTCCTTGTATCTTTCTGAGCATCTCTTCCCAAAGCTTCCTTCTTCTCTTCCCTTTGATTAATGTCCACTGGTGCATCTGGAGCTGTGAACAGAGTCACATCAGCCAAGTGACTTCATGAAACGTTACAATTTTTCTAACCCAAAGGTTTTGACTTTGCAATAATAGGTATCTGTGGCATTTATTGTCTAAACTTCTTCTTTTTTTCATTTTTAAAGTATTTATTTGAGGACAAAAAGTAAAGGGGAATAGGTAAGAGGGAAAAAAGGTTAGGGGGGATAGGAGAACACAAAGTATGCCATCATCCGATCAGTTCATATTACAATTACTTTTTCACAGTTTGATTCCCCTCCTGCTTTCATCGTATCATTTAATTTTAGTTTGATTCTATGTTATTCCAACACTATCTGATAACTGCAGCCATTTATACAATACATCCCATCATTCAGTTTCCTTTTGAATTGAACAATCTTTCAGCCCATCTGACATTTTTTCCACTTCCCATATTTTCACAATAAGAATCTCTTGTTTCAGTATCTCTACTTCCCTGAGATTTTTAACATAATGCTTTTTAATTTTAGAAGCTGCATAGGTCACTGGATATCTCTCTATCCCATTTATGTTGCCTGGTGTCATGCCTAATAAAGAAGGTTCTAAAGTTTGTACAGCTTCATTTCGGTTTTGTTTGGTATCTACTGTCCCCTCTTTTGTCACTTTCATCAAATCCTCTATTTTGCTAAGGCCTTCATTCACTTGCTGAAACCCTGTTATTATTATCTTTTGCATAGTAATCTGCCATTCCTTTTCTATTTCTTGTACCACTATTCCAAAACTTTGGGCTTGAACAGACCCAGTCTCCATTTGTTGTCTTAAATTTTGGGGGGCCAGCTCAGGCTTTGGGGTTTGTATAGATAATACTATACCCTTAACCACAATGCTCACCCCTTAGATATCCTTCAACAGTTTCCACAATTTTATCAACACTCCAAACCCCTCATCATAAACCTCCCCTTAAATCTCCCTCCAATCTTTATTCAAATATTATAATATTATAGTATAAAAATCAGCTTTTAACCCAGCAAATTCAGAATCAAATAGAACCGTGTCACAATTATTTCTTCTTCTCCCGAGTTCAGCAAGCTTCTATTCTCAAACTCCCGACAGTCCGACAAGCAAAAGAACAATCACAGAGTCCCAAACTGTTCAGTAATTGTCCTTATGATCTTTCCGTTAACCCCTAGATAGTCCTTAGTCCAGTCGACCACGTCAGCTCCTTCTTCTCCAGAAAACCACCAAATTCTGTTATTAACAGTTCACCAAGTCCAGAAAGGGCAAAGAGAAATACGTCCAAGCTAAACTGTGTTCACAAAACTCAAGTCTCTTAAATCCTATCAGATGGTGTTATCATCTGGGATTCTTTTCCAGAAACATAAGAATTATTTTTCCGTCTCACTCTCTCGGCTTTGAAATCAGCCTGCTATATGAAGAGTTCACTTGAGTAGGAGATTTACTTTTACTTTTGAAATAGACTGATAAGATAGGCTCGCCGCTGCTTTTCTTCTTTCACCCGATTATTTTCAGTTTAATGAGGCTGTTTCATAAATCAGAGGCTTTGGCTTACTTAGTTGTTATATATTTTATGCTGATATTGGTTGTTCTCTTCTCCCCTGGTTAAGGGTTACTCATGGTTCAGTGCCGGTAAATATGGCTCCCCGTCTCCGGTCCGTGCACAGTGATTTCTTCAGAGGGAAGAAGTCAGGGTCTGCCTCCCATTCTTCTCCTTCTGCTGCTCACTATCTGCTTCAGAGAGACTTCTCCTAGTCTCTCCTTCGATCCCCATTTCAAAAGGGGGATCCCAGACCGGACGGTTCCAGTTTTTCCAGAGAGAGCTCTTCTCTGGAGTTACTGGCAGCACTGCAACAAAGCCCCGCCTCCCTTTTGTCTTAACTTCTTGACAATTTGATGTGTAAACAGAATGGGATGAAGCAGACTCCTGTTTAAAGTCCTACACTATGGCTTTCAAAATGTAGATTTCATTCACTACTAGCTGTTACTTTCACATAGGGCCTGAATGAGAAGCTTTCTCTTAGTTAATTCATTTTCTATCCCACCCTTTCCCAAGGGCTTTAGGTAGATAGCACTGTGTGTTGTCAACTGTGTGTGATACACAGTCATGCACTTGGTGTCCAGTGGTACATGAAATCTTCCCATCTCTGCTATTGGCTGGTCAGCTGTTGAATATAGCAAAGCTTTGGCTGTCTCACGTTTTAGGACTACTATTTCTCAGTTCTACTCAGCATCACCAATAGTAAGGGATTGTGGCCACTGTAGTTCAAAAGATGTGGGAGTCCACTTACAGTTTGCCAGTCAATCAATCAGTCAGTCTTTTGATTATAAACTTCAACAGCTCTATTAGGACTCCATATTCTGCTTTGTTCGAGTGAATGAGGGATGGGGTTTGCGACTTTTCTCAGTGGGATCTGAATTGAGCTGTGCTAGCAGATTTACTCTTGAGAGGAACGGTCCTGGTTTTTCAAGAAGGCTTTGAGCCTCATCCTCTTACTTTGCCACAAATCAGCCCCTGAGTGCATCCTGCATCCAGCTTATGGGAGAAAAGATAGTCTTCTTCCACCACTAATGACTTTTCTCACTGCCTTTGGGGGAACTCACCTTAACACGGGCCAATATCCTATTCTTGGGAGACATGGCAGCCTTCTATAGGTGCCCTTCTTCTCCATGCACTTCAGTTAGAAAATAAGGTTGGGCTTGAAACAGCCTTCAGTAAATCTTTTCCAGGTACCTACATAGAGGCAGGAAGGAATTTCTCGCGACTGCGTGCATGTTAAGAGTCCGTGCTGAGTCTTTCCAAGTCGTCCTCCCTCCTTCCTTCTTTCTTGAGATCTGTATATAAATTAGAATTACATAAGTGAGTCTTATAACATTTAAAGCTCTTCCACCATCAGGGAACAATGCCACTTGTGTTCCTGTTTGCATTGCTAATTTGTGTGACTGAGCTGGAGTGGCCGAAGAAAGAAGTCAGGTCCACAGTCGACACACTTCATTCCCTCTTCAAAGACTAGCTTGGGGCATCCCAGTGGGATGCACCATTTCATTTAGAGACAAACAAATTAGTTCTCTCCTGTTTATTAACTTTGGTGATGGGTGGGCGTGAGGCTGTGGACATTTTCAGCATGCCCAGACAGATAATTGCCAAGTAGCATGCCCCCATCTGTTGGCTGCTTCTATTCTTAAGAGGGGTCGGTCCAGTGGAAGGAGAAGTTGTTGTGTTTTTTCACAGGAGTTACAAAAGCTGGTGAGTTTCCCTGGCTTTTGACTAGATTGATAATTTCAGATTGTTTGTTATTCTTCAAGACTAGCTGCTATGGGGCCTCAATTAATTCGACAACCCATGCTTCATTTTGCCTCCAGTTTGAATAGGGCTACAGTGGAGGTTGAAGCTCCAGGCGCTCACAGTGCCCAGATGTTAATTGCAACATCTAACACCATAGACTGTTGCCCGTGAAAGCTTTGATAGATTACTGAGAGAAATCAATTTAAGCAAATGAACCGCAGTGTGTTCAAGCCTCTCCTGTTCCAATGCCTCCATTTATTAACAGTTTAATACTAGTCTGCATACATGTGGGTGGATGAAACCAAGTGTCCCTTCAGGTATCAGCTTGACCAGAAAAAGATGGCCAAAATCCTGCAAGTGAAACAGAAGATAAATTATTTATTAATTTAATTTAATTTCTAGGCCTCCTTTCTTCTGATAAGGGGATCCAGGCTGGTGCACAATATTAAAAGGATAGAAGTAAAAACATAATGTTAAAAAAACAATTGAACTATACACTAATTAAAATACAATTGAATAGTAGTTCTGTGTAACAGCTTTCTGGGTTGGCAGACAGAACTCAGATCCCCAGAGCTGCATTTCCTGATTGTAAATAGCCTCTTATTTCTAATCATTAAATGGAGAGAACAGCATAAAAAACTGTGGTTGAGCTGAGGAACCCCTATGGCCACATCTGACCCTTGAGCCAGAGGATTCCTTGCACCTGTTACAGGAGAAAAATTTGTCATCAGTACAGAGTTTGCACAGCAGCTATAATTCCCTCCATGTTAGTTCATTGTAACTGCGTTGGTCTGCAGGGGAGTTGCCACTGCTGCTGTTTGCTTTGTGAGTGGCCCACATCTTATTTATTTACACATTTACTATACTTGAATCCCACTCTTCTGTCAAGGTGATGAATGGTTTGGATTATTTCCGGGATTGGGGGGGAGGCGAGTTGAATGTTTAAGTCTGTTGTGGCAAAGGATCTATTATTAGTATGTGTGTGCAGGTGGGTACAATACAGGATCACTACTCTTGGTAGGTCCTTATGAATCACCTCCTTGATGTGACTGTTGTGTCACTACCCAACTATTGTTCATTAATGGCCATTGTTAAAGTGATTATCATGGAGCAAGTTTTGACCCCCCGAACACCAGAACTTGTGATCCTGTGAGGACAGCTTGAGTTTACCAGGGCAAAGGGCATCCCTGGGATGTAGATCATTGCCACTCCTCCTCCTCCTCCTCCTCTTCCTCCTTGTCCGCCAGCCGGAATTAGGGACTCTCGGATTGTACAGGACATCCCTGTGGCTGCCACAAAAACAAGGACCAAAATCTTGAACTAATGTACTTCATGGGGGGAAAAAACTAAATTCAGATGGGAGGACAAAGACAAAATGCTTCACCTGCTGAGAAGTAAAGACTTCTCAGAATCCTGAGGTCATCTAATGACTAGTCAAGAGCTCTACAGATTTTCCAGAACTGTGGCATCATGTCAGCTCTCAGAAAGAATGCTAGCTGTGGGAAGATTCCCTGTTTGTTAGCCCCATGATTTTGGCCCCAGATTTTAGGCCAGAGTTTTTCCAGCTCTGGCTAGAAATAAGGGGAAATCTGCCCTGCTATACCTTCTGCATGAAAAAGAGCTCTGTCTCCGAGGCAGTGTGGCCCTTTGCTGAAACCATGCATGTGGAGGGCATCTGGCTTGGGCCGAGACAGGGGCGGCTTGTTGAAATTGGCTAAAAGTCTTTCTGCAGCGAGTTCTCCCCAAGATGACCTGAGCTGAATTTGCATGGGGTGCTTATGTCAAGAACGGGGGATTGGATCTGGCACAGCCAAGTCAAAGGCTTATCAGGCCTTCATTTCCTTGAGGCCGTTTTCAGTTACCTAAGGCGAATGTGAGAACAATCTCTCCTTGCACAGAGAGCTCAATTAAGAAATGTTGGCAAGAGGCAGCAGGAAAACCCAGCATGATTTTTAATTGCAATTTTGTTTTTGTTTTTTTTAATCAATTTTTCAAGCAGAGCCAATAATTGCCTTGAGTTGAAATTGTCCGTGGCTAAATCAATACTGGCAATTAGTGAAGTCCTGTTTATGGCAACTAGCATATTAGGCCATTTGTCAAATTGCAAGTCTTGGCCCTCTGATTGTGGTCAGAAATTTGTTTCCAATATTAGTTGGACTACGACATGATGAGTCCTCCCTGACCATCTGTGCATCATAGAATCATAAAATCATTGAGTTGGAAAGGGTTTGTAAGGCCATCGTGACCAAACCCCTGCTAAATGTTGGATATTGGAATGCTGGTGCCATTTCGAAAAGAGCAACGTTGATTAGCTACATTCTGTAAACCAGGGTGGGGGGAACCTACGTCATTTTGGATTTTGTGAGATTTTTGTCAGTTCCCATCTACCTTAGCCACTGATTCCCTGCTCCTCATTATATACACACCTTCATTATCTTCTGGGGCAAAATCCGTAGAACTGACTCTGCCCTTTTCCAGACTGTTTTTTTCACACCGGGTGCAACCTAACAATGAAAATCACCACTTTCCTGGAACCCAGCTCTTTTCTGCATTTGCTGTCATATTTCCAGAATAAAATTTGAAGAGTCTTTTCTTTTGCTTTTGTTTTGTTGGTTTTTTGGGGGGTGGGTTAATGTACTGTATCTTGTATTCTTGAGAAGGGGAAAGAAGAAATGAATGTTCGCTGTACTACTTTTTAAAAGAAGTGGACAGTTGACATGATACAAAAGTGGATAGGCAAGACTATTTGTCTTGCACATTGGGTTTTGCTCTCTGGATTGTTCATCAATGGGGGAAGGAAAAATGGCTTTTTATTTTTTACAGTCAATCAATCAATCAATTTACCTCCCCTTTCTTCTCTCCAGACATGCCCCCACCCACCCTGTAGAAACAGTCCTTATTAGAAACTCCTGGATTCTGTGAGCTGTGTCCCCAAGAAAGCCAGCTATGAGCCTGTGATGAAATTCCAGATCACATTTATTCTCAAGTTCTAGAAGTCCTAAGATAGCACAGCATTTTGGGAAGGCATCTGAGGGCTCATTAGAATATAACTGGCAGTAATCAGAAGAGGCTGGGAGAGAGGTTACATTGCAAGACTGGAAGTCGGTAGTATTAGGCAAGACAAAATCAGCTTCTGATTTTGAAAAGCTTATTGCTTGTGCTGTTGTAAGCCGCCTAGAGTAATCTTAATTGATTAGATAGGCGGGATATAAAATAAATAAATAAATAATTCTCTGTACCTTTTTGAGTTGGAGAGGCAGAAACCAGAGGAGATCACTATAGCCAAAATAATGTAAGCTGTGTTTGGAAAGTTGCCTTTCGTTTCATTTCATTGGACTGAATGAAATGAAACACCAGACAATTCAATGTTTTACTTTTCTCCACAAGGAATCTTGAAACTTGTCAAGGATCCCTCATTTATTTCCAAGTTTTGTCTAGTCAGCAGAACCAGACCAGAGACTGATTCCTTGACAGGCTGGGAGGTGAAACAACGATAACATTCAGCTGGTAAAGATAGCAAAGCAGCAAGATATTTAAGGAAATGAAACTTTTGGTGATGTTACACCATGCTCTATCCTCAACAGATGTTGGCTCGGTTGAGGGCCTGGCTTACCATCGAGGCTGGGACACCTTGTACTGGACGAGCTACACCACATCCACTATCACTCGGCATACTGTGAATCAAGCCCGTGAAGGAGCCTTTGAGAGAGAGACAGTTATCACCATGTCTGGGGACGACCATCCTCGTGCCTTTGTATTGGATGAATGCCAGAAGTAGGTATCACTGTTGCCCAGGGAAACCTGTAATCAAACTTTGATCATCATTGGAGATTGTGATTATGCGTTTGTTTATCCGTTCATTTGCTCACTCACACTTAAATTGGTTTTTATGCTTACTAGCCTGCCAATGCTCGGCCCTCAAGGGGCCGTATAGTAGCTTACAACATTTAAAAGTTTCTAATCCCATTAAAAGTCTCTCTTAAAAGCAGTCTCTCTGCATTTAAAGTCTACAGCATCAGTAACCAAACTAGCAAACTGAAACACCAAACACTTCGAATGTTTCCCTTTTCTCCACAAGGAGTCTTGAAACTTGCCAAGGAGTCAGCCAGGTGCTGTTCCTTGGAGAGGAGTACTACAAAAAGATAGTCTGGATCCATCCTCACTTCTGCTCACTTCTATAGACAAGGGCTCCCTAAACATGAGATCTTGTCTGATGACAATAACGCATGTGAGAAAACATGGGTTGTGTTTACGCAAAATGTTGTGCTGTATAAAGGTGCCTTGGAGCAAGATGTGGTAGAGAAGAGGCTGAAAGCTTTCACTTTCTTCTTTAAAGTAAACTCAATTTAGCATTAAGTTTAAACTGAATAGTCATGAGTATGGTTTATTGGTCTGAGTGGTGGTGATCAAGCTTCAAACACTGATTTATAAAGTTATTTCAATTTCCTCCATAAACCCTCCTTCTCTTAAGCTTGATGTTCTGGACCAACTGGAATGAGCAGCACCCCAGCATCATGCGGGCTACGCTGTCTGGTGCCAACATGATCACCATCATAGACAAAGACATTCGCACACCGAATGGTCTTGCCATTGATCACAAGGCAGAGAAGATCTACTTTTCTGATGCCACACTGGACAAAATAGAGCGTTGTGAATATGATGGATCCAAACGATACGTAAGTCCCACTCTCCTAAAAGAAACTGCCATACACAAGGCAAACACTACTTACACAGTGTTTAGTTTTGTACAGATTTTTGTATAGATTCGTACAGATCAGATATATGTATTGTTTACATGTGGAAGTTATCTGTAGATTTATAAATGTATTCAAAGTTACTTTTAGTGGGTATGAAGAAAATGCAAAAGAGAGAAATTGTAGATCAGTATGAGACATTTTATACAGAAAAAAGAGATGAAAAAAAGGGACCAGTTAATTCTATCCCATTGAATAGAAGTTCATGGTTACAGAATCTCTTTGGCCTGACTGTAACAAATCTTTGCCAGTAGTGGTGTGGCTTTGGCAAAAGATGTAAACTAGGCTATATGATAAGAATGAAAGTCTATAACTCTCCAGATGTTGTCGAATTCATCCTTTTCTTATACCAGGTGGGAGTTGGAAGGTGATTCTTATCTATCAGAATAATTATGAAGGAAAGCAAAATAGAATTAGGGCTAATTGCTGGAACACGGATCCATAGAACTGTGCCAAGGGGAACGATTTCCGGATGATCACCTCTCTCCTCCCTGCTAATGTTCTGATGGTCTCCAACAGATAATCCTGAAGGCAGAGCCTGTGCACCCCTTTGGTTTGGCCGTCTATGGGGACTACATCTTCTGGACGGACTGGGTGCGTCGTGCTGTGCAGCGTGCCAACAAGTATGTGGGGTCCGGCATGAAGCACCTGCGCATTGATATTCCCCAGCAACCCATGGGCATAATTGCCGTGGCCAATGACACCAACAGCTGTAAGGAGGACCTTTTTCTCTTCTGTGTGACTGTGCTTATGACTAGTCCTTTTTCCCCTTAAATTTTATTTTTAAATTTCCAAAACAAAAACAAAGGCAAGAATACAAAAGACTTACTATTACACTCTAAACCACAGTGCACCCCATACCCACGGGACCGTTTGGAGCAATACTTCTAATACAAACTGCTTTCCCAAAATTGTATTGATTGTTGTTTAGAGGCTTTCCCCTTTCCTTTCACTAATACAAATTCAATAAATCTACCCCAAATAGCATAAAAATATTTGAACTTATTTCCTCTCTTTTCATCTTCACTTCAGTAGTCAATTTATCATTTAGTGCAATGTCCCATACTTCATTATACAAATCTTCTAATTTAATATCAGTTTTATCTTTCCAGAATCTAGCTCTTAATATTCTAGCACTTGTCATAAAATTGGAAATCAATTCTTTTGAGCAATAATCAAGTTCTATCTTATCAGAAATTGACAACAAAGCAATTTTAAAATTGCTAATGACACCTATCAGTTCTCTTCTAGCATGGTCCTAGGATTTCATATTTTTCTTCACTATGCATTTTATTGCTTTCTACTATTGTTATTCTCTGGTTGTGTTTGCTGCCCACAGTAGTAGCTTTGCTACCAGTTGGGCGTGATTAAAATGTAAATAAAACAAATAAATACATTTACGATGTGAATTCCCAAGAAAATGTAATAAAACCCATGGATTAAAAAAAGCAAAACTGGAATAAAACAATAAAGTGTAAAATGGTTTCAGTAAAATGCATTACAATCTCAACATTGGTAAGTTTAGGCATCAGGAAACTGTCTTGAACACTTGGCAGCAGGAACTCTGCACATGAGGAGTCCATTAGCTTTCAAAAGGGAGATTATAGATGGTGGGGGCCACCACTGAGAAGGCCCTGTTCTGCATCAAGGTGAGGCTGTGAACAGGACCCCCCACCCACCCAGAGAGCATGGACCAGGGTAGTTTGTGCAGAAGAAAGCAGCCTCTTGCACGCTTTGTATTTTTCAGCCTTGACTGTTGCCTTCCTTTTTTTTTTTCTTGCTCTGTCTGTCTTCCACCCAGGTGAGCTTTCCCTGTGCAGAGTGAACAATGGCGGTTGTGAAGACCTGTGCCTGCTCACAGCCAAGGGTGAAATCAGCTGCTCTTGCCGGGGTGAGAGGATACTTCAGGAGGATCTGACTTGCAGAGGTGAGCACCCACATGGTGGTAATGGCAAGGATGGACAGGGCAGAAGCATGTCAGTTTAAGAGTTCTGTTCCCAAAAGGTATGCCCATGCTGAGGAAACATCACAAGAGCCTGTGTTTGTGCCATGTACACGTCTGTGCACGTTTGTGTCAGAGAGCAACAGTTTATTAGATTTCCAGATCTCTTTGATCACAGCGTTACATATTGAGTTGTTATGTCCTGTTTAGAACACCAGTTTGCATGATTAACGGTTGCACACTTGACCCTTCTACATCAGCACGCACACGCACACGGTGACCTGGAAACAGGGGTTGGGCAACACGGTGAGCAGTCAGTTGGAACTATAGGACAGGCACTGGAAGTGGCAGGTGAAAGGGGGAGAACAAGAGAAACTGATTGCTATACCTCCCCCCGCCCTCGGATTGTAGATCTGGCAGTAGGCATCTTGCCCCAGGGTTGAAAGTTACTGTTTCAGAAAATAACTTGTTCTTTGTTCTTATGATAGTGTTGATTAATTCACCAGCTTTACTTACTACAGTTTTATAGAAGTAACACAATGCACTGCTTGTCCTTTGCTTGTGGCTTTGTTTGTTACATTTTTAGGAGGTGGAAATCTTAGGATAGGTAAGCAAATGGCATAGAAGTAACACAATGTTACTTTGAAAAATTCACATCAAGATACTTATAGAATAGCCCTTTAGAACAGACCTGGGCAAAGTGCAGCCCAAAAGCCACATACGGCCCGCGAGCTGCTCCTGTCCGGCCCGTGGACAGTTTTGAACATCAAAACCATTTATAGCTTTTTGTCTAAAGTTGATCAGTTGCTTATCTTTAACACACCACAAAAAACCTCTTTAGTATTTGCGCAGATTAACAAGTTTAAAAAAAAACAATCATAACATCACTTTCATTTTATTTTTACGTAAAGTGGGTTCAGTCCCCGAACACAGTTCAGATTTTTCATGTGGCCCCCTTATAGAAATTAATTGCCCACCCCTGCTTTAGAAGAACTTTAGCAAACAACTAGAAAACATTACTCATTCACCTCAATGAATTAGCTTTATTTCTTCTCATCACAGTAGTTTGAAATATTACTCCATGCTGCCCTCCCTGCAAAGAGAAAATGTAACAATCTATGGCTGGTTATTTTGCCTTTCATTTGTGTGCCCATTGTTCTTGTTTTTTTTCCCTTGTCCTTTACAGTGGAATGTAACTTTTTGAATACTCAGTCAAAAAACTAAGCAGTTTTTTTCCTCGCTCTGCACTTCTGAAGGGGTCCCAGGTAAAGTGGTAACGGCTAAGTCTGATCTGCTCACACATCTTCCTGTGGTCTTCTTTCCCTAGCTCCTAACTCCACATGTAATGTGCACCATGAGTTTGAGTGTGGAAACGGGGACTGCATTGACTTCAGCCAGACCTGTGATGGAGTGGCCCACTGCAAGGACAAGTCGGACGAGAAGCAGTCCTACTGCAGTAAGGCTCCTCCTTTTGCCTCTCGGCTTGCTTGCTGCCTCTCTCAACTCCTCTGCCCACGGATATCGTGGCATGCTCAATTTTGCTGCTGCTGCTTCTTTGTGGCCTCTGCAAACACATGCTGATGGGTGATAGGATGTTCCTGCCCCTGTGTAGAACGTTCCAGAATCTTCTGAGGCTCAGCTGTATCATTTTGGGATGAGCCCTCTCTCGTGCTGACTACACACGTCAAGCCCCCTTCCCTCCAGATCCTCTCAGTTCCTTTTTGTCCAGCATCACAGCAATTGTGTCCTGGAACTTTTCCTTTTTTCCCCCATTCTCATCTTTGGCTAAGCATAAATATTCTTGAAAAGAGTTTATTGGCAAATTACGTAGTTATCATTGATGCTTGCTTGGTTTTTTTCTGTTTTTTAAAAAAGAGAAAGAGAGAATGTAGGAGTTAGAAAATGGTTTTCTGTTGCTCTTTGGTGCTTGCCATTTTTTCATGTTCATGGCTCCACAACACGTATTTAAAAATCCAGTGCTTGTGAGGCTAAATTCCCAGGTGAATATATCAAGTATCTGCTGTGTTTGGAGGAACAACACAATTTTACTTTCATGGTAGTAAGGCAACAGCTTGTCCAAAGGAATTAAGAACCAGTTCTTCTATGCCTTGGGTCTCCAGATGCACTTGGACTGCAACTCCCAGAAATCCTGGCCAGCACAGCTGGTAGAGAAAGCTTCTGGGAGTTTTAGTCCAAGAGCATCTGGGGACCCAAAGTTGGGAACCACTGTTCTGTATGCTTTGCTAGGAGTGATAAATTCAGTGGTTAACATAGTGACTTTTTAAATATCTCTGAGAGAACATTAGTAGCTGGGTAGGTAGCTCAGTGGTTTAGGTATCTGGCTGGAAAACGAGAGGTTGGAAATTAGATTCTCTGCCGTGCCTCCTTCAGAAGGACTGGACTCAGTGATCGACTGGGTCCCTTCCAGCTCTGCAGTTCAAAGATTATTAGAAGTGTAGAACTTCCATGTTCCATCTGATCTTAGTCAGGTGGTCTTGCTTCATTTTCCATATCTATGCATTGTAGCTTGCTTAATCATATATATACTCTGTGAATTCAGTGATCTCTAGGCAGGGGGACCCATCCACCCAATAACTCAAGCTCAATTTGCGACTGAGAACCCATCCACCCTTCCCTTTTTTCTGGGCGGGGTGGGACTTGTTTTTATTGGGGACTTGGGCTTGGTGCTTGGGATTCAAGACTTGGTACCAGAGACTTGGACTTCGTACCAAAGATTTGCCAACATCCCTGGCAATCTCACTGGCCGGGACAGTGGAGGGGAGGGCAGGATCCACCAGGTGAGACAAGTCCTGAGCTGTCAAGACTTGGGACTAAAGAGAAGAAAGGGTGAAACCATGCCTTCCCCCAACTCCCCAGCTGAAGCCTTGGATTGGTTTTGGTTTGGTACTTGTCAGGCATGAGCTCAGCACTGCAACTTGCTCCTGCTTCCTCTCCCAGTCTCCAAACTGAGGATGGACAGCAAAGGAACCCAAAGGCCTTTGCTCTGCATCTCACAGATGCTCCGAGACCTATCTCAGTTTCTCCAGTCTACCCCAGTCAATGGCCTGTCACTTAACATTGCAACACCCATTGGGCACAGAAGCAGAATAATCCTTATCCTTCGCTTGTGTCTTCCTCTAAACTTTGAGAGAGAAGGGGCTTGGCTTCTCCTCCTTTCTACCTTTGAATCTGAGAGTCAGAGAAAGGAGCAGGGCATTGCGCTGTGTATCAGAGATGAAAGTATGAGATCAGACCACCAGATCTGCTCTTTGAAGGAAATAATTTTTTTTAAGAGGGGGATTACAATTCTCCAAATCCCCCTAATGAGGCAGATGTTTCTGAGATGCCCACTGATAGGGCTTGAAGAACAGTCCCTCTCCCCTCACCCTTCTGCCAGCCATTGTTATTCAGATCAATATAGCCTTTGAACCTAAATGTGGTGAGCTCCTGCATAGCTCATGGTATAAGAAGGCTTGGCTTCCATCCTGCTTTCCTTTGCCTCCGTTAATTGTATAAGCCTGGTGAGCTGTGCCCAGCTGAACAGGTCAGAGCAAGACCTTGACTTTCACTCTTCCTCTCCTCCCCTTCCCAGAGTTTCCTGTTGTGCACCAGGATTCTTGGATCAGGATCCTGTTTGGATCTGGCATTCGAGAACTTCAGTGGGGCTGAGATACACGCCAGCTTCTTGGGGGCATCTTCATTAATCAGACTCCATGCATTCCTTCACTTTATGACCTCATGATTAGGCGCTTCCCTGTTTTGTGTTGCAGACAGCCGCAAGTGTAAGAAAGGCTACCTGCATTGCACCAACAAGCGCTGTGTGCCCATCAAGGACTGGTGCAATGGTGTGGACAACTGTGGGGACAATTCGGACGAAGTGCCTTGCAACAGTAAGTGATGAAGAGCTGTGTCAGGGGAAGCGTAGGTTTCCATCCACAAAAACTCATGCTGAAAGGAAATTGTTAGTTTTAAAGGTGTTGCTGTACACATTTCTTTGTTTTTGTTGCTGCTGAATCAGACTAGCATAGGTACATTAAACCTGATAAGAATTGGGAAGGCCAGTCAGAGGACACAGAGTTTTTCCTTTTACCACTACAATAATAATAAACCACTGCGTTTAAAGCCATGCCTTTGCAGTTTGATCTTTTGAACTGACACTCTTGTGTTATCTTTGTGCTTATGCAAAATGGATATGAAATTCCAGCTGGTGCCCAGGTCAGTGCCTTAGCAGCAACCAGTGCAGAAGAGACACTTTGCAAACGGAAGAGTTAAGCGTGGCTAGTGCCAAGTGGGTTTTGTGTCGTAATCATGATTAATGTTCAGAGAAACCCCGGCATAGGTTGGCAAACTAAGCTTTGTCCCTAGTGGACATACTTAGGGAAATACACAGGGTTGGAGCTGGGTTGGTACTTAGATGGGGAACCAACAGGGACTATCAGAGATCAGGTAAAGCTAGGAAAGGATTCCATGTGAAATCGTGGAGATCCATTCCCAGTCGGTATTGGCAGTACTGGTCAAGGTGACCCAATAGTCTGACTTGGTAGAAGGCAACTTCCTACGTTCCTAATTAGAGGGTCAGTATAGTGGCCACCAGGGTATCAGATATCATTCTTCCATTTTGCCTGGTCAGTTGCTCTCAAGCTGGTCCCTAACCAGACTAGCAGAGCTGTTGTGAATGATTTGAGTTTGTTTGTTTTTTAAATGGTGGGGATAGGAGACTGTGTACCCAACTCTGAGCTCCTTAGAAGAAGAGCAGCTTATGAGGTGAACATCTGAGTAACCAGGATTCCATTTGTTCCAGAGACAAGCTGCGCTGCCACTGAGTTCCGTTGCCGGGATGGGACCTGCATCGGCAACTCCAGCCGCTGCAACCAACAAATTGACTGTGAGGATGCCTCGGATGAGATGAACTGCAGTGAGTGTTGCATTGTAGGCCCAGGAAGGGCGTTTACCCACCTCACTCCTTCTTCTTATACAAGCCTTGACCGTCCAGCCACTGTTCACTTCTGTGCCACTTCCAGACCCCAGCAGATAGCCCTCCTAAGACTTCGCCTAATGGCATGCACATGCACTTATACACCCACACCCACACACTACATATGTGATGCTGGGAGCAAAATGGAAGAGGGACTGGCGTGAGAGCCAGGAGAAAATGCCCACAGGCATGCCAAGTGGAGAAGAAGAGGTTCTTTCCATGTGATGATAGGAGATACCAGGGAGACACAGGAGACATCCCTGAGAACCCGTGTAATATGCTGATGAGGATCATGGAATGGGATTTGTGAGTTTAAGGTTGAGTCCCTCTGAACTTTGAAACTCACTGGATTAATTTGAACTGGTTACTCTTTCCCTCTCTCCATCCTTCTCTCAGCCTGATCTACCTCATAGGGCTGTTGGGCACATAAAGGGAGACAAACGTGAATTTTGTACCCTACTTCAAGGTCACTGGAGGAGAGGCAGGGTAGAAATGAAATGTATCTCAGCTCAGTTGCTATACCATTTTGTAAGTTCAAGGACTGAACAGAAAGCTAAAGGAGGCCCAAATGTTATGGCAGGGGGAGGTCCCAAGCTCATGGTGCCCAAGTGTGCCATAAAAGGAACTATATTGTACCTTAGAAAAATGAAGCTACCACCCCATTTTGAATGCAACACCCCATTCCATTGCCTGTTGGATTGAGGAGTCTCTGTGCAACATGGATTCTTCCCTTTCATTGACAATACGTGGCCATTGTCTTCCACTAGAGACGGGAAGGAAAGGTAAATTGAGACTTGGTGACCCAGGTTGCACTGGTGCTGATAGGCACTGGGGGTAATGCCAGAAATATTATGATTGCCAAGGAAGAAACACCCCATTCCCTGAGCCCTGCCTGATAGTCGAAAGGAAGAGTAAGATATTGAAAGGTTGTGTTAGCTGGTCTGGCCCATAATTGGAAAGGCGTTTCCTTTCCCATGTTCTAGCAGCTGATCAGGTTAACGTATATGTGCATGTGCATGAGAGTTGAAGAGTCAGGTTTGTTGCTGAATTCAATCTGGAAAAACACTGCTTCTGGGACCCAGAATTTGGCATGCCTGTCTTTGGAAGGATTTGTACAGAACTAAAGTCCTTTATATCCTAATGCCTGTTTGGCGAGTTCACTGTAAATTGCACAAATGAATCGCCTCTCTTTTGACAGCTGCGACTGACTGCAGCAGCTTTTTCAAACTGGGTGTGAAAAGTATTACCTTCCAGAAGTGTGAACACACATCATTGTGCTATGCTCCATCCTGGGTGTGTGATGGCAGCAATGACTGCGGAGACTACTCAGATGAACAGAACTGTCCAGGTAAGCTTCTCTGTTGGAAACATGGCCTTATAGTCTCCTAAGAAGGGGCAGATATTTGCTTTCAGAAAGGAAAGAAAGACTACCTTCCTCATTTGAACCTACCTGCATAATTAACATTGCCTGGAGGTTATGCTCCATATTTCTCCTCCTAAAAATGTGCAGCATGATTGCATGCAGCAGCCTCTTCCTGGTACTGGCACAAAGCTTATGGAATCCAAGGAGGCTCACCTTTTCTTTTTCTAGGTTTACATTCATGTATTGGGTAGAGACTATTTAATTTCAGAGGGCTTTGGGGACAGATGGAGTGCAAACATAGCTTTCGTCACTGTAATTGGTTATGGTACGATCTGTGTTTGATATTTATTGATGGTTGGAAATTGTTTGATTTGTTGTAAGCCATTTTATGGACTCATGGGATAGAAATTTAATCCTGCTGTGACTTCTTAAAATAACTCTTTAGATGTTAAACCAGCTGCTCATAAAAACACGTGATGAATTCGAATGCATATGCCTTTCTGTCTTATGCTTGTCTTTCCTCCACCCTGTACAAAAGGGGGTGGGGATTGCTTTTCACTCTCTTATACATTTTCTCGCTTTTCCTTTGTCTTCCCTCTGTAACTTCTCCAGGTGTGAGAAAATCCAAGTGCCCAGCCAACTACTTTGCCTGCCCAAGTGGGAGGTGCATCCCCATGTCGTGGACTTGCGATAAGGAAAATGACTGTGAAAATGGCGAGGATGAGACACACTGCAGTGAGTGTTGCACCTGCATTGTAATGGGCTGGATGTTTGGTCCTCAGAGTTCAATGTTACCATCATGGGTTTGTTTGAATATTTCTGTCCTCAGCTGTATAAAAATGCTGGTGTGTTTTGGGGGGCTTTGGCTGTAAGACTGCCCTGTTCCTTTTCCCAGATAAGTTCTGCTTCCCTGTGAAGTTTGAGTGCAAGAATCACCGCTGCATCTCCAAGCAGTGGGTGTGCGATGGAGCGGATGACTGCGGAGATGGCTCCGATGAAGACGAACGTTGCCGTAAGTCTTCACTCCTGATTTTGGGAAAGGCAAAGGGAAAAGGGGAATGAAGGTGTGTGGCTTGAATAGTGGTTGGAGTGGAAGGAGACACCCTGTCTGGAAACGGGGGCGGGGGGGGGAGACACAGAGATTTCACTGGGTCTAGGAAACAGGAGGATGGAGGGGAATCAGCTGCAGGTTCAAGAGGGAAGGAGGGCATCTGGCACCCAGAGAAGCTGGAAGGATAGCCTGGATCCTATTTGCGGAATCAAGGCAGGGATCAAAAAGTCACTTTGTCCAACTGATACTCCCCATTCAACCCCCCCTAACATATTTATTAATTTATATGTGATCCTGAACATAATTGGAAAAGCTGCAGAATAAAGGAACAGAATGGAAAGGTTGGGTAAGGAGGAATGAAGGTGCTGGGGCAGGTCCATCTCTCAATATTATAACGATATGTTGTCAAGCAGATTCCAACATACAGGTTTTCTAATATAAAGCACCCAGAAGGGGTTTACCCTTCACTTCTTCTGGGGGTACTCTGAGATCATCCAGCTTGCCCAAGACTGCACAGGTGGCAGGGCACGCAATCCCACCAGCCACCCACACTCCAGGTAGTCTTGGCTAGCCTCTTCTGCAGGGAGTACAGTGAATATTCAAATTCCTGGCCAGGGCTCTGCAACCAGGCACTCCAGCCCTATGAGTGATAGATACCAGCTCTGGTTATATCCTGACTTGGGCTCCTTTGCATAGATGAGAGCTCCAGTAGAAGAGAAAAACAACGGCCAGCATGTTTGTCAGCATGACCTGGGCAAAATTCTTTCCAAAGCTAACTTCTGACAAACGCTACACTTAATGTACACAGTATTAGCATCTTATTTCTGGTTGTAGTAGCTCCTAGATCTTCAGAATGGAAGAGAACTAGGGTGGTATCTTGCACGGTGTACCAAAGAAGAAATGAAATGGAAGGTTTCTACATTTCTGTTGCTCCTTTAGGAAAGTGATGGGAACTAGAATAGTCTTGGAGGAGCCATTTTGTGTGGTGAGGGAGGGTAGGATTGTATTGAGACAAGGAACAATAACATTACAGCCCTCCTCTATCCAAGTACACACTTTGTTTCTAAAGGAGGGAGGGTCTGAGTGCAGCCCTCCTAGATGTTGATGGGCTACAGCTACTGTCATCCCGTACCAGTATAGCTACAGGTGGGGAATGCTGGGACATACAGTCCAGTAATAATCTGGAAGGACAGAGGTTTCGTAGCCTTATTCTGCAGCGTGATCCATCAACTTTCCATTTCCTAAATCTATAATGTTGTTTGTCCAGGTAACACCACTTGCGCTGCAGGTTCCTTCCAATGCCCAAACAGCTACATGTGTGTGCCACAACGCTGGCTCTGTGATGGGGACAAGGACTGTAGTGATGGAGCAGACGAAAGTCTGGCTGCTGGCTGCTGTGAGTTGCCTGTTCTTCCCACTGAGAATCTGATTGTGTCCCCTTGCTGGGTTGTTGGGTGATTTTCTTGCTGACTTCATTGCACTAGTTAACTATCTTAGGAGGCAGGTTTAGATTGCATTGCATTTTTGTTTGGTTTTTTTCTCCACCTGGATGTACAGTCTTCCACATTGAATGGACCTATGGCCAGCACAGAGGAAAGCGTAATGGAATTCAGTTGTATATATCCAATCTTGCCTTGTTACTTCAAGACTGAATATCATACCCTCTTCTGACAGTCTAGATTGTATGAGTTAAAAAAAACTCATTGAGTTCCCATTTGTATGAGAGAGTGAGCTGCCTATGGTGTTAGGAGTGTTAGGGTTGTTTCATCAGCCTTATTCTCCATCATGCCAAGTGTATGACTTACCAAGCTTAACACAGCCTGTTTGCTGTGTGTCCTGGCCTGCAAAATGCTTGATGACTACCCTGATTTTGCTTTCCCAGGTAGGCAGCATCAGCAAGCGCAGCGCAGGTATCTTACAAACTTCTTTAGCTAGTGAACCATGATGGTTAGGAAATTCTTGAGAGTTTTACTCCAAAACAAGAATGTTTCTGTCCTTTGATAGAACCAATGTTCCCTCTAGGCCGTGTGGCTGAGCCATTGTCACTGCCCATTTGCTTCTGGTCATGGCCAGAACCTCATGCATGTGGAATCAGCCCCCGCCCAGTGATAGTGGAAAATTAGAGGGAATGTTGGATAGAACCAGTGCACCATGGAAAGGAGCATCTCCATGAGTCCACCCACAATTTTTTCAGACTGAAAGGGATATATGTTATGGGCTGTAGAAGTAATGAAGTGACAAATGATATAGGGAAAGAATTTGAGCTTCACAAGGGTGATGGTTTAAGGGAGAAGCAGCTTCACTGTTGATGTTTACTTCCAGTGTACAACAGCACCTGCGATGAACGAGAGTTCATGTGCAGCAACCGCCAGTGCATCCCAAAACATTTTGTATGTGATCATGATGACGACTGTGGAGATGGTTCTGATGAGTCTGAAGAATGTGGTAAGTGCAGGCCGAGAGCTCAGGCTTGGACCTAAGCAGGAGTATGGTGCACCAAATGTGCTCCCATTTAGATATTCCGATTGAAGATATGTGCACAAGGTCAAAATAGTTCTGGAAAAACATGTTGTAGAAGTGCCTGCGTCACTAAGATAAATCTTGGTGCCCTTCTTTTCCCGACTGCTTTTTCCTTTTTCCATCTGGATTAGTCCTGTGGCTGATTCCAGCCAGTTGGGAATCCCATAATGAACTGGGCAAGTTCACAATGATCTGTGACCAATAAGTTTTGACTACCTGAAGGTGAGCAAAGATGATGGGCGGTGAGAGCAAGAGGTGCTGATATAAATAGGAACCGAAAATTGCTTCTTCATGTGGAGGTGGTCCAAAAACCCTGTTTCCTACTTATCAGCTCTCAAAAACCATCTAATGTCTGTCCCGCCTTCATCTCATGGTGGCTGATGGTGTCTCCATCCAATCTCCATTGTTCCTTATGGTATGATGAAGGTGCAGGGATATTCTAATTATCATGCTAACTGGGAAGAACAGGAATAGCCATCCAGCGCATTTAGAGGGCTCTATCTTGAGGAAGCCTGCTTTGTGCTGCTTATTGTTGTTTTTAAACTGTCTTATGTTTTTGGGTTTTGGTAACCTATCCAGTTGAAATACAGACTTAGAAAAAAGACACATCAGCTGGCTTTATTGGCCACTGCTTGCCCATTTCAAAATAGTGGTTTGATTTGCTGGTATTAGTTCATGATACTATTTATCTGTATGCTGTGTAAAGCATTTTTGTTCTTAAGACTATGTAACACGTCATGTTAAATCAATAACGGATCCTTTTCAACTTTAGCTTCTGTCTGGCTTCCGTTGAGTCTGGAAATACACTTGCAAGTGGGAAGAGTTTTAGCATTTCTTTACTATGTTTAACAACCAAAATCCACCACCTTCCACAACACACACCTAGTGTTTGTTTGTTTGTTTTTAAAGGGGAAGGGGGGAATCTAATCATGTATATTGACCTTCCCATACTATTGCCATTTGTTATATGATAAGATCTGTTTCAGTGCAGCCTGACCGCCTGTCTCCGTTTTCCTCCCTCAGAGTATCCTACCTGCGGTCCCAATGAGTTCCGCTGTGCCAATGGCCGATGCCTCAGCAACAAGCTGTGGGAGTGTGATGGCGAGTTTGACTGCCATGACCAGTCCGATGAAGCACCCAAGAATTCCCGCTGTTCAAGCCCTGGTAAGCATCATGTTGGGGAGGGAGATCTAAGGCTTTGCATGCTGAGTTTGGTCATATATATGTGAAGGGCTGGCAGATGAAGGAGCGAAGAGCAGAAGGCCCATTTCCACTCCTTGGAGGGAGTGCGTCCCAAGTATCCCCAAGTAGATCTCTCGAATGCAACAAGATGCAAGGGACGTGGTGGCGCTGCGGGCTAAACCGCAGAAGCCTGTGCTGCAGGGTCAGAAGACCAAGCAGTTGTAAGATTGAATCCTCACGATGGAGTGAGCGTCCTTCGCTTGTCCCAGCTCCCGTCAACCTAGCGGTTCGAAAGCATGTAAATGCAAGTAGATAAATAGGGACTACCTTGGTGGGAAGGTAGCAGCGTTCCTTGTCTAAGTCGCACTGGCCACGTGACCATGGAAGATTGTCTTCGGACAAACACTGGCTCTATGGCTTGGAAACGGGGATGAGCACCGCCCTCTAGAGTTGAACACGACTGGACAAAAATTGTCAAGGGGAACTTTTACCTTTACCTTAGCATCTTTATAATATCGATGTTATTGTGTAAGACCACTGTTGTGCTTTCTTGGTCGGTGACCTGAGCTGGTCTTGGGTGGTGATGGAGTCTTATTTTGGATTATTGATTAGTGGTGAAATTTTGATATTAATGTTGGTATGAGTTTTTCACCAATTTGCAAGTTCGATTCTAGGAGTTGTTGTTAAAAACACACCAGTCTGCACACTTCCATTGCAGTGTCTGTAGAAAAGCAGTATGCGCTTTTGATGATGGCAGGGGGCAGACCAGCAACATACAGAATGGTTCAGTGCAGTAGCCCTCTTAGACATAGTTCCTGAAGAGTGCGGATGGGGAAAGACTCTGAGCTAAGGGAAGGAAGAGAGAGGCAGAATGTCTCACTGCTTCTTGGTTATTCTAAGTATTCTCTCCTGATAGAGAGCAAGTGTAATGACACGTTCTTCCTGTGCCACAATGACCACTGCATCTCCAACGATCTCCTCTGTGACAACAACAATGACTGTGGCGATGGGTCGGACGAGCTGAACTGTTTCATCAACGAATGCCTCAACAAGAAGCAAAGCGGCTGCTCCCAAGAATGCGAGGATCTCAAGATTGGCTACAAGGTTGGGAGGGGGTGGTTTCCTTCCTTCTGCTGGGAGCCATCTCTGGCTGAGCCAAAGCAAGCTTGGTTGAGGGGCAGCTTTCCTCTAGAGAAGCGTGAAGACCAGCTCGGCTGACCCTGTGGCAGCCACCCTCCTGTTGAGCCCACGTGGCAATGGGGTAATGCGGTCTCAGGGCCTGCCCTCTGGTGAAGTCAGATGAGATGCAAGATTTGCAGGCTTTTCGTTTGTTATCATTTTACCACGAGGTCTGTATTTGGAGGACAAAGGCCAGAACTTAGAAAAGTTTCTGTTTTAGAACTACAGTTGCTTGTTTACCAGCACCCCCAAGCCACCATGGCCAGCAGCCAAGCAGGCTGGAGGGATTGCAGCCCAGAAAATTTAGTTTTCCTCAGCTTGGTCCAGACACAGCATACTTGACACGCAAACCAGGTTCAGTTGTTAACATTTGAATGAACCCGGTCTGCGTGCTGGGTGAGCTTCCAGACTGTAGTAGGAGGAGTAGACTTTGTCTAAAAGGGCGGGATAGAAATCTAATGAATGAATGAATGAAATATATTCTGGGCCTAGGAATATATTTTGAGTATCAGAACTAAGTGGAGCTTACAGTCTTACTACACAAAACCCCAATGCTGCTTACTCAAATATTTAACTGTATGGGGGTGGGAAGGGAAGGGATCTTATTGCTGTGATCACTGAACAACTGGGGGTCAGAAAGCCTTGCTGACCTACTAGAACTTTACTAATAGATCCAAATCTATATTTTGCTCACCCCTTTGCTATCGTATCCGCTGAGTCTACCTTAAGAGGAAGGTGAGGGAGATGGCGAGCAACAACTCCTGAGTTGCCTATTTTAACTTTTCCGTGTGTGTGTGTGTGTGTGCCCGCGTGCACGCTTGTGTGTGTGTTTCTCCAGCATGCTGCCTAGAAACCTGTAATAACTTTCTATGGCCCCCTGCAGTGCAGATGTCGCCCTGGGTTCCGGCTGAAGGATGATGGAAAGACTTGCATTGACATTGACGAGTGTACCACTACCTACCCATGCAGCCAGATATGCATCAACACCCATGGTAGTTTCAAGTGTCTGTGTGCAGATGGCTATATCCTAAAGCCCGATGACCTAACCAGCTGCAAAGCTGTCACAGGTGAGACTGGTACCCAGAACTGTAAATTTTGTAGTGATCGGCATGAAGCAGAAGGGTCCTGGCCTTTGCAAGAGTAAGTGAAAGGTGTAGGGCAAGCTTCTTCAGTGTTTTGCTAGGATTGGTCTGATGAGTATAGAACTTGCCTGTGGACCTGTTCCCTTTTGGTAATTCTGTGCTGCTGCCATTTGTGGAAAGGGGGGGGTGGGATCAGAAACCAAGAATTACTATTTTGAAATCTTTAGTGCTTTTCCACCAGGTACTCACTGTGCACCTATTTACTAATGTCTTGCTTCAATTCACAGATGAGGAACCCTTCCTGATTTTTGCTAATCGGTACTATCTGAGGAAGCTTAGTCTGGATGGTTCGAACTATACCTTGCTGAAACAGGTAAGGGGCATGGCGTGGTGGAGGGCAGAATGCTGTATAGATTTGGCATATTCTTATTTATCCTCTTGAAAATATTTAGGCAGCAGTTTAGAAAACTCTTGCTTCATCACTTATTCCAATTACCTTGCCAGCTTTGTAGTTACAGGCCTATTCCTTAAGTTTGAAACTCGCCCATAAGAGGGAAAGTTATCAGGAGGCTTGGAAAACTTCAAAGTTTGCAAAAGTACCCCACCACTACTACACACACACACACACACGATGTGAGGGAAATATCCTGCTTGGAGCCCCAGAAATGGTTGATGACGGAAAGAGCATGCCCACAGTCTTTGGAATTCTGACTTATTCTTGGTGGGCAGGGGAAACCCCAGTGGAAGTGTTAATGGGATGGAGTACCTTTGAGGAAGGAATGGCTGGCAGCCTGGAAACTCCATGTGATGGTGGAATGTCATACCACTGAAAATGTTCATTTTGTCACAAAATATTTATTTATTTATGCTTTGATTTATATACTGCCCCATTAGTGCCAGAGCACTATCCTAGGCAGTTTAATAGACTGTTAAAACAACCTACACAGAATACAGCATAAATACACATAAATGCAGCTTAAAAACAATGATGCAACCAATTTTCAAAGAAAGGCAAAATTTGAGGGGAGGCATTCAACCCGGGTTGATGGGAAAGGGCCTCCCTTAATAGTAGTGCCTTTAAATGCCTTTATGAGTACAGGGAGGGGGCCAAGAGTAGCTCCTCTGGGAGTTGATTCCATTAGGTAGGTGCCACTGCTGAGAAGGCCCTACCTCTAGTAGATTACTTTCACGCCTATCTTGGGTTGCCTACATGGAGGAGCCTGGCCTGAGAGGATCTGATGGGGCAGGCAGAGGACACTGGAGAAAAATGCTCTGGCGGGTAATGTGGTCCCAAACCATAAAGCATGTCAGAACCTTGAGCCTGATCTGGGACACAATGGGTAACCAGGAGAGGCTGGCCAGCACTGAAGAGATGTGAACACTGAAGAGATTTGCTCACACCAGCCACCAGTCTGGCTGTGCATTCTGGACCCACTGTGGTTTCCAGGTCAGTCTCAAGGGAAGCCCCACGTAGAGACCATTGCAGTCGTTGATCCAGGAGATGACCAGTGCCTGCACCAATGTCCTGAGGGAGCCCTCGTATAGGTAGTGGTGGAGTTGGGCAATAATCTGATTAAAAGCCAGTCTGGACACGGCTGTGATCTGGGAATCCCAAGAAAGAGACAGGTCCAGAAGAAATTGCGGCCATGATCCCTAAACAGGTAGACAATGCCATCCAGTCTAGGGATAAAATGCCCCCCCCACAACAAAATCTCTGTCCTGTCCAAATTCAGTTTGAGCCTCTTCTCCCTGGTCCATTTCAGTACTAAAGCCAAGCATCGCTCAAGCATCTGGACAGCCTCCACTGAAAAGGTAGTAAAGGAGAGAGAGAGAGAGTTCCGCAGTGCCAATAAAAGGCATGTGGCTGATTGGTCAGGTTGCAAACCACCTGGAAGAGTTCTGCTTGTCAGTTCACAGCATCGCCAATAATCATGATGTTAAAGGCCTTTTTTTGCCATCTTTAAGGCATTGCCATACTTATTGGCCATGTTCTTAGCAGCCAGATTTTGTGCTGACTGGTCTCTTCCATCTGCTCTCCAGCCATCTCCTTGTTGACTTCATACCCTGTTTTCCCCAAAATAAGACCTAACCTGAAAATAAGCCCTAGTACTGTATGATTTTTCAAGATGCTTGTACAGTAATATAAGCCCTATCCCAAAGATAAACCCTAATTAAGTGAAACCCTGCCCTCCACGATTGTGCAGCATTGTGCAGCAACCAGAAGATGATGACATGACTGTATTTGAATAAATGTAGATGATGGTACATGAAAAAAAATGCCCTGAAATAAGCCCTGATGCGTTTTTGGAGCAAAAATTAATATAAAACCCTGTTTTATTTTTGGGGAAACATGGTAGCTCGCAGGCTCTCAGTATACCAAGGGATAGGGTGAGTTCTGAAGCCAAGAGGGCATTAAGGGGAACAATTGTGCCAACTGCCTGGGTTGCTTCTGAATGCCATCAGTCAACCTGGGCTTTGACAGAATTGTCCACCAGGTCAGCCAGATGCCCTCCCAAGACCTCGTGAAACCGTGCTGGGTGAAGAAGCCTGTGAGGGTGGACCAATTTCACAGGTCCATTCTCCTTGCAGAGAGGGGTCTCAGTGGCCAGGTTAAATCTTAGCAGGCAGTGATCTGTCCATGACAGTGAATGAGAAATCATTTTCCACATCCCCAGGTCACTTTGAGTCTGCGTCATTGAGAACACCAGGTTCAGAGTGTGGCCTACTTTATGCATGGGGCCGATGACATGCTGGGATAGGTTCATGGCTGTCATGAAATCCATGAACTCCAGGGCTGGCCCAATTTCCTTAACATGTTTAAAGGGGAGCATCTAGTTCATCCCCCCGTCACTTTTGTCATAAGGGTGAGTAAAAGAGTCTAAAAAGGAGACTACCCGCTTGTGTCTAGGCTCTGCATATGAGCAAGAACCCAGATTAGAACCTACATGCAAGCAGGAACATTTCCTCATTAGGCTGCTCTATCATACTGTGCAGAAAAGTGATGAGGGGGGAACTCAGTGCTCGCTTCTGAGATAATGAAACTGGATTTATTAGCTCCTGAATAGAGTTTAAATAAGTCACTCTACAGAGATACAGCAGAATGGCCCACTTTTAGACAAGGCCAGCTGTTTGTCACTGCATAAGTCATTGGTCTTGGCTTGCCTCCTTCCGATTGAGCCTATGCTCAGATCAGTGACTTATGCAGAAACCCAGCCAGGCAGCTAATTCTTATTTTTTTGTGACTTGGGGGAAGGAATGTAGTTCATGGTGAAGGTCCCGCATTCAGTCCCTGGGACAGCAGATAGGTCTGTTAAAAAGAAAAAAAAGATTCCTGCTTGAAATTCTTGAGAGTTGTTGCTTCTTTGGCAGTGTTAGTACCGAGTTGGATGGACTGGTGCTCTGATGTGGTATAAAATAGCTTCATCTGTCTTAAAAGGACACTTCCAGGATATTGGGAAATTTTCCTTTAGAACCAGGGAGGGTTTGCTGAAATGGGAATGCAGGGATAGTTTTGCAGCCAGTGCTAAGCACAGAACACTCTTGTTTGTGACTTTGTAGTAATAGTACTAGTAAATCATCATCATCAGAATTGTAGAGCTGGAAGAAGGACCCAAAGGGTCATCAGGTCATCCCCATGCAACACTGTGTTGTTGTTGATGATGGTGATGATGTTACATCAAACTAAATCCAGTTGTTTGTCCAAAGCAGAGCAGACCCCCTGAGTGAATGGAACTTGTTAAGTCAACACTTATGTACACCAATGGGTCAACTCTACTTGAGACAAAAAACTGAAGTTTCAAAGGTTTTACAAAGTGCTTAACACACACTATCCAGCAGTAATCCTTACAACAACCCAGCAACATGAATGAGTACAATGCTCCCCCATGATGCAGATGTAATGAATTTGAAAATGAGCAGCTTTCCTGTAGGCACCCTAGTGGGCTGTGATTTGAACCAGAGGCTTCATGATACATAGCTCAGGTACTAAGCCACTGCCCCATTATACAGGTGACACAGAAATCACTAGCTCTTGTTCTCTCTCGGTGGATTTTAGGGGCTGAATAACGCAGTGGCTTTGGATTTTGACTACCGGGAGCAAATGATCTACTGGACAGATGTCACTACGCAGGGCAGCATGATCCGCCGCATGAACATCAATGGCAGTAATGTGCAGGTGCATTTCCAATGGCATTGGTATTGTGTTTCCTCTGTCTTTGGCTGTGACTACATTAGCAAATTCCTTGGAAAAGACCCTGATGTTGGAAAGTGTGAAGGTAGGAGGAGAAGGGGAGGACAGAGAACGGGATGGTTGGACAGTGTCACCGAAGCTGCCAACATGAATTTGACACAACTATGGGAGGCAGGGGAAGACAGGAGGGCCTGCTGTGCTCTGGTCCATGGGGTCACGAAGAGTCAGACATGACTTAACGACTAAACAACAACATTAGCAGATAGAATGGGATTTGCTATAGAAGTAGAATGGATGTGTTTTTAACACTAATCACACAATGCAAAGGCCAATGTGAATCAGCCTTTTTTTACTTCAGATGTGGAGTTCTTTTCCCTGCTGTTGGGGGCTTCTGCTTTTTTTAAAGCTGGAGCAATTCAAACAGCATTTCCCCCATGTGATCAGTTTTTCATTCTCCAAAAGGATGGAGAGTGTGTCTGTGGGTGGTACTAAACTGGGCATGATGTTTTGGGTAGCAGGATCACACCCCTGCAGTCTTTCCCCCTAGTCATCCCAAAGTATATATTCACAAAATTTAAACTTCCCAGTTTAGCACTAGATCACCATATCACTGCATGCACTAGATCACCTCTACATGGACTACATTTTTTTAAAAAAAGGTAAAAATTGATATGAAATAGAAACAGGTCCAACAAACTGCAGCAGACTCCTGTGTGTCTGCAGTATATGTGCATGGTAAACTTTGGAAAACTCTCCCTCCATATCACAGTTCACCAGCCTTACAAGGAACCATAAAAGGAGACCTGGGGGTCAGCAGGGGTGGGATCAAACAAAGGAGAGCTGTGGGCTGTGGCACAGAACAGGTCGAATCAAATTAAAGATCCAGCGTGGACAGTGGCACTGAAATAATCCACAGTCTCTGTGTGATCACCTAATCTGAACAGAAGTTTAAAACAGGCTGGAAATTAAGTGCAGTTGCAGCCTTGGTTCTGTCCTGTAGGCTCAGGTCCTCTAGGTCTAAGCCGCCTTTGTAGCACCCTGCTCCAGACCAGCGTTTGGAAGTAGTTGTGTTAGATAATTACCCATAATAAATTGCTGGGAGCAGGGGTAAACACGGGCATAAGGAAGTTACTTTTCAGGAGTAACATAGTGAGTGAAAAATATCAAAGTATCTGTTTAGCGTAATGAGCCAACATTTTCCAGCTACTTTTCACATATAATTTTACTGGTGCTTTAGAGGTGTTTCGAGCATAATTTTCCATAACATTTTCTAACTTTTATGCCAATCTCATAACAATACTGCATGACTTCTTTTTAAAAGCAACAACAGTGTGAGTTACATTTTTAAAAATAGCAGCATCTCTGTGAACAAATCATGGGGAAAGGAAGGATTTATGATACGGATAGTAAATTACTTTCAAAGTGTAGCTTTCAAGGTCCATTCCAGACATAGGCAGGCTTTTGCTGGGATTAAGGTCCCATATACCACACCACACTTCGAGTCCACACCAGACCCACACTAAGCCTAGCCCACTTCTTGCTGCCATTACCAGCTTGGATGGCTTTCAAGGGAGGTGCTTTGACCAGATCCTCCTTTAATATCATCTTTGATTTGTACCATTCTATGCCTTTTGTGCTTCCAGGTCCTGCACCGCACTGGGCTGAGCAACCCGGATGGCCTAGCTGTGGATTGGGTGGGTGGAAATCTGTACTGGTGTGACAAGGGAAGGGACACCATTGAAGTCTCAAAGCTCAGTGGAGCTTACCGGACTGTGCTGGTGAACACAGGGCTGCGGGAACCTCGGGCATTAGTAGTGGATGTACAGAATGGGTAAGTCTGCCTGAAACATCAGGGCACCTGAGTGTAATGTAGGCTGCATCTAAGTTGCATTTTTCCAACCGTTGTATATCCCTGGACTCCCAAGGGATTGCTTATACTACATTTTCTAGTTCTTTTCTTTACATTCTTGCTCCCTTTTAATTTAGCCATCAAAGTAGTCAAAATTGGCAGAGGGTGGTAGAGTTAGAAAATTGGAATACCATGAAGAAGATTGTTGGGGAGGAGAACAAGTGTTCTTGGAGAAGAGGATGGGCATCTGGGGATTAGAATTATACTCACATCTGTGAGAGGACAAAGAGGAACTTCTTAAGTTATAGAGCTTTAGAGCATACCAGACATCAGACCACAAACCCCTTAATGGCTGTGTACAGAAGGTTATTTGAGGTTTAGTTTCAAAGGAAGGCCAAACAGGAAGGAGTATGAATAATGCCTGCGCTTCTTTGTTTGAAGATCTGGGGTGTGATAGCCAATCAACGGCTTCCTTGGCTGTAGCTTCACAACTCCAGTGCAGCCTGCATCTTTCCTTGCTTATATCTAAGCAACAAGCCTTACAAAATCTGTCTGCCATGAACTTTTGGGACTCTTAAGTTCTTTGTTCTAACGACAAGACACCATTGCCAGCCTCATGAAGCGGGCCCTGATCTACAAAAGCTAGCAGGGGGTATTATTTCTTTAGTGTTCCACAAAAGTATCACCTACTTCTGCACTTAGTTATGTGCTGTCAAGTCAGAACTGCCTTACAGGGCTTTCAAGATGAATGAGATATTGAAGGAGTGGTTTTACCATTCCCACTCCCCCAGTGAGTTTTGATGGCTGAGAGAGGATTTGAATCCTGGTTTCCAGAACCACAGCTCATCGCTCTGTCCACTAAATCACACTGGTTACCTTACAACAGGGTGTTTTCTTATGATATTGCATCAGCTTGCCAGCTCACTACTCAGCAGTTGCCCAAGCAGTTTGAGGAGAAGAGAGGGCAGCTTCCTTGGGCACTGCCACCTCACAGTCTTCCAGATGCCTTGAGGCAGCCTCTGCCAAAGGGCTCTGGCTTCCTTTGACTTTCTTGGTGGCACAGGTATGCTTCAATGTGTCCTGGACACTTTGGAAGACCGCCTGGCAATGCAGCTGCTGGTTTCAGGCTGCACAACACAGGAGGTGAAGCCTGAAGGGGGTGACCTTGTAGGTAACAAATGGCCATTGGGGTATAGGCTCCCCATCCATACTTTATACAGCCCCTCTAAGGTGTGCGGCTGCGCGAGCACACATTACTCCACCCCCCTCCATGCATGGCTCCTCCTCCAGGCACCCACAGCAATAGTTCCTGGCCCCAATAGTTCTGGTTACAACTAGAGATGGGGGTATTTGTATATGAATACGAATATCCCCCCACAGGTGGAGATAATGGGGATCTGGCCAATGGGGCCAGATGATCTACTCACGATTCTGCTGCTGCCGCAAGCTCAACTGAGCCTTGCTGTCGCTCTGTTGTCTGCAGTGGATTAGCCAATCCTGGAAGAAGGCAGAATGACGAGCCTCTCTGCCAGGTCGCAGGTTGTTATCTCCACCTGTGTGTGTGTGGGGGGGATATTTGTATTTGTATATGAATATGAATACCCTCATCTCTAGTTACAACAACCCTGTGCAGGAAGGTGGAGTTACACATGCGAGGGGTGGAGCCCTGCCCAGCGGGGCTGAAAATCAGAGGGAATGTTGGTGGTCCTCATTCACTGCCATTTCAGTCTCCACCAAATGTGAGAACCTGACCATCGTAACTGTGTTGCTGGCTTTAGCATTCATATTTCATTTGTATTGTCCTCTCATCTAATTGAGTGGCTCTGGATTTCATACAGTTTAGATGTACAGTTACTTGCTACAGTTCTATGTTGATGGCTTTTACTTTACCCTCTCCCGTTACTCTCTCACAGATACTTGTATTGGACAGATTGGGGTGACCATTCCCTGATTGGCAAGATAGGTATGGATGGCACCAACCGGAGTGTCATTGTGGACACCAAGATCACCTGGCCGAACGGCCTCACTCTGGACTACGTGAACAGCCGCATCTACTGGGCTGATGCCCGCGAGGACTACATCGAGTTTGCCAGCTTGGATGGCTCTAACCGGCACATAGGTGAGAGAACCGTGGGAACTGGAAATCTTAAATTTGGAAGCATATAGACTGAGCAGAGTGGGGAGGGGGGTGGCCACATCTTGGAGAGAGAAATCAATAGAAGAGAGAAGTTGTGAAGGCCATCTTCCTGCAACTTTCAGTTTTCCCCCATTGCAATTCTTTTCCGTAAGACTCTTCTCCCCTCACTCACCTTCTGGTTTTGGAGTTTGGCTCTGAGTAAAATGGCCTGGAGAAGTAATCACAGGCTTACACCAAGACAAAACGCTCTTCCCAGGCTTCTCTTTCTCCCAGCCCTTGCTTTGACACGCAGAAAGGAAACACTGGGTTGGAGACCCTTTGCATTTCTAATGTGTGTGAGTCCAACTGCACCTGGGTTTAGATTTCTGACATTACCAGCTAAATTACCTGTGTTTTTCAAAAATGTCTTTTTATGTGTTCATAAGATCATCTGTGATCCATTGGTCATTTTTATTTGCTCTCTGTTGTTTCTGATCATGGTAAGTCTTTTTAATCCTCTTTTTGAATCATGGAGAGTTAGGAAAGAACATCTTCCTCAAAGGATGAGTCCTTCTGAACAATGGGTGACCTCCAGCACTTATTTCCCTTCCTAGTTCCACCCACCCTTGAGATCTTTGTTAAAAGCTGAGAAAGTCCTCTGTTAATAGGTTTGGGTTCTTTTCTACATTGTTTGGTGGTAGAACTGAAACTGAAATGTTGACTGAAAAAATGGGGAGGCTGATTTGGATACAGCATCATTTTTGAGTAGGGACATATTCAGAATCCAAGTAGCCATGATGGCCTCCATCCTCTGGCCAAAGAAGAACAAAGAGAAGACAACAATCAGGCTAGCTGTTGCTGAGAGAGAGATTCATGTAGTGGTTAAAGCTGGGATGTGCAACTTTGGTGTGGTTGGGATCTGTATTTTTTTACCCTGACCACTACCTCCCCGGGGCTGCTCAAGGCTTGAAAACGATAAAAAATGGAGGGGGCTATAAAAATAACAGGAAGTGACCAGATGTTGACTTCTTGGTTTGATGTTTTTTGTTTTAAGGTGATTATTTGGGCTAGTGGTCATGTGACCCATTTGCTCTCATCTGTACAAAATCCACTGATCACGAAGGCTTCAAGGAGCAGGAAAATGTGTGTGGAGAGACATATTTCTGGCTTGGGGGTTCTGTGGAGGCTTAGAGTGATAGATCTGCCCTTGGGCCACCTCATTTTAAATATTTGTGCTAGTGAGTGAGATTCTCTCTCAGCCTGATCTACTTCATGAGGTTGTTGTGAAGAAAGTGGAGAAGAGAGTCATATACATTGCCTTTGGCTCATTGGAAGAAAGGTTAATGTAACTAATTAATGTAAAGGAGGTGCAGTTTGGAAATAGAAGGAAAGGTCTTTTTATCCAGTCTGACTCAAGTTGCTTGGTATTGCAGAGGTCAGTGATATTATGCCATTAAGATGTTGACATGATTATTCACCTAATATATTCGATATTTCTAAATACTCATGGAGAAGAGCATTAACCCGCTTCGGTTGATGCGTTGGGAGTCCTGGATGAAAATTATCAAATAGTTCCCTTTAATTTGAAGCACCGAATTGCTTGGGAGAACTTACTAGAAATTCTTCCATATTATCTGTGGCACTGTTTTATCACCATAAGAGCTGAAGATTAAAATATGAGACTCAGGTTCTCCAGGAATCACTGATTTAAACACCTGAAAATCTTACATATGACAGAGTTCTGACTCCTGTCCTCTGAAGATGCCGGCCACAGAGACTGGCAAAACGTTAGGAAGAACAACCTTCAGAACAAGGCTAAAGAGACCGAAAAACCCACAACAATTGTCTAATCTATCCAAGTTAGACTTTTACTCTCTTTTTTTTCTTTTGTCACTAATGTCCTCTGTTTTTGACAAATGAAGAAACAGAACCAAGGATTCCATATGATAATTAGCGTAGTGATGGATATACTTGCCTGGACACAGAATCTGGTTTTGTCTATCCAGATAGTAATCTAGTGTTGGCTTAGTACTGGTACAAAGAGGACATACAGATTTTTCATAGTTGGAGTTGGGCCAATTTTTGGAAAGTTCAGTCCAGATTTCAAGGGGTTTATAAAATGGCGGGAGGGAGGAGGAGGCATATGCACTGGTATTGCTTCTGGTTCCTCACTGCTGCAGGCCACCATCTTGAATTCCCAGTAATATTGCTGTGAATGACTAGATTTTGAAAAGTTCCTCTTTTTTTTGATGTATTAACTCCCAGACTCCATATCACCTCAGGCAGTATGACCACTGACCATGCTCCCTGAAGGAGTCTTAGTCTTAGAGCTTTAGTCCTTCAGAGAAAAGAAGATTGGGGGGATGTAGGATCGCACTTTACAAATACTTGAAAGGTAGTCATACAGAGGACAGGCATCTCAGAGTGCAGGACACGTACAAATGGGTTCAATTTAAAGGAAGTCAGACTTAGGCTGAATATCAGGGAAAAACTCTGAACTGTTAGAGCAGTACAACAGTGGAACCAGTGACCTTGACAGGTAGTGAGTGTGCCACCACTGGAGGCGGCATTCAAGAGAAATCTGGGCAACCACCTGGCTGATATCTTTTGACCTGTATTCCTGCATTGAACAAGGGGTTGGACTTGATGACTTTATAGACCCCTTCCAGCCCAATTATATTATGATTCTAAAAAGGGAAGAGGGGGACTTTTCCAGGCACTGCTGGCACAATACGGTTGAGTCATTTTGAGGGATATTGGGAGGGATTAAAAATGGTCACTGGCAGCAGGGAGGGTTGCTGATTAGGTTTCCATTCTTACCCTTGAAACTAGTCCTAGTTCAGCACAAGCACCTGTTACGCCTGATCCCCTCCTGGTGAGGTAGCAGAATGGAAGGGGGTATTTCAGTTCATCTGCACTCACAATGAATAGGTGACAGCTGTGCCTGTTCCAGGTTGAACTTTGGATGACTTAAAAAGGCAGAGACAGGATATCGTGACCCTAGGCTAGAACCAGGTACATCATTGATCAGTGGTTTCCTACTCTTCCTGTTTCCACTGCTTGGGTTTCCAGTAGATTTTCAAGTCCCTGCCACACCCTGAGAATCTCTTGTCCTCTCTCCCACTAGTCCTGAATCAGGATATCCCCCACATCTTTGCCTTGACACTCTTTGAGGATTACATTTATTGGACTGACTGGGAAACCAAATCCATCAACCGGGCACACAAGACCACGGGGGCGAACAAATCTGTACTCATCAGCACATTGCACCGGCCTATGGACATCCACATCTTCCACTCCTACAGGCAGCCAGACGGTGAGTGACCTGTCCCCTCAATGTTAAAGGGGTGGCGGCGCTGGGTGTCTTTGCGAAGATATTGGACATCTTAACCAATATCTGCAAAGTCAGGGTGGGGAAGGGTCCTAAGAAGAGAACGTAAGAAAGAGGAGAAACACCCAGAGAGCAAGTCTGACCTGGAAGGTTTTTAAAGGGGCCAGGCCTGATCCCTGCTCTGCTTTCTTGCTCCTCAGCAACATCTAGTTTGGTTCTAGATTAGTAGCACGCAGGCTGGATTCCTATCTGTTGCCCCTTAGGATATAGGCTCAGGATGTTTTTGTGGGCTTATGCCTTGAGTCTTAATGCCAAAGAAGAAGTGAAATAAAAATAGCCTTTCCTTGTATCTGTCAGCTCGATCTCAAAGCTTTAGGACTCTGGTTCCTAAATGACTGACCTCTGGTACAGGTGTCGTCCTCAGCTTACTAGTACTAGCAAAGGAATGCTAATGTAGTGCCTAGCCAGGCTCCTGGTAACTGATGAACTCTCTATTTCTGAGGGGTGGGGAATGACACGGAGGGAAGAGGAATTGAAAAGTTATGGCACCTTGGATTTTTTGCCTTTTTATGCTGTCAAATCGCCCAGAGAGTGCTCCAGCACTGTGGGACAAGACAGAAATCAAAACCACTGCCGTCATCTTGACCTTTGCTCTTGATGCTTGAGCCATTGGAGGATGCAGGAAAATTGTGTTGCTGCTTTGGCTGCTGGTTGAGGGGTTAGCAGGAGCGAGAGGAGGTGCAGTTCCTGCAAGACGGAGACAGACACTTACATCAGATGAAAGATGACCCCGTGAGACGGAGACCTCTTTCTTTCTTATACACATATATTCTGAAAAAGAATGACTTCTCTCTCTCACGTGCGCACACTAACACACACACACACACACACATGGTATTGTGAGGTGTGGTAGCTAAGACAGAAAAGGCCCTCGGTCCCAGTGAATCCCCTCAGATAGAGTATTCTGTCTTCCATTCACATTATCATTCTGGATCACTGTGATTTTAGATCTGGGCGGGTTTTTTCCCCCAGTGTGTGGGAAAAGATTTTCTCACACCTTTGTGAGAGAAGAGGGGTTCGTCGTGAATGCACTCTGAGGAGTACAGTGCTCAGTCAAGTCAGCACAGCAACAGCTATGATTGCCCTAACTTGCCTCCATGTCCTCTTTCTTTCTTTCTTTCTTTCTTTCTCTTCTCTTCTCTTCTCTTTCTTCAGTGCCCAGCCACCCCTGCAAAGTCAACAACGGGGGTTGCAGCAACCTGTGCCTGCTGTCTCCAGGAGGAGGCTTCAGGTGTGCCTGTCCGACCAACTTCTATCTGGGCGGCGATGGCAAGACCTGCATCTCCAACTGCACAGCCAGTCAGGTAACTGGGGGGGCCTGGGAGGAGGCAGAGCACAAATACTCGGTCTCATCAGGCAGGCGCTTTGTGGTCCATTCGGTGCTTTCTCAAGGGACTCCCAAGGTCCTTAAGCACCAGACAGCAGAACCTCAGGATCGAGTCGTTCCCCATTTTCTTGGGGAGCAGGGCACCATTTTCTCCCCCTCTCTCCCCCTTTCTGCCCCCATAGCACAGTGTGGGAGGCCCACAGAATGGGAAGGATCCACTCTCCCAAGTAGATCTCTGAGAAATAAATAACATCAGACTGGAGCCACTGCCTGGATTAAACAAAGCAACCCAGTTTAACTGCCAAAGCTGTGTCTGAATGAAAAGGAATTTGCCTGCTGGTGGAAGGACAAGGGGTGGATGGGGCTGGCCTAGCTTCCCTTGGTTAGGGATATTTCTTCTTAATCTGGCTCTCTTTTGAGACTGAAGAAGCCACATGCTTGGATTTTAGAGGGTTTTGGGTAGCCAAAAAGCAAACAAACAAAAAATAGAACAAAACATAAACTGTCCTGAAAAGGATGGTAAGAAACCAAGAATGTCCATTGCTTTGCCTCCTGGGGAAAACTGTGCTCTCCAGCGGAGCCGTTGCAGAGTTCCTGTGTGGCTGATGGGAGAGGTGGGAATTTGTTCTGGTGGAACCAAAAGGGGTTAGAGGGGCCGTCCTTCTGTCCCCGTTACTCACAGCTAACATTACTTTTCTGTTTTTCTTTTCCAATCACAGTTTGTTTGCAAGAATGACAAATGCATCCCTTTTTGGTGGAAATGCGACACAGAAGACGATTGCGGGGATCGCTCAGATGAGCCCGAGAACTGCCGTGAGTTAATAGCTGGGGGAAAACCTCGGGGATAAAGTGGCGGGGGAGAGGCTCTTGTGGCTTGGGCTGAGGATCATCCTGGCAGAATAGAAGGCAGTTGACAATGGCTGAACTATGTGTTCAAAGCATTACTGAGTCATAGTGTCTAATTATACCGGTATATTGGGTGTCGATCCTAGGAGGTTCTTCAGTGAACCCATGTCTATATTTGGCTGTTGTTTTTCCGGAGGTCTGATTGTTTAAAGAGCCTCGTGGGAGTATCCATGATACAGCAGGCATGTCTGAGTGTCTAGGGCTGCGATCAGCTTCACATTCTATACCAGACCTTAGAAATGTTCTTCTTGTTTTTTGTTTTTTTAAAGCTAAGGGATGGAGATCAGGGCTGGCCCTTGGCCAAGCTCCTTCGCATAAATTTCAGCAGCAAATTACAATAGGTTAAGCAATCAGCATCGGTATTTATTATTGTACCCTGAATCATGGGACTGCATGCTCCAGCGAGCGCCTGCTCTGACTCCCCTGCTTGCTGCAGTTTGTCACTGAAATGTACACAGGTGGTCTTAGATCACTGGATGAAACTAACAGGATTCTACCATTATATTGGAACCACAAAATGAAGCATCCACACCAGAATCAAAGAACATGAGGGACACTGCAGACTAAAACAACCGGAAAAATCTGCAGTAGCTGAACATGCCCTGAAACAAACTGGACATGAAATTCTATTTCAAAATACTGAAATACTGGACAACACCAGCAATCATTACGTCGGATTACTCAGGGAAGCCATTGAAATCCACAAGCACAAACACAGTTTCAACAAAAAAGAGGAAAGTATGAAGCTCAACAAAACTTGGCTCCCAGCTATCAAACATACTACGTGTAAAAGGTCAACGAACTCTACCCACCCACAAGGACGGGATCACTACACACAAAAGACCAGCTAATGACACCCATCAACCACAGGAACAGTTAATCTCTTCCCCTTAGCACAACAATACACCCACAACAATGCACACTAATCACCCATCTACAGGAAAAGACAAAAGTCTATCTCACAGCCATAAATACTGCACTCCCAAGCCAACTACACCAGAGTACAGGTTGCTGTCCTCTGAAGATGCCGGCCACAGAGACTGGCGAAACGTCAGGAAGAACAACCTTCAGAACACGGCCAAAGAGCCCGAAAAACCCAGAACAACCATTCTACACATTGTTTGGCAGTTATTTTCACATTTGTTCTATTTTTAATTTTTTCATAGAGAAATTGGCCAATGTCTCTTAAAACAGCCCTAAGCACTATTCTCCACACAAAAGCTATAACATATTGTTGTGATTGTTAAAATAAAAGTTGGGGTGTCGGTGGGCTGCCATAACCACAAAACACACACCCCTCAATGTGTTACATGTAACATAATTAATTCTAACATATTATTTCCAAAATCTGTTTAGGACTTCTTCCAATGCAATTCTCCACAGCCCTGCCCCTCTCACAACATCCTATGGCATCCACAGTAGCTTCCTTCCTTCTTCCTTTGTGGGTTTTATTGTAATCTGGAAAGTTTCCTGTGTGAATAGGAAGTTTAGCCCTTGCCTCTTAATTTTTTTTTAAATTCTTGACTTAAAACACTAGGTTTTTCCGCTTTTTGCCAGATATGTTAGAAAATGTGTATACAAATGAATAAAAGTTGCAGTGTATTTGATACCAAATGGGGTTTTGTAAGAACACTAGTCATCAGAAAAGAAAACATAACGTGGGTCAGAGCAAAGTTTGAGAACGATTACGTTTTGGACCACAATTCCCAGAATCCCCAGCTAACATGGCTTTCCCGAAACTCCAAGTCAGAGAGGCATCAGGTCTTAGAGTATGGTTTGGCATGGATGCCCTGTGTCAAAGGAATAATATACTGAGATGTGTAACACCAGTTTTTACCCCAGATTCCTGTATAGCCCATTCTAGTCAGCTCTCTCTCTCTCTCTCTCTCTCTCTCTCTCTCTCTCTCTCTCTCTCTCTCTCTCTCTCTCTCTCTATCTATCTATCTATCTATCTATCTATCTATCTATCTATCTATCTATCTATCTATCTATCTATCTATCTATCTCTATATTTGGGTAGTGTGGGCGACATATAAATTAAATAATTAATTTTATATATATATATATATAGTTTTCAGTATCTATGGGGGGCTCAGAACCAATCCCCAGCAGATATGAGGGTCCTACTGTAACCAGCCCCTTTTTCCTGGTGATGCCTGTGTTTGCAGCTGGAGTTTCTGAATGAAAAGCTTCAGTTTTGCTGCAGAAGCCCTGTCTCTTGAGAGCCCCTCCTAAGCCATTACATACTGCCTTCTCTCTGCAGCTGAATTCAAATGCCGTCCTGGGCAATTCCAATGCTCAACAGGGATCTGCACCAACCCCGCCTTCATCTGTGATGGGGACAATGATTGTCAGGACAATTCAGATGAAGCAAATTGCGGTAAGTATCCCAAGCTCTTCTGAATTACCAAACCTGTCCTATAAGGTTTATTTGGTTTTTTATTTGCTTCCTCTGTGTTTTACATCCAATTGCATGAACAGTATTCAAGACAAGCTTTAATTCAGTTAAAGCAATCAAATGCCAAATGGCATCCGTTTTTTTTTTTTTTTTTTTAAGTTTACAGTTGCATTGTTAGAAGGTCCTGGAAATGAGGAAGTCATTCAGAGTTCGCCTTAGGTTACCTCTAAAATACTGTGATCTATTTAAAAAACTCTCAAGACCTCTAGTTCTTTTTCTGAGTCAACCTGAAAGCTCAAACAATTGAGCTTTCCAACTCGATGCCAGCCCTCCCAGTCTCTTCAAGACCCTTCCCAGCTGGCTTCTCTGCTGCCATCACTGCTGCCACCAACCGATCCACCCTGGAAAGGTGGACCAGGACTGGGAGAAACTGCTTCTTTTCCCGACTTTCTCTGAGTAAGACAGTTGGCATGTAAAGCCTTAAAAGATCGTGGGAGAGGTCATTCTTTCAAGGCTGTCCCCCTGCTGCTCGTTCCATGAGACTCCCTGGCATAAAACATTGCCCAGGATAAAAGAGTGTGGTGCTTGTCTCCCTTAGAGCTTTTGTCTTCCCTGTCTTTCTCCTGACAGAAGTCCATGTCTGCCTACCCAGTCAGTTCAAGTGTACCAACACCAATCGCTGCATCCCTGGCATCTTCCGCTGCAATGGGCAGGACAACTGTGGCGATGGGGAGGACGAGAAGGACTGCCGTAAGTTGTGCCTGGGACAGGAGGAGGGCCCCCCCTTTCCCTTCTGCTCTCAGTAGTCGGTGTCCTTCCTGGCAGGCCCGGGAAACCTGGACATCTTCCATCCAGGTGTTTGACTTGGACTGGAAGGGATGCAGATCATTTTGGTTAAAAATGTTGATGATTCAGCCCTTGGGTAACCAAAGTTCTACACCAAAAAAGTGGAATTTTGCTACCTGTAAATAGTGATCTACAAAGAGAGACTGAAATAACCTAGGTATAATTCATTTTGCTTCTCATGATCAAGAACTGTGTGGAAGACATAAGTCCCAATCCCTGGAAAGTGTGCTTGGTCTATTCCCTAGTTGTTGTTTTTTGTTTTGTTTTTAGTTTGTTTGTTCATGTGGTGTTAAATTTTTCTCTCATCACCTTGAGGCTTTGTAATTTGGTTTAGGGGAAAAAAAGGAAGATGAACATTGGTAATCTGGGGGTGTAGAATTATATACCCAATGCCCATTTGTTCACTTGAACGGCAGAACTACACCACAGCTAGCAACCAGTGCTGTTGTCCAGCCACATGTGGGTTGACTCCAACGTTCCCTGTAGTTCTCTGGAGCGCTGTGTGGTGGTTTAGCTCCCTGTGCATGGGGTCTCTGGTCATGACCAGAAGCAAAGGGGCAGGAACACCCAGGGTTGGCTGTGCACACCCGATGAAGCACCGCATGCCTGAGCACCTGCACAGTTTATAGGGAATGTTGGTTGACTCCTACTTGTTTTTGTTTTTCAACCTTAAGAGTTGTCCCCCATTTCTCTTTTAGCGGAGGTGACTTGTGCCCCCAACCAGTTCCAGTGTGCCATCACCAAACGCTGTATTCCACGGGTATGGGTGTGTGACCGTGACAACGACTGCGTGGACGGATCTGATGAACCTGCCAACTGCAGTAAGGAGAGGCTGCTCAAAGGCCTGTGGCATGAGAAGGGGGAAACAGATCATCTCTGTGTTTGTGTATTTGGCTATCTTTCATGTCTTAGAGAAAATGAGCAGGCTACTGCACCTCGGTCAACTTAGACACATGTAGGAGATATTAAAAGGAGAAGTCAGCAAATAATGAGGCTTTCCACTCACTTAATGTTAAAATCATGTGCACACATCAAACCCAACAAGGATTTGGTCCCACTTATGTATTCTAAACTGAATTTATATTTGAAGCTTTGGAGGTACAAATGATCTGTCTGAGAATTTTGTCTTGCTTGTCTAGAATTAGCTAGGGCTTGGTTTGTTCTCAGGTTCATGGGCGGCTCTTTTTAATTTTCCTCAAAGAAATCCCCAAATTCCACACCTGCCAAACACGATGAAGAATGTTTTCCACTCTGCATAATTGTGTAAATGTATTTGATATTTTGTTATTAGAGGTTTTGCAGAAGTTAGATTTTCATTCCAGGGAAGGGATGAAGAAACACAGAAAGTTTATAAGAAGCTCTCTGTTTCTTCAGTTCTGGGTAAATGGGAAGGGAGGATGATAGTGGGAAGCAGAATGGAGAAACCTTGCTGGAGGTAGCAAAGGAAGTACGGAGAGGTTATTAGGGGCTTCAGTTCCTTCGCTTTCCTATCCTAAACCTCTGGATCACTTGGCAAGCACAGAGCACACTGTACAGGGATTATTTGAAAAGAGCTCTCCAAACTTAAAACGTTTGAAAGTCATTTGACAATATAGCAATTGGATTTCTGTTTTTCAAATGAGAAGATGTAATTTCTAGAGGATCTAAGTTCTGTGGCAGATTATTTATTTGGCACAAAGTTGTTTGCATGAGATATCTGCAAGCAGCTCTTGATGGGAAAGACAACCTGCTGAAGTTATTGCATCTTCATGTGGGGACTGACGAGTGTGGCTGGCCTCCAGTGACATGTAACCTTCCCAACATGTGGAACCTATTTCTCTCCCTCTCCCTCTCTCTGTCTGCTCTCCCAGCACAAATGAGATGTGGCCTGGATGAGTTCCGGTGCAAAGATTCAGGCCGCTGCATCCCAGCACGCTGGAAATGTGATGGCGAAGACGACTGTGGGGATGGCTCGGATGAACCCAAGGAAGAATGTGGTGAGTTGATGGTGCAGGCAGCTACCTAGCTGTGCTGAGACAGGCCAGGGAGACTGGCTTCAACTCTGTGGCAGTTGTTTGCTTCGAAGCAGAATATTTATAAGATACCTGAAGAGATGTAAATCAGGGATAGGGGAAAATTTGTTTGGCTTACATTTTAATGCAAGCTGAACTATTTCCAAACCATTGCCATCTGATGTGGTTATTCTTTGATTAGTCACACTTCTCTGAATTTTTGCAAGGTGCTTAAAGGGAAGTAGGGATCAAATGTCTGTGTGAATGAAAATAACTAGAAGATGCATTGTATCGAGGAAAACTGCTTGCAGGAATCCATGTATTTACTCATACCTCCTATCAAAAAAAAAAAGATGTGAGGTCTTTAAGATTGCCAGCTTTTTTGCTCAAGATAACATCCAAACTGTTCAGTCAGGGCTTCAGTGATTTCTTCTTTGGGGACCCAGAGACCTGATGTGTTGCAGCCTTGATTAATCACTGATCATCCATTCTTTCCTGAATGGAACAAGAGCTATCCCACCTAAAAGATACATATATATACAAACAACATGCAGTTTGGATGAACATGTACAAAATGAAATATGGAGCTGGACATAACATATTCTGTCTCTCAGTCATTGAGCTACAGGTGGCTGTGCTGTCGTAGCCATGCTAAAATTAACTCAGAGATTCTCGCAAAGCAGCGGATTTTATGGATTCGGATCTTGATTCTTCCTAAATGTTTCTATTCCATGTTGCTCCATAGAACATGGCTTTGTGGGGAGGCTTCTCTGTGTCCTTGGGTGCATGTGTGGCTTTCTTTTGATGCTGTCCTTCAGGCGCTGATGCTGTTCATTCCCCCCCCCCTTTCCCTTCCTTCCCCTTCCCATCTCCGGGTCCTTCCTTTTCAGACGAGCGAACCTGCGAGCCCTACCAGTTCCGCTGCAAGAACAATCGCTGTGTGCCTGGCCGCTGGCAGTGCGACTATGACAATGACTGTGGAGACAACTCGGATGAGGAGAGCTGTAGTATGTGCCTCCTATGTTAGATTGCAGAACGTTTGCATGAAGGCAGGGGCATGGCGTGTTGGTTTTCCATCTCTGTTCAGTCCCATATGGGGAGTGGAAGCAAAAGGAGTCTTGCTGGTGTGGAGGGGGCAAGGAAAACTGCACACCTGAGGTGTCCTTCTGCTTTGAAACTGCAGTTCACCTGCATCAATGGAAGGAGGTCAGGAAATGAACTTCAGACTAGAATAAGCTAGAGACTGAGGAGTGTGAGTAGCAGGGTAGGGTGCCAGCGTGTTTTTTCACTCTTATGTGATTTAGGAGGGGAGAATTTGAAGAATCCTGCTTTAGGGTGCAAAGCATATTCCCAAAGACTGACCGAGTCAACTGTTTTCCTGCTTTTCCTTCTGTAACAATTTTTGCACCTGTTTCAGCCCTTAATAGCTGCAGGGAATTGCCAGCTTTCCATACCCTTTCTCCATTTGACCATGTTAACCAATGAGGAGGTGAATGCAGGAGCACCCTGGGGTAGGGTTAATCCAAGAACAGCATATGATGTGCCAGCCTAAATTGTCTTTCTCTCCAATTGTAGCCATTTATCTAAAGGTGCTAAACACTGGATAGCTCTCTGTCAGCCATGCCAGGGTTGTTAGATGAAAACGTTATCCAAAGCCGAACAAGGATGCGCCTGCTCCACTTCTAAGCCCTTAAATTTGATTTGTATTGCCACGCATGATCTGTCTTAGCTTAAATCTGCCTTATCCTTCCTGAGACTGAATAGGCATCCACTGGCTATGCTGACAATGGACCATTGTCGGGGTTGTAGTAAAAAGAATAGCGTACACACGGTATGAGGCAAAGATGTCCCAAAGATTCCCAGTTAGGGGCATCTGCAGGCCATGTGGGGAGCGAGTTTGAGAAAGGAGCTTCTGACAGACTCCGTTTGTTCTTAATTGAATGGTAGTATCAAGTGCCATGGGGACGTGGTGGCGCTGCGGGCTAAACCGCAGAAGCCTGTGCTGCAGGGTCAGAAGACCAAGCAGTTGTAAGATCGAATCCACACAACGGAGTGAGCTCCCGTCGCTTGTCCCAGCTCCCGCCAACCTAGCGGTTCGAAAGCATGCAAATGCGAGTAGATAAATAGGGACCATCTCGGTGGGAAGGTAACAGCGTTCCGTGTCTAAATCACACTGGCTATGTGACCACGGAAAGATTGTCTTCGGACAAACGCTGGCTCTATGGCTTGAAGAGCGGGATGAGCGCCGCCCCCTAGAGTCGGACACGACTGGACAAAAATTGTCAAGGAGAACCTTTACCTTTACCTTTTTATCAAGTGCCATTGCTCGGTATCAGCCATTATGGATAAGAGGCTACCCAAAAGAGAGCTGCCCAGTGTTAAAAACTCCCAGAGGACAAGAGTCAAGGGGGATATTTCATCCTCACAAGAAGCCAAAGGAACTGCAGGTCAGGCTAGATGATTAGGAAAAATTTTGGAGTTTTAAGATGGCTGACTCTCCTCCTTGTTTCCCCGCTCTCTTCCTTCCTCAAGTAGGATCTAGAGTGTACCTTTCTTTCGGTTTGCTTCCTTTGGTTTGGGTTTTTTTAAAAACAACAACAACACACACACCATGTTGTGTAATTTGAGTTTGTGCCATTTCACCTCATTTTATGTTTTTTCCATTTTCACACTGTCGTATCGGGGCTTGCAGAGGTAGGTTTCTGTCAAGATATATTTTTCCTTCCCCATTGAAAGTCTTACCTGTGTTGAAAGCGGGGGAAAGTGGCCTGGGGACGTGCTTTGCCTTCCGGACTGTTTCTCCATCCCCTGCCTCTGCCGAGGAATGGGATGGAGTGGGATCCTGCATGGAACGCTCACTTTGCCCCCAGTGGGCTGACCCTCTTCCCAGCCCCTCTTGCAGGACTATCTAGTCTGGGTCCCGTCTTCTCTCCTTCTAGTGTGGTGTCATGGCTGCACCTGCCTTTCAGGAACAGGGCGGTTTTCGAACTGAGGCCACCCAAACAAACTGAAGGAGAAAACTGTGCCAAGCTCCAGAAATACATCCCGTTTGTCCCCTGTGAGCCTTGCTCTGCCATTGGGCATTGGGTGGGGCAGCTCTTGAGAAAACCTGGAGCTCATTTAGAATGCCATGAACAGAGGTGGCTACCAAATAGAGATGGAATAGAATTCAGAGAAAGGCATTGCTTAGAGTAATGAGCCAGACATAGTGGTCTGATTCTGTATAAGAGCATCCTCTGTGTTCATGGCAGTTGTCATGATGTTTCCCAAAGGCTGCCAGCCTTTATTAGAAACGAAGTTGCTGGTGAACATGGCATCTGTATGTCTCCTCCCTCCCCCCACAATATTCGGAGCATAGCATCTATGGGATGATTTTCCTTCCGTCCATAATGACAGCCAGTTGAGCTGTGAAAGTGTGAAACAGGTGACATGGTTATATCACATCCTACATTAAAGCTCCCTACATTTAGGTTGGGCAGAAGGTAGACTTTGGTTCCCTGTTAGATCTCTGAGTGGTTCCCAATAGATTAGGCCAAGGGGTAGTGGCATCTCTTCCAATGCCTACTGCTTGAATTAGTCAGAATCAGGCTGCTTAAAGCTGCCTTGGTTTCTTTTTAAGAAGAAAGGCAGGATAAAAATATTTTAAATAAATAAATAAATTATGAATAAAGCAAAGACCGCTGGGGGAAAAGCTGGGAATTAATGTTGTGTTAAAACATGGTGAATGTTTTTCTTAAGCTTGCAAATGCTTAGGCTGAACAGGCACTCTTTTCCAGACTACTGTATAAAGGGTGCCCCTCTGGCATTGTTCTTTGAGATTTTGTCCCTGGCTGTTGTTGATGGTTCTCAGTGTTCTCTCTCTCTCTCTCTCAAAAAAAAATCCAATATAGTTCCAAAGAGTCTGATGTCTGTTCATTTTGATCCAGGTCGACTTTGCTAGCTGGGGCTGATAGAAGTTGTAGTCTAGCGCACTGGTTCTTAACCTTGGGTTACTCAGGAGCTTTGGACTGCAACTCCCAGAAGCCTTCACCACCAACTGTGCTGGCTGGGGTTTCTGGGAGTTGCAGTTCAAAAACATCTGAGTAACAAAGGTTAAGAACCACTGATTTAGAACATCAGAGTTGATGGGTGCTGGTCTTTGGCTGCCATTCATTTGCCATATAAACTTTCCAATCAATGGATGAAATAAGTAGTACAAATACTGTACTGTAGTTCACTGGTTCTTAACCTTGGGTTACTCAGGAGTTTTGGACTGCAACTCCCAGAAGCCTTCACCACCAACTGTGCTGGCTGGGGTTTCTGAGAGTTGCAGTTCAAAAACATCCGAGTAACAAAGGTTAAGAACCACCGGTCTAGCGCATGTGAAGGCTCTAGATTCGGGGAGAACCTTGTTGATATTACAGGGGAAAGAGAGAAAGGGAGCAACAGCTATTCACGGTAGCTGCCAATTTTTTTTGCTGCAGCAGCCTTGCATTTGATATCGATGTAACTTCTCATACCTGACTGCCGTGAGCAGGCTCTTACCCTCCTGCTCCTCTGTCTTTTGCTCCCCCCCACACACTGCAAATTTGCATGGGACAAGCCAAAATGACTGGACAACCCTTGGGTTCCCTTCCAAGAATTTAATTTAAGATGCTGCTTTAGCTGGCGAACAAGCAAGTCTCGTATTTTCCACAGCTGGGATTCACAGTCAAGGCGGGATCCCTGGGATGCTGCTGAGCTAGACAGTGGGGTTTGCTGCAGCTAGAAACCATTCTCTGTGTGTAGCCCTTCTTCTCCCCTTTGCCCCGCCCTCCCTTCAGCCCCTCTGTGGCTTCTCCTGTGTCCTCTTTTCCTGGTTGTGTCGGAAATCCAGAGTGTGGATCTTTGTCAGTACAAGACTGCTTGGGCTCTTGCCCAGTGATGCCCTGGGGGACAGCGACCGCCTGTAATCCCTAGATTGTACAGTTGTTATAAACACTTTTCCATCCCGTGCTCTTCCGGCTCACCTGTCTTGCCTTCCCTCTGCCTACAGAGCCCAGGCCTTGTTCCGAAAGCGAGTTCTCCTGCGCCAACGGGCGGTGCATTGCAGGCCGCTGGAAGTGTGATGGGGACCATGACTGTGCTGATGGCTCTGATGAGGTAAAGAGCCAAAGCATGTTTAAGGAGGCACGGATGGGACTAGAGTGGAAATGACAGGCTTGTGATTTCTTGCCGGAGTTAGTTGAGCGGATTCAAATGTGAACAACCTGCTGTTGTTAGTCTTAAGTGGCCAGCAATTGCTTTGGACAACTGTAGTGCCTAGGGAGAAAGCAGAACAAAACCAAACAGCCGAGCTGAGAAGAGTTTACAACATCCTTTCCTTGCTGCATTACTGTTCCTGTCTTCTCTGACCAGTGCCCGTTCTAACTGAGATTGGCCAGAGTCACAGTCCGACCATTTCCAAACAGCACTGGGTTGACAGTTTTGTAAAAATACTTGCAGCAAGAAAGAATTGGATAATACAGGTTGTGTTTTCATTTTGGAAGTCATTCACTTCCCACTGCTGCCTTTTAATCTCATAAGAGAAGGAAGGCCAGGGTGAGGTCCATTGAAATGAGAAAGGAGCCACTGGTTGGCCAGTGGATTAAGCAGTGGCAGAGATGGGTGTGTGGGTGTGGGATTGCGGTGCTTTCTTGGAGGGAATTTTATTCCTCAGAATTACAGTCTTTATTCATCTGAACATTTGTGAGATGATGATGATTAATTTTGATTAGGTGACACCTTTACAGAAGGTAAGCAAGATGATTCTTTTGTAGAAGTGTCACCTAATCAAAACATTTTTCTATGACTTTATTGAGATTCCTTTAATTAATCAACAACATTTTATGGATGTTCAGATGATTGGCGACTGCATTTCTGAGGAATACGATCTCCCTTTCCACCCCCCTCTTTTGCTTTAGGCAACACTGTAAAAAGCTCCTGTTTGCTTCCCCCCATGTGATCTAGAGGGTGGAGGGGAAGCAAGTTTACAGCCACCTGCACGTGCACGCACGCACGCACGCACGCACGCGCGCGCGCACGCACACACACACACACACACACACACACACACACACACACACACACACACACACACACACACACACACACACACACACACACACACACCGATTACTCCTTCCAACCCTGGACTGTAAAGAAGGCATGCCCCCTCAATCCTCCTGAATCCCCACCTAACAAAAGGGTGGCTTTGCAGCTACTGCAGCTGATGCCCCCTGTCTCCAGCCCCAAAAGGAACCTGAAAACAGTGTGGTTTTTGCAGCCACCACCTTGTTGTTGTTTAGTCAAGTCGTGTCCGACTCTTCATGACCCCATGGACCAGGCCCTCCTGTCTTCCACTGCCTCCCGGAGTCAGGTCACTACCACCATTTAATCTTCCTATCTAGTTTTTCATCCAACCTCCATTTCTCTCTCGCCTCCCTCCCCCCCCCCGGTGTGGGCAGTTTTACAGTCATTTGAGTCTCCATTCACTCTTCTCCATCCTTACCAGCAGTCTTGCAACTGCAGAAGTATTTTCTCTCCTCAATATGCCCATGCCCAAAGTCTCTTTCTGCTCTTTTCCCGGCCACTGCTGTTTGGAAGAGACAGCCTAGCAAACACTCTGATGCATAATTCTGCTGTAGAACAGGGGGTGTGGGGATGATGCCTGACATGCTCCCTTCCTCAGTGTAATCCCTGTGCTTCTGTGGTCACCTAGGCAGCTGTTGGTGAAAATGGTCTGGGGTGGCAGCGCAACCAACCCCAAGGAACTGTGTCCACATGGATCTTAGAAGAAACGCCCCCTTACTGTGTAACTTCAGTTAGGTCGCATGTCGGTACCTAGATCGTGTTATATCTCTGTAACACCTCCTGACCATTGCTTTATCAAGCCTGTTGATGATTCATGTGTCCTTTTTAGTTGTCATTCAAACAAGGTTAATGCTTCTAGAAATCCTTGTCTGTTATTTGACAACCTATCATGGTCAATCAACTGAATCTTTTTTGACCAGTCCACCCCCACATATGCCATTATTTCTAACCTTAAAAGCCAGCTGGGCCTCCAGTAACTCTTCTCTCTCTTGCCTTCCCTTCCCCCCCCCTTTCCTGCCCCCACAGAAAGAATGCAAGCCGCGCTGTGATCAAGACCAGTTCCACTGTAAGAGTGGCCATTGCATCCCGCTACGGTGGCGGTGTGATGCTGATGCTGACTGCATGGATGGCAGTGATGAGGAGGACTGTGGCACCCGGGGTAACACACCTTTTCCGTTTAAAAAATGTGTTTGAAATTATTTCACTACATTCTGAAGAAGTGGGGAACAAGAGCAAGCAGAGAACAGCAAAGGGCATCAGAACACCTGCAAAAGCCAAATGAAAAGGTCTTCTTTCATTCCATTGCCGGCATGCAAAAAGCAATTTGTAACCAGTCCCTGGCATCCAGATGCGGGGGAGGGGAGGGGAGGGGAGGGAGCGTTTGTCTGCCAACAGATCCTGGCAAGCTTAGCCAATTGGGATGGCAACTCTGCTTGAAGCAAAGCTGGGCATTTTCTGATTTCTACCAAATATTCCAGAGTGGTGGTATTAATTCAGGGGCTTTGTAAGGACTTAAAAGGGTGGCCAGATTTACTGGTCTGGGACTCCTTTGAGTTCTAGACACACCAAAATGTGTCTTGAAAGGGTAGAGGGAGTGCAAACAGGAGTCAGCAGCCGGCTCTGCCTGTTCTCTCCTGGCCAGTCCCGGTCAGAGGACCGTGGCTGTGGAGCCCAGTGCCTGTATGATTTGAATGTCTCTACTATTCCTTATGGCTCCGATGCGGCTCTCTGTGTAGGTAGCCCCATCATCTCAGTCTTCAGGGAGGCTCTGTCACTGACACACTCTGGCTTGTTTTCTTTGCAGTGCGGACGTGTCCTCTGGATGAGTTCCAGTGTAATAACACCCTGTGCAAGCCGCTGGCCTGGAAGTGTGACGGTGAGGACGACTGTGGTGACAACTCAGATGAGAACCCCGAGGAATGCCGTGAGTGTCCTTGTCGCCCCTTGACCTTGTCTGCGCTCCTTGGACTCTCCCTCCAACTGACTTCACCACCCGCCGACTGGTGGAAGCGCTCAAAGGGGGACCTGCACCTCTCCGGGTTGGCTTATCTAGTGGAGCCTCACCAACCCCTAGCAGAAGAGCTCCGGGTCCACTTCCCTCGGCTCCTTGTCTCTGCCTTGGCTTTTCTTGGGGGCCCCAGGCATGCTCTTTCCAGGACTGGCTGGCATGAAGGAAGTCCAGAATGGAGTTCAAAGGCTGTTCAGGCAGTCCTGCCTCACAGGGTTGTTGTTGTGATGATAACGTGGTGGTTGCGGAAGAATCTTGTCTCTGTCCTTCAGCTGCCGGGAAGAAAGATTTATTTGTACAGTGGTGCCCCGCTTAACGATTACCCCGCTCCATGACAAATCTGCTTAATGATTAGGTTTTTGCGATCGCTTTGTTTAGATAGCAAAAAACCTGCTTTACGATGATCGGTTCCCTGCTTCGGGAACCAATTTTTCGCTTTACAACGATCAAAACAGCTGATCGTTGAGTTTCGAAAATGGCTGCCCGCTGTGCAAAATGGCTCCCCGCTGTGTTAGGGACGGATTCTTCACTCTACAGGGAGCAGAAAATGGCTGTCCTATGAAGGATCTTCGCTTTACAATGAGGTATTTTGCCCATTAGAACGCATTAACCGGTTTCTAATGCATTCTAATGGGCTTTTTACTTTCGCTTGACAACAATTTTTCTCTACAGCAATTTCGCTGGAACGGATTAACGTCATCAAGCGAGGCACCACTGTAATTAGTATTATATAAATATAAAACACACCCATATATAAAAATGAATTTAATTGCTAGTTTAAATAAATCAATAGTTTGTTTAAAAAATTAGTAACTCCCTATCCTATCATTCAAACCAACAATATGTTGCTTAAAGAAGCCCCCTCACTGACTAATATTAAGACTAGCCAAAACATTTTGGACTGTATTTCTTTTTCCATTTGCTCACTGCTGAGCATTTAATTACAAAGTTTATAGAATTCATTATTCATGGGATCTGCTTATTTCAATATTTATGATGCCTAGAAGACTTTGTGGTCATGTTCTATACAAGTACTGTAGAGTTAGTTTTCAAATAGACAGCTCTGTGTATTGGAGGAAGCAAAGGGCAGCATCACAATGCACTCCAGTCGCATGGCAAAGGTTTACTTGGGTTGTGTGCCTAGGAAGGACCTTGGCTGGAAGTCAGTCCGTGTCAAAGGGAGGACAGTTCTGAACAGGCAAGGCCAAACCACACGGCGATGTGGTATCTGACTCAGTCAGGAGTGGCGTCATAGGTTAATCTGTCCACATTTCTTCATGATGTCTAAGAGCACAAGGAAAAAAAGTTTTCTGGGCATTAAGAAGACCAGCTGAAATCCAGGGCATTGAGGACTCTTCATCCTGAATCTGAAGCTGGGACTCGGAAAGGGAAGGGTGTCAGGACCCGAGGCCTGCACTGCCAAGCGGCCTCCCTTGCATAGCAACGACCATCGTGTGCCTTTCCTTGTCTGCCTGCCTCTTGTGCTCACTCTGGCCATTTGCCTCTCTTTGCCCCTGCAGTGAAGTTCAAGTGTCCCCCCAACCGACCATTCCGCTGCAAGAATAACCGCGTGTGCCTTTGGATAGGCCGCCAGTGTGACGGCATTGACAACTGTGGTGACGGCACGGATGAGCAATTCTGTGGTGAGTGCTCCCCCCCCCCGCCCCGCTCACCATCTCTGCCTCCTGCTTTTCCTCCTGGAGATACACAGAATCATGGCAGGCTCCTCCCCCCAAATGACTTAGCTAGCCATGGGTTTTCAAGTCATATTTTAGTTCCTCAGTCACTGAGGTCAGTAGTCCTAGCAGCTCCTTCATGGTAGTAGAAGCCAGTAGGCAAACAACAACCAAAGCATTGTTTTCCAGATTCTTCTGGTCGTCGAGGCACGTTTTTGGTGTGTGAATTCAAATGAGGAACATTCTGGTGTAGCTTTTTGTTTGTTTCCTTGTTTGTTTTGTTCTAATTATTTTGTTTTTTGTTTGTTTGCTTGTTAAAGTGCCATCTGTCCGTTGTGTTTCTTTCTGCCTGACCTGCAACACGCCTGGTCCCTGTGCAGGTCACGCTCTTCTGCAAGCTGGTCCTCTGAGGGAGAGGGAGAAATAAAGAGAAACAGGCAGAGAACCTTTGAATTCATGACATGCTCTCCCCGTTTATCCCTGTCCTCTCTGGCATCTTGCAGATTCACCAACCACCAGGCCCAGGAGCTGCAGCCATGAGAAAAATGAGTTTCTCTGCAAGAACGGGAAATGCATCAGCGCTGAACGCCGTTGTAACTTCTTTGATGACTGTGGAGATGGGTCTGATGAGGATAATTGCTTGAGGGGTGAGGCAATGAAAACCATGGAAGTCCTGACAAACATGGGATAATAGCAAAAGTTGGCATTGCGGGAGGGGGAGGGCAGGCTACAGATGTATGGTGATGGGGTGTGCTTTAAGCCATGCATGATACAGTATGTTTCTTGAGATGTCACTGATGTGCTCCAGCTGTTCACCTGTATCTCTCCGTGGCGCTGCCTGATACAGGATCTGTCCCTTCCCATTTTCTGCATACAGATCACAAAATGTATGGCTGCCACACCAATGTGACCATGTGTGGGGACGAAGCGAAATGCATGCAGACGGCCACATCTGTGTACTGCACCTGCCGCAGTGGTTTCCAGAAAGTGGAGGATAAGAATTCCTGCCAAGGTACTGGGCCAAGAAGTGGGTCCTGTGGACACCTGTCATTAGCTAGAACATGATAGCAGAGTTATCTCAGCAACGTGTCATGAAGTTCACAGAGTAGCATATTGGATGGGAGGCAAAATCACTTTTTCCAGCATCTCCTAAACTGGCTTAAATGGGCACAAATATTTAACTAGTTTTGATTTGAACATATTTGGTTCCTTCAGCGTTCCTCACAGGCTTGTGGAAGAGACCTCCAGAAATACCCCAAGGACCAGCTTGCTTACAGATCTAGCTTAGGCGGGAGCTGCTGTGTATTCGTAGTAGCTTTATAATATAGGCCATGGAAGGAAACCTGTGGCCTGCGAGATGTTACTAAATCACCTTCATTCCTCATACTGGTAGAATTACAGTCCAGCAACATCTGGAGAGCTGTGGTTGCCTACTCTGGTACCGGATTCAAGGCTCTGGTGACTTGGATCTATAAGCATGGGACCCATGAAACTCAAAAGAGACTATGGAGGGAAGGTTGGAGGGTGTCATGAGTGCAGCCGAAGATCCGGAACCTGAGGGGTTAACTGTAGCTGAGGAGAATGCTGAACGATAAAAACACAAACAGCTGAATCGCCTCCAGATTCTCCTCCCCAGTAGATAGGCTGAGGGCCAGGCTGAGGGAAAGACTTATGACGAAAAGGTCAGAGGATCGCTTGAAGGCTGCCTGCAGCAACATCCGATCAACTAGCCCTGAGTTCTGACAGGATGTAAAGGCTTCCAGCAGTTCAAGGACTGTTTTACTATATAAACAGCTCTCAGATGGCTGAAAGTCCGTGGAAGCAACAAGTCAAACCTCTGGCTTGCATCCACACTCCTGACAACCTTGAACTTTGTTCTCTGGACCCTTGGCTTTGGCCTCTGACCCTGGACTATGTTGTGTGTTTTGGCTTTGGACTCTGACCCTGGACTATGTTGTTTGAGTTGGCTTCGGTATTTGCATATTGGCTCTGCATTCTCTGAATTTCTGACATAGGACTGGCTTATCAGACTCTGCTGTTGTAACCCCTGGGAAAGTGACAGAGGGGCTACCGTGTGGTCACTCCCCTTGGATGATAAAGCTCTTTTCAAATCCCATTTGGTTTCTGAATTAGTGGGCTGTGCTGTTCCCTTTTATTCAGAACTAGTTTTCCGTTCATTGATACCGCCACATTGTACGTACTGTGTGTCAACAAAAATTGAATATGAGCAGGTTTCATATTCTTTCTTTTTTAAAAGTTCTATTGAAATGTGGAAAAATAACAACCACATCAAAACTTTTTTTCCAATATAGGATTTTATTTTACAACAGGTAAGAAATGCAGTATTAATTCCAGATCAACTTTACTGTAGAGCACTGTTTTAAATGTTGTGATCACGTACAGTGACATATGTGTCAGGTTCTCATTATTCCACAGTACTTTCCCCCCAAATACAGTGGTGCCTCGCTTAACGAGCGCACCGTAGAACGATGAATCCGCATAGCGAGGAGGTTTCAGCGATCGCAAATGCGATCGCATACCGATGGCCCCTATGGCCAAAAATCGCTTTGCGATGATCGGTAAGCGTTTCGCTTACCGATCTTCGCAAAGCTCTGCCGCGGATCAGCTGTTTGGTGGCTCCAAAATGGCTGCCGGAAGCCCCGAAATGGCCGCGCGCAGCGTTTTCGCACCCTCCCCTCGCTTACCGAGGGCGTGAAAATGGCTGCCGGCTATGGACAAACTTCGCTGAATGGTGAGTTTTGGAGCCTATTGGAACGCATTAAACTAAGTTTAATGCATTCCAGTGGCTTTCCCCGTTCCGTACAGCGATGTTTTCACATAGCGAGGGTTAATCCAGAACGGATTAACCTCGCTATGCGAGGCACCACTGTAGCTTAACATGGTCTCAGTTCCAAAAACTATGCAACCAAATCAGGCTTCAACTAGCTTCTTCTATGTATCTCATTTAGAGTTATGTTATTCAAGTTTTAAATACTTAGGAATATGGGTAACAAAAAATCTTAATCAATTAATCTACAGAAATTATAAAAATCTATTTAAATTTGCAAAAGAAAAAATGACAAAATGGGTCAATTTGAACTTATCAATGCTGGGGAGAATTGCTCTGATTAAATCTGATATATTACCAAAATTTCAATTTCTATTCCAAAATATCCCATTACAGCCAGATACAAAAAAAGTAAAACTATGGCAAGGAAAGCTAGAAAATTTTATTGCAGGAAAGGGAAAGAAGATAAGATTTATAAATAGCGTCAAATATAGACAGGGTCAAAAGGGGGGATTAGGAATACCACAGCTCCTAAAATACTATGAAGCTTTGCAAATAAACCAAATTATTAAACTTATACAAATTGACGAGACTTGTAAAAATTCAGACTGGATTAAAATGGAAAGTGAAATGAAAATGGACATAGTAAACAAGTATATTTATACTACAAAAACAATTGGAAAAGGAGAACAAATACAGAACCCATTCATTTCTGAAACATTAAGGATATGGAGAAAACATAGTAAAACATTGCCCCCCCCCAGTATCCCCTTTATGTCCCCTCATGGATCACCCAGATTTTAAGTCTAAAGAAAAATATGCACAATTTAAGGAATGGAAGCAAATTGGAATATATAGAATTAATGACTTATTCGAGTCAGGGGAACCACTCACTATCAGACAAATAGAGGAGAAAACAAAGCAAATAAAAAGCAATTGGCTACAAATAAAACAAATAAGAAGTTTCGCTACTCACTTACAACAAAAAACTGGCCTTCTAAGAACATTAACCGAATTCGAACAATATTGTATACAAAAAGATAAAAATAAAAAGAAAGGATTAACCTCACTAATATATAAAAGTATTATTGAAAAAGAATATGGAAAAGGTGGAGGATCTAAAACAGTGTGGGAAACAAATTTAAATATTAATATACCTGAAGAAACTTGGACAGGAATCTGGAAAAAATATCCATATAAATCTATTTCAGCAAGTGCAAAAGAAACGGTTCTAAAGGTAGTGCACCGATGGCATCTATGCCCTACAAAACTACACAGAATTAATAAAGATATATCTGATAAATGTTGGAGGAACTGCGGACAAAAGGGAACTCTGGAACATATGTGGATCTCTTGCCCCAAAATAGAAACTTTTTGGCTGGAGGTAATTAAATGGATATAAACACTGACTAATCAAAAAACAGAGATTAATGAAACATTATTGTTATTTTCATTATTCACGGGGGGAAATGAGAAACTACAATATAAAGAATTAATTGCAAATCTCATAGGCACTGCAAGATCTGAAATAGCTAAAAATTGGAAAAAAGCCCAAGATCTCTCACTGCAAGCATTCACAAGTAAAATATGGCATACATTGTTCATAGAAAAAATGACGAATAAAGTTAGAGTACATAGAGGCGAAATAAGCCATAGTAAATTCACGGAAAACTGGAAGCCATTATTAAAATATGCCAATAAAATGGAGACATGTGGTTTGAAAAGAGACTTAGATTGTTGGTCAATTTTTTAAAAAAAGGTGATGGGGAAAGGTATATATATGTGATTTGGAGAAAAGTGGGGAATAGTTTTGTATTTAATATTTGTAAAATGTTCGATTGTCTTTTCATTCTTTAGAAATAAAAAATAATATTTAAAAAAAGAAAAGAAAAGAATTAAAAATGTTCAGCAAAAAAAAAAACTAGCTTCTTCTATGTTCTCTTTTTAAGTTAAAGGATCTTGACTTTCTATGATTCCCCAGACCCACCAGTATGTCAATAAGCCTAGCTAGGTCAATAGCATCTCTCTCTCTCTCTCTCTCTCTCTCTCTCTCTCTCTCTCTTTTTTGTAAAAGATGGAGCTTCTGCCACTCATAATGTGAATATAGCCATGGTATCCCTCCCAAGTTGCTTTTTTATGTGTCATGTATATGAGCTGCTTTGCTGCTTGTTTTAGGAGATTTATTTATACTTTTCCTCGTTGCTGGTCTTTATGGCCGCTTTATTCATGGAGGCTGCTGAGAACAGGACCCGTGTAGCAGATGTTCCAGCAGTGGGCACAGTGGGCAAAATGGCTCCTTGGCCATTATTGCTGGCGACAGGCTGGAAACTCTCCCCATGCAAGTGCTGAGTGCATCCTCTAAGCTGCTGTTGTAGAACTTCATGGCTGCCATGTGGAACAAACTGGCAGATGGAGTCATTTCTAGTGGCCTTCACAAGGCAGGTGACAGTCTGGCATTCCCTCCTGTGAACTTCACAGCCACTGAATAATCAAAAGATGCACCGTGCTTCGACTGTAATTCTCATGCAAGGTGAAAACCTGTTTATGTGCCTGGACTGTGTAGACATTTTTAGGAGGTGCAGGGTCAGTGTCAGTGGGGTGAGTATTTTTAGGAACCTGCCAAAACCCACCCCTCAGCAGATAGGCCACTGCTCATAACTGGAGCCTCCTGATCTATCCCGCTACTCTTTCTCCCAGCATCCTCCATGTCCTGCAGATCAGTCACCTGACAGCAGGGCCAATTGCCAACAGGCATGGGCAGGCCCTCCTGGATGTGGAGGATGCTGGGAGTTGTAGTTTCCCTGCCCTGTTATGGCACTTCCCAAAGAACTACAACTCCCAAGAAGATCTTTAGCTGCCAGATAGAATCGCAGCAGCTTCCTTGTTTTTGAAAATAGAAACAGGTCAGAGAAAACAGTGATGAAAGTAAGAAGAGCTGCTCTGCAGACTTATATTTCTGGGCTGCACCTCCCAGAGCTTTCTCTGAGGAATTCCTGGAGAATTCTGGGGGTTGCAGTTGAAAAATATGAAAGAATACCTTCCACCGAGTGATCTTTTTGCCTAAGAGCCCCCTGAAATAATCTCTTTCGGTTTTATGGAATTTGAACATCATATTCTAGCTGTCAATGTCCTGCCATTTGTAGTTACTGGTGATTTTAATTTGTCTCTTTTCATTGTTATTGGCCCTGGCAGCACATCTAGAAAGGAAAGTAGGATCTGCATGTATGTTAAATAAATACAGTAAGGGCAAGCAGCTCCCTCTGCATTAAACAGTTGCTGAGGAGGGACCTGCTTGGGGCTGATGGAAGGCAGGAAGCCTGCCAGCCAGGCAGAAGAATGATACTGATGGGTATCATCAAGCAAGCTGAATGACCCTGGCACTCTGCCCAGGCAGGGCGCAGGAGTGGTAATTGAAGCCTCTCTTTAAATTTCACATTATTGTCCCAGCTCCCTGGCTAATGCTAGTGATTGCAGACAAGTCCATTTTTGTAATCCACTCTAAAGTGCTAAATTAACACCTGATTGGCAGGGAGATGAGGGATAAGGGAGAGGAATGTTTTCGGGTATAGCATGCATTTCAGGCTTCCTGCTGATGCTTCATGGAGATAAATAATCAGAGATTTGTTTCTGTAGGACAGCTTGAAAATATTTTGACAAATAAGATAATGAAGGAGAAAGTAAGTGGAAGGGCACATTCAACAACAATGCCTTCTTGCAGCATCTGCACAGAAATAATTTTTGAAAAGCAGGTCCTGCTTCCAGACTCACAGAAATAAGAGGATGGGAGAATTGGAGCAGGCCTGTTTTGTCTCCAACTCAGCTCTGTTCAACATAGCGAATGCATAGATGTATGCTAGTTGCGATCTAAAAGTATCTGGAGGCCCCACCATTGCCCACTCCTGCCCTACATGGATTCACTGTATAAGCACCCATTCAGTACTATTCTCCCCCCCCCCCCCCGGAAGACTGAGACAAGACAGAAGAAGAGAGCGGTGTATTGGTGTCCACTAGTGTTGTCACAGACATTATCTAATAGGTGACTGTCATAGTCATAGATATTTCTCTTATAAAAGTGATCTGGGGAATGATAAGACTGAGTTTTGATTTCCCTGTACAGTGTATTACTTGCATTGCTGTAGGAAATCTGACCAAAATCAGCAGCAAGCTAGAAAAAGTGTTAGTAAATATCATAAGGAAGCATCTTTGTACATAACATCACCAGATCACTGAAAGAAAAGTTACAGTCTGTGGTACACCTTTTGGCACAAGAATCTGGTAACATTGTTTCTGTGTCTCCCTTGCTTTGTACAGATATCAACGAATGCCTGACGTTTGGAACTTGCAGTCAGCTTTGCAACAACACAAAAGGCTTATTCATGTGTACTTGTGCCAAGAACTTCATGAAGACCCATCAGATGTGCAAGGCAGAAGGTACCTGCCATTTATGAAGGGAAAACATTATTGACGAGGCAGTGTAACATTGTGTATGTGCATGTATGTGCCCATAACATGCATGCACCCATCATTTATAACAGATTACAAGGCATTATTTCCAGCATTTCTTCTACACGAAGAGGGCCCTCTGGCCATTTCTACCATCCCTGTTTCCACTTGCCTTGGTGGGTGGGGTGGGGGGAAGAAATCACGGTCCATCTTAGATCTGATCATGGTGCTGAAACATGGATAAAAGTGAGGGAAGTTTTGTGATGGCTAAAGTCCTTGGCGGGACTGGTGGCGCTGCGGGCTAAACCGCAGAAGCCTGTGCTGCAGGGTCAGAAAACCAAGCAGTCGTAAGATCGAATCCACGCGATGGAGTGAGCTCCTGTCGCTTGTCCCAGCTCCCGCCAACCTAGCGGTTCAAAAGCATGCAAATGCAAGTAGATAAATAGGGACCACTTTGGTGGGAAGGTAACAGCGTTCCATATCTAAGTCGCACTGGCCATGTGACCACGGAAGATTGTCTTCGGACAAAACGCTGGCTCTATGGCTTGGAAACGGGGATGAGCACCGCCCCCTAGAGTCAAACACGACTGGACAAAAATTGTCAAGGGGCACCTTTACCTTTACCTTTAAAGTCCTTGGCTGGTTACGGAAATCTACCTACTCTTCGTGTGACTCAAAAAATCCCAGCCACTTGACCCCCACTAAAAAAAATCTGTTGATTGAATTCCATGGGAGGGAGCAATGGACATGCTGAAGTCCAGCACTGAAAGCACTAGGACTCTGTAGGATTTGATTTTGTCTGGCTCATAACCAGTGGGTTCCCTTAGCTGATCTGTTTAAGGAAGGGTTATGATTTTCTTTTTTAATGCAAGCTGTTTCTGAGTGTTTAGGATTGTTTTGCCCGCCCATCTTTCTCTATCGCTGCCACCGTCTCCGGTGGTTAGATGCTAAGTTTGACCCGTTCTGTATTCCTTGTGTTGATGGATGAAGGGGTGCACCAATTGCCTAAAACAGACCTCTTCGTCCACACTTTCAGGTCCTTCTGGTGCTGGTTCAGGGGATATTGAATCTTCTGATTGTCAAAGAGATGATAGAGTATGCCATGTCTTCTCAAAAGTAAATACACATAAACATTTGTTTCTACAAAAAACATTAAGTGCTAGTGACGGAAACCCCCTACTTGCACAGATTCCAGATAGCAGACTTGGCAAGTGCCGGTCTATTTAAATGCACTCCTTGTAAAAACTCTCCAAAAAGTTGGAAAGCAGTCTTCTCCATTCTTTATTTCTCATTTCACTCTTTTTGCCAGACAACCGTGTCCCCATCTTCTCCTGTTTGTTCACTTCATGGTAGGGAAAACAAATGTAATTTGGATGTTGGGCTGTATAATTTATTCCCCACCCCCCTCATCTCTTTCTGTCCAGGTTCAGAATACCAGATACTTTACATTGCCGATGACAACAAAATCCGCAGCATGTACCCTTTCAACCCCAACTCGGCCTATGAACCCGCCTTCCAAGGAGACGACAGCGTCCGCATTGCTGCAATGGATATCTATGTCAAGGGCAACAAGATCTACTGGACTAACTGGCACACCGGGCGCATCTCTTATCGTGAACTGCCATCGTCGGCAGGCTCTAGCCCCTCTAATCGCAACCGGCGGCAGATTGATGGTGGAGTAACCCACCTTAATGTAAGGAGCAGAAGGGGTTTGTGAGAATACATGGAATGAAGTCCTGGGACCCAGCAGGGAGGATTAGAAAGAAACCCCGGCTGATCTTGGTGTGTTCATCTCTTTCCCTCTCCTTCTCCCAGATTTCAGGGCTGAAGATGCCACGGGGCATTGCCGTAGACTGGGTGGCTGGAAACATTTACTGGACAGACTCAGGGCGTGACGTCATTGAAGTGGCCCAAATGAAGGGTGAGAACCGCAAGACACTGATTTCAGGAATGATTGATGAACCTCACGCTATCGTAGTGGATCCACTTCGAGGGTGAGTCAGGCCCCACTGCCATTTATTCAACACCTCTTCCAGTTTACTGTGCACTCTTCGCATGTCACAGGAGATGTCACAGAACATACTTCTCTTTATAGCACCATGTACTGGTCAGACTGGGGGAACCACCCTAAGATTGAGACAGCTGCAATGGATGGGACCCTGCGGGAGACTCTGGTGCAAGACAATATCCAGTGGCCCACAGGTGAGTTGGGTAGTGTGGTGATGTCACTTCCTGTAGGCTGAGCTGCCACCCACAGGGCTACATCCAGCTGATTCTTTATGCACGAGAAAAATGCCTTCTACTGAACATGGCCATTAGCTTATCTGTTATGGGCTGTGGCAGTTTTCCCCCACCTAGAACCCTTCAGGTATTTGGGGCTCCAGCTCCCATCAGTCTAAGCCAACGTGGCATTTTATGTATATTTTAATTGTATTTTAATTGTTCTAAATTTTATTGTATTTTATTTATTTATTTATTTATTTGATTTTTACCCCGCCCCTCTAGACCATGTCTACTCGGGGCGGCTTACAAAATAAAACAAAACAGTATAAAAATATATAAAATCATAAAATTACAAATTTCAATTTTAAATGTTGTAAACCGCCCAGAGACCTTTGGGTAGTGTGGGCCGCATATAAATAAATAAATAAATAAATAGATAGATAGATAGATAGATAGATAGATAGATAGATAGATAGATAGATAGATAGATAGATAGATAGATAGATAGATAGATAGATAGATAGATAGATAGATAGATAATAAACAAACAAACAAACAAACAAACAAACAAATAAATAGCAGCACTGGAGTTGAAGACCACAGGATCTGGAGGACACTTTATAGAGGAAAGCTATTCCCAGGTATGGAGAGGCTTTTTCCAACTACTCTAAATCCTCACCTTTGGATTGTACCAAGGATCTCATGGTGAACTCTGCCACTGAGTGACGATCCTGCTTACTCCAGATGCACATTTATTTATTTATTTATTTATTTATTTATTTATTTATTTATTTATTTATTTATTTATTTATTTATTTATTAGATATAAACAATCTTTTTGCACAGGTGGGTGGATTAGGGAAGGAGAATAATTTGAAAGATTAGGATTGGGTTAAAAAGGGCTTTGCAGGATTCTCAAGTCTCACTCTTGACCTGTGGAAGTAAAGTAATGGAGAGGGGTTGTGCAGCCTTTGGCAAACTCATTTCCACAGAGATGAGGGCTGAAAGGGGTCCTGGTCATGACCCTCGTGTGAAAGACTGTCCTTTGTGGCCAGAGGTGATGATGTGTGAGACTTTAAGTTTTGGAGCTTTGTACAGCAAATTGTTGAAACCTAAACATGTTGTTTACCTCCAGGTTTAGCGGTCGATTATCATAATGAGCGCCTGTACTGGGCCGACGCCAAACTCTCTGTGATTGGCAGCATCATGCTCAATGGTACTGATCCTGTGGTGGCCATTGACAGCAAGAAAGGTAAAGCAGCAACAAGAAGAACATGGTGGTTCATATGTCTCCCCTCGGGCTTAATCAGTAAAGCCTTTTAGTTGAAACATACTTTGGTATTTGGTCCCACCCTTTGGTCTTTGCTCCCAGCTGCCACTGGAGCTCAGCCTACCAACTTGAATGAAATTAAATCCAGTACGGCTGAAAGAGGCTCCCCCCCATCTCTACCTCTACTCCATTGTTCTCAATGCCCTTTTGCTGTTGGCAAAGGAGACAGCATGGTGATCCAGACAAGCAAGCGGAGCTATCTGCATTGGCCCAGAGGAGCCACAGCCGTGCAGCATCTATTTGCTGATTGTCTCTTCTTCCTCAGGAGATGCCTTTGTCTCGCTTCCATAATAGTGCTCCAGATGGGTTGTGGGGAGAACACTGCTGTCTGGATGCAATATACATCTTCATCCCCTAAATGGGCTCTTGTATCAGGGTACATGGAATGTTTTGCCATTCCTACAAGATTGCAGATTTTGTATCTCTTACACAGTGCCAATACTGTTGCTCTTTTCACCACCTTCAAGGGGTAGATATATAATACTAGCTAAACACAAGTTCTTTGCAGGATCCCGAACAATGTGGCCATTAGCAGACCTGCCTAACTTCTGACACTTCTTTTGTCTATTCCTACCCCAGGGTTCAGCCATCCTTTCAGCATTGACATTTTTGAGGACTACATTTATGGCGTCACATACATCAACAACCGCATTTTCAAGATTCACAAGTTTGGCCATGGTACCGTCACCAACCTTACAGCAGGGCTGAATCATGCCACTGATGTGGTACTCTATCACCAGTACAAACAGCCAGACGGTTAGTACTGCCTCTTGAAATACCAGATCTCAATGAGCAAAAGAGAACAAGCAGTCATAATGATCTCAAGCTACGGTGTGGGAGACAGGTAGTAGATCTGGGGTAGAAAAGTTTTATGGAGGCAAGAGAGAGAAAGAAGATAAAGATCAGACTAGCTCCAATAAAGGAAATGTACAGTCATGGCCAAAAATATTGGCACTCTTGCAATTCTGTCAGAGAGTGCAACCCTTCTCTCAGAAAATTGCAAATGTTTTGGTACTCATGTGTTTTCTTTGATTTCCATTGGAACAACTAAAAAAAAATAAAGAGAGAGGAAAAGTCAAATCTGATACAATCTCACAGAGAAACCCAAAATTGCACTGGCCAAAATTATTGGCACCCTGTCTAAATTGTACGAAATAATTGCTTTTCAAGCATGTGATGCTCCTTTAATTTGTATTTAGACACACCTGTTGCAAGTAAGAGGTGTGGACAATACAGTAATCACACTTGCAACCAGTTAAGATGGAGAAAAGTTGACTCAACCTTCGTGTTGTGTGTAACACTGAGCTTGGAGAAAAGAATGAAGTTTAAAGAGTTTTCTGTGGATTTGAGAGAAAAAAATTATGGAAAAACTTTGACAATTTCAAGGCTACAAGTCCTTCTCCAGAGATCTTAATGTTTCTGTGTTCACTGTGCACAGTATCATCAAGAGGTTTACAGCTCATGGCACTGTAGCTAACCTCTCTTGACATGGACGGAAGAGCAAAATTCCTGAAAAATTTCAACAAAGGGTTATTCGAATGCTGAATACAGAACCTGGATTAACTTCTATACAAATCCAAGCTGATCTGCAGACACAAGGTACAACAGTGGTAGCTTGTACTACCCGTCGCCATCTGAATCAAAAGGGACACTCTGGTAGGAGACCCAGGAGGACACCACTGCTGACACAAAGGCATAAAAAAGCAAGACTGGAGTATGCCAAAACTTATGTGACAAAACCACAATCCTTCTGGGAGAACATATTGTGGGCAGATGAGACAAAAGTAGAGCTTTTTGGCATCATGTCACTGTTTACAGAAAAAGAAATGAGGCATTCAAAGAAAAAAACACAGTCCCTACAGTCAAACATGGCAGAAGTTCACAGATGTTTTGATGTTGCTTTGCTGCTTCTGGCACTGGATGCCTTGACTGTGTGAATGGTATCATGAAATCTGATGATTACCAAAGAATTTTGGGGTGCAACGTAGTGGCCGGTGTCAGAAAGCTGCGTCTCCCCCAGGGATCATGGGCCTGCCAGCAAGACAGTGACCTGAAACACACTTCAAAAAGCGCTCAGAAGTGGTTACAAACAAAACGCTGGAGAGTTCTGAAATGGCCAGCAGTGAGTCCAGATCTGAATCCCACAGAACAAACAGAAGTTGGGAAAAGGCATCCTTTAGATCTGAATGCCCTGGAGCAGTTTCAAAAAAAAGAGTGGTCCAAAATTCCAGTAGAGAGGTATAAGAAACTCATTCATGGTTACAGGAAGCAACTGATTTCAGTTATTTTTTTGCAAAGGGGGTGGTACCAAATATTAAGTTAAGGGTGCCAATAATTTTGGCCAGTGCATTTTTGGGTTTCTATGTGAGATTGTATCAGATTTGACTTTTCTTCTCTGTTTTCGTGTTGTTCCAACGCAAACCAAAGAAATGCACATGTAGGTACCAAAACATTTGCAACTGCAACAATTTTCTGAGAGAAGGGTTGCTTTTTCTGACAGAATTGCAAGGGTGCCAATATTTTTGGCCATGACTGTATATAGTGTTTGGCATAATATTTAAATGGACAAACCATGATTTTTAATTGGCTGGCAAATCAGAATCATATTTTAAGCAGGTCCACAAGTCATCATTTGTGCCACCCATGTTTTGGTGCAATGTTCATATTCTACAAGTCATAACTCTGCTTCAAGAGGCAGCTATATCACAAAAAGAAAAAAGATTGGAAACAAACTGTTACACAGTTCTAAACTGTGGCCTGCCTCTACTTTCTTTGATTCAAACAATGGTTTGGATTCTAAACTGCATGCCAAGATTTGGTATGATATCCGAGTTGTAGACCCTTTTCAGACATTTACGAAGCAAGTTCAGCATATTAGCTGAAAGGATAGGGCAAGGAAGTAATGATGGAATGAGATTCAGGAAAAAGAATTAGGTATGCGTGGTTCTAATGTTAAAACCAGTTTATAATGCACTAGAATAAGCTTCCTAGGTAGGTAACAGAATTTCCACTCTTGAAGGCTTTTGAGCGACAGGTAACGATGCAGCTCTCATGTATGTTTCTAAATGTATGACACAGATTTGGGCTTAGATAAGCCTGTGTTTCTGTGATCTGCATTAATGTCTAGTTACAGTTGTGTGCTTTGTAACTTGATTTTGCCCGACTGGAATCTCCTCAGTCTTCTAAAGTGGTATATTAGTTCAGGAAGCAACATGAGTTAGGCTGAGGATTGCAGCCTGTTGCAGATCAGTTACAAGGGACCTGCTGGCTAGCAAATGAAAAACAATATGGTTGGACTAGAGACTGAAGTAGGCAGTGGAGAGGGCACTAGGTGAGAAGGGAGCAATCCAGAAGGGTAAGAAGGGAAGCCTTGACTCTCTAGGTTTCCCCTACGGACTGCCCTTGGGACCTAGAGGAGAAAGAAAGATGGAGAGGGTGTGTGTGTGTGTGAGAGAGAGAGACACACACATGTTGAGCTCTTCATTCTTGACGTGTTTCCTCCTCAGTGACCAATCCCTGTGACAGGAAGAAGTGTGAATGGCTTTGCCTCCTGAGCCCCAGCGGCCCCGTGTGCACTTGTCCCAATGGCAGAAGGCTGGACAACGGCACCTGCGTCCTCACCCCCTCACCCTCGGTTCCACCTGTGGGTACGTGGGCATCTCTTCCCTCCTCCCTCAACTGCTGCCCCCCACCCCCACAGAGAGACTGAAGCCCTTCCTACTGTCCTCACCAAGGATATTTTGCTAGAGCTTGCATATTTTCTATTTTTGGACTCTAGTTCCTAAAATTCCCAAGCCAGTAGGGAGCTGTAAACCAAATGTGGTAAAATTTCCAGGAGCTAGTGTGGTGCCCTCCCTTGGGGGCGCAGCTCCTACTTTTAAACCCTGAGACAGAAAGTAACCTTCTTCAAGTTGACTGCCCCCCCCATCTTCTTTGGCTGCCAGCTTACTGAACCTCTGGGCCACCACGGAGGGGCCCCCAGATTTGACCTGACTGTGTTGTGATTTACTGCCCCCAGAGGCTGTTGCTGCAGGAGAGCTGGAGGTCTCGGGTTCAGTCCCTCTGCACAAGCTGGAGGAGCAACACTGTGTTCCTTCCCTCTTTCCCGTTTCCTGCTGAGTTGATGTTTTGGTGGCAGGCTCCTCAGGAACGCTTGCATGCTTGCACTTTTTGAACCGCTACTCACATTCTTCTCAGCAGTTTCAAGAAGAGGAGGAATCTCACTTTCTTGTGTCTGTGTGTGCTCTAGTTCCACCCACCGACACCTGCGATCTGGTTTGCCTCAATGGCGGCAGCTGCTTCTTGAATCCCCTCAAGCAACCCAAATGCCGATGCCAGCCACGCTACAGTGGGGACAAGTGCCAGAACGACCAGTGCTCTGACTACTGCCAGAATGGGGGCACCTGCACTGCTTCCCTGTCCGGTGAGTGGGGCAAGAGTTGGATTTTTTTGTGGGGGGGGGGGAGGGGGGCAAATATTTGCCTGCCAAAAATAAGGTTAGCATTTCTGACATTCATACCCAATCCATTGACAGTGAAAGATGGATCCCAGGTCCAGAATCCAAATAATTATTGATGGGGAGTGCTTGAGGTGCTTTGATGATGTCTACCATGTAGCACTCACAATCTGATTACAATTTTTTCTTTAAAAATGCCTGGCATCTTTAGCGAAGAAATCACTGCAGCACTGACAGGAGGGCATCATGCAGAGTCCTTGTGCCTTTTGCCTAATACAAGGTTTCCTCCACAATCCCGTTCTCTGGTGCTGCAGCATCTTTGGTTTGGCCATGGAGCTCTGTAGAAAATGAAGCCGCTCGTGCTGGCTGGTGAATGACCTCTGCTTTCTCCTTTCTGCCCCAGGGGTGCCGACGTGTCGCTGCCCCAATGGCTTCACCGGCTCCCAGTGTAACAAGCAGTTGTGCGCTGACTACTGCCTCAACAATGGGAGCTGCACCGTCAACCATGGAAACCAACCCAACTGCCGCTGCCCCCCTGAATTTGATGGCGACAAGTGCCAGTTCCGTGAGTGTCTCCTGGCGACTTCTAACCCCCAGCAAATCCACAACAGGGCGCTTTGCCTACCCCGTCCTGGAGGGCAGTCCCCAGAATCCACTAGCTGGCATGATTCTGGGGTCGGGAGGTTTGGGGAGGGGTTGTCGAGAAAAAGGAAATCTCCCCTTCTCTCAGGGAAATCAGCCAGTCTATTAAGGATGCCCCTTTACAGCATCAAAAACTAGAAGATAGGTGATTTATTCTTGAATGAATTTGATGGGGGGGAAGGGGCAGAAGGATTATTTATTCATTGTTTTACTTTAGTATACGGCACCCATTAGTGTCGCAGCACTAATCTGCTGGCTTGGGAAAACTACCCCCAAATCGAGCCTTTACTGAAATGAGCTTCTGGAGGTGTTACATTGTCACATAGCGTTGACCCAGAGTTAGTCAGAACAAAACAATAGCTGTTTAGATAGCAGGGAACTATTGGATCCAGTGGTAAGTTTGTCACCTGCTGCTGAAAATCTTAGCCAGTCTGATCCACTCAACTTCAGTGAGTCCTAGGGCTAGGCCTCTGGCTGCAGAACCAGAAGTTGGGAGTTCCAATTCCCCACTTGTGCTTCCTTGAGAGGGGCTGGGCTCAATGATCCATAAGGCCCCTTCCAGCTCTCCAATTCTAAGATCATTGTATTATATGATTATAATACACTTCTGGCACCGTCCAAGCTCAGCAAAGTTGCCCTTGCCCTTGTTTCCTTTCATTGTCAGCGGGCTAGGTTATGCCACTATATGTAGCCCTGGCCCAAAAACTGCATTGAGTCAATGCATCTCAATTTCCATCCTGCTTGGTTGGGGTGGGTGGGGGAACATTTCACGTCATCACTAGGATAACTGGCATGTGACCGGCTGCATAGTACTCTTCCCCAATAAGGAAATAAAACATCTGTTATAAATAACTAAAAGGCATACCAGCTGTGGCATGTGTATGAACAGAGAAATAATGTGGAGCTTGTGGTTCAAGACCTGCAATGTGAATGCCTCCTTCACCCCATGCTGTAATCTTCCCTGTCCCCTTCAGGCTTGTGCCCCGGCTACTGTGAGAATGGCGGCGTGTGCCATTTGACAGCCTCTGGCACGCGCCAGTGTGGCTGCCCGCCCAATTACTACGGGGACCGCTGCCAGCATAACAAGTGTGACCGCTGCCTCAAAGGCAATTGCTCCATCGACAAACAGACTGGCAATGTCACCTGCAGGTAGGTCCTCAGAGTGAGCGGTGTGGGAGAAGTGGGCATTGTGAGTGTTGAGTGAAATGATCCAGAATGCTTGGGGTCTCCTGCACACAATGGCCTTGGAGAGGGAGAGTGCAGCGTGATTCGTAAAGGGAATTGGACAGCCACTAGGCAAGAAGAAGGAATGGAAGCCAAGTGTCTCCTCAGGGGGAGCCGGAGCAGGTTGTTCAGAGGAACTGGTGGGCGGAGCCTCGCGGTGCAGTAGTGTAACTATACTGCAGCCAGAACTCTGCTCACCAGGTTCAATCCCAGGTAGCTGGCTCAAGGTTCACTCAGCCTTCCTTATAAGCGGCCCACAGAGTGTTTGAGGTGCTATGGGGTGTTCTATAAGCAGCACGCTTGGCTTGTTGTGCTTTCTTGACATATACGTTGCTTCTGTAGACACAAAGCTAGGAAGTTACACATAGACAACTAACACTGTGAATTGCTTTTATGCAACAAGAGCATAATGTTATTTGTATGAAATAATTTCTCAACTGGTAACATCATTGTTGTCCTTTTTGTGTGTGTAATAAGTAATGTTTCTTTGCTGCTCCTAATTGTTGTTGTTAGGAATTGGGAGGTATGTCATTTGTTGAGAACTGGAACCATGTTTCCATTTTTAAAAAAAAATTCTTTAAGAATGAAAAACAATTAAAAACTCATAACGTAATAAGGAATGATTTTAATAAAGCAGTGCTAAGGCTTTATTGAAGTCATACTCCCTGTGTACACTCACTCCCTTCTGGGAACTTTCAAGCAGACCAGAAGGCTGACCTTGCAGCTCTACAATATATTTTACCAGTTCTTCAAGACCAAGTGTGTTTCCCTAGGAAAAAGGGGTGCGGGGGCCATACAGCCGGTTGAGAAAGAATCCCGATGGGAGGGGAGAGGACAGAGAGTCCTGAGAATCTGAAACCAGGAATCCTGGCTGGGGAAGCTCATAAGCCGAAGGAAGGTTGTGCCTTTGTCTCTTCAGTCTGTGTGGCTTACTTTGAGCCAGACTTTATCCATTACAGTGATAGTCAAGCTGTCCTCCAGGAGATCGCAGTGGGACCCCAGTGCTTTGCTTCCGTATCAGCAGGAAGGAGGTAGAAAAGAGTCTGAGTGCCACTGACTGTTCTTCTGTTTTGCCCTTGCAGCTGCTCTGATGGTAGGATAGCCCCCAGCTGCTTGACTTGTGATGACTACTGCTTGAATGGGGGCACATGTACAATGAATGCCGATACCTCGATGCCCCAGTGCCAGTAAGTTGGGAGAAAACCCAAAGGGACCAATGGGGCATTCATGCCTGTTTGCTAGGAACTGAGTAGAGAAAAAGCATGCCCTGCATCCTGTGGTGATGGGGACTCTACTCCCATTACACCTGCCGGCATTTTCCCAAACCTGAGGGATGAAGGGCCTGTGGCCATCCAGATGTTTGTGAGTTACTTCATCATTAGCCAGGCTAGGGCTCGTGGGAATTCAGTTTAACATCTGGAGGGCCACAGATCCCCCTGCCCTGATCCATGACCCCAGACATGCTATGCATTTGGACAGACTGCTTCCTTCAACTCCATAATGCTCCTTTTCCCCCGGATAACCTGCAGGCCACAGTCGTCTTAGCCCCCTCCTACAACTGCCAGCCTCTTAACCAGCTTCCTTCCAGTATGGGCGGTGTGTACTGGAGAGATGCCACAGCAGCTTCCGTGGCAGAATTCAGTACATTACCCTGGGCATGCCCTTCCTGTTCAAGCCTCCCTGACTCTCATGGTGTCCTCCTTGGCAGTATCCTTCTCCCAGTTCCAGCCTCCCCTGCATATTCAGTGTGTTCCTTGACCAACAAGTGCTTTCTCAGGCTCAATCCTCACCCACAGTTTCCATGTGAGACCCGTTTGCTTCTCGTCCTGTAGGTGCACACCAGAAATGACAGGGGAGCAATGCGAGACGCCTGCAACCAGCGAGCAGCAGAGCGATCGTACGTGGTATTTGGGCAACTGCTGTTGGGTGTGGTATATATTGGGAAGAAAGCAGGAGGGATCCAGGAGTATCTGTATCACTGCAACGGTGATGACTCTCCACGCCAAACAGAGGCATGGGATTCAAGGCATTTAGGTGCCTGAGGTGGAAAATCCAAGCCATACCTCCCTCCCAGCGTGTATCAGCATGGGGGGCATGCAGTCCTGCAGATGTTGCCAGACTGTCCCCTCATCAGCTTTAGGCAGCATAGCTCATAGCAAGGATAATGGGAATTACAGCCCAGCCACTGCAGGGGAACCACATGTTCCCTGTGCCAGCACTAGGACATTTCTCTGCACCCTAGGACTTCAGGGTGTGATTTAACCTCGATTCTGTGGTAGCCACTTAAAGGCAAAAGAAGACCTCAAAAAGGGCATTTCTGTGATTAAGTCCCATAGAAAGATTGTGAATTCAGACTGATCAGTCAGTGCCGACAATGTAAGCCAGAATCACTGGGAGACAGACAGGCCTGACAAGAGAAGTATTTCAGTTTGATGCCTTAAAAATGCCTGAGCAAGGGAGGAAGGGAGAAGAATCTGTGGGACCAGGCTCTCGGGGACAGTTCTGAGTGACCAGCCTCTCTTCTACCTATTGTAGGAACTCTGTCCATCCTCATTCCAATCCTCCTCCTCCTCCTTCTGATACTGCTGGCAATTGTTGTAATTTGGTACAAGAAGAGGATTAAAGGGTAAGTGAAGCACTGAAAATCATGATCTAGGATTTTTTTAAAAAATTAGGTAAATCTGGTAAAGTCTCTTTCTTCAAAATCCTTGTCTGCTAAGCAAATCCCTGTGGCTTCTCGCCCCAGCTCTTGTCAGGCGTGAGCAGTAGGTGCTTCGTTCTCTGGATCCCCATGCTTGTCCCTGCAGTATTTCCTCCCAAGGCTTTGTGTGGTTTGGGGCCACCCACTGGCACCGCAGCGAGCATAGGGTAAAATTGGCTTTGCCCCGGTAGATGCAGCAGAGGGGAAATGGATTCAAGCTCCTGCAGGGAGGAGTCTTGTGTCTCAGGTTCAGCCCTAAATCTCTCCTGCTTTGGCAGCAAGAAAGGGCTTGAGGACATGGATGGGCAGCAGGATAGAGGTGGTTTTCAGGGCTATGAGGAGGGGAGGCAGAGCTATTTCCCACCAAAGTCAGGGAGCCGGCCATTTTCAAAAGATAATGCCTGGCTTTCCTTAGATGCTCCTCCACCAAAAATCTTCGGAGGGCAGGCTGAGAGCAATAGCTGTCTTGGGGGCATGTGTCACCTCGTGGCAGCCATTTTGAATGCCTTATTTCCAGCCTTGGGTGCCTCCAGCAAAGTTCAGGTGCACCTTTTAAACTGAGATGGTTTTGAATAGTTACTATAGGGAGCTTTTGGTACATGTTTTTTCTTTAACTAAGCTAAACTTTGTCTTTCTCACCCTAACCCGCCCCATAGGCCATGCCAGCCCACTCAGGGGCACGGATCAAATCTTATCTGTTTACACTTTAGTCCACTGCCATTGTTTCTCATTGCTTTCATATCACATTCGTCTTTGGAATTTACATTTCTGTAAAATTAAATGATCTGTTGAATCTTTGTTTCATGTTACCTCTAGAACCGTAAGGAGGCATCTGGGAAATTGTGCTGAGCAGGGGACATGGCCCATTTTCCTAGATAAACTCTTTTCAAATAACCCTCTAAAATGCACACAGACTCGGGATTCAAAGAACACGTCAAGAAGCACTAGTCCACCAAGAGGGGGGAACTCTTTATCTCGGAGGTCAACCCAGAGAAAGCTGTTCAAAGATGGGTAGAGGGGGTAGACCAGCTTAGGCCATGGACAGGGACCAAACTGGACATGTACAGGGTATTGTTATATATGGACATATCATCCCTTGTTTTCAGTACAGACTCTGCAGATGGGCTTCATGCAAAGTCAAGTCCTGGATCCAGTATGCCACTCGTCTGGCTCTGCTAACTTTTTATTCTGAGGGGAACTATTTGCAAAGGATCATTAGCAGAAGTAATTAAGCATTGTACTGTCCTGCCAGTGCTCTCTGGCAAGTGCCTCATAATGCTATTTTTATTATCAGATAATATTAGCAGAGTCGCAAATTTGGGGTTTTAGTTTTGCTGAGATAACTTTGGAGTGTCAGATTGAAAATCTAGCTTTTGTACTTCTTTCTCAACTCTTAGTATTACACAGAAATGCCCTAACAGTAGTGCCCACCCTGCTGGCTTGTGACCTCTGTTGAGCTCTGTTTCTTCCCTTACCCAGGGCTAAAGGTTTCCAACACCAGCGTATGACCAATGGTGCAATGAATGTGGAGATCGGCAATCCCACTTACAAGATGTATGAGGGAGACCCCGACGCTGATGATGTGGGGGAGCTGCTAGATGCCGACTTTGCCCTGGACCCTGACAAGGTTTGGAAGTGGGAGCGAAGGGAGAGGTTGCATGGGCTTGTTCTGGAGAAGGGCTCTGGCAAGTATGATGGGCAAGGGACCCAGAAAAGACATCTGGTCGCAAAAACTGTAAGGTGGAAGATAGAAGCAAGTTTGAAGGGGAGGGCAAAATTAGATTAAGAGTTCCAGATGAGAACCAAACATGCCAATGTGCCAATACACTTTTGTCTTGGGGTGATAAAACAATGCAGTATCATAAGGATAACTCAGGTTTGGATTGATAAGCCTTCACTTGTGGAAGGGCCAGGGCCTTCAGAAGACATCCACACATCCCTAAACACCTGCAGGACGTACATGTTTTTCAATCCAATGTGCTATGTGCCCAGCTCTTGGGTTTCCATGGACCAAATGACTGCTCATTAGTGGAGACAGGATATTGTGCTACACAGACCTTTGAAGTGATCTAACAAGGCAGTTTTTTGATGGATAATTTGTGATGGATAAAGGAACAACACTGATGACAAAATAAGATCACTCGATATAGCCCCATGTGTACAAGCAGTAAGGTTATAACTAAAAAGACTGTGCACGTGCATTCCTATGGTGGCTTGCAGAGACGTTCTGTCACACCATTGGCCACTGGTTGAGTATATGGTGTTGTATAGGACCAGTCAGTTGTTGATGCCTTGATCGGGGAAATAACCCTAATCATAAAAGTTCGTTGTTGTAAACAGGGCCTTGTACGTACCATATTTCAAGCATTCCAAGCACGGTAGAAAATGAAGTATGATTTCCTAAATAAAGCATTTTTAAACTAGTGTGAGGAATGATCAAATGAACATATAGAAAAAAAATCTGCAGCAGATTTCAGCAAAGTGTGGTCCTCTGGAAGCTGTTGGACTACAAATCCCAACATTTCTTTGGCTCTGCTGGCAACGGCTGCTGGGAGTTTAAGTCTTCACAACCTCTTGAGGTCTGTACTTTGCCCATCCCCGATTTAGAGACTATGGAAGACTCCAGTTATTGAGGCCAGTATTGTGGATACTGCAAGGCGCCCTTTGTTTACTGTAGGGAGGCAGTGAACATCCTGGAATAATCTTCAGTTATGTTCTTAGTAACCTATTAGGATGAGTGCGAGCAATAGTCTTTGAGGGCAGCTTCATGCAAGATAGGTCAGGTGGTAGGACTTCGTCTAACAGGAACGATTGCTCCCTTCTGTGGTGAATGTGTTCCTCCCTCTTGCCATATCATGGAGGGAAGATTTGGAAGAACAATGGCTGCGGTTGTGAACTGAATTAGAAGAAGGAACTAGAGAAATCGCCGGAGATGCCAGCTCTGTGCTCTTGCCCACTCATCTCTCCCACTCTTTTTGTCTTTCTCTCCTTTCCTCCAGCCCACAAACTTCACAAACCCAGTGTATGCCACACTCTACATGGGCGCCCACAACAGCCGCAACTCACTAGCCAGCACGGATGAAAAGCGGGAGCTGCTGTCGAGAGGGGCGGATGATGATCTTGGCACCCCCCTGGCATAGGGAATGGGGGAATGGACCACCAGCCCAGACAGAGACCAGATGGGAAGAGACAAGATGGGCTAGGGAGGGCATTGGGGACAGGAAGCAAGAGATACTGTACAAATGTACAAATGAAGGATTATTACTTTTATATGTGAGCAGTATTATTACCTGTATATTCCCTTTCATCTACCAGCCGCTGAATCTCTGTCACTGGACTTTGGAGTAGACGGAGTTAAAAGCAACCTTGGGAGGTGGGGGAGAAATTAAGAAGACCCTCGTTTGGGTTGAAGGGCTCCAGGGTCTGACCTAGCTGCATTCTTTTTCTCGCTGCACAAATCCACCCACTTTTGCTTCCCGTGTAGGCGGCTGTAGGTTGCGAGCCTTCTAAAGGCTTGGAATGACTTTCACACCCTTCCTGGGGTGCTCCTGCTGAACAAATGGAGGGAAGGGTTTGGGGCAGACCTCCTCCTGCTAGGAACATGAGTCCACGTCTCTTGAGAGGAGGGTGGGAAAAGGGGGGGCATCAGAGATGAGAGCAAGAGGATCCTGCTCCTTCCTTCCCTCTTATGCACAGGAAAAAGGTTCTGCTTTGACAGAAGGTGGACCATAATGTCATGCCAGTCTGATCATCTCTTAATAGTGATTTGGGTAGAACAAAGGCATCCAAATATACATCTGTGATTCTTAAACGTTCATATATTGGGACCATTAATTTTGTTCATTGGTTACTTGCAGAGCACTGCGATTCCTTACTTTACAGCACCCATCCAGAAGACATCTTGAAAAGTTAGTTACAAATAAAACTTCATTCCTTCTGCTTTCAAGAATGAAGAAAAATATTTCTGATAGAGCAGTACAACTCACCCCAAAAGAATTTTTTTAGTCCTGTTCAACATTTTTAGCTTGCTTCAGATTTTTTTCTAATGTTTAGCCTGAAAAGAAATCTCTTTCCCCTCCTTTTCTGCATTGGAAAAAATCAGTGTTATCTTAGGATATGTGTGCTCTGTGGGATACTAATTTACCAAAATGCTTTTGAAACTTCTCAGATGTTTAACCCAAGATACCCTTCAGATTTACTTCTTGTGCAACCAACTCCAGGAAAGAAGCCTTAAAACATATCTTCAGTGGCAACCAGTATATTGAAACCTGGCAATATTTTACCACACCTACTAACGTCTTCTGTGTGCACCTCAGTATGGTTTATTAGAATGTAACAGGAGGAGCTGAGTTTTAATTTGCCATGGTTTGCTTACTGCATTTTTCTTTATTATTTTCTCCGTGACTTCATAAATTGATCGTCTGAAAGTGGGCTGCAGGCCATGAGGAACTGCAGGCCGCGATTTAAGAACTGCTGGTGTCAAAGTTCTGTCCACATCCCATCAAGCGCACACCGCCTTCTTCCAGCAATTTTAAGCACGTCTTGCCAGTAACAGCCTTTTCTTCCACTGCATCCAGCCAGTCACATTTTCTCTTTGCAACGTTGGCCTTAACCTTTTTTTTCCATCAAGAAGATTCTACGCTACTTCTGTGCGACCAGCCAGTGCATAAGACACCTTTGCCTCCCCCTGCCCTTCTTTTACTTTCGTTTACACTAACAGTTATTTGTGAAAGCCTTCCTATCCAGGAATTAGTTTTTATTCCAGGAGGATTGCTTTGATTGTATTTCATTTGATTTTAGCATCTACATCTGAGACTAAGCAGAGTTTACAAGTTGTGTTATAACAATCATCCCACCTCTTCTGACCTGCCCTTCTCCTCCCTCCATTGCTGCAACTTAGGCCATCTTTGTTCTGGAAAGAGGTTCAATGTTGTTTCAACTTTTTCTTTCTCTCCAAAATGCTTTTTTAAAAGATGAAAACAGATCAAAAATAAATAAGATGAACTAGCTTTTATAGTAGAAATTACACGCATGTGGCAGGAGGGAAGGAGGTCTCCTCAGCCTTTTTTTTTCTGGGAGTGGGGGAGCCAAAATGTTTTAATAATTTTTGCCGGATTACTTTACAACTAAAAACAAAACAAAAACTTTTAAAAAACAGATATTGTTATAAATAAAATTTTTAAAAACTATTTTTTTTTAAACTGCTGCTTCTTTGTTTCGGGCAGGATTTGTTCCTGGGTGTTGGGGGAAGTATGGATTATGAGTGAACAGTACTGTGATAAACAAGACAACCATCATTATCTATCTGCCATGTACGGACTAAGAGATAGAAAAATGGGTTGGACTGGCTTGGACCAAAGGCTGCCTCTTCCAGTTATGCTAAATATAAACACCATTTACAGACTTTGCAACAGTTAATTATTTGCACTACAGCTCTGGACAACTCTTCAGGGCCACAGAATCATTAAAACCATTTATTAGAGATGGGATATTCGTCTTCAACTCTCAGTATCCTATCTCTAATTAGAACAATAGTCACAATGGCTGATGTTTCCCAGCTCTGTTTCTAATAGTACCAAATTTTGGTTCCATCCTCTCCCTGTGGTGTATAACTTTTCCCAACAGGTCACATTCTTTTTGTGCCCTCCTGGCCATTCCCTCTTCCCCTGGCCGGCCTTAAGTCTGATCTGATCATCCATTTGTTGGCACAGGCCTGAATGCTCTCCCCTAGGCCACATCTCTCCCTGCCTAGGGACAGCTTTGGCCGTAGCCTCCTGCCACACGGTTTGAGAGGGTGGAGTGGGGCCTTCCTTTTACAGAATTCAGGAAGTTCACTGGTCAAGACAAACCACACCAATTTTGTTGAAGGTTCCAGGTAGCTTTTTTGAAGCTTCATGTTGGTAACTGTGTTTCAGACATCATTCTAATAAAACTGCTTCGTTATGAATAGGATTCATAAGGGTAGGGATGGGACACCCCTGGGAACTCAGCTTTTGCATTTTTAACATCAAATTCTGGAAAGACAGCTTTGGGGCATGGCCAAATACTAAAGGGGCTAGGGCACCAGCACTTTCAGCTGTTCTGCAAGAGAAGGGCATTTTTGCAGCCACCATATTTCAAGGGCTACTTTCTGCCATTGCACGTACAGTACTGTTATTCTAACCTAGACATCATGTCTGCCCATCATTTCCTAAGCAAGAGTGCCCTACAACGTTTTGCTGCCTGAGACGAATGATAGGATGGCATCCTTCTGTGTACAGAAGACAGCTGTCCTGGGCAGCTGAAGCAGACTTCAGCACTGGCAATGAGGCAGGTCCCTTCCTCACACCTGAATGCAACAGGCTAGTTTAGGTGTGTGCAAGTTCTTCTTTGTGGCCTCTGTGAATCACATCCTGGGTGATTCGCGCCTGTGTGGAGCCTCATCTGAAGATTCTAGAGCTGCTGTGGTAGTAATGAACACAAAATATGCCCCTCCCCACCCGCATGAGTACCTTGGCGCCAAGCGTCCCCTTTCAGTTTTTTTTCAACTGCCGAATTGAGAGCCTCATATTTCTGCTTCTGTGAGTAAAAGAGAAAGGGAGCTTATTCTTGATTCCTTCCTGTTATCAATCTTTTTCTTTTAAACTATTAGATCAAACTCTTCTATCATCAGAGATTTTTCTTTTCTCCTCACTTGGCCTCCAGCCGCAGCACACACACACCCATCATCGGTTTTTCTCCTCAATTATTTTCTCCATGGCCCCTTTGGGCCCGTTTAAGCACTGCGTTATCTGTGATAATAAGATCCCACTTTCCGACAGACACACTAAATGCCTTTTCTGTTTGGGAGAACAACATCAAACTTCCTCCTGTACCCACTGCAAATATTTTAAGCACAGAGTGCTTCAATCTTGCCTCTTGAGGCTAAAACTTCGACTTTGGGAACAATCCTTACAACCAGTTCAAATGGCCCAATCTCCCTCTAGGGCCACTTCCCAAACCGACTCTCAATCTCTTTGCCCAAGCGAATCGGAAATGCCAACTGTATTGCTCCCGAGCAGGAATAGGGAAACATTTCCAGGGAGACAGTTTGACGGCCGTTGGCCGAAGACTCTTACCTACCTTTTTCCACCATTCCCTCTCCTCCACAAACTTGTCTTCCGTGTACAACAAGACAAAGCCAATGCCATCATTATAGCCCCTAAGACGGGCTTGGTTCCCAGTTCTCCGCAGTTTCTCGTCAGACATCTACCATTTCCCCCACCTGCCACACCTTCTCACATAGAACAACTTCCAAGTCCTACACCCGGACTTACCTGTGCTGCACCTGGCAGCGTGGAGGATTCTCCCTCGTTAATGAACGTTCTTCATCATGCCAAAAAATTATTCACAAGGAAAGCCTACTGGTACAAATGGAAGAAATGTCAATCCTTTACCAAATATTCCTCATCATCCTCCATCAATACATCAATTTCCACTGTTCTCCACGTCCTCCTACATATCAAATCCAAGGGCCTCTCTATCTCATCCTTGAGAATCTACCTTTCAGCAATAATCTCGTACTAACCTCCAAATTCTCCAGCAGCAAACTTCTTCAAACATCCAACAACGAAACGTTTTCTGAAAGGTGTCTCTCATATCTACCCCAATACTCGACCTCCCTCTCCACAGTGGTCACTAACTGACTTAAGACTCCTCACCTTTAAAACAGCCTTTCTCGTAGCCATCACCTCAGCTCAACGAGCTAGTAAATTGGCAGCTTTATGCTATGACTATCCTTAGCTACAATTTTTCCCGATAAGGTTAAGTTATTCACGGACATTTCTTTCCTCCCCAGAATTGTCTCTCAGTTTCATCTTTCCCAGCCAATTGTCCTTCCTTCATTTTTTCCCGTCACCTTCTTCAAAGCAAGAAAAAATACTCCATATGTTGGATGTCAGAAGAATTCTTGCTTTTTATCTCAAACATACCCAACCTTTTAGACAGTCATCTCTTCATAAGCCATCAGCTACTTACAAAAGGCTGTCAGGTGACTTCCCAATCTATCTCCAGATGGGTCGCCTCCACCTTTCATTTGGCTTATCAACTTGCTCAACAACCAGCCCCTAGAGTGGTTCGCCCTCACCATTAGGGTAGTGGCAGCCTCTACAGCCTTTCTCCAAAGCGTACCTCTTCCAGACATCTTCGCCTCTGTCACTTGGGCACAGCCATCCACGTTTATCCGTCATTATAGACTCGACCTCTGGCAGAAGTCTAACACGGCATTTTGACGTGCTGTTCTAGCCTCTATCTTGGCGTGACACCCTGCCTCTGGGTAAGACAGCTTACTAGTTACCCAGGGCATGATTCACAGAGGCCACGAAGAAGAACGACAGGTTACCCACCTGTAATTGTAGTTCTTCGAGTGGATCTCCATGAGTCAAACATCCCGCCCGTCCTCCCCTCTGTCACACCATTGTTTGCTTATTATTAAGCAGCAAGTGACACAACTGAAAGGGGACACTTGGCACCAAGGTACTTATACGGGTGTTCATTGCTACCACAGAAGTTCTAGAATCTTCCAATGAGGCTCCGCACAGGCAAGAATCACCCAGAGTGTGAATCACAGAGGTCCACTCAAAGAACTACAATTACAGGTGGGTAACCTGTCAATATGCTCTATGAAGGCATCCCAAGAAAAGGGACAGGCCAGGAGAGAGACTGCCACTGTTGCCCTCACCATCTGGCAGCTGGGGCTCTTGCCTCAGTGCATAATGTGAGGGCAGTAAGGAATCAAAAAGCTTTGTTTCCTCTCCATCAATTCCTCTGTACTCCACACCCAATGTGGGGTACAACTAGTGTCCTGTTTACAATAAGCATAAGGAGAGGTGGCTTGGGGGAAGAGGTACATGGGATGAAGGGCCTCTGGCTGGCTGGTACTCAATGGCTTTATAGGCCTCTTCCAACTTCATGGTTCTATGATTCTATGTATAACACCATAGAGGTGGGGAGAGTTTCCTTCTGAGCTCCTGCTTCCATTGTATAGTATGTTTGAATTTTTATCAAGGAATTCAGTATTTCAGCCCTCTGAGGCAGATTCAATTAATAATGGCTGGATTATGAACTCAAAGATTTAAAACAAAGTAACTGCATTCTCCAGCTGCTTTTTCAGCCTGGGGCAATCCTTGTCTGCTTCTGGATTACCACACTTCTGACCCTAGTCTGCAGAAAGGCCTGCTGAACCCAACCCAGATACCTGTCGACAACAAAAACAAGGTTGCAGGCATCGTACATTTGCCAGGGCATGATTAGACATGGACGATCACCAGGAACTAAGGAAACTCTAGCATAGGAAAGTTTTCTTGTGTATCCATCTGCTTTGTAAGCCAAGAGGATGGTTTTGAAATCTCCATATTATCCACAAGATGGCACCAGTAGCTTCTGATAAGAAGCCTGTGGAAGCCAAGATTGAGAAGCCCAGGTGACTAAGAAGCCAGCTTAGTGCACACAACTTTCAGTCTGACACATTTTTCTCACATTGCATAAAAAAAAACCTTCCAGAATCTAGACATTACAAAAAGTGTCTCTGATAGACAAAATGTTTTCACACAAGCTCATGTGACTGGATTTCCAACACACCAGTTTTCAATTTTCATGAGGTGATAGCTAAAGAAAGGAGTCTGTTAAGGCACATGGCAAATTGGAGTGAGAGCTTCCTTTTAAAGCAGACAGCAGGCATAGCCTTTGTATTTGAGGGCAAGGGTTAGGCATTTGCTGGGGTTGCTAAACTGGTGTGACCTATTGCTGTGTTCTGCCACTACCGCCAACTACAGAGGCTACCCTGGAGGGGGGAGGGGATCATTCTCAGGGCAGGTCTGCATAAGGTGGCAAAACTGAATGACCAGACAGATTGCCCATGGCGGAAATTACTGGGACAAAAAGGCGTAAAGTGAAAAGTCTCTCACAGAACATGATAGACTGGAATAAAATATTTGTTTTCCCCTGCCCCACGTGTTAATGTTACCTATCAGTTGTAGCCTCTCTCTCTTTTTTAACATTCTAAAATAGTATCTCCCACATTAAATGATTAAATGCAAAGTTGTATAGTTGGCTACTGTCTCAGGATTCCACTATCTCTACAGTTGCAGGCTAGGCCTCAGTCTGCACGCCGGCCTTTTTCTGGGCAAAAGGGGCCTAGCAGGGATGTTTTTCACAAGCCATCTCTCTCACACATGCACCGAATCCTGGACTTAGCACTGCTGGCTCCTCAAGTTTTAGAACTTAACCACATCTCGTCCTTGTCATGTGCATCTTTCCCTCTTTGATAAATGCTTAATCTAACTGATATACTGTATTGTATATGCATGTCTTCAAGAAGCACATGAGTCCCAAATAGCACCATGTGATTTCCACTGGTGTTTCAGAATGTATGTATGTACATACGTACGTACGTAGGAAAGGGCACATTCTGGCTCTGAGGTGGCTCAGAGTCCCTCCAAAGGAGCCATTTTTATGCAAAGAGAAAGCTTTTGCTGCCTTCAGATATCTGGGTGAGTGGGTAGCCCTTTCTTGTCCAAAACTAGAAGGATTGTGAGGGCAGAGGGAAGTCATTGAGGGACACCACAGAATCAGTCCAGTTGCAGTTGGACTGTCTTGATTAAAGCATCTGCTGACATAAAACATCTGTCAAAGCCATTCTAGGTATGCATTTTCAGAAATAGGTTCCATTAAGTACAGTGGAACCTATCAACAGACAAATGAAAACCAAGAAATATTGTACTTTCCGACCTCAAAAAAGTACTTGCTCCTTGTCAAGCCCAAGGGGGACTACCAGGCTGCTTTCACTGAGGTAAAAGGGACTTGAGAATCTTATGAGAAAAAGAGCTCGCTTCATAGTTTCCCACCTGAAAATGATACTCGCCCCCCATACGTCATGACTAAGTAACACCCAGAGATGGAGAAAGGAGAGATCGCCCTGTCCCCAAAGCCACCTAATACTGCAAGGTGGGGACTGGCTGAAGCTCGTGAGCCACTGTCATGGCCTGTAGTAAGTCTGGCAAGAAGCCTAAAAGCTCTGACCAACGGGCAAAAGAAGAGGGTTCTTCCTCGCTGCTTTTTTGTAACTTCCTGGCCTGGAGTCAGGAAAGACAAGGGCAAAGGGGACGCGGGTCCTGTCAGTGGGGTGGTGGATGGATGGCTCACCAAGGCTCAGAGGGGCGTCGCCCGTCCCACAGGTCGTTTGTCTCGCCTGGACTCTTTCCTTCCTGAGCAGGCTGCGCATCTCAACACACACCTTGCTCTTAGAAGCTCCTGCCACTCTGAAGAGCAAATTGTTTCTCGGCAGGGCATTAAAAATCAATACATGATGGATCAGGCAGCAGCATCTGGTATTAATATGGAATGGTACCCTGTCACTCCTCAAAAGGTGACCTTGACATGGGGGCGCTGCACAGCACTAGTAGCAAGTTACAAAAAAAACAGCCTGGTGCCAAAGGTGAACCATCACAGAACTGCAGTGCTTGAAGGGACCCCACAGATCTTTGAGTCCAGGACCTTCTTGTCAAGGAGGCACAGCGGGGGAATCAAACTCCCAACCTCTGGCTCTGCAGCCAGAAGCCTAAACCACTGAGCTATCCAGCAGTTACACAGCTACCAGTGAAGCTGACTGGGAATTTATAACATATCTTCAAAACCAGAGAGCCAGACAATCTTACTGGTTGATGATAGTTACCCAACTATTCAGTGGAATGCCGCACTAAAATGTTTAAGATGCTACAAGGCTATTTGTTGTTTTGAGCCATTATTTTCCACAGGTCTACCCTGTTTCCTTCCCACACACCTGTTATGTGCCTCCAGAAAACTCCAGCAGCTGAGCTGAGTTGAAACCAGACCTTGTGTCTGTCCTTTCAATAGTACTGTAGTCTGATTTGCAAGATTAGCATATTTTCCTGCTTCTCTCCCCACCCTGTAAAATTTCCTGATTCCATCGCTATCAAATCCCTCATAATGGCACAAAATAATCTGCTTTTTTCCCCACTTTGTGTTTTCGCTTGCTGACAATTTAAGGAGCCGTTCTTCCACCTTTATTGTACAACCATAACTGGATCGGAGGCAGGACACTGGACGCTCAATCAGCAGACCTAGCTTTCTGTCTGACCTCTGCCCATTGCCCAAGAGTGCCCGGACACTGCCCAAAAGGGTCTGGGCCGTTTGTCCTATCCCGTGTTGATGGTGGTGTGTATTGTCACGTCACCCCTGACTTATATCAGTCCTATAAATGAGTGATCTCCAAAATATCCTGTAATTGGTAGCCCTGCTCATCTCTTGGAAACTCAAGTGTGTTGTTGCCTTTCAACTCAACTCATACTCGGTCTTCCTCCTTTCTTGCCTGCCCCTCTTGGCTGCACATCTGAATATGGTCAGGGGGTTTGAGCATGTCAGGGAAGCTGAGAGCAATGTCATTAGGCTCCACTGCAAGTCTAGAGTCCTACAAAGTCCCCAAAGCAGAGAAAGCAGACTAAGAATCATCCACTGTCTTCAGAATGGACAGTCACATCAGAGGAATTGATACTGTAATTCAAATGGTGATAGTGGCAGAGAAACCTCTGGCAAGCAGTTACTGGGCAGTGGTGATAGTGGAAAATGACACTGGTGTAGAATCTTTCACAGACAATACCAACTCATACAATCCAGTATGCAACAAATAATGTCTACACTGACTTTGTAGCTAACAGCAATTTAATCTCATTTATGCTATACTAGCACTAGGAATTGAGCTACTGTTTTTATTTAATTTTATAAGTGTTTTATTTATTTATATTGTTTTCTGTTCTCTGAGGGTTAACAGAACAATTGGCCAGAGATTATTGGTTGTGTCATGACACAGAAGGCAAGCCCTACTCAGAGCTTGGAAAAGTAACATGTCTGAGCCTTTGCCCTACTAATAAATGCCTAGCAGCTACTTCCAGACCCCATGTTCCCCCCACTTGCCAGTGTAGAAGAAAAAGTCAACCACGAGTCTATTGGGCTGTTGTCCTTGGAATGGGAAGGGGCATAATCGTACACGTTGCCTTTGGATTGCGACTCCCATCAGCCTTATGCACAAAATAATGGCTCTGGCTACCCTAGTGGCTCACCAGAGAATGCGATCAGGAATAATTTCTTCATGAGTAGCGTCCAGCCATTTGTAGAACAAGAGACCAAGTAAGTGGTTGTTTAGACTCTGTTCCCTTAAATAACAGGGTCCTTCCACCACCATTTTCCAATTCCCAGTACAGGTCACAGAAACCCTGTCCCCTACCAGTGGTCCCCAACCTTGGGCCTCCAGATGTTCTTGGACTTCAACTCCCAGAAATCCTGGACAGCAGAGGTGGTGGTGAAGGCTTCTGGGAGTTGCAGTCCAAGAACATCTGGAGGCCCAAGGTTGGGGACCAGTGCCCTACACAACAGTTCCAATCCACCACTTGCTATAACAGAACCCACGATGCTTTGAACTGTGTCTCTTCAGGCGTATTTCTTCTATCGGGCATGGCAAGTCTGTTATTTTTGCACTGTTTCACATCACATATCATATGCAGACTCATATGATCAAGTGCTCCTACAAACAAATGACACACTATCGAGACCATGTGATCCACCGGTCTGGGCAAAGTGTCTTCTGGACCCATCCCTGGTAGCTGCCCACTACAAAGTAACTGGGAAGGAGGAGGAGAGTAGACCATAGGGCAGGATGGACAAGGTGGACCTCATGTGGGACAGGCTTCCCAGTGCTCAACCCAAACCTGAGAAGCGAAGCACAGCAAATGTTCTTTCTTTCTGAAAAAAGGAATCTGCTTGCATTGGTTCATCTGCCTCCGCAAGGGCCTGGGGCAGTTTCCTGAGCAGACACGAGAGCTTTGTATTCGTGTCCCTCATGATACGAAGACAAAGCTCCCATGTCTACCTGAGCTTTACAGCAGTTCCCCCTATCACCCGAATCCCCTTTCAGTCTATATACAGGCCAACGTCTGATGTCCAGCACTGAGGCTACAGTCTCTCTCAAATCAGTGTCCACGTCAGCTCCAAACGCTTGATCCTGCTGGGAGAGCAAAGATAGGCTGCTCCCCGGTCTGCCACTCCAGCTAAAAATGAATCAGAACCACACCAGAAGGAGGTGAGGTTAAATTTCCAGTCTAGCACTTCAGTTCCCACCTCTGCCTTCTTCCAACTCAGCTGTACTGGGGCGGCTGTACTTGGGTGGTAATGAACTGCTCCTGTCAGGTGTTGCGCTTCCTTGCCTGAAATCTCAGGAATATGCAAGGAGGCTTAAGTATCTTCATATGTTATTAAGCAGCTGAAAACACTGTCAAAGGAAAAGGATTGTGAGAAGCGTCCAAAAAGATGAAAAAAGGGAACATTGGGGGGGGGGGTGTTGCAGAGGGAGTGGAGTGGCCCCTCTTTTTTTTCATTTTTAATAAACCCTTTGGAAAAGATTTACAGAACCTGATAAGTGAACAAAGAGCTGAGATGAAAATAGAGCTGAGGCTTGCAGATGCTATAGATCCATTTAATATAGGTGTTTGTTACTTTTCAAAGACAACAGGGAAAGCTCTGGCAAGGTATTAATGGGGGCTCCAGACAAGCATGAAGGCTACGGTGAGGAGAACTGAAAATTAAAGAGGTACCATGAGGCGGAAGCAAATAGACGACCACCCAAGAGCCAAGGTGCATGTGATTGTTCTTGGGATGAGGAAAACCAGATTGAGAAAAGGCCATCGCAATGCCCATTGCAGCATGTCTTGCACTTGTGCGAGGAAGGTCGTTTTCTATTTGTTGATCGAGAGAAAGGACATGGTTAGAGCAGGGGGCCAGGCCTTTTGCTGTCTGAAATAAAGCACCAAGAAGCTCCTGCTCCCAAGACCAGAAGACCACTCGAGTCAAGGAGGCAGCTGTCTTAGGCAGAAAAAGCTAGATGTCATGAACATGGAGCATACATACTGCCTCACTATTTAACAGACACTTAGGTTTTTGGTTAAAACTTGTACAGTATCTGTACAGTATTATTATTATTATTATTATTATTATTATTATTATTATTATTATTATTATTATTATTATTATTATTATTATTATGACTACTACTACTACTGCTGCTGCTGCTGCTGCTGCTACCAGAGATGGGGGAAAGGTGCTTGTGGGTTTTTTTGTCTTGTGACAGACTAACTTGCCTAACCAGGCAGCACAATGCCTTCATCTGGTCCTCCGTTCCATCCTTCCACCACCATCCCACAAAGTCAAGCTTGTCCTTTCAAAGGAAGGCCAAACAGGAAAATGAACGCCTAACACCTAAGCCTTTTTGTCTGAAGAACTGGTTTTTTTATCTAATCAGCAGCTTCCTCGGCTGCAGCTTTAAAACCACCAATGCAGCCTGCATCTTTCGTAACTTTCATCTAAGAAAAATGCCTGGCAAAACCCATCTGCCATGAATTTTTGGGACTCGTAAGTTCTTTGCACTAGTGACAAGACTAGTGCAGGCCTAGATGAAGCCACGAAAGCTAGCACTTAGTGGTCTACATTTGCGTTGTGCCATGACTACACAGCTCTCTTTTATTTCAAGTTATTTTGACAGGTGAAAGAGAAAAAAATATCACAAATATCTCTTCCAGGCAATTAAAAATGTAATAATAGAATTTTAAGTGAATAGCCATTTTGGCGTCTTGTAACCTGCAAAATCTAATCCCTGTTTGTCTCTGCCTAACAGTACAATCCAGCTCTACAAGACAACCAGACACGAATATAGGCTGGGCCATTAGGCATCAAATACCTGCCTCTCCTTAGTGTACACTTAGTAACCTATAAAATGTCCCTCTTTGTAATGAACGAAATAGCCGCATACTCCAGATTCTTGCCAATGTGAGGGACATGTGTGGTTAATTTTGCCTTGAGCATTACACAGCCATCTTAATCTATGCTTCAACATAATTGGAAGTCCCCTATGTTTTCACCATCCCAAGTGGGACTATATAGGCTGGCCTGTGCTCATCTTATAACTGTTTCTGAGCTCTCATGGGTGACAATGGACTTTCTTCCTTCGCTTTTTCTCCCCACCCACCCACTCCATTCTCTGCAATAATTTCATCCTGCTAGCTCCTTTCCCATCTGTCACACCCAATTTGACACTGCTCCTTCCAGGGAAGAGATGTCCGTTATGATTCTTGTCTGCAGTTCCATCAGCAGCTTGTCCCCAAGCTGAGATTCATCGTCACCCACCTCCAGCTGTCACACTGAATTGCACTGCCCCCCCCGGCCCGGAAGGAGCTTCAGAAGGGAGTCTGGCAGGTGTGAACTTGGCCATGCACCCTGTCTTCAGCACTGAGTGGACAATGCACAACAACACAATGCATCTCCATATTGTTTTGTGAAGCCTTTGTGTACATTGTACCCACCCTATCATTTTCTCTAGGACCCAAAATAGACACAGAATACACCTCTAGTATGTTTAGCCTGGAAGATCCACCCACTCTTATCACAAAATTTGCCACTGGAAGTATGTGGATATAGCAACAAGAACACCTCTCACTGACCATGTTTTCCCCATGAGTGTAGAGCAGAAAGTGTGTTACAATAAACTTAGCCAGTACAGCAGAATTTTGAGGCATTCATTCCAAAACCACACCTGAAGTAGCATATCAACACACATGACAAAAAATTCACAGACATAATTCTGGAAAAAACTGATCAATTCAGGGCCTTACCCACCGATACTGTGTATTATGAAGTAATGTACACTTCAGATTTTAAAAGCCCTTTATTCTTCCCAGAAAACCTTGGGAATGAATGCAGTTCTGTGAGGGGAAAGACTTGAGATGTCTAACAAAAGCCTCAACAACCTAATGAAAACACAACTCCCAGGACTCTTTGTTAGAAGCAATAGCTGTGGAAGTGAAAAAGACTTACTACAAATGTGTGTTGGTTATCAACACATTTTTGTCGTTTCATTGCCCTATAATTATGCTGGCAGGGCTGATGGGAATTGCAGTCTAATCACATCTGGGGACCTTCTCTGTTGCTGCATCCAGACTCTGGAACTCCCTCCCACAGGAGGCCAGGCTGGCCCCATCTTTGTGGTCCTTCCACAAGCAGGTGAAGACCTAACTCTCCAGGCAGGCTTTCCCTGAGTGAATGGACGCCTGACTGGTTTTTTTTAATGGATTGTTGTGCCTTACTGCTTTGAATCTGATTTCTGTGTTGATTGTGTTCGCCATTTCTTAAAGTGATATTTGTTTGATCCTTTTTAGTTTTTGTGATTTCCTGTATTTAGCTTTTAAATACTGTTTTTGAATCATGTAAGCCACCTTGGGTCCTATTTAAGGAGATAGCTGAAGTAAAAAATATGTTAAATAAAATTTCAAATAAATAGATGAATTCAGAGGTGTCACAAAATCATAGCTTCACATATGAGAATGTGTCAGAACAAACCTTGGGTTTACATGCTCCCCTCTACTAAACATGCAACAAAAGGATATGTAAAACCTCTAGGAACAATCTCTCACAAACCTTCCTTTTCTATTTCATCTGAGTTTGAGAAACTGCAGTTTGTACAAAGCAGTTCATTGTGAAACTAAGCTGATTACAGGGTCTTTTTTTTGTGGTTTTGTATCTTAGTTTGTGAACTAAATATGGATTCCACAAACCATGGTTTCACAGACAGAGCAAAATGGAAACTGGTTTGTTACAATCTATGCTCAGCAGCTTTATATCTCCTTCACTTATAAGTAAAGAAGTAAGGGAAGCAGTTCAAGCTCTGCACAGTGTGTTCTTATAATGCTAGACTATGGTTTAATGTTACCTCTGAGTCCATCCAATGCGTGGGTGAAGAAACCCAGAAATACAGAAGGGGAGTATGAAGTTTTGGGGGTAAGGGCAACAACTGTAATACTACATTTATGGGTATTATCACCTACAGTGGACCCTCGACTTACAGACGGCTCGACTTACAGACTTTTAGAGTTACAGACTTCTCTGGTCGCAAAATTTAGATTCGACTTGCAGCCGGAGAATCGACTTACAGACCAGAAAAAACCCAAAATGGAACAAAAATAGAATAAAAACTGCCAGTTATGGGATTAATCGGTTTTCAATGCATTGTAGGTCAATGGAGATTCGACCTACAGACTTTTCGATTTGCAGCCACTGTTCCAATACGGATTAATTCCGTAAGTAGAGGGTCCACTGTACATATTCCACAACAGTTTTGCAAATAAAACAAGGGGTCTGGTAAAATGTGAACACTTGTCAACTCTGAATAAAAAAACTGCACTTACTTGAAGGTGCCTCCATGTGATCTCTAAGGATCCTTCCCTTCTCTCTTCACCAAAACCTATTCAACCCAGCAGGCTCCCTCTGCTCTCTGCGTAATATTTGTGAGCAGGGTCTTGCTATGGAGAGAAGAAGCACCTAATTTTGTTTTAGTCAGCAAAGGGATATGCACTTCATTCTGGATCCACTCCAAGGAAATTATTATACTAAGCCTTGCTTTTGATTGTGAACATGTGGCAAATCCTACATCTGTATCGCATGGCTATCAAACCTTACTGGAGAAACACAATTCTCCCCCAACATCATTTCCTCACCAGAAGTAAAAAGTTTGTGCAGGAAATGATGGCAGAGATGGAAGACAGCTTCAAAAACAAAAATGCTCATCATCCAGTCCTTATAAAACACCCTCTGTTGGGCATAATGAGATGGTTCTCTCAGAAAGCTGATTTTGGGATTAGAAAAGGGCAACACATTATTAGTTATTTATTATTACTGCTTTCTTAGTACTAGTGAGGAGAAGTACTTGTGGCAGTGAAATCCTTTGACCAGCTTTTTCTGCCATCTACCTTAGACGTGGCCACGTGCCCTTCTTTTCAGAGGATGGTCTTAAGGCACCCTTCATGTATACAAGTCCATTGTGGAGATGAAGAACCCACAATTAAAAACACTCTATAGAACAAGGAAAGAAAGGAATCTTGAAATCTAACCCTTTCCGTTTAACTGGTTTTCATTCACTGGTGAGCCACACTGAGTCCCCTCAACAAGAGAAAGGTGGCACAGAAATAATAAGGTAAATAACCAGAATAAGCAGGATACAAAATAACACCTAATCTGATGACCTCAATAATGGAATACCCTTCCATAATCACAAGAGTATGACCTTTACCTAGATTCCTAGTGTGATGTAGGGCAGGGGTCCCCAACCCCCGGCCTGGTACTGGGCCATGGCCTTGACAGGACTGGGCTGCGGAGACAGATGTCCTGCCCCCTGCATGCACGCCCCACCCATGCATGCACGCACAGCCCCCCACATGCACGCACATCCCCTAAACTGGTGCATGGTGCAAAAAAGCTAGGGGACCACTGATGTAGGGGACAGAGTGATGGACTCTGGAAAACAGGGTTTGAATCCCCACTTGGCCATGGAAACTCACTGTGGGTGTGGAACTGGTAAAACCACTCCTCAAATTTCTCACTTACCTTGAAAGCCCTATTAGTGGCAATATAAGTTGGCTCTGATTTGATGGCGCGGAACACACATAGCACACAACTTATTTAAATCCCACAGGCTTCCTGCTCCCAAAAATTGTTTAAGGGGAAGAAGAAGCCACAATGGGGATTTTATAGGATCTGAGGCAGGAACCCAGCCTGCTCAGAAACATATCTAAAGTTCCTGCCTCGTTTAGTTCTTTGGATTAATTTAATTCCACAGGGATGAATGTAATGTAGTAATTAAGTAAATGAGCTGCGAGGTTGGTAGGGCAGTTCACTGACTCAAAATTTACCTCAGCAGTGAATTCTCCAGGTGGTTTTAGACAGGCCACTCCTGGGCTCAGCTCCTTCCTACTCAGCCTCATGATAATAAAGGAACTTTTGCTCAACTCCTTTGTATTTCAACAGTTCTCAAGGAAAGGCTGAGACGGACGTGTCTCTCTCATTTTTTAATGTTTCGGTTCTTGTCCTGGTCCCACCAATCCACTGAACATTTTGGTGCAAGTAGTGATAATATGGCCCAGATAAGAAAGTGCTTGTAAATGAGGGCAGCTTGTGTCCCTCCTGTGAAATTTTGGGTCAGGCCCCCCCACCCCGCCCTGTGTCCCAGTCCATGAGCTACACCTAGTTGTAAGGCTTGCTATTAAGAATTAATATAAAGTGATTTGAGCTTTCAGGCAGGATTGCAAAAGTTCAGAATCACGACAAGCTACTAATCTGTTTCTCAGCTGGACAGTTACTCGTTTTGGGCAGACCTACAGCTCTCAGAAGCACTTTGCATGACCACTGGCTATGATAGTTGAGCAATCCTGGGAGTTAAGTTCCTTTTAAAAATAACTTCTCTAGGCTCAGTCCAGAAGGCCTATTCTCATTGGCTGCTCCACAGTCATAAGTGGAAAAATTATTTCTCAGCAGTGTTATCTTTTAAGTGGTGAGGCTGGAGAACAGAAATCTTCTGTATGCAAATCATCTGTTCTTCCACTGAACTAAGGCATTTTCTGAGCTCAGCATCTCATCCTTAGCTACCATACAGCTTTGGACATAAGTGTTTCATGTTTTTGATCATATTTATATTCTTCGATCTCTGCTACGAGACTGAGGGAAAGCTAACCTGTAGAGCAAGAAAAGCTGAGGCCTGAGTGAATAAAACATTGTTTAAATGTTATATTTTGCACATGGCAGGACAGAAGCACAATCTTGCCAAATACAGAACACAATCATTTTTAAAATTATTATTTTTTAAATATTATTTTATATAGGACCCGTGTTTTACAATCTAGACTCTCCTTCCCAGTCACATTCTTGGATAGTATCCCAGAATTCAATTCACCATATTTAAAGATGCAGCACAAAAGGACTTTGCAGACTGTTCGGAGTTTCATATCATGGTGTGATCAAAATTCAGCAAGGTTCAGTCTTGGACAAATCCAGGGTTAAAATTCCAAACAGTAGAGCAGCTGTTGTGCCAAGTTTCCTGAAATGCCTCAAGAGAAATAAAGCAACCCAATCAACATGGAACAGATCCACCCCTTTTCTGACTTTACTCTCTTTTTCATAAGCAAAAAGACCTCTGACACGCTGACCTAGCAGGCAAAGGCGCACCAAGCTGCCTATATAACAACAGTCACGCATGGACAGTATGGATGGTACAAGGAAGCCAAACCAGAGCGGTATGTGCTTCTGAGGAGCAATTATGTGGAGTCCTGATTACTACGAGATACTTGCCCCTCCTGATCCTTACATGCCCTCCCTGCACTCAGTTTTGATCAAACTTTCCAAAAAACATTGCAAAGTCTGGCAAGCAATTTGTTTTGGAAGCAGATGGAGGACATTTGGATTTGGGCCAATTTAGTCCTACAGAGTTCAACAGGATGGGGAAATCTTTTGCCTTGTAGATGTATTTTGAAATACAACTCTTATATTCCTTGATTCCTAGCCATGCTGGCTAGGGTGTCTAGTAATTAAAGTCCAAAACGTTCAGAGTCCGAAAGATGTCCCAGCCCCAGGGTTAAGGGTGCCACCATTTAGTTTCAGATGTGCTACCTTGCTTCCAGACAAGGAAATTCATAAGGATACTAGAATCTGGCATAGTATTTTATTTATAATATTAACAATGATACTCAGTAATAAGGTTCTCTGAGCAGCCCCACAAAGCTTATAAAAGGTTAAAATGCATCAATAATAGTCTTTTTTTAAAATGGAAAAATGGTATTAATAAAAAATTTAAAAACCAAGCAGTATGGAAAATAAGTCAATGAAATAAAACTCTCAAGTAAAACCTAACTATCTGATGAGATTTTTAAAGGTGGAAAACATGAAGGAAAATAAAAAGGTCCTTCCCTACTGACATTTTTTTGGAACTATGGTGGAAAGGAATTTTACTTCCACTGACTCTTGAATGCAACAGGCGTTGTTGTTAATATTTAGGAGGCCACAGCTGTAGAGAATAACCTACCCTGTGTCTTCCTCCAAATCTCATTAACATTGACCAGGTTAGCCTTCTCAGTTGATAAACAGTTTTGCTTGGGACCAATCTAGCATTTAATAACACAGGACCAGTCTGTTTAGACCAGTGGTTCTTAACCTTTGTTACTCAGGTGTATTTGAACTGCAACTCCCAGAAACCCCAGCCAGCAGAGCTGGTGGTGAAGGCTTCTGGGAGTTGCAGTCCAAAAACATCTGAGTAACAAAGGTTAAGAATCAGTGGTTTAGACTATGGGGTGGCCGGCCTGTGGTCTGAGCAGAGGTTCCTGCAACATTTCAAGGGAAACAGTGCATCCAACTCAGGGGGACATGTTTTGCTGGCTGGGTTGGTAAGAGACCCAAAAAGTGGATGTTCTCTGTGGGATATTCATGAACAATGGCAAGATTTTTTTGCTTAGGCTTCACTCCCCCACTTCCCCGCTATATGGTATAAATAAAAAAAAAAAGCTGGCTGGATAGCTCAGTGACTGAGGTTTCTGGCTGCAGAGCCAGAGGTTGGGAATTCAATTCTCCACTGTGCCTCCTGGGAGGGAAAGCCAGTCTGTGTGGTCTTGGGCAAGCCCTCGGCCCAGAAGAAGGGAATGGCCTACTATTTCTGAGTATTCGCTACCTGGAAAACCTTGAAAAGGGTCACCAGACGTCAGAACTGGCTTGATGGCACATTATACTGTTTTGTTTTAATTATTATTATGGCATGAATAGGTCCAACGGGACTTGTTCACAGGAGCACTGAATAAAACCTGTGCACCCGGCATCATTAGACATGATCCCCAGGTGCATCCTTTCTTTCATTCCATGCCTTTTTAGCAATTTCCCACAGCAGAAACTAGCCCCATAATCTTCTAATTTCAGAAACTGCCCCTGTATGGAAATAAGCAGCACACTCTATTTAGTCAAGCTACATTCACAATCTGCTTTTCTTGCAGTGGACCTGAAGGTAGCGTGCGTAGCTTTTCCCCCTGTGCACTTCATCCCCATAAGAACCCTGTGCGGAGGAGGTTCAGGGGCAAAGAGGCAGATTGCCCCACGTTCACCCCAAGAACAGCACAGCCGAGGGGGGACACGAATCTGAGGCAGGTGGAAGGAGAGTGCTCTGTGCCAGCTGCCAATAAGCAAGTGGCTGGTTAAAGGGCTGTGACCAGCTGGTGCGGACATTCAAGGGGCAGCTTTACTTGAGGTATATAGATTGTTTTCTTCCATCTTGCTTGAGGTATATAGACTGCTTTCTTCCTTCACCACCTCTTTTTTGAATGCTTCCTCTCCCTTAATAGTTCTCTTCCCTCTCGCCTGCTCCGTACAGACCAGGCAGAGGCCAGTCAGCCTTCAAGGGGAAAGAAAGAGAAGAAAAATAACACTTGAATACGTAGTTTTGCTGAAATGAAAGAAAGAATTACTGCCAGTATAGGAGGCGGCAGACAGAGTCTCTAAGGGCATCTTCCGCATACACAAGAGGGTGTTTCTTTGTGTCAGATCGGGAGTAGGCACTGAAGGCCGAATAGGACTTTGGAGGGATCCTCCTTTAGATGGGAAAGCATCTGCCTCTGAGCAGGTATACTTATATGCCTGAGAATATAAAACTGATGTATCTTTGGGGGGGGGATTCTTGAGTTGGTCCAGGTGTGTCTCTGTAGTTATCGGTGCCATGCTCAGTGCTGGGGTCCACACTTTCCAGGAAGTGGACTTGGCAGTGAAAACATCCTCTCCAAATCCTAGTGGTGTAAGATTTCTCAGTGGTGATGAGTGAAATAAACTCTGCACATGCTCACAGGTACTACTTCCTTCAATGGGAAGTCTTGTGGCACTTTCAAGAACACACTTATTGAGGCATATTGTAGAAATGATTTTCTGTACGTTCATTTAATGTCAAACTCGTGGTTCAAACATTTGAGCTCCGATGGCTTGGGTATAAAGAGAGTTGCCATCATGGTTGGGCAGCACTTTCTAAATACAATATGGACTAGGCTCCATATTCTGCATGAGGAAGTAAGTATGTGTGCAAGACAGCTTCACAATGTCATGATAGCAAGAGTAGAGTCTATTGCTGCTCCGAGAGGTAAGGTCAAAAAGCTGCTCAGGGTGGCTAGCACCCTCGCTTGTGGCTATCAGCCTGTTTCATATATGCCAGGGTTTCAGCCAGTGTTGTTTCCAAAGGAGCTGAAAATGGAGTAGGTGCTGCACAAAGGTGGCAGTGGTAGAGAATAGTCTAACGGTATGATCTTCTTTTCGGAAAGTAAAATAAAACCACCTTTACTGAAGCCTAGCAGGTACTGGCTTCAGGGCTATAAGCAGGGTGGCGAAACCGGAGTTTTGCCCACAGCACCAAAATCTAGAGGTGAATCTACTGGGGACTGTTGGGAAAATAGATGGCCCTGTTCAGCACCCCCACTTGTTCTGAAAGAATAGACTTTCTTATAGGCAGACCCCACATTCTTCTCCTCTTCCTTTTTCGTGGGTTGGGCCTCCCTCTGGTGGCCGGGTGAGTGGCAGATGGTGCTCTTTGCCCTGGGTGCCACGAAGGGCTAGCTTCTGCTGAGCCTGGCCCCATCAGTTGCCCAAGTGGGAGGTCCGCTTGTGATACCCACCCACTTCTACCACGCAAACTACTTTGAGGTCCCTAATGCCGAAGAGACAGGAGAGAAAGCTTTGAAAGAAACAGAATAAATACTTACCACCTCCTGCTGACCCCTAAGACTGAGAACGCAGCTCAGACTCCTTCTGAATGCCACTGGCCCCGCCGCGAGGTCTCTTTCTTTTAACACATCTCGCCTGGCTCACGCCAAGATGAAAGATTTAACGTCGTGCACCCTGCGATCTTGCGCGTGCTTATGCATCTGGAGCAGATCTATTAAAATAAAAGGATTGCGGAGGGGGGGGGGAGACATAAGTCACGCAAGTCTTGAGCCCACCCGGTCTTCAGACGAGAAGTTCAAAACCAGCCTCCCCCCACCCCACCTTCCTCTGTGAAGAAACTCTCCTTGCCATCTTCCAAAAGCTGCTCGCCACGCCCTGAGTTCTTCAGCCACATTTTATTACCTCTTGTTTTAGAATAACGGGGGGGGGGGGCAGGGGGGCGAATGAGAGCCAGAAACTCCTTCCCCCTCCCTCAGCTCTTCCCAAACCAATTTTTTCTTCAAGAGGAGGAGGGGTGTAGGAAGAGGACCGCCATCCTCCCGTGGCGCGCGGGGTGGGCAGACTGGGATTGGTGAACTGGGGAGTTAAGGAAGCCCACCCCGTCTCTCCCCCCCTCCAGCTTCTTGGGCAGGGCTCCTGCACCTCACCACAGCCGTCTGTGTTCCGCCCTCCCGCCATCCCTGTTTTTCCTCTCATCAAGTGCAGAGTCAACTTTCTTCCTTCCTCTCCCTCGCTTTCTTGGCGCGCAATTCTCAGTGCAGCTCCGATCGCGGCGCCGGGGACCTGCTGCTGCTCCTCCTTGCTCCAGCTTCTTTAGCTTCCCGCTTCTCAGCCCGAGAGGATTCTGCCGCCTTCCTTCCTTCCTTCCTGCTTCTTTCCATGCTCCTTTTGGGCTCCTCCCGTTTCCAGCGCCCCTTGCCCTCTCCCTGATCTTCCCCTCGCCCCTCCGCGCTCTCAATGCTGGGGGCAGCTTTTTGCCTTGAACCATGAAGGTCCTCGCCTGGGTCCCTTTCCTCCTCGGCCAGTGGCTCCTCCTGCACCAGGTAAGGCGGAGACCTGCCCCGTGGTGGGAAGGGGTGCGGCGGCGGGGGCAAGAGATGGAAGGAAAGTTGGGGTGCCGGGAGACGGTCTTTGGCGCCACGGAGCCGGAAAGCTGGACCCCAAAGGAACCGAGGGGGCTGTTTAGCCCGATCAGAAAGGAAGGGAGCCACCCGGGCGGCTTTTACTACTACGGGCTCCATTGGGGACGCTTGCCTTCTTTCTCTCCCCCACAGACCCCCCAGACATCCCAAACTCCCAACTTGAACCCGGCTTTGGCTTTGGGTTTTTATTACGCTCGGCTGGAACGGAACGTGGCCAGACTTTAACGCGTGTCTCCAAACTTAGCGCGGACGGCTGCTTTCCCGCCAGGGGCAAAGGGGCGAACCGTGATGCCGGGTCTGGTCGGAGGGGCGGCTGCGAGTGGGATCCCGATTTCTTGGCTGGGGCAGAGGCACACGAGGTGGGCCGTGGGGGGTAGGTGGGGGGCTGGAAGGCGTTCTCTGGAGCAGCAGTCGAGACACCTCGCCCTGGCGGTGGCGACCCGTCTGGCGGGCGGAGAGAGGCGTGAGGCATGAATCGTGTAAACACAGCCGTCGGGCTCCCCCCGCTTCGGGTCCCCTTCTTCGCCTGCAGGCGGGGAGGCGGGGGCTGAGGGCGAGGTGTCACTCCGGGTGGAGTCGCGCCCGCTCTGCGCTCGCCTCCGCGGGGGGGGGGGGGAGAATGGCCCAACGCTGAAACCGCCGCCGTCGAAAAGCTTCCTCGGGCTCACCGGGTGCTGCGACCTTCCTGCTTCGCGCTCAGACGTTACCTCACACGGTTGGGAACACTTGGTTCAGCCTGCGCGCGCGGGCGCGTGTACACTATGCATGTATGTATGTATCTGCCTGGACATTCCGGGAAAGCCTATAGAAGCGACGCAGCCGTCTGCAAGCCGGCGAATGTAATGTTAGCGCGCCTACTCTCTCTCCCCCCCCCCGCGCCCTGTATGGATTTCTGTGTACAAATGGGCGCACGGGGCAGTGCAGCTTAAACTGGCTGGGGAGGCAGGTTTGGGGATCCAATCCTTTGTACGTGGGAACGCCATGCACGCGCGTCTGTAGTCCGCACATCGCCCGGGCGGGCGGGTGGGTGTAGTGACGAATCCGTGCAAGGGAAGCAGCGTGCGTGCGCGCGTGTCCTCCCCAATTCCAGGCGGCTTGTTCTGTGCGATGTGTTTCGTGCAAGCGCCCGAGAGCCTTTGCTAGGGTCGGCATCCCAGAGGAGAGAAGTAACTTAGCGGGTGTAGCTGGCTGGAGAGCTTAGTGGTTTCGGTATCTGATTGGGAGTTCGATTCCTCACCTGCCTCCAGGGAGAGGAGCCAACTTGTGTGGCCTTGGCCATGTTGGGTGCCCCCAGCAGAAGGTAGATGAAGAATTATAAACCACTTTTGAGTCTTCTCTGCCTAGAAAATCCTGAAAAACGGTCACCATAAATCAGCATTGACTTGATGGCACCTTATTATTATTTATTATAATTAAATGAACAGGTATAGTGGGACTTGTTCACAGGAGCATTAGTAACTCATGCGCCCAGCATCATTAGATATTATCAATAAGTTGAAATAATAATAATAATAATAATAATAATAATAATAATAATAATAATAATAATAATAATAATAATAATAATAATAATAATAATAATTATTATTATTATTATTATTATTATTATTATTAACATTATTAACATTATTATTAACATTATTATTATTCAGCCAGCACAACCAAGAATATTAACTAAAAGTCGGATTCTTTAGAAAAGCACCACTGACTAGAAGAGGGCACATCCCCCACCATCCACTACTGATCCCCTCTGTTAATGGCTGTTCATGGTCTAAACCTCTCTGCTGATCCTAAATTAAGTGGATTTTTTAGTCTTTTGTTTGTCTTTTGTTTTTGGAAGGCTGTGACCTTTTACATCTACTTTTTGAAGCTGTAATTGGAGATCTGTCTGGGTAAACATAATCAGAAATGTGTACAGGCACTGCAGAGCCCTGTCTGTTTTGATGTCATTTCTCCCACAAGACGAGTCCTGGGATCCCAGATCTCTTCTCTGGAACTGGCAAGGGCTCCTCTTGGGGAAGAGGACAGGGTGGTTGTTTTGCCAGGTGCAAGCCCTCCGAGAATTGGAAGGCTGGGGTCATTGTATTTGTAAAAGCCATATTGTCACAGAACATGCCCCTTTCTGACCTTGACACAGCCAGTGTTGCTTGTCTTCTAAGACCATCTAGTCCAAAAGGATGGCTGCCCTGAAATCCAGCATTTCTTCTCTCCTAACAGGCAGTGTGTGGCTTCTTGGTGATTTTTATTGCCCTGCTTAATATATTTGCATCCCTATAGATTCTGGCCCTAAGTGTTTCCTTCTGTCCACTCTGTCCTCATTGGTTAAATGAGGAGTCTACCTGGTCCATGAGCTGTTCCATTTGGAGGCTTGCTCCTCTCATTTATCCAGCTTAAATAGAATAGAGAAGCAGTTAAAGCAAAGTGTTATTAAATAATTGCACAGTCCTTCCCATTCAAACCTCTCCCCCTCCTACTTCTATTCCCCTGAGTTTTGTGTTTTTTAAATTCTCCTCCAAAAGCTGCCATTTAAAAGAAGCTGCTCTTTACCAAAATTTATATGTAAAAATCTAACCCCTGTGATTTGGTACTTTAGAACTTCTCTGGTTTTCCCTAGACCCAGTGAACAATAGCTTCCAATAAGGATCATAAAATTTTGATTCTTCTTTACCTGCTGCATATGCATCCGTGTGTGTGTGTGTGTGTGTGTGTGTGTGTGTGTGTGTGTGTGTGTGTGTGTGTGTGTGTGTGTGTGTGTGTGTGTGTGTAAAAAATATATTTCCTTCACAGGTAACTGGCATTGCAATTTTTCTTTTCTTTTTTTATTGCTTGTAAATCACAAGTTAAGAGCCTTGGCTTCATTTTTAATTCCCCCCCTTCTTTGTGTCTTATTTTTCTTTTTATGGCATTGTAATGTTGCTGGGAGAAATAAGGAACGGGCTCATTAAGCACCAGGCCAGGGAGAATCTGATTTCATGACAATCAATTTTTACTTTTCAATGGTTTCATGAATGCAAAAAAAAAAAAAAAGGAAAAAAAAGATATCCGCTACCACCCTCTTTTCCTCTTAAGGTGCTACATCCAGAGTTTTGCAAGGTTAGATCTAAGTAGGCTGTGTTCCTTAGGCTTTTCTTGTTCTCTTTTGCAGGAAACAGGTTCTCAGCCCCCCCCCCCCCAATTCTTCCATCAGTCTGGGAACATTGTTCTTAATCAGAGAATCCTTTGTTTTAAGCAGTTAACTAAGTGGCCTTTAAAGAGTATATATATTTTGGTGGATGGTGGGAAAGGCAGAGAGATCAAATGAATTAGGTGAGCTTTGAGTTTGGAAAAGAGGTTTAGCTACCGGGTTTTCCAGCCCCGAAACTAAAGAGAACTTTCAATGCAAGGCCTTCTTGTTTTTTGAACTAGGGCTCTCTCTGTGTGTAGAAACAATGTCAGCTTAAAAAAAAAAGCCCAGAATCTGAGTGAAAAAGCAGGCCATCCTCCAGTACGTCTTACTGGATCTGTAAATGCTTATAATTTCAGGCCAAATTAAGAGCAAGGGAATATATTATAACATGTCTTTAAAAAGACTGTGAAAGGTACCCTTTCAAAAGAAGCATCCTGTGGACTTCAGCCATTTTCACCTATTGTTTGTTTCGTTTGTGGCTCTGTGAATGTCACCTCGGTGTCCCCCTTCATCTGTTTTTCAGATTTATCACAACATTCCCTGTGTCTCCCATGTTGTTTGGCAAATGAAATTTCATGATTGTCTGTAGATACCAAACCCCCACTATGAATGCCAAGAAATAGCAAGACAAAATACCATTCTTTAGCCTGAACATTTGATTGATGTTTAAGCCCACTGGAATTCTTATTTCTTTCCATTTTTTTCTTTTTCAGTCCATCCAGCAGTAGACAAGGAAGTCTAAAACCTTGATGGTTTGGATCATGCCGTAGAATCCAAAATACAAATCTTGTAGTGCAGAAACCTGTACATATTGTGGTAGAAATCTCAGAATTACCTGATAACTCACTGAAGAAAAGAACAGCTTCCCGACGCTCTGGATATGGAAGTCAACCTAAAATAATAAATGGCCACGGTGCAACATGCTAGTACTTGCACTAATACAAGAAACTGATCTCCTATTAGTTAGGGATGTAATTCACCTTAATTAAGCACCTATTTTTCTTTAGCACATTTTTATCTTCTAAATCCAGGATAGTGCTGAAGGAGTGTCCCATTTTATCCTCACATGATGGTAGCTTATCCAAGACTGTCCAGTGAGATTACAATGTAGATGACTGGTTTCAGATTTATATCTTTTTATTTTTGTGTATTACAGAATTTCCCATTGATTCGTTAGGTCCTTTGCTGATCCATCCAGCCTAATACTGGCAGCTCTGATTGGCAGAAGCTTTCCAGGATTTGGATTCTTTACTAGCTCTACCATGAGATCCCTGGTATTCCCTTGAAATTTCCCATCTAGGTACTGGTCAGCATTGGCCCTGCTTAGCTTCCCGAAACCTATGAGATTGAATGCATTCAGGGCAGTATGATGGTTCTGCTTGCATAGAAGGTTCCTGTTTATAGCTTTGGGGAAAGACCATAGAGTGCACAGATGTGTTTCTGCAAGTTCTAGGTGAAACTCCTTAACACATGCTCACAACTGTTTCTAGCCTTAGCATTATTCAATGTTCTTATTTTTATGCAACCTATTTATTCTGTTCCTAACCTACATTTACACCCCGCCTTTTCTCAAGGCAGTGTAAACGGCTGTCCGTATCCTTACCGTATCCCTACAATTGCCCTCTGAGGTATGTCAGGCTAAGAGAGACTAACGAGTTGAGCGAAGAGAGGAATCTAGATTCCCCAAGTCCCAGTCTGACACTTCAGTGTCACCATGACACTGATTATCTTTCGCCATTGAGAAGGAACAGAGTCGCTTGCCTTCTGTCAGGTAACAATATGGGTCCACCAAGCCCAATATTGTCTCCTCAAGAGTGTTGCAGCCCTGAGTCTCAGACAGAGGTCTTCCCTACCACTTGCTCCTGAAGATCCTTGATATATCTAGAGCTGCAATTTATCATGGCTAAGACCTTTATGTCGTTTGCTTTGACATTAAGATCTTTATGCACTGGCTGCATATTTAGGTCCATACAGAATGTGAAACATCTTTTCTGAATTCCACATCAGAACAGGAGCCTCGTTTGATTGCTGTTTATATTCCAAGAAAGGGACTATTTGCTCTTCCGGGATCCATTGTCTATTTCAGGTGAGGGTTGAACCATGTTTTGCTCCCCGAGAGCAGAGATATCAAGAGAAAGAATGTCTCAGCATGAGTAGCAAACCTGCTTTGAGGACCAAAACCTGTTGCTGAAAGGTCTGTTGTCTACCACCCACAACTGTCCTCATTAGAAAGGGCATAAGTGTCCCACAAGGCAATTGCTAACAAGAGATGCCCATCAGGTGCCAGTATTCTGACATGTGACAGATGCTCCAAGGGGATTTGGCCAAAAGCCTTGTTGACTTTCAGCCCAGAGTTCCTTTCCTTCTTGATCAGCCTTCAGCCTTAATCAGCTTTCATCCTGAGAGTTTTGTCAGCCTGAGATAGAGACAACACAATATTGATTATCAGCACACTAACTGGAAGTTATTATACTGTATCTTCACATAAATATATATTTTTAAAAACAGAAGCCAGCACATTTACAAAGTTGTGTGTCTGGTACCTGAAAATTCTTTTAGGTTCTTATCCAGATATACGGTAGGTCATACTGTTTAACTACAACAGCAACTTTTGAGATATTTCTATGTAGGTATATTGGGGGAAAATGTATGTTAACAGGGACCCTACACTCTTTTAGTTTTAAAACCTGCCTGTAAATTTATTCCGTATTTGAGTACGTTTCTGTCAGTATATGCTGGGAAATGTTGGGGTGGGTTGAGATCCATAGTCTGTAACTTCTTTATAAATCCCCCAACAGTGCACCTTAGAAGAGAAGACTGCCCCTTGTCTTGAGGTGCATTCTCTGTGGCTTCAAAACAGATTACAGTATTGGGAATGTTCTTTGCTAGGGAAAAAGCCAGAAAGATCTGTTGCTTGGATTGGGAAGGATGTGATCCAGAGATTTTTGAATGAATACAACTGAACTGGGAGAAGGGTTAAAGGATGTAAAGGGATCTTGTTTTATACCTTTGAAAAACGGGAGTTGAAGAGCAAGGCTTCAGATTGCAGAAAGTCAAATTCTGACAAGCAGCTGGAGTCTGCCCATGAATAACAACCCATTGGTGATATCTAAGAAAATTGTACAGGTCGTACGTATGTACAGTCAGATCCATGAGGAGACATACAGAAATGGCTGACTGCCTTGGGTCTAGTACAGCAGAGGCTGTCCTTCTCCCCCCCCCCAATTCATTCCAGCTTTGCATGTTTCTAGCCTCTCCTCTCCCATAGTGAATGCAACTATGTAAGAAATGACTGGGTGAAACTGTTTGCTTGCCTAACTTAGGGCTGAACCACTAAGAATTTGGTTAGGATTTGGATCTAGATAAAACCATACCAGTACACTTTTTAGTTTAGCTCTTTAAGAATTTTATTTTATTTATTTCCAATGGCATACTTTATGTTTCCATGCATGAATTGCCCAGCTGCTGCTGCTGGTGGAGGATGGAGAAATATTCATTCTTCAACTAGTGTGTTAATTCATTTGGCAGATCATTAGCTGGGGAAAGATGGTTCAAAAGGGAGACCAAGAATCATGAATCCTATTCTCAGTTTTTAATAGGGATTGGAATGGAGGTTAATGGTTAGAACTGGAGACTAGAGACCTCAAGGTGTATTTTCAAAATTCCTCGTTCTACTGGGGAAATAGACTCTAGCAGTTTAAAAGTGGGAGAACTTCTCCTGTGGTCTGTGTATCAGCTTTGCTTCAGGAGGACATCTTTTGTCCATCACTTTTTTTCCTGTATGAAAATGGGGCTAACTCTTCTGCACATTGGAGAGGACTTTTGCAATGTTTTAGTATGAGTCTATCTGTAAAGCAGCTTTACAGAATGAGCATTCTATTCTTTTTCTGATTCAAGGACAAAAGCATGTGTCCTCATCCCCAGATAATACTGTTCCTCCTTTCGCTGGGCCTGCTATCTCTCTGTATTCAGCATTGCCCTGTACTGGGGAAAGGGCTGGCTTCGTTTTCCTTTTCCATTTATTACGCTCAATAGCCACTTAAAGTAGCTGATGGGTGCCTGGAGCCCCGTCTGGCCCTGCTGCTTCACAGGGTCATGCGGCTGCCAGATGTTCCTGCATTTAAACAGCTGTCATAGCCTCATTTTGATAAAATAATAAATCCCTCTCTTCTTTGACTTTAACCCATTCCTGGATCCTACAGCTCCCAGCCATTGCTCCAGAAAGCAGCTTGAAAAATATTCATGTAGTCACAGGTTTGCTTTGGGAGTCGAAGGACAGGAATTGATTTGCCCAGCAGAGAAATGGGCCTGAACTGTAGATCAAGAGTTTCCAGATTCACTATAGAAGAGGGTGTCTGGGCCATGACGGAGACATGAAAGGGGAGATTTTTTTTCCAATGGCTGCTTCCCCACCATTACAGCAGGATGATGGGAAAGCAGTGATATTTACAGTCACTCTTTTTCAGTAAAACAGTTTCAAGGCGCAAGAGCCCTGCAGTTCTTTAAAGCTGGCAGTCGTAGCTGAACTACAATGGCACGGCCAACCCTACTATTAGGCAGAGTGAAGCAGCCACCTCAGGTGACAGATGATGGAAGGTGGAAGCATGTGCTCAGCGGTCTGCCCTCAGCCCCCTAAGTCCATATGCTGCTTTCATTTGTGGCAGTGCTGCAGAAAGATCCCGTTGTCAGTCTTGGAATTTATTGATGGAATTGATCTTTACCTCAGACAGCAAAATGTCTTGGGACTGCATAGTGACCAGTGGTGCTCATCTACAAAGGGTGATGTGTAGTGAAGCAGTTGCACTATCCAAATCTGAGAGGAGCAAATCTGAAGGGGAAAATGTAACTTAGCAGCAGCTTTAATTAGCAAGGTCACACTTCCTTCCAAACCACAAACTCTCATTCTTATTCTTTTTCTCTCTCACATGGTCTCACTCACTTATATGGTAACTGTGACTGACAGGAAAATAGTACATGCACACTGAGCTCTCCTTGTTTTAAGATAGAAGCAATTATGTTACACAGGAAACAGCATGTTCTTGTGGCAATACCAGAGAGGTTCACAAAATTCACCTGGATGCCATGTAAGGGAGGTGTCTGTGAGGGGATCTGCAGGCCCACTGCAGCAAAATGGCTGCCCATGGCAGCTAAGGAACGTGGCAGAGGCCTGGCAGGCCTCCGTAGCCTATGGTTTGAGCAGAGCCCCTCATCCTTCTGCTGTGAGGATAAGGCCCAGACCAGTGGCCACTGGTGGCGATGGGTGCCCTCTGTGTTGGGCAGATGACACAATACTACAAACAGCACTGGATCAGCCGCTCTACAGATGATATTCTAAGCAGTCTTTTTACATTAACGTTGAGAGTGCCGGGCTCCTCTAAAACCAGTGTCATCCACATGGAAAACTCATAGGTCTGATGAAGTGGATATGTTCCATGATATCTTAAGCTTATATTAAAATTTGGCAGTTAGTCTTTAAAGTGCCACAATGTCTTTTTCACTTTTTTTGGCATTTCTTGTTGAAATGAAGAACTCTGAGGAGGATTTAGAGCTAGGACATCTTTAAAAATCCTGGCTAGACGAAGGTGCATGCTGTGAGGCTCAGCATTCCTTGAAGATGCAAAACTGATCGTTTTACATACTGTACATAAAAGTGGTTGTTGGGAGGGCCAAAATAATGCCAGAAAGCTTTTTTTTTTTTGCAAGTAAGCAGTGTGACAATAGTTAATAGCATTGTATTAGAGGCATATGTGCATTTAGGGAGACACACTACGTGCCTTCACCCTTTTTTATAGTAAATCTTATTCACTTTTATCACACAAAATTGAACCTTGGAGTTCTGGCTCCTGTTTCTCAGCTCATGTATTTTATGTATTAGACACACATCTGAAAGATGCAGACACACACTCTCCCTAGGTAACACTCAAAATAAGCATGTATCCTAGAAATGGGGATGGCACTCTTGTGGAAGCTTTGAATCTCATGCTTTAAATCTAAGGGTCATGGACCCAAGGAAGCATCTCACACCCCTTCATTTGCTACATGAGAGGCAAATGGGCAAGGGACGCAGTCTCTGATGGAAAAGGGGTCCATTCTGGATTTCTTTTTTTTACTTGTTACTTGCATGCACCATGTCCACCCAGTAGGGGGAACTCTTGATTTCCATTCTTGTCAAGCTCCATTGTAGCCCCCTTTTAGCTTTTCCTCAAGATGTTCCTTTGTGGAGAAAAGAGGGTCGGCTTCTAACCAAAGTATTCTGGTTTTATGGCAGAATGTGGATTCCTAGAATCTATTTCTATTGTTATATTTGGAATATCATTGTTACTAAAATTTTATTAATTTTAAGTTACTAGCCCTTTTGACTGAGAGGTGCTTCATAGTGTGCAGTGTGTGTGTGTTTTTTAAAATAAATTTCTACATTCTTTGTATGTTGACCTGTTTTTTCCTTGATCCTTCCTTCATGGCCTGCCTTCTCACTCCTCATACACAAACCCCCTGCTCTGTGTCATTCACTGGTAACTGGAGGAGTGCATGTAAATCTATGAGTCTTCAAGAACCAATTTTACTTAACTGTCTGTTATCCTGTCTTTCCTCCGAGGATAGCTAGTTCAGAATAAGGCAGGCAAATCAGATATCTGTGAGAAATAACTGAATATGTTTGAACGATAGCTGTAATGTAATTTATTCTACATTCAGAAACTGGAGGCTTCCATTATGCAGGATTTTGATAAAAATGCCTGGCTATTGTATTTCCAGCAAAAAGCGTTTGTAGTGGTGAGGAGTCCAGAGAACAATTTGGAAAGACAAAAAATGTACCACTCTTTTATTTTCTTGGGATAATTAAATGATCAAATGCCTTCTTACTTAAGGAGTACCCTGTGCTCCAAATCTACTCCCTTAGAGGAGGGTTGAGAAACACCTGGCTGTCCAGATACTACTGAGTTGTAATTCATATGTCACAAACTACTAGATAGCTCAGTGGTTTAGATCTCTGGGCTGGGAGTTCGATTCCCCACTGTGCCTCCTTGACAAGGACTGGACTCAAATGATCCATAGGATCCCTTCCAACTCTGCAGTTCCAAGATTATATTATTTAATTGGCTATGCCGATTAGGACAGATGGGAACTGCACTCTGGAGGAACAACTCTGTCCTAGAGCATTACAAATAAGGGTCCTTTGCAGCTTTATGTTTGCATCCTGTCACTTATGTAGACTTGAAATTTTCCATCTGTTCCAAGCCAGGCTCAGTCCCAGACATTCAGGTACCTATTAGAATTCAATTCCTTCTTTTCAGCCTTTATTTTATATCCACATTTTCCTATCCCTTGCTCCTCTATTCCCTCACAGCGCTGGTCAGCTCGATTCCTTTTGTCACATGTCTTTGGCTGGACAGCTGATGGAAAAGTGTAGGACAAACTCTCCAACTACTTCTAGATTCCTTGGCAAGAATGAAAGGGTATTGGAAGAAATAATCTCAGGGAGAATGTCTATAGGAGAGGATTGTGGACATCACTTTCGGGGCTGACACCATGCATCAACTGGCATGATGGCCTTGGTAGATTGACCCTGCCTATAGGCAAACTCCCAGGCATGTCTTGCCATATTCCAAGGTTCTGTATTTGGCTTTTATTGGCATTTCAGGTTCCATCTACTTTCTGCCTCTTCCACACTATTGGATCATTATCCCTAAGAAAAAAAAGCAAAGGTGGCTGGTGGGTTTCTTTTTCTTCACATAACCAAAAGATTTTGTACCTTGGCATTTGTTCCTAGTCCTTAAGACCATTAAATTGCTTATAAAATAAACTGCATCCCTGTTCTGCAGCCTTTCCTAAATGGTGCCCCAGGAACAGAGAAATAAGGTTGCCTATCTAAGAAATTGTTTACATTTTTAAAGTGCTTTTGTAAAGTCTCTGTTGTTCTGTTGACTTGTGGAGCCCCTGGAACTGTGGTCCATAAACTGAGAATACTGTAGCTGAGTTTTGTCTGTTTTCTAATTTTCAGATGTCTTTGTAAAGCAAAATTACATACTCGGGAAAACAAAGTAATTAAAGCAACATGGATCTGTGTTAAATGATCATTGCCTGAATCTAGTCATGGTCTCAAAGTAGATTCATTCAATCAGTGGGATTTACATAAATGTCAGGTTATCATCCAGCAATTGGTTCCATGGGTCTCCTGTAATTGGGATAAGTAACTGGATGTAGTTTAAAAAGTGGGGAAAATGCTGTGCTGGCTAGATTAGGTTAAAGTCTATCTGCAATTAGCAGAGATTCTTGCAGCCTATAGACACTTTGTTGTCCACCAAAACTTGGCAAGTGGGTTCCTTGTGGCCAGTCTTTGGTTGCCACTGTTATATACAGACAATTCTATGCAATATCAGTGGAAACAAATTTAGGAAGATGTATTATTCCCCCACCCCACCTTGAGTATTTATTTAGTGGCTAGAGAACTTGCTCCCTTCTCTCCAAGTAAAGCATGTCTGTTGCCCCATATAACTATCCAAACAATTTCCTTAAATAGGTTTGCTGTTTCAGAAACAGTACTTCTTGCTTAACTGCATAAATGCATGGGGTACCTGAGTAGATTCAACCTCCTTCCTAACATATACAGTACTGTGGAAATTGTACTGATTTGGTGCCATACAATGTTGCATCACCATGGGGAGGCAGTTCTACAAATAGAGGACCACAACTGGAGAGGTTCTTTTTCCTACTTGTCACACACTGAGAGGATGGCATTTCTAAAAGGTCTCTTAAAATGGGGTATGATGAAGGAGGGGAAACCCAATCTAGTTCTTCCTCTACACATCTTTGTGTCTGGCAGCAGTGCGTGTTGTTTTAGTGTCAGTGACAAATGTCGTTCTGGGTGCACTGGATTCCACAAGCTTACCTTGGCATTCAAATCCTGATTTGGAGTCAGTCAGCACATTGTTTTCATTTCTGATTTTCAGCCAGTCAGCATTTTGTGTTCACTTTCATAACACAGTTATTTGGTAGAGGGCTAAAATCCCAACTACTGTACAGTGCTGCAGAAGGCCTGTTCCCTCCCCACCTGCATAGGTTGGCAACAGAGTGGACTCAGAAACCCTTCTTTGCTGATAAACTTTCCATTTGGCCTTAGGAAAGCCGCAGGCTTTCAGGGTTGTTTCAGCATGTGACAGATATGGGACTTTGTCCACATTCTGTTTGTGTGTGAATTGTGTTCATGCAGGATAATATTTTTCTATAGATATAATGTGCATTTTAATCTGTGTAATTTTTAATTGGACATATTTGAAAATGCTGCACTTGCTGTTCTCAACTTGTAAAGACTGGAATCATTTTTACTTGATTTGTTGTGAGCCTGGATGAGACAAGGAGAATGTTGCTACTCACCTTGAGCTACCCATGTAGGAGGGCTGGGATAGGGTCAGTTCCATGAATATCTGATTGTGCCCCATGGGCATGAAGTCATGCAGAATTCAATAAGTAGAGCAAGTTGCTGGGTGTTAGTGCAGAAAATGAAGACTACAACCAGATAAAATCATAGAAGCTAAAGTTGTGGGTTAAAGAGATTTCCACAGCGGAGAGATTCTGAGCACTGTATACCTCATTGCCCTATTCCTCATGGGAATGGAAATGGAATATATTATGCAAATGAAAGCAGATAGGCAGAATTTACCCCATTTACATAATATATTCGGATTGCAGAATCTCAGTTTTCTTGATGCTAAATTTTGAACCAAGTGTGTTTAGGGGGAGAGTGCACAATAATCTTGGTTGCTACAGAGTGAATGATAAATCTAAATAATAATTATTTCTGAAGTGTTCTTATCCTGCAGGAAGTTTATTTTTTGGGCATTGCACAGAGTTTGCTAGAACCCCTACATCTTTTGGTTATAGTCAAATTTCCAGCATGAGGGGGTGAGATGGCAACTCTGCCTGATTGAAAAGCTGTCTCTAAGGGACCCAAGTGCTGGGTCTCTTTCCAAGCCATCTCCAGAGCTAATATATTGCCGAACAAACACACTGTAATTCAGACGGAAGCTTTCCAATATGACTCATTTCCCTCTCTTTTAATAACACTCCCTCTGCTGCGGCCTTTAAACCCTGTGGCTGCGAGCGATTCAATAAGGAGACACCGGACCCCATCTGCCACCCAGAAACAAGTGCTGCTGTGCATATTGCAGGACGCAGCACATCCATCTAGAATAGGAATGAAGGAACCGGCGGCTAGAATGCCGGGGCTAGGCTGGGGCAAAATCCACCGCCTTCTGACAAATGCCACTTGGTTTTTAATAAGAATGAAATATTCTCCCTTTGCCATTTTTCCCCCTTTGTGCTCGATTATATTTGAGAGCAGCACAAGAATCAGAATAAACAGGGAGGCTGGAGGTCAGAACAGAGGGACACTGCCAGAGCTAGGTTATCAGGAAGGATGGGAAGAGATTGACAGCCACAGAGGATATTATGGCGGGATATAGAATACCCATATTTGGAGGGGGGGGCAGAAGACGACACGTGTGTTTGCCTTCTTCAGAAGTTCATAAATGCTGTTAATTCTGGCTGCCTGAGTAATGATCTAGATATCCTTTCTTCATACATAGATCAACCTGGTTGCTGGTACTTCACTTTAGTGCATTTATTCATTCAATTTATTCATTCAATTTATATGCCGCCCAAACTACCCATTTAAAAATGCTAGTCCATGTTGTTTGCAACAGGGAAGTGATGGGCTCATGCCCATGGCAATGTGTGTTAAACAAATGCCATAAAGCAAAACCGCACGGGAGATTTAAACTTCCTAGAAGGATATGGCAGAAAGTGAGTACACAGGCCGACACAGGGACACTTCTCTGGGTGATGGTATAAAGAGGGCCAGAGACTTTGAACAAGGGTTCAGATCCCTCGTCCCCGAAAGGTTCCTTCCCCCTCTGTTGTTCTGCGCACATCGTATTGGTTGCTAGTGGAATAGAAAAGGGTGGGGGATGGCAACTTGCAGGACAATGGGCTGTCAGTGGCAAGTCCAGACAGTTTTTTATCCACTGAGACACACATAGGGAAGATGCTCAGTACGTTGATGGAGTATCCAGTTCCCCAGATAGGGGAGTGTGTATATGAGAGAGAGAGAGAGAGAGAGAAATAGGATGGGGCAGGGACAAATAGTTTGGGGTTAACACTTTCCATTGAATTAATGCCAGTAGCATCATTAGAGCTGATGGAAGAAAAAATCATTAATTTAATAAATAAATAAATAAATAAATACAGACTGTCTTGTGGGAAAGGCATCATCAGAACTGCTGGAAGAAGTTAATCATTAATTTAATTAATTTAATTTAATTGATTAATATAGACGTATGTTCATATTTCCCTATTGCACATAGCTTGGCTTGCTTACATGAGCCATCTTCAGCTCTTCTTTCTATCAGGCTGTGGTGGAAGACGCTACTTTTGGGTGCTTTTGGTCAGGATCACCTAGGACTGTAATGTCAGAGATAGCTGGTTCAGCTTTGCAGCAAAAGGTTGACTTGGATAGCCTTTGAGGTCCTCTCAGCAACAAGACCATTGCATTTTTGCACTCCCATTATTCCTATTTGCTTCAAATGGACACTCACAGAAAAGCTATTATTCCCTCCTTAGCAAACTCTGGTGCTTTGGCATTGACACCGGTTTTTAAAGGTTACTGGAGTCAGGACAAAACCCTGGGAACAAATGATTCGTGTCTCTTTCCTTTGCAGGTAACTGAAAAGATCGTACATCCCCCCCCCCGCCCGCCCGCTCTCCCTGTCCATTCCCGAATCACTGCCTCTGTTCAGCATTCCTCCTCTGCCACCAAGGCTAAATGGCCCTGAGAAGATGAAAACTTTTTTCTGCGCCCGACTGGATTGATGCTAAAGAAATAATCAACCCCCGGATCACCGGGCAAAAAGCCATTTGGCAAATGAGTGCCACGACTGCAATCTCGGCTATTAAGAGCCAACACGGTCCATTCTAGGATTGGAATTAATTCTCCCTGCCGTTTTCCTCCCTAGGCCTGTTGTGGTAATGCTAGAAAAGATGCTGCTGTTGTGGGGGGCAGCAGCTGTGGGGGGAAGAGGCAGTGCCTATCCTATTTTGGGCCTGCTGCCTCCTCTGGTTAGCACTCCTGGTCAACAAATACCTTTTAATTTCCTTGCTCCCCCGAAGAAGATCTGCCAGGTAGATAGACAGACACACACACACATACACATGCAGACGTGCGTGCACACGCACACACTCACACACACATGTCAAACAATCTGAATTTTTAAAAGCTTGGGTAATGTCCAGAGGAGGGGGGAGATGAGGAAGGATGAAATTGACATCTCATACCTGGCTAGGTGCGTGTGTACCTTTTATACGGTCAAGGAGCTCACCAAGCAACTCCAAGAATCTTAATTATACAGAAGACATGCCCTCTAAATATGACATGATTTGGACAGGCCAAATCCCCAGCAGTAAATGATGAGCCCTAGAGACAATACAGTATATAAAGCAGAGGTGGCCAGCTTGTTATTTTCCTAGAGCAATTGCCAGATACAGTACATGGGTACCAAAAGGAGGACATAGAAAGACCAACCCCCCCCCCAAAAGAGGACAGAGGAGGAGCGTGGACCAGTGGGACCACGGACCGGTTGGGGGGGCCGGCTCCGTGCGTGAGGGGTGTGTCATACTCATGGGTGTGTGTGACACCCATGAAACCCGGCACAAGACTTTCGTAGGCTGGGTCTGGAGTAACGGGGCAAGGTGATGGGGCTCAGTTGTATCACCCCATCTCTAGCTAAAAAGAATCCCACACAATGGGGTTGGGAAAGCCCCGGGCTTGTGTTTCTGTGGGAGAGAATCACCCTCCCCGCCACACCCCCAACCCTGAGCTATTCAGACGTGCTGGGTTGGAACTCGCATCATTCCCAGTCTCTCAGAACGTGTGCCCGCCCCTCCCCTGCCGCCACCTGAGTGGGAAGGTAAGTCTCGGACAAACCCAAAATCAAGTTAGTGCCAAGAGGAGAAGGAAAAGGAGCGGGAGGAAGGGTGTGCAACCTCCAGCCACGGCTGGGAGAACTCAGTTTTCTGCCGCTGCCACGCCACACGGGAATCCATGCTTGTGGGGTAGGGCAGAAAGCACAACGGGGGCTGGCAGAACCAAAGGGGGCGGCGGGGAAGAGTTGGTAGCAGGCAACCATTCAGACATCGAGGCTGCAGGAAGGCAACAGAGGTAGAGTGCTGATCCCCCACCCCAGATATATGCATGACATGGAATGCAGGCAGGCAAGGGCTAGTGGCGAGGTCGGTCTGAGCGGTGCCTCACATTTGGCTTCAGGGTCCAGCTTCCAGTGCCTGGACGTGAAAAAGGAGAGAGTGAGCCTAGCGTGTCATGCAGCTCTCAGGCTCACTGCTTACCTTGAATACCCATCGGGCGTGTGTGGGGGGGGGAGATACAAAAGCTGGCCATTTTAAAGGTTTTTAGCTTTGCCTGCTGGACGGAGGACATTAGGCTAAAAACGAGGACATGTCCTCCTCTTGCCGGACTTCTGGCAACCCTAGGTGCAGTTGGGTTCCAACTCCATCATCCACCATTATCTTGAGGATGTGATTGCTAGACTAGGAGCACCAGGAGCAGAGATGTTGAAAATGGATGAAAACCCAGCTTTATGACCAGGCTGGAGAAAGAACCTGATGGATCTTCCACATCAAGGTTTCTGAAGCTTCCACCATGCCTTTCAAGGAATCAGTGTAGGCAAAAGGGGTGGGGACTTGTGAATCGCGACTCTTGTCACACGAGCAACTTGACTATGACTCAACTCAGAGGTTTCTGTGGGGGAACTCACCTTGCAAGTCAGACCCATTTGTCTTGAGTTGTGTGGTGGAGCCCCTGTGAGCCCGTCCTTGCTATCTGCCTCAACCACCACCTTCAGCTTGCCTGTCACTTATCACTGCCATCTTCAAAGCAATCAGGCCTGGCTTCCCTTCCAGAAGCCAAGGGCCTGCTGCCTCCCCACCCCCCCAGGCATGTCCTGGCCAGCTGACAGGCCAATGCAGGCAGGCCCTCTAATGCTTTAGTATGCAGGGACGGTCCCACGGCCATTCATTGTGACACTGTAGCCTGCCCTGCTCTGTGAGCAGGTCCTCCAACTCACCTCTTCATCTATTTCATGGAGCCTGCCTGCGCTGACCTATCAGCTGGCTGGAGCCTGCGTGACAAATGGCAGCAGGTCCTTGGCTCCTGGAAGGGAAGCCAGGCCTACTTGCAGGGGATAGAGGGCGGCAAGCCCACTCTCTCTGTGGGTACACTGATCTATCATCCGGGCAGTGCATGTGCAGTCCAAGTCCTAAGACTCAGAGGTGGGGCCAAAGAATCAGAAACTTGGACTTGGGGTTGGGACTCAGTCCCGAAGACTTATCAGCACCCCTGGTAGGCAGTAAGCCTGGGGAAAGGGTAAAGCCCAGGAAGGGAAGGTTGACATTGGTTAGAGTCATAAAAGGCCTTAGCTGGGGCTTAGATTTTGCTGGTAAAGTTGTTATGTACTGTATTGTGTTGTTGGGTTGATCCAAGATATTACTAAAAACTTGTCCTCTTTTTATTTCTTGCAAACTGGAGGTACATTTTGGTCGTGGCTCAAAATTAGATGTGGAAAGGCTAACATTATTTATGTTATTATAAATAATTATAATTATTATTGTTATTTGATTAAAGTCATGGATAGCATAATTTTAGGAATAATCAAGAGAGCCTCGGGTTCCAAGAAGCTCTCTCAGGAATGAATGACAGGAGAATGATCATAGGAGGATTCTTTCTTTTTCTTGTACCCTTCTCTTCTTTTTTTTTCCCTGGCCTCTAGGACAGAGATGGCGAACCTATGGCACGCGTGTCACAGCTGGCGTGTAGAGCCCTCTCTGCGGGCACGCAGAGCCCTAAGTCATTGGACCACTACCCCCGGCAACCAAACCTGAGGAGGCGGCTGCAACTGCACTGCTAGTACTCCGACAGGCAGTGTGCCAGGATCCAGAGCAGCTAGCGCTGGCGGGGGTTGGGCACGACTGAAGGTGGATCCGGAATGGGGTCTGGAGGCACCTTCCTACCCAGGATTCCCTCTTCCGCCACTGCGCGTTGGTTTTTTTTTCCTTTGTTTTTTTTTTCCAGTTTGGGGACTCGGGCTGAAAAAGGTTCGCCACCAGTGCTCTACGTCCATGTCTACACAAAAAAACAGCCATTTGTTTTCCCTAGGGAATTATCGTGGGAGGTCTATCAGCAGACAGCAGTTCCCAGAATTCCTTGGGGTAAGCCACAACAACTAAACTACTAAAAATGTCAGCATAGGTTTGTGGTGTTGCTATGCTCTGACAGATAAAATGGCAGGTGAAAATGAGGCTTTTTGGGGAGGGGTGGAGGATACTTAATCTGAATTATTTTTTTCCCTCTGGAAAAGCATATTCCAAATAAGCATTGTAAAACTGACTGAGAAGGGGCATTTCTTTGTGACATCACAGATAGCCTGTAAGTCTTTTGGAACCACAAATAGCTGGATCCAGACTTGTAGAACCTGCTTCCTACCACCAGTACTACCACTTAAGACGGCCACAAGAAAAGGACATTTGAACAAATGCAGTTAGAGATTCCAGACTAATGTCATGGCTCTAAACAGGTTACATGGGTATATACCCTTCTAATATTTTTATCTTCAGACCTAGATAACATAGAGTCCATTGTGTCTTTTAAATGAGTTTGGAGAATGAGCAGAAGAGAATTGTGAGATCTTGATAGGTTGGTGCTTTGACTAAAGAGGGGCTATGTGAACATTTATATTTGTTTTTCTGTTCCTTACTACTAATTTACTTTTTGCAAAAGCATATTCCAAATAAGCACTGCAAAACTGACTGAGAGGGGATATTTCTTTGTGACAAAGTGAGTGTAATAGCAAATCAAATCTTGGTCCCCCCCCTTCTGTGGTACTTTAGATGGCTAATCTGTTATATGCATGGTACTTCATTATGCTGTTTTTGGGGGAAGAGAAGGGTGACAAAGTTTGGGGCAAAAATGCATGATATGGCTGGTTCATTGTGGAAAAATGTAGTGCGTTAGCAAAAAAAAAAAGGAAGCGTGAGTACTGTAAAATGATTTTGTTGAGGTGGGCTAGGAGGCAACAAAAGAAAGAAAGAAAGTCTGGGTCTTTGTTTCCTATAGTCCATTTCTTTCATTGAAGACATCTGCCATTCCCCATGTTCAGAAGGATCCCTTGATTCAAAGTTCTGGCTGAAAAGGAAAGTGTGGCCAATGCCACAAGTGGACTACGGCAACCCTGTATATCTGTTTGGGCTACGGCTTCCATTAGTCCTAACCAGCATAGCTGATGGTGAGGAATTGTGGGAGTTACTGTTCAAAAAGAACTGGAGGACCGCAGTTGCCTACCCCTGTCTTTTGTGATCACTGAATGGGAGAGAGGAGCTTCTGTGCCTCTCCCATTATCCTACCTCAAGCTGCCATGGATAAGTATTAAGATACTTCTGTGTTATGTGTCAGTGTGAGAAGGGCCATATAGCTTAATAGTGGAGCCCCTGCTTTCCATGCAGAAAGTTCCAGGATGAATTCTTGACCTTTCCAGTTAAAAGGATTAGGTGGAAAGGGATGAGGAATAAGCCCTTTCTGCCTGAGACCCTGGAGGAGCATTGCTAATTAAAATCAACAGTACTGAACCACATGGGCAAATAGCCTGACCTTGAGTAAAAGCAAGGTCATTTCCTATTAGGTTCCTGAGAACTTGGATTGCAGTGTCATGGAATAGTCTATTTCCCACTCTACCATCTCCCCATCCATCACTGCTTGTCATTTATGAAAAGTCTAGTTCCTTGGTATTTTGTCAGAGATTAGAGTTATCCCTGGCTTGTTTCCCTCTCCAGATCAGGAAGGGAAGCCACGTTGCATCTATCAAATCACCTCCATTCCTATTTGTAGTCAGAAGCAGCAGCCATAAATTGAGCAACTATCTGCCTTCTGCATGGTAGATCTTCTCTGCTGTATAAATCTCTGGGACTAGAGTTAAATGTATGTTCCTAGAACTAGATGTAGAAGAAATAGTTGAGCAAAACTTCTTGTGTTCCCCAGCAACCTCCTCTGTGAAAGCGTAGGATGCTCAAATGTTCAGGTTGGCCTTACAGGGACTTACTTATTCAGTCTCCCTGTTGACATGGCCTCAGGAATCTTTTGGTGCAAAGGGAATTTAAAGAGTAAATAAGGGTACAGCTATGCACCTGAGGGTATTCAGATCCATCTCTGTAAGTTCACTGAGTGGCCATGATTATGGCAGAGCAAAAGGGGCTTTGCCCCGGGGACCAAAATTTAGAGAGCCTCAAAATCTAGAGGCGAATCTACCAGTAAATATTCAAAAGATAAGTGGCAACATCTCCTGGCCCTATTCACTTGTTCTTCTTTTGGAGATACTATAAATGTTTTCTTCCTTGGGGGAGGGTACCATATTCTCCACATCCTTTTTTTGAGGGAGGGGAACTGCACCCAGACCAAAGACCTGAGTGGGTGGGAAATTGTGTATTTTGTCCTGTGTGCCAAAATTGCTAGTTATGACCCTGGTTTCCTGTGTAGGAATCTGCTTGGGAATCATACAGATCTGTGGGGAAAGAGCTCTTGATAACACCCTACTCTTTGGATGTTACTGCGGTCTTGCATGTGATGTAGCAGGGAATGGAAGCAAGAATGCTCTGTATATGTAAGTGTGTATTCAGGATTCATCATCTGCACCTGACATACAACTACTTGTGTCTTTAGATAGCCATGACACAAAATGCCCGCCTTTTGACCAAAGAAAGATCCTCTACATTTGACAGAAACCTTTTAGACAGAATGTAGTCACATCCAGGCCCAGTGGGCCTAATTTCTTCCAGCCTTTACAGCACTGGACCATGTTAGGCCTTGGTATCCTAGCAACAACCCTCCCTTTACACCACCCTGGTAGGAATCCTGTTGATAACCCTTCTGTTGGAATGTCTGTATCTGAGACTGAACCCCAGTCATGGAGAGACTTGGAATGAGTCGCTCTTCCCCGTGTGTGCGGTCCAAGTTTTAAAAAGATGAAAGACATTACTGGCTGTATAGGAATCAAACTTATACCTCTGTTTTATTCTAGTAGTTGAGTAACTGCCAGCTTTAACAGGGCTTACCAATATGCATCAAATACACATTAGGAGGGCTTTGCATTCCTAATTTAGTTACTAATTTTAAGTGTTCTGTGATGGTTCCATTTTTCTGATGGGAAAACCAAGGTTTTAAGTATCTGAAGTTGAACTGAGATTTGAACACAGCGCTTCCAGTTCTAGGGGAAGGGATGGGGAGTATATTATAGGCTATGTGTGTGTATGTGTGTCCATCCATTCCTGGAACATGCTCTTGACTGGCAATAATGATGAATGAGCAGTATCAGCCCCTTCCAGTTAACTTGTGTTACTGGGGTGGCTTGGAATGAAATGCAGCGCCATGAAGCATCAGTGCCAATGTTCCTTTAACATCTCATTTAATGCAAAGGTATGTATGCATGGAAGTAGATTCACATTTCTCACATCTAGCAATTCATGAATGTCTCCTCCAAGCTCTAGTGAAATGAGGAATTTTGCATGAGACCGTTTGCGCTTATGCAGTAACAGCTTTCATTCATTTCAGTGGGGTTGTGGATGGAGCCTAGTATTTCTAATGCAGCTGCCACACAGCTGCCCAAATAAGGTATGTTGCATCAGTGACATACCATATTTAATGTAAATAGCAGCTCTGCATTTCTGTAAGCATCTGTCTGCTACAAATGCTGCTCTCCTCTACCCCTGCCAGCTTCCTCTTTTTACTATAATACTGGAGTACGGCACGATTTTAATGGGTCACAAACAGAAGTGCAGAATATCCAGACGGTAACTCTGTGACCTCTGTTAATGTCTTGTCTGAATGTGTTAAACAGTCAATGGCCGCATTCGGGGTTCAGCTAAGAGTCTGAAGCACCATATCTGGAAAGTTCCACTTGCAGAACAAGAGGAGAGCTTGCTTAGTAACCCCAATATGCTCTTTGGAGGAATTAGATTGGAATAGTTGCATGTTAATAAGCAGATAGTCCTCACCTTCTATTGCATGTATGGGGAATTGTAGTCTAAATCATTTGTGAGGCCAAAGGTGCCCTACCTCTGCTGTCATTTTGGTTATAGATCCTTGTCCTGTGACACATTTATAGGATCTGTACTGATCACAACTGCGCAGTTATTAAAAAAAACATTCTCTATTTTACAGAGGGAGGGACTGAGACTCAGAGAAACGATGGTTTGGTGTTATGAACCCAGTTTCTAGTATATCTCCGACCCTGTATATTATAGAGGTGATCGAAGGAAAAATGAATTGAGATGGAAACTAGTAATATTTGAAATGGACAGAGCACTCCCGAGAGTTCTCTCTCTCTCTCTCTCTCTCTCTCTGTGTGTGTGTGTGTGTGTGTGTGTGTGTGTGTAGATAGTTCTGGAAATACTTAAGGGAATCCTATTAATTGTACCAATACTATTTATTCTGTGTTAGAGACTGGTTGAGAGTGAGGGGGGGATATTGAGATATGGAAAACTTTGCAATTTGAAGACACACATACACACACACACACACACACACACACACACACAGAGAGAGAGAGAGAGAGAGAGAGAGAGAGAGAGAGAGAGAGAGAGAGAGAGAGAGTGAGTTGATCAAGCAGGTTAAGCAGAGTGCTCTGTCTCTACCTTGCTAGCATGAATGACTTTTATACTGCCTGTGGAGGAGGTGGCTTTGATTGTCTGCAGACATTGTGGATCATCCACAATGTCTGCAGTTTACTTCTCTAGTCTGATTAGCTCTTTTCCCTAGTTTCTTTGCTCATGCCTAGCTGTTTCTTAATCAGTTGAGCCATATTTTGGTATTGGGGGGTGGGGGTGGGGAGAAGACTGCTCCCCCTGATCTTCTCCAATGACTTGATGCCAGTGGTGGGCCTGCATTTTTGGGGCTCTGAAGCTTTAACTGTTATACTGGCTCTTTCACAACCAGCATCTTGGTCTGGGTAACCACTCTGACCTTCTTCAGTGAGGTTGTTTCACAACAGATCACCACAATTTTTGTGTCCTCCGAGAGTAGGGGCCCTAAAGGTCAAGTCTCACTAGTTTTATGGTAGATCCACCTCCCTGCTTGATGCCATCCGGAATAGCAGCAGCAGAAAAAAAAAAAGGGTCCCTCAAGAATTGCTGGTTCAAGGTATGCTCTAGACATCTTGATACAATGGCACCATCAGGAATCCAGTGGAAGCCTTCGGGAACCGCCTTTCAACATCTTTTCCTTGAAGGTATATGGCTTCAAAGACATGGTTGGCTGGCTGGGTTTCAGTGGACCAATAGTGAGCCTTTGCAGGCCACAAACAGCTCATTGGCTGTAGGTTGTAAACTACTACCCTGACTGTCCACTGATGCACTCCACATGGTGATGGAAGAAGGTTTGTTGTCTGTCCCCTCCATCCTGTATCCCAAAGACCACAAATGGTTTCCAGTATCATTTGAGGACCCTCTGCATGCCACTCCAGTGACATTTCTTTCCTCCTGCAAAATGTGGGGATGTCTTTCTTGCAAACTGATGCGTATGTAGAACAGACTCTATATACCAACCTCAGATTCATCAAATCAAAAGTAGATGTGAATATCTGTGCAATTCCAGTTTTGATTGCTTTTTTTATTTTTAAGGATTTTAAAGCTGTGGTGCTGGGGTTAAAAACGGACCGTCAAGTTGCCCAGCAAATGATGAGATGCGAGGCTATGGCTTGGAAGGGCTTGCTAGTAGACTCCTTTTATTAAGACAGAGGTCTGGGAATGACAGGAATGAGACCACTAAGGTATATAATGGTTGTGGTTCCTCTTTTGGAGGGATAAACTAGGTTCTTCGTGATCTTAAGTGCGTCAGAGAGCCTTTTTGGCAGCTCGTTCTGCAGCTCGCTGCAGGCCTCTGAGATAAAGGCTGGCAAAGAATCTAAAGCAGAAATAAAAACGAGTCCGTGCCTCTCCTCTAACTTTCATTACTGCATGTCTGTCCCGTTATAGTATTTGGGGAGCCATGGTGGGGACATGGAGATTCTTCTTCTCCTGTGCTCCTTGCCCTTGGAAACACCTTCCAACCCTCCTAGTTTGTTCTGGGATCTGAATGAATGGGGAGGAAAAGAAGAGAGCAACTTTGCTATCTTTCCCTGGCTTTTCCAAATGGCTCAATCTCCCTATTCTTCCAGCTCAGCCATCCTTATATGACTGTACTTGTCTGCAAAACAAATTATCCCTCTGGCGCCTCTGCTATGATTGTCTTCTTTAGCAGGATTTCTCACATGGTGGTTTTAATCTGTGTTCCCAATCTCCCTCTGCCAGGCCCAAGGGAAAATGAGGTTGTATAGAGGGAGGGCGTGCAAATATATCGGTCCACCTGAGCCAAGCAAATCAACTCTCCCTAGAGGGCCTTTAGGATGAATTGGACTGGGAGGTTTTATTTTTTAAAAATCGTTTAAAGCCATGGCAGTGAAGGTAATTCTGTGGTGTAGACTAAAGTGGGTTGGATGCTGCCTGATGAGTTCAGACTGTGGCTTCATTGAGATTAGTATTATCTACAGTGTCTACTCTCTAGGGCTTCAGGAAGTGAGGTCCTTCCCAGCCCTAGCTGGTGATGGTGGATACTGAACCTGGAACCCACCATATACTGTATAAAGCAAAGATCTAGATGGAAGGAGGTCTAGGTGAAGACCAGTGGTAGGCCAAAAACTGCACAAAGACAGTGGATTGTTATTATAGGGACTTTACATTAGTTGAGGGCAGTGGCAAAAAAACTGATCTGGGTTAGACAAGATGTGCTGGATGCAAGGGAGCACATTGATTTGGATTGTCTGTGTGTGCTGGATGCAAAGGAGACTCAGGCTCTTTCAAGCTCCCATTTTCTTGAAATTGTTTGGGAAGCCTCTGCTCCCTTAAGCCACACTCTACTGCCCCACTTCTTCATTCTAGCGTCTGACCTTATGTGCCATCAGCAATCAGCTTTCATACAAATCAAGGGGCGTGCAGCATGGTGCGGGGGAAAGGGAACTTTGAAATGCAATTTATGATCCTTCCTGATAAGATCTTATAAAATTTCCTGGGCACACTCAAAATTACATTTCCATAGCTCCGTTGCACTGATCTCCTTGAGTATATGATACTTGCCACTTTTATGGCTACATTTATTGCAATAATAAAGCGAAATGGTATGGCTGGTGGTAGCGGCAGGCGTGGAATAGGCAGCGTCGGGACATTTGATCACACACACCCCAGGAGACAAAACTTTGACTTTCGAAAGAGAAATGCCTATTTGGTCAGGGGGCCCTTCTTTGTGACTTAAACTGGAGGTGAGCCATCTTGTAATTCAAGCCAGGTCCCTGCCCTGTTTTGCCGTTGCTTACTGCTGCTTCAAGAAACAATGAAAAAAAAAGAAAAGGAGATGAAAATGAAAGGGGAAACTAAAGTATCCTATGTGCCAGTCATTCTGCATAGGGCAGAAACAGAGAGAAGGCAACTCCATAATTAGAAGATGATAAATACGATTCATTCAGAGCTGCATGTTTGTGCAAGATGCAAACAAAGATTTGTGTTTGCCTCCTAGTGACCAGTAATCATCAAACAAAAGCAAGTTTGTAACATGATAAGCTGAAAAACAATGTTGGAGGATAATCAGATTTCCTTTGCTACTTAAGGCAGATCCTCTTCTAATTGTGAAGCTCTCCTTTTGTCTGCTTCTGCCTATAGTTTCTGTGCAAGACATATAGTTCTGCTGTATCTCATAAAATGGGTAATGAGAATGACTTTAGGCACACAGCCCACGTGTTGTCCGCCAGAATCATATGCAACATTCCAGTGGATTTTATGAGATCCAGTAGTACTTTGCTGACATCCCAGAATATAATGCTGATCTTGAATTTCCCCCTTTGGTTTGAGCTATTGGCTTAGCCCTGCTGTCTACCTATCCCTTCTATTACAAAAGTATTATAATAACTGAACATTCTTCCTGTAAACGTTCCATCTGCTCTGCAGTCATATTAGAATTAGGTTTATGTTTTAGTGTCAGAGGAGGGGATCATATTGACATGTTATTAGAAGTAGAACTCCCTTGAAAGGTTGGCCATTATTCTTTTGCATTTCTGTGTGTGGACCAGCAGTTTGAGAAGTAGATGTGGCTGATTGATAAGGTGTCAGGTGCATGCCCGATTGCATGCCCAGGTGCATGAATGCATCTGGCACTTTGCCAGGTAGCCATATCTGGTTCTTCAGTCGCCATTCCATGCTCAGTATTTTCTATAGAATAGTGGCCTCTGTTCATCCTAGCACAAGCTTTCCTCAACTTGCTTTTGCTTCATAATCGCACCTTAGGAAGCAAACAACAGCTTCATTTGGAAGGCTAAATGAATGCTTAGGTATGGAGTTTGGAAGGAATTGTGTTTCTGAATGAAAAAGGTTGTAATAGCAGGAAATAACACCTTACAGTCCCATGCTGTAATTTAGGTCTTAACTTCATCTGGAATTTTTTTAAAAATTCTCTTTATAAACAGTTAAGGGGCAAGTTCTAAGAAGATGAAGATGAAGTCAACAGAGCACCAGGCTTCTGAATGCAACAGTGTGCTCGATTTACATGAAGTTGGAAAGTGGGGTTAATGTAAAAAGACTGTTCTTTACTGGAACCTGAGTAGCATTTGAGATTTTTGTTTGGGAATTGAAGCCAGCTTTGGCCTTACCTCTGTTCTGCAGTTAGGAACAACCTTGTGGGCTGCAGTAAGCTCCTTCTTCTGCACAGCCCTCTGATTTGCCTGGGTGGGGTTGTACACGAGTGAACTACACTGCATGGTGGTTTCATACTGCCCCTTTAGAGCAATCCGCAATATAGGGATGCAGGTAGTAGACAACAATGCCAAATTATGGTATTCTCTCAGCCTCACCCCAGCCTGCCATATTGGTTTAATACTGCTGGACACTACTGTCATCAACTATTGAGCCACCTGACTTGTGATTTTCAGCATGTATCATACTGTAGGGTTGTTACAAGCCACACTGAACCGACTGCTGTTCTTTTCAAACTGGATAATAGCCTGCTCTTGGTGTGCAATTTGCATGATCAGGGTTTTAAAAGAACATGTCTCATGAAAGAAGTGAATTTGAAAGTGCTAAAATGATTGCTTTGATGCTCTGGCTACATTGTAATCCTTTACTTCTCCATTGATGGCTATGGATAACTCCTACCCTCCTCAGTGAAAAGAGGAAATGGCCTCCCCAGACAACGAGATGGCACAGTGTAGCCTTTTTATTGTACAGTAGTTGTTTTTCTTCCCACCTTGTTACCCATCCCATCCAGTGCTTCCCCTTTCTCCATTTCTCTGTTCTCCTACAGAATTATCAGTGGGTTACATTCAGATTCCTCCCCTCTGGTATAAAATGTATTGATATTCTTCAGATCTCTAATATATCTGTTCCTCCCTGATGCAGGTTTGGCTACATTTCACACAAGCACTGGAAAACTTGAGTTGGTATTAGAGGTCAAAAAGCTTTTTCACAGCTCACTAATCAGCCTAAAGTTCATCTTCCTCCATGCTTCTCCACCCTGTTCTACTCCATTTTAAAATGATATGGAAATAATATTTTAAAATGACATAGGGTTTTATAGAGACCATCATACAGATCTTTTCATATACTGTACAGTTCATCTATGTTTGACCGTAATTGATACTCACTGTCCTAGTGTTCCTTAAGTTGTGTGAGGCAGGCCAGTATTATTCCCTGCCTCCCTCCCCAATATTAATGAACTTAAGAAGAGCCTGCTGTTTCAGAGGAAAAGCTTACCCATCTAATGTCTGATGTATCTGGCACGGGTCTGTTCCCTGCAGTGGCCAACAGATGCTTAGGGAAGCTGGCAAGCAAGACATATTCCACATGAGGTGTGTGCATACACTGAGGCTGCAATAATAGCAGCTTGCATGGAGGAGGCATGATTACACCTCATTCTTTTGAACAATTCTGTGCATGCCCACTCAGTGACAGTCACTCTCAAGTCCAAATAGCAGAGGTGAGCAACATGTGTACCTTGTGCCTGTTTGTGTGTGTGTGTGTGTGTGTGTGTGTGTGTGTGTGTGTTGAGTTTCCTGTCTGTCTCCTTTCTTCCCAATGCTGCCACCACTTACCTCAGTGGTGACAAAATATTTTTTAATCCCTTAAAGGTAATATAAAAACAAAAGGTGCATGTATTATTTTAAAGATGGTTTAAAATCCTTGCTCTTAAAACCCCTAGCCTTTGTCTTAAAGGGAATTGAGGAGTGTTGCTACCATGGTGGGTACATCTCCCTACGCCATAAGTTGCCCACATCTGTTGTATTGAATTATAGTGTGCATTGGTACAACCAAGCCTCCTTTTCATGTACCACATTTTCTCATGATTTCATAGCTGTATCAGTTTTTCCTAAAGTTTGGAAAGGATCCTTCTTTGGCCTACAATGCCCTGAATCCTCTAGCAGTTCAGGATTCTTGGAATTACAGCCTCAAAGGTACCTTTTCCAAGGGCTGATGGTCCCATCCTGCTGTGGCCTTGGCATTCAAGGAGACAGGCCTGCTGACCGAGCCTAGGGTCTGAATGTCTGTTCCTCTCAATCAGCCACCTCCGAGCTGTTCCGCTTACGTTGGGAAGACTTGTTGGAAGGGGATCAAAGCCTCCGCATCTCCAGAACCAAGCACGGATGAGCTGGGCTGCATCTCGTTTGTGATCTTACAAGGGATAATAAGAAGTCTTAATAAGCTGCCAAGGCCTAGGATCTAAGGAAAGAAAGATGCAGAGATTTCTAAGCAATGAACTGCAACCGATCTCACTGCTGCTGGGGATAAAGGGAAGGATAAGGTCTGCTTTCTTTCTACAAGCTGCCCACCGCCTTTAAACAGGAGGCTTGGCTTTAGGGGATTCTGTTTCCACAAGCCTCAGTCCTAGCCACTGGCATCTGTTTGCAGTCCTAGTTGATGTGCCCTCCCTCCTCTTATTTTACTGTCTTAGTTGCTCAGCCTTCACCTGCGGGTCCTCTGCTACTCCAGCCTTGAGCAGCTTTGTTTTCCTGTGTGTGTTTCTCAGGAATGGACTGGGTATCCACTGGAAATGGGATTCCCCCCCCCCAATTGAGGCTGCTTGACAGACTAGACAAATCTCTGGGTGGCATAGCCCTTGCCATTTTAAAACAAGAGTATTTCTTGGCACATAGAAACACTTCTAATTCTCACACCCTGAATCACTATCTGATCCCTAAGTTTCTCATTACTAGACTTTGCTGAAGGCTGTGTTTCATTCATTCATTCTGCTGCTGATTTCTTGCCCTGGCTTTGAAAGCAGTGTATGTTAGTGAACAACTTGTGCCAGCTAATGTTTGAAAATTAATGTTTAGAATATATAATTTCCCATTCGCTCTGATTGTTCCTACCAACAAAGCACTCCAACTTTCCAGCCTGTTTAGCAGCATTTGCTGTCTTGATGTGGAAAGAGGAGAAATGGCACATTGGTATAGTGTTTTTACATTAGGGGTGGGCAACTTGTGGCCCTCCATATATTGCTGGACTTCAGCTCCTACCTGCCTTAGCAAGTGTGATAAGGGATGACAGGAGTTGCCATCCAGCAGCACTGGGTTTGCTCCAGATGTATAGGTTTGGTACGAGATCCATCATTCATTCTCCTCCCGCTTTGGGGACTACCCATGCAGACTCTAAGGCAACTATGCAGAAAAAAGTCCTAAGGTGTGTTTCCCTTGTCCTGAACACTATGCCCCAATGGACCATGGCATCAAAATACCACATACAGACACATCACAACCCCCATCTTTACAGAACTTATCACAACTAACCATAAGAGAAAACATTCAAATTGTTTCAGCTAGAAAAAGTAGGAGCCCCTTAATGGTAGAGACAACTGCTTTGAGAGCAAAAAGGACCAGACTGATTTGAATCAGCCTTTGTGTCATGTGGTCAGTAAAAAAAGACTTCTAATTCACCTCTTATATATGTGGAGCAAATCCTGCAGTATTTGACCATGTAATTGCAGTCCAACAAATGATGTTTCAGTCTTCCAAAAGTCATTATGTAGAAGTAAACGCCAGGACACGATTACGAAAAAACACCTTTTGGTTCATAATTATAACCTTTTGCTACTGGAAAACATTATGAACTAAGGCCAGGATACAAAGTTTTTCTTGTGCACATGCCTGTGTGCATGTGAGTGTATGCAGTTTAGTAATAAGGGCAGGCGGCTTCCATATTGCTATTCCAATATTCCAAGATTAAGATGGATGTTCTGCCATATCACAGAAACCAGACTCTATTTTGTTCCCCATATCTCTGTTCCTTGAGCAGCTGGAATGGGCAAGAATATTCCATGACATCACATCAGCAGGAACCTCACTGCCACAAACGCAGTGTAAGAGAAATTTAATTCATACTGGCTTCCATCTTAATCACCTGCAGAGAAGCGTGTATGCCATTGAAAGAGTTTCAGAAATTCTTTTTTATTATTATTGCTGTATCTGACCAACCGGGAGATTGGTCAAGCTTCTTTCTCAAGTAAAATTGGATTGTCTTTTCATCCAAGTAATGCACTAAAAAGGTAGAAATCACTTTTCTTTTCTTTTTGAGGTAGGATATTTTTCTCTTTCCAGACCTATGCAAATAGCTGCCTAGTTGAGCTATATAAAAATGGACTCCTAGAAATCTGATTCCCCCCCCAGCCCAATCACAAGTTCTTCACTTGCTTTGCTGTCATGATACTGTTCCACACATTAGGTGATTCCCTATACAGAATTCTTTTGTAACATATTGTGTATGTGAACATAAATTGAAAACAAAACAAAAACCCAAGTCTCTGGTACCTCTGTGAGGTGTTCTCTGCCTAGAACCTAACCTTGGCCGTGATCCCACTGAACGTCTCTTTCTTTGTTTATTGTAGAGCAGTGGTTCCCAACGGTAGTTACTCAGTGTTCTTGCAGTGCAGTTTCCAGAAACCTGCAGCACCAGGTATGCTGGCTGGCATTTCTGGGAATTGCAATCCAAGATGTCTAGGTTACCTAAGGTTGGGAACCATTGCTGTAGAGGATAGGACAAAGTGGAGCAGAAGAAAATAAGTACAGTACTCCCGTGTTTCCTCTGGGGCATGAGGAAAGGCAGAACTTGAGAAGTTGCTTTTCTGATCTAATTAACTTTTCTAAGCTGTGGGGACAAGGCAAGAAAGAGAAGCCAGTCACCCCTTTGTCAAAAAGTTGCCCTTCTCAGAATCAGCACAGGCAATATTAGGAATGTCAATTCAGCTTGCCTGTGACTCCCAAAAGGGCCACCTCTGGAATACACCTAAGCCTTTATTAAAGAGGCCATCTGAACAGGTGTGTATGGGGCTTATTTGGACCACAGCTTTCCAAGGGCTCAGGCATTGCTACCCAAGATGTTTTGAACAAAAGAGGCCAGGGATTCAACCAGGCAAAGTTCCATTACTGAGCAATGGCCTTCAGAGTCAGCCTGAACCTTAGCTGGGCTGAGATGATCACCAGAGGCCACTGCCACCTGCTCTCTCCATAGGTGAATAATGCCTTTGCTCTAGGATCTTCAAGTTCAAGACATTGGTCACAAAACCAACCTAGAAATGGCTCAGGCTTGCAGGTGGGTGACGGTGGGAAGAAAGGCAACACCACCCCACTTCCCTTCCTGGCCCTCCTGGTGAGTTCTTTGAGGGAGCTTCTGCCTTCCCCTGATGGGCATCCCCTGCTCTTCAGATCCCATATTTCCCAAACCCCCATGCCTAGTTTGCCATTCGGGTCCCAGGCAGCCCCTCAGAGCTACTGTGACGCAGTCAGTAAACACTGGGCCCACCATTTTTTTGTTGTTGTTGTTTGTTTCAAGCATAGAAAATGAAAGAATGGTCTTTTTCATAGTTGGCGGGCGTTTGAGCTGCGAGCCTAACTACTTCGCTGGAAGGCATTAAACCACCAGCATGCCAGTAACAGCAGCAGCAGCTCTTCCCTTTGACCAGTTGGCCTGTCACCCTTGCCAGCTCTTGCATATCTCACTCCTGCTTTTCTTTCTCCCCATTTATTGGATTTGACTGTTCATGTATTCCTTGCTTTCTCTGCCCCCCTCCTCTTGTCCCCTCCTTTTTTTATTAAAGCACCGAATGAGTCACCCATCCCAGATTCATTGTACTCTTGGCAGAGTCGTTCCCGGCTGATATTCCATTTCTATGGTTTTGTGCTTAATAATGTGGGATGGTGTTACAGAAGGGGGGGAATAGGACTGATGCCTCCTTTCTGTGCCCCCCCCCCGAATTCCTGATTTCCTGCAGGCCAAAGATGTTCAAACAGACCCAGAGCGAGAGAAAAAGAGAGAGAGATAATGGGAAGGGGGGGGGGAAGGCAGGAAACAAGTGACAGGGATAAAGCACAGTTGAAAGAATGTGGAGTGGGGGGAGAAACAGTGATGAAATATTTATTAGCTGGCGTGCGTGCCGGGCGCATTAATAAAGCAGCCACATTTGCATGGTGCTCCTGTCAGAGGGGTGAAGAGTCTATTTAGGGTGGAGGTGGGAGAAAGGAAGGAGACACATTACCATGTGCACGGAGAAGAATGGGAAGTTATTATGGGAAAGATTGAGGTCTAGCGTGCATGTTTTGTGTGAAAAATGCATGGAGCATGGCTAGATTAATTAGGGTAGGTCTAGCGATAGTTTCTGTGATTGGTTGATCAATGGCCATCCGTCATGGTGGGGATGTGGAACGTCTGGTTCAAAAGCCACCGACAATAGAGTGGTCTGATGAGAAAGAGGGCAGGGCTTCTGCAACTATTATAGACTTCTGTCCTTTAATAGTTATGTGCATATGGAATTTCAGAAGCTTCACCTGAGGAAACACCTTCTTCTCCAAGCTGTGTATAGACTGAGAAATGTTGTCCTCTTTTATCCCTGAACATCCAAAAGGGTTTTGACTTTTGGCATTTTTAACAATCAAAAGGACATTTGATATTATGCCTCTTGCTTTGTCGTGTTAATTTTACTTAATTTATTTAATCATCAGAAATTGTTTTTTCTTTCACTTTATTATGTTGTGACCTATCCAGTGTAGTGCTTCGCACTAATGCATTTATTTAATACTAAATTGATCAATAAAATTTGTAGCTGTATCCTCTTAGGGGGTTATTGTGAGGAATGAGAATTGGAGATCTATCATGCTTTTAGGATCTGGGAATTGCTGTTAGTTTTTCAGAAGAAGAAGTGGAGGAAGAGATTTCTTTTTTAAATATATTTATTTTCTTTTTAAATTGTCTATTAAGCCCATCCTCTTTGCAAAAGCAGCTTATGCTACAAAACAATACAGTAAACCAGAAGTGAGCAACTTACGAGTCAGACTCTGCAGAACCCTAGAGGACTGTAACCCCTAAATGTTTTCACCCCCTAATGTTGAGTTGTGCCCTAGAGGCTTGCAGGACCAACGTGGTCATTCTGCCTAAAATGGCATTGGGGTTCAATGCACCCCACTGGATGCACTCTGCCAAGACTAGAAAGAAACGTATCAGTAAAGATCATACTAAATAGATTTAATTTAAAATAAAGTCAGTTACAACAGAAGGCCATTGGACACATTATGTATTGTTTTTATGTGCCATCACATCATCTTCGATTTATAGTGACCCTATGAATGAGAGATCTCCAAAATGTTCTGTCCTTAACTGCCTTGCTCAGCTCTTGTAAAGTCAACCCATGGTTTCTTTCAGGAGTCAGTCTATCTCATATTTCATCTTCCTCTTTTCCTGCTGCCTTCTGCCTTTTCCAGCATCATTGTCTTTTCCAGAGAATTATGCCTTCTCAAGATGTTCCCAGAGTAGGACAGCCTCAGCTTCAACATTTTTGCCTCCATATATTACTCACTGAATATGTATACAAGGTGAAAAGCAGGAGGCAGGTAACCATGCCAGTCATTAAAACAGCCTCATCCCTGCTTCCCTGGGCTGCCATGTCCCCTGTGATCTAATCTGCCACTGGAAGCCTTACTAATTTTATTTCAAACTTATCAACTATGCCTTTTCCACACCCACCAAAGGAACAGGGAAGCCATCATCACCCATCAACGACCATGCGCCAAGCACCTTCATCTATAGGCAAGCTGGAGAGAAAGTCGCCTTGCAGAAGGCAAAGATGGAATGCCTCAAACAATGTTCCTCCTCCTGTTTACCTTCCGCCCCTTTTCCCTTTCACTGTCAGGATGGCTCAGTACTCTAGGTAGGCTGGGAGTTCGATTCCCCACCGTGCCTTCTTGCCAGAGGTTAGACCCAGTAATCCATGGGGTCCCTTCCAGCTCTGCAGTTCTAAGATCACTATTACTATTGTACACATCCCCTTTTGTCTGTTCTTGCTCCTAGACATCCCCCCCCGCGTGCCATGCCCCCTCCCCAGAAAGCGGCTGTCCTTCTCTAAGGAGGTCTACTTTGTACTTCGAGCATCGCGGGCTGAGCCAACCACGACCCGACCCCCCCCCCCCCCCCGAGAGGCTCCGCTTCCTCTTCGGGACCCTTCGACATGCCCATCTGTCACTTTCGGTCTGAGCTGTAGCGAATCAGATTTCTTTTCTGCGCTGGGAAGCACGGGGGGGGGGGGGAAGAGAGAGCGGGTTGGAGGGGGGAGAGGAGTAAAAGAGAAGCAAGCGGAGAACCCCCTTGGCGACAGCGGCTCCATTAGCGCCCACGCCTAATTGTCAGGGTGGTTTTGAAATTAAGATCAAAGCCTTTTGAAGTCGGGGCCTGTCGGGGTCGGGGTGGGGATCGTGTGTGTATGTGTGGGGCGGGGAGTCGGGAGAAGCGGAGGGGGTCCAGCCAGGAGTCGGTTAACGAGCCTGGCAGAGGGAGTCGTTGGGATGGGAGCCGCTAGATCGCTCCTGGCTCCCCAAACAGATGGCCAGAGACCGAAGGCTCTTTCAGATGCCTTTCCTTCTGGATGTTCTTTTTGCACAAGGTCAGCTCGGCGCCGGCTGGAGAAGGCGTGGAAGCGCAGATAGAGAGAGGCGCGGAGAGCGGGGGGGGGGGAGAGAAAGGACGAGATGGGGCAGGGCGGAGGGAGGCAAGGGAGGAGTCCGGGGTCTGTGGGGCTGGACGGGGAGGGGGAGAAGGGGAAAGGCTTCCCAGAGAAAGCGTACGTCGGACTTTTTTGCGGGGGGGGGGAGACTCAATTCCACACGTTTTAACGTGCTTTCCCCAAGTTTTAAGTCAACAGCTTTTTAAGTTAACAGCTTTCCCCAAGTTTTAAGTCAAGCACGTGATTTGTGTATTCGGCAGAAATGTGCAATTCCCGCTCCCCCCCCCCCCCAATAGCCCCCTAGAAGATTTCATAGGGAGGGAGAAATTGCATGAAGTCTGATACAGTTTCATGATTTTAATCGAAGCCCTGAACATAAAGCACCACTTTCAAGAAGCTATGCAAAATTGCGTGGGGGTGAGGGTGGCGCATTATGTTTTCTGAATTTTGTTGCCTGGCCTGCCTGGCTGTGCTCCTCTCAAGCCAGCTGAGAAAGATGATGCTTGCCCTGACTCAGGAAAAACTCCCCTTTACATGCTTAGGCCTCAGATCTCCTGAAAGTCAGTGATAAAGGAAAGAACTCTGCATAAGGCTAGAGGCTCTGTTTTCGACTGCTTTGCTTTTGAAAATCTAATCCTAGCAAGGGAAACAGAAGTTGGGGCTCAGCCATGGTGAGTCTTGGCTATATGGATCTATGTCCCTTTGCCGTCCCCAAAGTTATCAAGCTTGGTAGAGGAGCGACCGAAGTGGCTGTTGAGGGTGAGTGAGCTTTTAACTGGGGCCCTCTCTAAAGACTGTTTGGAGGCTGGAGATAAGACTTCACATGGTAACATGGCTGGTACTTAGCTTTTAATTTGCTTCAAAGAGTATGAGGCCAGCTTTGGACCCGCTCTGCACACACAACCTACCAACCATGTATAAATTGGTGTGTGTGTGTGTGTTGCTTTTTGCATCAGACTGTTATTAAGCATGGGACTGTCTACAATGTAGAACATAGGCCTACTCCAGTAGGAAATTTGTGACTTCCTGTCATGACAAGCCAGGAGGGAATGATAAGGTTTTTTGCTCATCAGGTCACAAGTTGCCTGCCCCTGTCAAATTGTCTTGTAAGGCTGGGCCTTTCCTATGCACATTAGAGTAACTAACAACAAACACCATATGTAATTGCAACTAGCAAGGTGCAAATAAGGTACATTTTAAAAGCAAGATCGAAGTACTTACACAGATACTTTCTTGTTGTTATTAGTGAATTTTTTTCTTATTTCCAAAGAGGAGTTATGTTAGTCTGTTGCAGTACGTATACAAAAAAAAATTAAAGGCAAAAATATTGCAGCACTTCTAAGTCTAATTTTTATAGTATAAGCTTTTATGGATTACAATCCAGTTATTCATCAGGGCATGCAATATTTAGGCACAGATTTATATAAATAGTATACCTTGTTGTGGGGATCAAACAAAGAGGGATGAAGGCATGGATAATGAAATTTCAGGGTGCTGTAGCAGAACTTGCAAAATGTTGATTAAAGAAACTTACCGGCATAGGTACATTCCATTTGTGTCTCTCTTGAATCTTCCTTTCTAATTAATTTTACAATTCCTGTTTTCTAGTTACTTCTAAAGTTTAAAGACATTTTGACGGGAAATTATTTGAATTTTTATGCCATTTTCTTATTTTCAAATTTCTCTGTAGTTTTTGGAAGGTGCAATATCAAAATTGACCACTAGAGGGAACCATGTAAGCATTTCCATGCATTTTTCTGGCCTATATCTAGTGGTTATTGAACCCATAACAAATTATGGGCAACAATAATTAAGGAAGTAATGCACAAAGGTCAATTTAAAATAATATTTCAGTATTTGTAGGTACGTATTATGAAGTTAATAGTGATCATTCAGCATTTGAACAAAGAATCTGTGCATGTTTGCAATGTTCATCCCTACAACTTCAGGTTTTCTAGTACAGTGGACCCTTGACTTACAGACGGCTTGACTTACAGACTTTTTGAGTTACAGACTTCTCTGGCCGCAAAATTTAGGTTTGACTTGCAGACTGAGATTTGACTTACTGACCAGAAAAAAACCAAAATGGAACAAAAACGGCCTGTTACGGGATTAATCGGTTTTCAATGCACTGTAGGTCAATGGAGACTTGACTTACAGACTTTTTGACTTGAGAACCGCCTTCCAATACGGATTAAGTTCTCAAGTCAAGACCCCACTTTACAGAAACTTACTCCTGGTGATCCTTTTGTCTGATTTAGCCCTTAGCCTATCTTCTGATGAGAGGGTGGAGTGCTGCAGTAATTGGTGAGAATTTGGAAAGCTTTATTTATTATTCAACTCAATAGATTGATGTCTTCCCTTTTTCCACTGATGGCACAGACCAGAGCTTATGGTTTAACTAGATGTTTTCTCATAACTCACTCTCTTCAAAAAATGGGGGGGGGAAGCAGGGGGTTGGAGAGAAACTGTGTTAGAGAGTGAAAAGCTGAAGCACAAAACAACAGGAGAAAAATCTGAGTCTCCTGTCCACTGCATTTTTTCCTATGCTCCCATCCTCCTTGCCAGGGTTTTCAGACAATTTAGCTGCAGCCAGAAAGAAAGGCACTGAAAGAGAGGATTACCGCAGAAAAGGTGCAGCCCCCTAGAATGAGTAGGGAGGACTGAGCACCCTTTCCTAGTCCAACACGCAGCCCTCCCTTTCAGGTTGCAGCTGTTCTCCAAACCTTTCTAGAAGATTAGCAAACACCTGGGCTCTTAACCTTGTTTTTTCTTTTTCTTTTAGCTCTTAAAATAATAACTGCCCAGCACATTATACAGCAAGTGGGGGAGTTCACTATAACCTAGGGAGTTTCCAGCAACTTAAATTGTATCTTTCTCTGTGTGCAAATTATGTTTTGCTTTCTCCCATGGATTGCTGATTTTAACCTCCTTTCCCTCAGTTCTGCAAAGAATCAAATACGCTCATGTAGCGTCCAGTGTTACAGGGTCACGACAGCTTAATCTAATAAAATCTTTCATTTTTTTGCTTTCTTGGGTGCTCCCCAACCTTTGACATGGTGTACAGGCGAGGTGTTACACCTAAGTGATGGATGTACGCTGTATGCATTAGTTGAGCACCAGGCCCTGAAATGGCAGATAAGCATGGGCAGATTTGCTATGGAGGTGGTAAGCTGAAATAGGTCATGCAGAATTCATGGCACAGCAACTTCCTGTTGTAAACAAGCTCTGATAATGGTTCTGCCCCTTATCACAACACCAGCACTCAATTGCTCTCCTCCTCGCTCCCTTCAAGTTGATCTATGCATTCAAACAAAGTACATCGCGCAGTGTGGCGTGACCAAATGCTCTCTCCCATGTAAAACAGAAGAAAACGACCCTCGTCATAGAAAACCAGCACAACAGGAGAAAGGCTGGGCTTTGAGCCCTTCTCCTGGTCGTGCTGGTTTTCTCTAGGGGCTTTTTGGATTGAAAACTCAAAGTTGCTGGAAAGACCATCTCTATGTTGGTGTTCTCTTGCCCTTCAGCAATGGCTGAAGTCACAACTAGAGTAGGCCTATTGAACTAGGGAGCATTTGGGGAGTCAGTCAGTGCCTCCATATGTTCCCTTGATTCAGTGAGCCTACTCTAGTTGCCACTTGCTACTAGATTTCAGCCATTGTGTCATTAGGACATATTTTTCTATCACATCTCTCTGCAGGAGGGAATGTTCACAGAAAACAAGACATTGTTCGTGTTTTGAAAGTACATAGATGCTCTAAAGCAATGTGTCTATGCTGTGCACCCAAATTATGCTAATATACTGTACAGCTTTGCCATCCCATCCGAAAAATTTCTGCACTGTTGTATCATAGTACTGGGTGTGTCCACCACCTTGCAGCTCCATACCTTGAAATGGATCTCAACTGGAATAGACGTTTCCCGTATGCATGTTTCACATGCTATTTTGAAGTGTTTACGTTATTCTCCCTTTCACCAAAATGGGTTTATGCAAATATTTTAAAAGTACCTACTCCGTGCGCCCCAGGTGTGCTTTTCAAATGTACTGGTGTTCAAGTAATGTTTGCATAACCTGCTGTGGCTAATTGTGCCTACTTGATGAGATGCTGGGATATGTCTCAGTAGCACTCCTCATCACATGCCTGATGGTGCAACCAAGATGCACGCTAGTAGCTCATCAACTAGTTGCAGGAAGTTATGCAAGCCTTGTGCAAACACCAGTCAGATTCCAGCCATGCGGGTTGTAGATGGTTGGATTTGGGATTACAGAACATGCTCCTATAAATCTGTGAATGCAGCATTTTCCCCAATCCGTCCTTCATCTCAAGGACTTCATCTAACTCCTTGTGCCCGAACAACAATGTTTTTCCCAAGGAGTCTCTTGGTCGCTTGATTTACCTTTCCAGGGGTCTATTTCCTGGTCTAGTAAGCCAAACGTCAGGTCTTCTTCACTTCCCTGCCACATGTGCTCACAGGAAGACACACCTGGGAGTGGCTTCGCCCTCCTTCATCCTTCCCCTACTCTCTCCTTACTTCCTTGTCCCAGCTTCGGTTTGTTCTTGGGCTGCTCTTGTCAGGGCCTGACAGATGTGCCTTGCTGTGCCATTTCTCCTAGCCTTATTGAGGCAATCGCATTAAAACCCTCTCTGGCGTCCTTCCCCAAGCCAAGATAAATGGGATCTGTCACCAGCTGTGTGTTCACTCCTAACCTTTGGAAATACCACACTGCCTGGGTCTGAACTGTAGGATGGTGTTGGGGAGGGAGGAAGGAGCTGGGATAAGCCTGTTGGGGATTGTCCTGTGCAAGTGCCAATTAATCTAATTATACAAACATAGGTGAAAGTCTTAGGGCTTCTCTGGGTCATGGGGAGCCAGAGACTTAAGAATTGTGAGATTGGGCATTTATGTAGCACTTGGGGAACTTCACATACGTTATCTCAGAATGCTTACAACAAGCCCCCGGCTAAGTCCAGGGTGTGGAAGGTTGCTTTTTCAAAACAGTAAGTTGCATTTACCCCCCCCCCTAAAATACTTAGTTGCTGTTCTGAGTACATTTTTAAAAGCAATTCTTTGTTTTCTTATTGCTTGGTTGTTGTTGTTTACTTTCTTTAAAAAATCAGAATGCTCTACTGTGGCAATGGAGTATACCTACACACACACAGTAACTATAAAGTAACTTAAAATTGCAGGTGCACTGCACAAACAGTAAGGATTTGTCCCATGTTTTTTGTTACCAACAACCAATGTTCAGAAATAGATTGCCACTGAAGAGGGAGACTTCGTATGTATTGGTATGATGTTTGGACTACAGTTCCCATAAAAGCTTCCTGCTGACTCTGCTGGCTGGGACTTCTAGGAATAAAGTCCAAAATACCCGAAGGACAAAAAGTTTCCTTACTACAAAGTTAGTTCTGAGGAAAACAAGGGTGATGACTGTTACCAAACAGACATGTTTAAAATAAGATTTCAGTGAAAAGTTGCACACTAACGTCATTCACGCAATATGATCCCTTAGAGACTAAGGGAGTCTCTAGAGTCCCATCGCTCAGATGGGACAAATGTCCCACACATACTGCCATCAAAGTTATAAACCAAACATCCCTTTGTGCTACTTGATCACAAAAGATTTTAGGCTTTATTAACATTTATGCCCAAACTTCTCTTTAAAAAGCTCCTTCTCTGAAAACTGCTCCTATTCCATTACAAAGTCTTAGAAAGTGGTTAAATCCACTTCCCTTCTAGAACTTTTGGGCAGAATCCTATTGTGCAACTTCATTTGGACATAAACTGGGTTAGGACCCCAGAAGTAATTAATATAAACTGATTTAAAGCTCTCCCCCCCCCCCCCATTTCTGCTTTTGAGGCTCTTTAGGGAAAGTCTTTGGAAGCCTGCAGATAGAGGGGGAAGACTTTAAAAGTCAAAAATTGCCACCGGAATGCCACTGCTGGGATTGGAGTCAGCAGCAGTGATCCAGCAGCAATTCTTCATTTTTGGTCTTCTCCCCTCTGACTAGGGTTCCCAAAGGCTACCCTGGAGAAAAAGGGAGCCTCAGGGAACCTCAGAAACTGAAACGGAGGGGGGGATGATAAAGTTTTAAATTAATTATCTTCAGGGCCTCAGTTCATGGCAGCACAAAGGTATCAATAGGATTTTGCCCATTGTGTCTACCCCTACTACATTCTGGCAAGTGGGACTGAAAATAAACCATGCTGAATGGAGAGAGAGAAAGGCACAGAAAGTCATGGGGATAGATACCAAATAAGAGCCTGACTATACATGGAAAAATAATGCAGGAACCACTGCAGGTTTGGGGCAGGCCGATTCATTGTTTTTTCCTGTTGACCACATGATAAAGCGGGAAATGTGAATTGCCCAGAGTCCCATAGCTTCAATCCATGGTTTCTCCTCCCTACCAGAAATCCTTCTGCTTTTTGAAGTCAAATCCTTTTGCTTCAGTTCAGTTCAAAGTGTGTGATTCCAAGATAAGATGAGGAATTGAGTGATTGAGGAAGGAAAGCCTTCTTAAGGAAGTTCTTTTGAACTGCACCACCTTTGAGTGCTTTAAATAGAACTCCAATTAGAAAGCTTGTTTTCTCCTCTGCTTCTGTGGCCACTTATATCAAATAAAACCAAATGCCCCTGTGCCTCTTCACAGCACAAGAATGTGAATTAATTTGCATTTCCCTTTGTTGTGTCCTCATAACCTAAGTGAGACAAGCCTGAGAGTGTGTGGATGGTCAGGGAGGAACGAATAAAAAACAGAACCTGGTACAAGAATGAACATTCCGTCTTCTATAGCCCTCATGGGACTAACAAAGATTCAGGATCTGTCTATATTTCACAAAAGTAGTTGGATTCATTCCAACTTCAACCCTGCAGCTTAAAGTTGACTTAGCTCACCTCTCTCTCTCTCTCTCTCTCTCTCTCTCTCTCTCTGTTTGTGTGTGTGTGTGTGTGTGTGTGTGTATGTGTGTGTGTGTGTGTGAGTGTGTGTGTGAGTGTGTGTGTGAGTGTGTGTGTGTGTGAGTGAGAGAGAGAGAGAGAACTGTTTTGAAAGCCAATATGGGATAGCGTGGCAGATATGGGCAACTTTTAGCCCCTCACATATGAGACTGCAGCTCCCATCATCCCTTAGCATTGACTGTGCTGGCTGGGGATTATGGGAGCAGCAGTCCAAAGGCCCCTGAAGAGTTACAAGCAGTGGTTGGAGCAGCGGTTGGGACACTGGATTACTGTATGTCCGAGGAGACCCAGGCTTGAATTTCCACTAAGTTTTAATTTCCCTGGCTGAACACAGTCTGGTCACACGCTCTCATCTTCATCTGTTGCATACTTTGTTGAGGATAAAAAAAGGGGGTGGGAGAGAGAGAGAGCAAGCTGCAAAGTCACTCTGGATGCCTTTGAGGAAGGGTGAGCTGTAACTACATTATTTAAATCTCACCTCAGCCACAAACTCCGTAATAGAAAAATTGCTCTAGGAAGCTGTCTTTTCTTCATGAAGGGGTGAGAGGGCAAGGGATGCTTTATTCTCTATAAAGATAAATAATACAGCTTGAGCTGTGTACAGAAAAGGAACTATGCATGGATACGTGAATGTGCATGGATTCATGTGCCACAGGATTATCCGAAGGGGGTGGGTGGGAAAGCAGCCAGCAGGAAAGAAGTTAAGCATTTGGTTCCCACCTGGCCCCTGCTGCTTTAAACTGCCGCTGCCTGAGGCTGCTTTCTTCCCTTTCTTTTAAACTGAGCTTTATTACATGTATTTGCATGTAACATCTAGTTTGCCCCTTGGGCTGTGCACAGTCTGCTTTTCAGTCCTACCGCAAAAGTTCAGCAGCCTGAGACTCTCAGCTTTCATACCATACAGTTGAAAGTAAATGGTGGGTAAAACCTGATGGGGTGGCTGTGCCTTGTTTCCAAAGTCTGGGGCTTCACCTCTCCGCCTTGCTCCTTATTCTTTCCTGGCAAGCGAGTAGACACAAAGAGGAGAGTAAAGCACAGGAAACATGCAGAAAGTCACTGTGTTGTAAGGGTTAGAACGCTGGACTGAGATTTCGTACATCCGAGCTCTTAATCTCCCACTCAGCTATGAGGCTCACTGGTGATCTTGGGCAAATCACTCTCTCCTAGCCTAACCAAGGGGGCTGTTAAAGGATAAAGTGGGGAAGGAGAGAATATACTGCTCCAAGCTCCTTGGGATATTAATCTGACAAACTAGCTAGCTAACACATAAATCTGTTAAAGCACTGTAATTGCAAACGTAGTTGTGGATCAAATCAGTGTCTGAACCTTGCCTAATATATTCTGAATGCAGATTTTAGCTTTTCTTGTTGAGCAATGGATTCCTTCGAGAACTATTATTTATTTCTTTAAAATCTTTTTTTACGCTGCCTTTCTCTTTAGGTAAGACCCAAGGCAGTTTACATCATTAAAAGACAATATTTGAAGCTAAAAACAGTATACAAATATGAAAACAGGACCAAACATATATACTCTGAGAAAAAGTAAAAAAAAGCAATATCAAGAACACATTCAAAGCAGTAAAGCATAACAATCCATTTAAAACAATCCACTCGTGCAGCCAGTCACTCAAAGAGAAAGGTCTTTGCCTGCTTGCGTAAGGACAGCAAAGAGGGGCCCAGCCTGGCCTCCAGTGGGAGGGAGTTCCAAAGTCTGGCAGCAGCAACACAGAAGGCTCTCTCCCATATCCCCACAAAACATACTTGTGAGGGTGGTGGAACTGAGACATTCTCTTGCTCATGGGTCTCGTAGCTGTGGACACTGACTTTATATATCATACAGTGGCATAAATACAAAAGTGCAGATGTTTCTCAGGACTGCCCCCAACAAGGACAGCCCAAAATATAGGCAACTGGATTGATCTGTATGAAAAACAGAGTTTGAGCCATTTTTATTTCTACCAGGAGCAGGTATTTGTAAAGCTAATGGCTCTTAATAACCCATTGAAAACCAAACCACAGTCCCCTACTTTGCATTACAACAGTTTGCAACAATATATTGTTCCCTCCCAAGCTACTGTTTGCTAAACTCAGCACAGGGAAACCTGAAGGCATGCCCGAATATGTAATCCTCCCTGCTAATCCAAATGCCCCAGAGCTTCCACTCTGTAAACCCTGGCTCCCCTATGCCACCTAAACCATAAGGTAAGAATAGCTCTGCTGGATCAGGGCTATATGGTCCAGCATCCTGATTTCTCAAAATGTCCAACCAGTTTCCTATGGAAAAATCCATGAATGAGACAGATGCACTTATCACAGATACTCACTCATGTAAGCACATCTGTGCTGCAAGTTTAAACTAGCATCAAACCCTGTTTCCCTTGGTTCTCTTAAAAACCCATGCAGATTGCAGTTAGTTGGAGCTGGCACTGCATCTTTCCAACAGCAATGAAGAAAGCTGACTGAAACGTATGCCCTGTGACTTCAAAGCTTTCCGTCAATTTATGATTGTGCTATAGAAGCAGGGCCGGACTGGCCATCTGGCAATTCTGGCAAATGCCAGAAGGGCCAATGGTCAGAAGGGCCGGTTCCTGCCTCAGCACAGGGCCAGGCTGAGCCCCCCTCCCCAAAAGAGAGCGAACGAGCGAGAGAGCGAAAGGGAGCCTTCCCTCCCCGCCCCCTTGCCTTGCCTTGCCTCCTCCTCTTCCTCCTCCTTCCTCCTCCTCCCACCCCTTCCAGCTGGGGTGTCCCCCCCAACCTCCCCGCTCGGCCCAAGAGCGCACCCGCGCCCGAGGGGGGGGGGCAATGCCGAGGCCCGGCTCCTAGCGCGGCGGCGAAGGCGGGCTCTGGGCGGCTGAGTCGGCGGCCATGGGGACGCGGCCGCTGCGCCTCCCTCCCGCGCCCGCGGAGCCAGTGGCGGCACGCTTTGTTCGAGGCTAGCGCGGGCAGCCGAGATGCCGCGGCTTCCCGGCCCTGCCTGCCCTCCGGCTGCTCTCGGGCTGCGGCTGGTGCTGGTGGCCGGCCGGAGGTTCTGGCCGGCACATCCCCCGCCCCGCTCGCTCGCTCGCTTCCTCGCCCTGGCGCGCCGGGGCCGGGGAGGGCCGGAGGGCGGAGCGGGAGTGGCAGGAGGAGGAGGAGGAGGAGGAGGAGGAGGAGGAGGAGGAGGAGGAGGCAGCCTCACCTCGGATCCTCCCCCACCGTCCGCCCGCCCCGGCCTGGCCAGGCCCACTGCCCGGGCGCCCAGGTGGCCGAGAGCGCACGGTGCCCGGGCGCGTCACCTTTGCCGGGCACCCTTGGCCTCTCCAAAGGGAAGCGCGCCGCTGGGGGATGGGAGAGGGAGCGGGCGCCTCGGCCGGCCTTCCCCGGGAGGGCGGGCGAGGAGGGAAATCCGGAGGGGCCCCGGAGAGGGGAGGAGGAGGAGGAAGGGGGCGAGGATGGGGAAAAGAGCGGAGGGGGGGACTGGAAGAGGGGAGGAGGGCCGATCGGAAACTGGAAGCCAAGAAAGCCTCTCCTCCCGGGCAGGGGTGGCCATGCTGCCTCCCAGGAAAGCCCCTCTGACGAGGCTGGGCTGAAGTTTCGTCGGCAAGCCCAGCCTCGACCGGAGGGATCCTGACCCAGTCCCGGGAAAATCAACTTTCCTGGCCAGTTTTTTTTTTAAGTGAAAATTTCCTCATCAGAGCTGGGCTACGCTGTCTTTGTTTCACCGTCCCCTGAGAATGTCACAACCCCGCTTTAGATACGAGTTGCCTTCTTATCCTGCTCCTTAGGATGCACTGCGGCAGAAAAGATACACTCCTCTTGCACAGGGAGGTTCTGTTTATTCGTTTCTTTCATATCCTCGGCTCCCTCCCAAGTTTTATCCTCCTCCCTACAGCCCTGTGAGGTAGGCCAGGCCGATGGCGAGAGCACCTCGCTCAAAATCCCCCCGGTGCATTTCAGGGGTCCACAGGGCCAATCCTGGCCCAAAGCCAGGTGGGCCTGTGTCCCCACAGCCGGTGGGCCTGTGTGCTCTAAATGCCAGGGCCGATTTTTGGTCCCAGTCCGGCCCTGTATAGAAGGAGGCATTCTCCTCTTTCTTACTCTTTTCATTTGTGTCCATTCTGTTTTTCTCCCATCTTTCCTCCAGTGAGCTCAGGAACTGCGCCTCAGCCTGCTTCCGTCCTGGTGGCACCAATCCAGTGGGAACAGGTGGGGTTGAAAAGTAGTGAATAGTGAGGTGAGGATTTGAACCCTTCTCCTTGATAAAAGACCAGCCCTTGAGCCAGGGTATGGTACCACAAGTCTGTGCAGCAAGTCATGGCACAGCAAGACTGAGTGAGTGGGAACCCATGAAATATTTAGGAAGCAGTCCTCTGCCAAAAAAAAAAAAAAAAAAAGGGAGGGGGAGAGAGATTTTTAAAGCTTGTCAGCATCACCACCACCGTCATCAAATTTTTACGTCCATTGCTGACTAGGCATCTAGGATTTTTCCCTGGACTGCCTTAGATGTGTGTTGGCAATTTGTAAGGGTGCAATGCATTCCACTGCACATTTCTCATAAGCTAAAGGCGTGCAGCTGTCCCACACAAACAGGTACAGTGGGGTCTTGACTTGAGAACTTAATCCGTATTGGAAGGTGGTTCTCAAGTCAAAAAGTCTGTAGGTCAAGTCTCCATTGACCTACAGTGCATTGAAAACCGATTAATCCCGTAACAGGCCGTTTTTGTTCCATTTTGGTTTTTTTCTGGTCTGTAAGTCAATTCTCAGGCTGCAAGTTAAACCTAAATTTTGCGGCCAGAGAAGTCTGTAACTCAAAAAGTCTGTAAGTCAAGCCATCTGTAAGTCAAGGGTCCACTGTACAGCTTATTTATACAAGACTCCCTAACTTTATGCAAGGCTAGACTGTACACCACATACAGCGAGCATCGCTGGATTAAAGATTGAGGTGGGCTTTCTGCACAGTGCCAGTTGTCCCAGTTTCAGCTGCATTTCTCACACCTCTATGTGTGTGTGTGTGTGTGTTTCTAAAGAGATGACATGGTTTTTGCAACCTTGTGAGAGGAGAACCAGGAGCCCCAGCCACCATAACCCATGGCAAAAGATTGTAGGAGTTGAAGTCCAAAACATCTGGAGGGGCTGAGGTTCTTCCAGAAGCCTTTAGCAATATGCAGTTCAGGGAGCTAGTGAATTTATTACTGTTTGGGGAGATAATGTCTTGCATGAGCTTGCCGTTAGCCGCAAGGGGCAAATGCCTTGTGAATTAAAACCAGGTGCCAACCATGAGACGTTGTTGCTAGATCTGCCTTCCTGTCCGTTTCCCATCTCCCCCCATGACTACATCTGTGTCCAGTGCCCTCGTCCACCACAGAGGCAACATTGATCGTGCTGCCTTTGCTGTTGGGTGTTTTGCAATTCCCTTTCATCATCAACCTCACAAACTCCTGCTGTGAAATAAAGCTTGGGAAGAGGTGAGAAGAGAGAGAGAGAGAGAGAGATGGGAACAAGCTGATCTACAGTTACTTGTGCACTTGGGCTGAATAAGTATGGTCTTCTCCACAGAAAGCTGCAAGAAAAACTGGATGTTATTGTCCATTGAGTGTTCTAAGATCTGTTTCTGACACTGTTGAAGAAAAGAAGCTAATTCTGGAGAGTTTCCTTAATGCTTATGCAGTCCCCATATATGTAGTATTTCTTCTTTTTGTGAAGATAAAATGTAGAGAGGGCAGATGCTTTCCTAACACCTGCTGAGCTGCTTTCTATAATTCAGGCCCACTGCCAGTGTCAGCCAGGTGGCCAACAAAGGCAACTGCAGAGAGATGTTCAGTAGCCCAGCATATGTCCATTTATTTTGCACTCATTGCCTTGCCAAGCAGTAGAAGATTTGAAGGCCCACTCTTTATAGGATGGTGTTTCTTCATGAACAGATGAGGTTATGGGTAACTTGAGATGTGTTTGCAGTTTATGTTCATGGTGGGGGAGACGAGCAGAATGACTCATGGATGTACAGTATCATATTTGGAAACTGCATCCATCTCTCCCTGCCTGCTCCCCAAAAGTAATGCTATTCAGCCTTTGCAGCTTCCCCCAAACTGTGTCTTGTCAGCCAGCTGCAAAACCCAGACATGCTTTTTTCCTTTTGGCTGGCTTAATTCCAAGCCACCAAATTGTTTCATTCAGCTCAACAGCAGAACAGATGGGAGTAAAAAAGTAGTCACCACACATCAAAGGCCATTAAGCAAGTGCCTTCAGCTAGAAAAGTATACAAACAAAACAAAGCAAAAAAACTTTGAGGGAAGATAATATTTTTATATATGGAAAAAATGTGTTTGCAACACGGTATTGCAGTGTTCTTAAAATACATGAAAGGAATCAGGCAAGATACAACCACTGATGGGTGCCTTTGTGATGTGGAAATGGTGTGAAGGAATATGTAGGTCACAATTACACAAAGTCACAGAGGGCTTGGTTTATCCTGTGGTTTTATGCCTTCATCTTGTCATCTTCCTTCCCTTATTCTCTTGCTTCAGCTAAGAAGTATGGGGAAGATAGTTATTAGCCTGACACAGAGTAAAAACGATCACCAAGTTGTGTGTGAGTCGTAAGTTGCATAAGTTACTGAAACTTTGTATGCAGAAAAGGCAGTTTTGTCTTTCATGAAGCCTGTTGCCAGTGTGCTTCACCGAGTGACCTTGAAGTCTAGTGTCAGGAAAGAGGGTAAAAACTGTCTCCTGATCCACTGTTTCAGACAATCCTTTCTTTAAAGCCAAAATTTAAAAACTGGCAGAATAGAAAAAATCCCAAATAGAGAGGGGCATGTATTAAAAAAACAAATGGTAAAATTAACCAGAAATTGCTAGTACATTGATTCGTATTCATCTGAATCAATGCCCCCTGATGAATATGAATCAATGAAATTTTAGCGGTTTTTGATTCGTCAATTCATTGGGCTGTGAAACACTCCCGCCCCCACCCACCCCGGCACCTAGAGACACCAAAATTGGAGAGAAGCTACCCTTGATTCTCCTACAATCTCTCTAAGTTTGATGAAGATCAGGTTTTGGGCATCTGAGTTAAACACCCACAAAGAGTCTCCACTCAAGAAGGTTTCCTCCAGGCACCCAGAGACACTAAAACCATAGAGAAGCTTCTCTTGACTCTCCTCTACAAACCCTCCAAGTTTGATGAAGATTGGGTTTCCCACACGTCTGCTGATAAAGGGCACTTTGTGGGTGTATGACTTGAATGTCTGAAACCCAATCTACACCAAACCTGGAGGGTTTGTAGAGGAAAGTCAAGCGAACCATCTTTATGATTTTGATGTCTCTAGATGTCGGGGGGGGGGGGGGTTCGACAATCTTCACAAGGCAAGATATTCCATCTGAGATATTCCATGATCTGGAAGTGTGGGTGATCTGGCCCTTTCTCTTGTCCTAGGTTACCTCATCTCCATCCCAGGTGGATGCAGATAATAGTCTGAACACAATGAGTGACGGTGAGCTATCTTTAATTTGCTGACCTTTGGAGTTAGATCACAGAATGAAATTTGAGCAGGCCTGTCTTGATAGCCTTTGCTGCATGAGGCAAAGGAGAAGTTCCCAGTTTTGGTGTTTTGCTTGCAACCTTGTACTGTACATTATCTGTGGTTTGTCTGATTGGGAGTGACTTTTCTGAGGTAATTGTAGTATATCTGTCCAGCACTACCCAATAGTTCCTCGTGGCCTTTGAATTCGAAGAAAACCTTGCTTCTTCGTGGTCTCTGTGAATGCACACAATTGGGTTTTAATGCGCCTGTGCAGAGACTCTCAGAAACGTCTAGACTCAGAGCTTTAACGCATGCCCATGAGGACGTCCCTCCCGTCCATGGCATAGAGGGCCTCAGTTCCTTTTTTGACACCACTGCAGCAGCACCTCGATTATGGAGCCTTGTTCATTCGTTCATCCTGAAAAGAAAAGAAAATAAGAGTTAGAATCCTTCTACAGGACCTTCCTCTGTTTTTTCTCTTCTGTGATAAAAAAAAAGAGAGAAAGAAAGAGAGGAGAGGAGAGGGAAATCTTATTTTCCTGCCCTTTTCCACCTGGCCCCCTCACTCTTTTATGGCCTCTTCGGGACCCTTCAAGTGGTGCAAGTCTTTCCTGAATAAAATTGATGCGCATTCCCAGTGCCTCTTCTGCTTGGGTGAGGCACATCCAACTTCTTCGTGTCAGGCCTGCAAAATTTTAACTAAACCAGCGCTTAAACTTCGCCTCCAGTGGTTTCCGTGTTTCCTTTGGAAAAAAACTCTATAACCACCTCAAGCGCTCAACCATGGATCCAAAGCAGGCCCAAATTACAGACCCCTCACCTGCCTCTCAAAATCGCAATCTGATCTCGAGACTGACTGTCTGCTAAGAAGGCCGAACTGATGTCTAAACTGAAGCCTTTGGTGTCGATATCGAAGCCCACCTTGACCCATTTGACCATGTTGACCTCAAAATCAACCTTGGTATCATCAGACTCATCTAAGAAGAGGAAGTCATTGCTTCCTCATAAAACCAAACACTCTAAGACTTCAATGTCCATGGATAAACCAGATGATCCACCTCCTCCGTTTGTGGAAGAACCTTGCCAAAAGACGGTATGTCTCTATCGTGAACCCTGTGTCCCTGGTTTATTATTCCCTCAAAAGGGCCCACAGGCGCATTGCGTTCCCTTTATGCTGCCACCAGTGGATTATCTGAATCCACAATACCATTAACTATGACTGGACACTTGTTTTGTGAACAAACAAAACATATTTATCGAAGTGAAACAGTATTCCAAATAGTATTAGAAATCTTTCAGGTAATCAAAGTTCATTGGCCTTAGCTTATAAGTTCCCTTATTACCTTGTTTCTCTTTGTTTACAGTTTCATAAACACATCACCAACTTATCTCTTTCTAGCCAGTTCTTTTTATCTACTCATCAGTTCCCTAACCAGTCCCTAACTCATCCCTATCTTATCCCTATCTGACTGCTCCTCCTTAAGCCAAGCCTCATATATCAATTGACTCCGCTTCTCCAGCTCTCTCATAGGCTCATGCAAATACGCTCTTGAGCATGAGTGGCAGGAGTGACAGGGCCAATCTCCACAGTGTCGATTTATTGTCTGGGCATGAGGATGTTCCTCTCCCTTTATCGGATGTTGCACCCTTCCCCTGAGTTCAGTCAGTCTCCTAACTGGGGAAATACCTTAGGCAAGCTCTCAATCCCAAGTGGGCTCTATTTCAGGCTGCGCAACAGGCTTGGCCTTGGAGTCGATACGGGAAGATCCTCCTTGTAAGAGGACCCATAAAATGTGCCACATCAACACTCATGACAATATAGAACGGCTCCGCTTTAGTGCTCCATATCACACACCTATGGATCAGGAGTCCCAGTATTATCATTGCTGTCCTAAAAAGGTTTGTCTCTACGACTGTCCGACTTACTACGAGCCGAAGGTCTGTTATGATCCCGGACCATACAAGCCAGATCCTTGGTATCGGAGACACACTATATGGCATTGTTATGCCTGTGCTTACCATTCGGGTAAGATCGTTCCATGCCAGTGTTCAGAAGATGAACGGCATGTTATGCCTCCAACTCCAGCACCATCTTGGCATCGTAAGAGGTCTCTTCCATTTGATCAAGAGAATTATCAGCTGATATCAAAACGACCATGCCATATGACTTGGGTATTCACTCAAATATCTCGAGCCCAAGCGACCATGTCCCAGATTCAGTCGTCTTCTTTGAAGGTCACTGTGATTTACCAGGGTCCATCTTCAGGTGCTACGATACCAACACCAACCAGCTTACTCGTCAACAAACTCTGCACAAATCAGACAAAGCAAAAAATAAACATTATCCTGTACCTTCTGAGGAACCTTCTGATCACCCATCGGTATCAGCTCCTAGAGACTTATCTCTCATCTCCTGAGCGGGCATTGGTTTGTTTCAAAACCAATACCAACAACTCTGATGTTGACACCGGAAGAGATTCACCACCCAGTATTCTGACACCGGATTATGATGTTGTGGATAACCACCCTCTGTCACCCTCTGAGGATTTTACATTTTACACCCAATTGATTCTCCGCATCGCTAAGGTAATGGACCTTGCCATTGACCAGCCGGCACCAGAGGAGTCTGATAAGGTCTATGAGGACATTACTCAAGACCAGATGTCACCACTTAGCTAGGCCTTCATTTCTTCTCTACTCAAACTCATAAAAGAATCTTGGAAGAGGCCATCCTCTGTTCCTCAGATTCCCAGAAGAGTGGAAAACGTATACAAAACCCATGGTACCAATACTACCTTTCTTTCTAAGCATCCGCTCCCTAATTTGTTTATTGTGGATGCTACTCAAAATAGAGCTCGAAATTGCTCTGCTTCCACCCCAAATAATTGTGAAGGTAGGAAGCTAGTTGTCCTCGGCCATCGGGTCTATTCTCTCACCTCTTTCATTCTTAGGGTAGCCAACTGTACGGCCATGAGGGAACAGACACTCCCCATTCTCCAGGCTGCTTTTGAAGACCTCTGCTTTCAAAGCCTCTCCTTTCATCAGGAAGCCATGACCATTGCTCGCCAAAAGAGAATTGCAGCGCACCATTTAGTAGATGCCATGTCCAAGCAAATGTTCACAGCCATACCACTACGTTGCCACACATGGCTTAGATCTGCCGGCATATCGGACGATGCACGGTCTAGAATTGAAGCTTTGCCTTTTGATGGCATTAGTCTTTTTGTTTAAAAGACTGGTGGAACACTCAACAACCTTCAAAGGCTGAGGAGAACTGCCAGGTGATACAATACTCAACAATATCGCCCACAAAATTATTAGTGCTGTTCCTATACTTACCAGCATTATAGACCTTAGCCAGATCGCCAACGTCTGCAAGCTTTCAACACATTTCACCAGCACACTGTGAGGCAGCGCCCATGTCAGTCTGCCCGTAGACCTGAGAGGAAGACAAAGCATAATCTTTGCCTCCTCAACTTTCCATGCCTCTACTCCACCACTACCAGAAACTTACCACACTTGGCTGACACTTTTTCTCGATCCTGGTGACGCATCACTTCAGACACCTGGGTCTTCACTATCATCATTGTGGGCTATGCAGTCAAATTTGATTGCCTCCCCCCCAACTGGGCTCTTCAAAAGCACCTCCCTTTCTCCCACCCTGGAAGATACTACAGAAGGATGCCATCACTGTAGTCTAGAAGGCAGACATTGCTCTGGGTTTCTACCCCTGATATTTTGCGGTCCTGAAGAAGGATGTCGGATTATGACCCATCTTAGATCTCCGCCCCCTCAACTTTACAGCACCCCATGGCATTTTCGTATGTCACCTTGAACAGTACCATCCAACTACTGAAACAGGGTGTAGTTCACGGTTGTAGATTTAAAGGATGCCTACTTTCACATAAACATATGTCCGGATCACCGCTGATTCCTCAGGTTCGATTTCCAGGGAACGACATACAAGTTCAAAGCCCTTCCATTCAGCTTGGGTCTTTACAAAATGTGTTGCCCTGGTGGCAGCATATCTCCACCTCCAAGGCATCACCGTCTTCCCATATTTGGATGATTGGCTTCTGGTATCGCTGTCTTGCTCCAAGGCACGGCAAGACATCAACCTGACTGCAAATCAACCTCTCCAAATCAATCCTTGAGCAGTACTCGATTTGATTCAAAACCACGTCTTCCTGCCAAATGTGAGACAAACATGCTTTGCTCTCTCTCTTAGGCCTCCAATATGCCTGCCTCAAGATGTGATCCCTCCAGGCATGGTATCTCACATATTTGGACCCCATGGTTCATCATGCAGCCAAACTCCTCACAGTTACAAAGGAGCTAGCATCTCAGCTTACATGGTGGAGCAACATTCACAATCTCCGTAGAGGCAGACCATTCAAGACCCTTCGGCTGTCCATTCAAATCACCACAGATGTCAGCCCGACAGGCTGGGGAGCCCACTGCAAAAACGTTACCATACACAGCTTGTGGTCTCTCCTGAAGGCAAGACTCCAGATCAATCATCTAGAGCTTCTTGCGGTCATCAAAGCTTTCCATGCATTCAAAAGCCTCCTCTCAGGACATGGAGTTCAAAAGCAAAGCGTGCTGCTTATATACCGCCCCATAGCCCTTCAAGCACTCTCTGGGTGGTTTACAAGTTAAGTATGCAGGCTACACATCCCCCCCCCCCCGAAGCAAGCTGGGTACTCATTTTACCGACCTCGGAAGGATAGAAGGCTGAGTCAACCTTGAGCCGGCTACCTGGGATTGAACCCCAGGTCGTGAGCACAGTTTTGGCTGCAGTACAGCGGTTTAACCACTGTGCCACGAGGCTCTTCAAGTAGCTGCCAGCTAGCTCTTTTACATCCTGTTTTACATCAACAAGCAAGGAGAAACACACTCCCTTTCTCTCCTCTGTCTAACAGTGCAACTGTGGGAGTGGTGCTGTGCCCGCCACATTTATCCAGTTATCATGGACATTTTAGGGGTTTTCCAGTTACCTCTCGGATGATTTCCAAATGGATTGTATCCACAATTTGTCTGGCATATGACCTTGCCCTTAAACCCTTACCATGCTCAGTTCGGGCACACTCTACAAGAGCCGTAGCGACATCCGCAGCATTCCTAAGAGGAGATGATTTGGCTGATGTTTGTAAAGCAGGCACTTGGGCTACATCCTCCACTTTTGCTGTCCATTATTGGCTAGATGTCTGTGCCAAGGCTGATACCTCATTTAGTCACACTGTTCCTGCCTCTGCTTTGTCATGATGTACCACCTCCTGGTAAGTCAGCTTGCTAGTCACCCAATTGTGTGCATTCACAGAGACCACGAAGAAGAAAGAGAGTTACTCACCTGTAACTCTGGTTCTTCGAGTGGTCATCTGTGAATTCACACTTCCTGCCCATCCTCCCCTCTGTCCATCACGTATGCCATTTGTACGCTGGGCAGGAGCGGACTGTTCTGCGGAACAAAGGCACTATGCCATGGGCAGGGCATGCATGGCAGAAGGGAGGTCCTAACAGACATGTGTTAAAGCTCTAGAAGTTTCCGAGAACCTCTGCGCAGGCACACTAAAACCCAGGCACACTAAAACCAAAACTGTGTGAATTCACAGATGACCACTCAAAGAACCAGAGTTACAGGTAAGTAACCTCTCTTTCTCTGCTGCTGAGTGTTCTTTTTCCATCTCTTTCCTCTATTGGTGGCAGTTGTTTGTTTGCTATTGATTTCCTTGATTGGTTGCTAAGTATGTGTGCAGTAAATAAAGCAGCATACACAAGTGTGTAATCGAAAGCAACTGAAAATAATTTTTTTAAAAAATTCTTTCTTCTATAAATGTCTCAGAGTGAGTTACGTATTGGGACCTTAAGATCCAGTTACTGTAATAAGAAAAAGGTGGACTTAGGGAGTCTTGTAACCTCTATGAGTTTTTCTGCTTCTACTCCGTAGCAAACGAGAATTTTACCATAAAATTCAAAACTCTGCAACATCCACTCCTCCACAAGCATTCCACTTGCAGAAGCAAAAGGGGACTGGGAATTGGATCCTCCAGTTGTAAGACAGGCTGCACAGCATCCGTGGCTTTGTTCTCCAGCAAAGGGGATGGTTAGTGGACTTAGCAACAAGGGTTGGAGGAAGGGGCCAATGACTGCCATCTCCCAGAATCCACTAACTGGGACAATTGGCCTACTCTGCCTAGTAATAGAGCCATCCCTAGATTCAAAAAGCCTGGATCCCAGCCTTTCCTTACCTCTCACCATGATTAGTTCTTCTCAGAAGGATGAATAAGAATCCAAGAACTCCAGTCCTTGGACATGCTTAATCTGAAAGAAGCCTTGAATGCAAAGCCAGAGAATATTTGTGTATCTTTAAACTGTGTATGATAGCAGGAGACAAAGAAGCTATGCTATCTTGTTCCCAGTCCCTCCTCACTCTTGTTCTCCTTTCTATCTCCGCATCCTCGTACAGTTAATCAGTAATGAGTGTTGTGTGTTTTCATTACATGTTAACTCAAGGGGGAGTGAATGATAGAAGGAGGAAAAATGTTTGTTTGTTTATATGCTGCCTTTCTCCCCATAGGTGGCTCCTAACAACTAAAACTACAGTATAAAACCATAATTTAAAAAAAAACTACACAAATATTATATTAAAAACAATTAAACACATATCGATATGCAGGAGAAGCCATGGATGCCTTGTTTACCACTGAATCTGGCTTTATATCTGGCTAACCCAGGGAGAAAAGGGAAGGTCAAATCCTCTTTATTTGCGGTTTCCATTAACTGAGGGACTTTCACAAAAGGCCCCTTCAGGCAACGCAGCAAACTTGTTTTTGTTATCTTCTGACACACTTCATGAGGTAAATGCCATTCCATCTGAAAGGGAGAGACATGTTGTAAATATGCCCCCACTGCTGAGGTGCAGATAAATATACAGGGTGGGCATGTACGTACGTAAGGAGATGCGTGCAGCAAGGAAAAGAGACAACGACCCAGCGACGGGGACTCGAGTTGCGGGACTTGCTGTTGTGTCGGACAAAAGTCACACCAGGGACTCGACTTGGACTCAACTCGATTTCCTTTTCAGTGACTCGGACTCAGCTCACGACTCTGAACCCACGCTCCCCCTCCTGTTTTTATGGGGTGGGGGAACTTGTTTTTAACAGGGATTCAAACACGGGACTGGGTGCCAAAGACTCGGACTCCAAGAATTGCCAACATCCCTGCAAACTACACTTTGTGGAGAACCCACGGCCCCTCCATTGAGCCATGTGTATGACAGCGATGCCATCGTGGTCTCCTGATCTTCTTAGCTAAAACATCCCAGTTTTCTCTAGGATGGTAAATACACGCACCCATAGAAACAGAGATTGCTGTTTCTCTTTATAAAGGTGGTGTGTTTTCAGTGGTGGTAGGTCAGAGAAAGCTGCTGAATACCCTCAACACCCTGATGGCGTTATCAGGCCTAACACTAATTTCCTGGTAATTTCCTGTGCTGCTGACGGGGTCTCCTGTACCAGGTATTGGGAAGGAAACATAAATATGCATAAACTGAAGCTTTAATAACAGAAGAAAGAGATGATAGCAGATTATCTTCCCTTCCCCAACTCAGCCGCTTTATTATTTCTTCTTGTGGCAACTCTGCTATTTCTCAGCTATCCATCTGCAGTGTCCCTTGTTCCTCCCTGAAGCAGCAGAGGAGCAGGTAATTATGGGGCTCGTAAACCTGCTGGATCAAGCCTGGACTGCTTGTGACCGAACTCAGTGTCACCTCTCTTGCCATCTGGAGGGGCCTGCCAAGTGCTCCAGGACCCCACACCACAGTTGGGCCAGAAGACATTTTACTGCTTCATCCGAAGAACAAAATGGTGCCCTCCTTGATTCCATGAATCTGGTTGAACTGGCAGTTGAATCTGAACGATAGCCTCCTCCACCATACCCGAATGCAGAACACTCGTACGTTGGGGTTTGCAGGATATACCATATTCAGGCATGCAGTTCTGTTCTCCAAGGGAGGAAACAGGCAGAAGTATCAGGAGTTGGATGGCTGCCATTACTGCCCTACCCCCAGTATCGAAGGTGGTTGCCTCACTCTGCCTAATGGAAGGGCTGGTTCCACAACACACAGACAAGTTTACCAAGCTTGCCAAGGGGCAGCCATTCAAGTCAAGTTCTGCAACAATGAAGTCTGTGCCTATTTTAACCTCTACCCCACATACTGGTTTCATTAAATTATGTTTTATTTTGGGTACAGGGATTACAGATTTCGTATTGTTCAAGGTAATGTGGTAATCATCTAGATTTGTCTGACAGTATAAGTTGCCATAAACTGATATTTTGTGGGGTAGCAAAGAGCACTGAATGATGTTTTTTAAAAGAAACAGAATAAAACAGAAGTGAGGGGATTTTCAGAGTCACGAAGAAATAATAGGCTTTGAAAACCATGTTTGAAATCCTATTCAGAAAGGCATTACAAAAAAAAGTCACATAGAAGTCTCAGGTGGGTTGCAACATCCTGCACAAATTGGTTCCTTTTGGCCACTTATAATGCTCCTTATAATTGAAGCAGCATTTTTGGGTATCTGGCGATACTGTCACAAATGTTAACTTCCTGTGCAGCATTCCTATAACATAGATCAGAGCTGCTCTTCCTGGATTGCTCGTGGACATCTTGTCCAAGGTCACCTGGTAAATTCTTCGTAGATGGAAAATTTAAACCAGATTTGTATAGCTCATCAGGTTCTCTGCTGTTGAACAGTGCCAGCACTCAGAACAAAAGCTCCTTTCATTGCATGGCCATTAATAAAAGAAGATCAACATTCTTTCCTGGTGTAATCCAAGTTCTGTGGCAAGCAAAGAGGAATTCCTCATGGCCCAGTCAAAAATATGCAAATTAAGCATAGTTTTGCTTAATTTTGCATAATTGATTCGGTTTCTAGTCAGGAGGGGCAGAAAAATGTATGGGACACTGAGGCTTTGACTAATGATTCCAGAAAATCTTGCTGAGCCAGACTTTGCCCACACTTTCAAGTCTTATCTTCTGAGGCATAAAAACTTGGCTAAAAACTTGAAGAGTTTTAAAACATGCATACTGTACAACTACAATAATCACATTTAACACATCTGGTTTTTTTTCTCTCCATGCAGAAGGTATGTTGCCACTGGTAGAATTTATCTACCATAACAGGATAACTAAAAAAGGTAAAGGTTCCCCTTGACATTTTCAGTCCAGTCGTGTCTGACTTTAGGGGGCGGTGCTCATCCTGCTTTTCAAGCCATACAGCCAGCGCCTGTCCGAAGACAGTTTTCCATTGTCACGTGGCCAGCAAGATGGTACCTATTTATCTACTCGCATTTACATGCTTTCGAACTGCTAGGTTGGCGGGAGCTGGAACTAGCGACGGGAGCTCACTCCGTTGCGTGGATTCGATCTTACGACTGCTGGTCTTCTGACCCTGCAGCACAGGCTTCTGCGGTTTAGCCCACAGCGCCACCACGTCCCTTAACAGGATAACTATCAGTAACTAATTTTGACAGTACCTGTACATGTCCATGCTTTGTAACAGGCAGGAATTCAACAGGAATGTATTTATTCCTACATGCTAGGAAAGCCTGTGCTTGATTCATTTCCATCTGTGGCAACGAGAAGCACAGGTACCCTCACAGAAAAGAAAGTGGCAACTCTCACTATTGCAACAACCCATAGTAACCATAGCTCCCTCCACATGCCTTGCTAATATAGAAGCACTCCAAGCATACCAAAGAGCAGGGACGAGGGACCTTTGCTCCTTCAGATGTTTTTGGATTATGTTTAGTTTAATTCTTTATGCAATCTGACACCTTTCTCCCACAACTGGGACTCAAGATTGCTTATAATACAGCTAAACTGTTAACACTAAAACAACAAACAGAAATTAAACTATAACGAACCCCATTATGATATTAAAAGACAAATCCATTGAGAGATCCTATGGAACTAGCAAGGACAGACTCCTCTTTCCTGGTTTAGGACCTCATCCAGGCAACCAGAGCTGTTTCAATTCCACAGACAGCACAAATGAAATGGGTCTAGATAATCAGTTTCATACAGGAACCCTTACAAGTGGGAGGTCACTACATGCTCTAGCACTTGCTCAAGCTTGGAATAGTTGAGACTGCTCCAGTAGCATGTGGTCTTCTCTAAAATTCATCTTTTAGGCACACTGGAATCCTGCCTTCTTGGAGATAAGATTCTCTTACTCAGCCAGTCCAACCCCGGTTATGAGGCAAGGAGGGCAAAAATCCAGTGTACATGTGGTACTTTTCGCATCTCCAGGGATGCTGTCCAATGGTTAGGCTGTATATCTGTATGATATTTCTGTCGATACACCAAGAACTGTATTGATCCCTTGCTGGTTACCAGGTCACTCAGTTGCTCATCTTTAGCTTGTGGTCTGTGAAGACCCTTAGAATCTTTTCTCACATATTCCTGCCAATCCATATGTTACCTGTCATGTAGTTGCACCTGCGATTTTTCCTGCTTAGGAGTAGAATTTATTTCTCACCCACCCACCCCTGTTGAAACTAATTTTGATTGTTTTGGCCCAGTTTTCCAGTCTATCAAGGTCATCTTGAACCCAGATTCTGTTTTCTGAAAGTTCTATTTTCTGCCCCTCCCAGTTCGGTATCATATGCAAATCTGATAAGCACCCTTCTGTGCCTTTATCCAGATCATTCACAAAGAAGTTGAACAACACCAGGCCCAGCGCAGAACCCTCTGGCACCTTCCTTGTCACTTCTTCCAGTATGAGGAGAAAGCCATTCGTTGATGAGCACTCTCTGGGTGTGGCCCATCAGCCATCTAAGATGGGCATAATCTACCCCACATTTTACCAGCTTGGCCACATAAATAACAGAAGATCTTGTTGTAATCCTTGCTGAAATCAAGCTTATAACACCCCCTTTAGAAAAGGGGGAAGATTATTTTGGCATGCCTTGTTTTGGGGAAACCCGTGCTGGATGTTAATAACCACCACATACTTTTTGAAGTACTCATGGACTGAGTGTTTGAATTTTGTTCTTGGTATCTATGCCAAACTGGGGAGTTGGTAGTTGTCTGGATTCTCTTTTTCTCTCTCCTTGCTTTTGAACATAGGGGTAACATTGGCACATCTTCAGTCTTCATGAGTCTGATTTCTTTTCCCAGAATTTGCAAAAACATAAGAGACAAAGGCTCTGAGGTTACATCTGCAGGAACCCTTAGTATTCTTGGAGGCAGTATATCTGGCCTAAGAGACTTAAGACTAGGTGATCCTGCATCACCTCTTCACCTATCCTGAGTAGCAGCACATGGATTTTCTTTATTCTGCTTTCACGATGTTCATCACTATTTGAGTAGATGGAGGCAAAACAGGCTTTGAGCAATTCTGCCTTCTGCCTGTCTGGCGTTAACATTCCTCCACCTGCTTCCTTGTTCTTTTTCAGCCTTCAAGCAGAGCCGAGAAACCACCTTTTATTATTTTTAACCCACAGTTATGTGTCGGAGCTCCTTCTGCATTTTATTTCTCTTGACATTCACCCTACAAAGACTGGGTCCTCTTTTGAACTCTTCCCTGGTGAATTGTCTCCCTCCATTTCCTAGATAGCTGGCTGAAAAGCTCAGTAAAGTATCTGGCAGCTGAGCCAGAGGTTGGGAGTTTGATTCTCTGCTGTGCCTCCCAGGAGAAAAGCCAGCCTGGGTAGCTGTGGGAGAGCTGCAGAGTCTCAGGATGCATCTGGAAGAAGGAAACCATCTCTGAGTACTCTGCACTGGGAAAAAAAAATCCTGGAAAGGTCTCCCACAAGTCAGAAGTGACTGGATGGCATGTAAATATTTCCTGCACACACCTCTTTTAAATATCAGTTCATCTGAAGCCATAATCAGATGTGTTGAAGCTGCTTGGAAACCACACATGCTGAGTGACCGTCTAAAGAGGGGGAGACTGGAATCTGTTAGGCTCTCCATGTGAACTAGAACCCCACTTGGTGTGTGTGTGTTCTTGCTCACATGGAGAGCCTAAACAGATGCAACAGCTGCTTCTTTGTTACTGTCACCTTCACATCCGAAAAGTGATGATAGAAGAGGTGGGGCTAGTATGCTGCCCTCATCACATCTGTTCTCCTCAATCACCTTCCGAAAGACCTTATTCAGCGTGAAAGCTCCTTCTGCAGCTACCCTGGATTCTTTAGATGCTAACCTATTACTTTCTCATAGGGATTGTTTGTTATTGTGCTTTCAGATTCATGCCTTTAAAAATCCTGCAGTGCCACCTTCTCCTTTTCCATCCCCTTCTCAGCTTACCCAGGCACTCTTTTCCTGCTTTTCAATTAGCTATTAGCCTAGCCTACATCCCTCCTCCCACAAGAAACGTCTTTATCTCCCAATCTCCCAAACTGTCTCTCTTTTTAGACACCTGCCTTTGAAGATGCATTGAAATATAGATAAGGCCCAGCACAGCAGAGAGAGAAAAAGGGAAAAGGAAAGGGTGCAAAGGGAGAGCAGAAAAGTAAAAGAAAGGGAGGGGGCTCAGTAGCTTAGCTGAGATCTCCATGGTCACTTAGTGCTGCCATAGCCTGGATCTGTTATTCCTTTTGTTCCAGATGCTTTCATAGCCCAGCGTCCAGGCCAACTGTGAAGCCAGAAGCCAAACTTCAGTCTTGAATGTATGTTGCTGTGGCAGCCCTTGCCCTTGATTTTAAAACGTGAGGAATGGTATGTAGAAGCAGCTGCATAGCACAGCTGAAGAGCACATCTTCCAGTCCTTAACGCAACCACTGTTACGCAATGCAGCTTTAATCACTTTTCATCATACCATCCTGACCCCTAGAACTACCTTTTGGGACTGATGATTTTAAGAAATTTGTTTGGTACTATTCCTGGTACACACACATACACACACAGTGGCCATGTTGGCTAGTTGTGTCTACCAGCAGTACAATAAGGTAACTTTTCCAAAAGCCAGTTTCAAGGCATATTTAAATAAATGCCCTATAAGCAACTCCTAACATTGAGGAATTTGCCTAGGGAACATTATAGTGATGAGCGCCATCATCACTGTCATAATCATCTGTAGTAAAACAAGATGATGGGCAGAGCTTGGAGATGACACATTAATAAATGAAAGCTTAAATTGCTACTTTCTTATTAAAAGGAATGAATGCAGCTAGTTTTGAGAAGATAGTGTTGAAGTGCCACAGTACCATTCAAATGATTACTTTCATAACGTTGCTCTCTAGATGCATCAGTTGCCTTGTCTTCCTGTTAATGCAAAATCATTCAAATGTTAACATCTTAAGTGAAAGCTTTATTTTCCAGTTCTGGTACTGGATTCCATCTCTTTGTCACAGAGATCTGGGGGACATTGTGGGATGTACGCAGGGAAGCAGGCTCTTGCCAAGCAAACCAGCAGCACTTTATAGGAAGATCTGAAATTTTATTTTAAGTTATTAGGAAGAAAGAGAGTGACAAAGGAAGAGAGGGGATGGGCAAGCATGAGGTGTTTTTGAATCACAGCTTCTTAGCCAAAAACTAAAGCCAAGAATCCTGAGAAGTCAGATTCTAAACCTGATAGCTCAACACTGGGCAACGTGCAGCACTGCAGATGTTAGGTCTGAATGGCTGGGGATGATGGGAATTTCATTCTAGCAACATCTGGACACCCACCTTTTCCTTAATCCTCTGATCTCAAGCCTGGCATTGGTATTACAAAAGAGCAGCTGAAACCAGCAGGTATGCAGTACCATCTCTTGAGACTTACAGGGACTTTACTGGCTCTCAAGAATCTCTGTGCAGCAACTGCATGCTAGACTTGCCCACCATCACTACCAAGGCAAGGAATGGACCTATGTGGTTAATCATCTGTGTGTGTTCGCTTGCTTGTTTAGAAACGTACCCCCACCTTCCTCCTTAAGAAGGCCCCAAGGTGGCTTACAATAAAGACAGTATTTGAAGTAAAAAGCAATAAGGATGCAAATACTAAAATGGATCAAAAAACGCCACAGTAAAAGATGGTAAACAGAAGCAATATCAAAACACATTCAAAGCAGTAAGAAACAAGAATCTGTTTTAAGAACCCCACTCAGCCAGCCAGTCACTGAGGGAAAGCTTGCCTGAAGAGAAAAGTCTTCATCTGCTTCAAGACATGACAATCCATTTAAAAACTCACCTCTGGCAACCAGTCACTCGAAGAGAAAGGTCTTCACCTGCTTGTGGAAGGACATCAAAGAGGGGGCCAGCCTGGCCTCCTGTGGGAGGGAGTTCCAGAGTCTGGGTGCAGCGACAGAGAAGGCTCTCTCGCTTGCACCCATCAAATGCACCTGTGAAGATGGTGGGACTGAGAGAAAGGCCTCTCCTGATTGTCTTTAACACCCAGGCAGGCTTATAATGGGAGATGCAGTCCCTGAGATAACTTGGACCCAGGTCATTTAGAGTGTTATAGGTTAAGACCAGTACTTTGAATTGTGCCCAGAAACGTGTGTGAGAATTTTCTACCAATTTTTCAGCCAACACTCCCAACATTGTATACCGTTGCAGAAGAACACTCTGAGTACCTAAATAGCATGAAACCTGTGTTATAAAACATACTTTTTTATAAATCAGTAGAAGAATATATTTCCAATCAGAATGAGAGATGAGTGCTGATAAATTCACCAAAGTAAAATAGAACAGCCTGGGTACATATTTTTAATTTTCGCAGGATCGTAAGAATTACTTACGATCCCAAGCTGGAATTAAGATTGCCGGAAGAAATATCAACAACCTCCGATATGCAGATGACACCACTCTGATGGCAGAAAGTGAGGAGGAATTAAAGAACCTTGTAATGAGGGTGAAAGAGGAGAGTGCAAAAATGGTCTGAAACTCAACATCAAAAAAACTAAGATCATGGCCACTGGTCCCATCACCTCCTGGGAAATAGAAGGGGAAGACATGGAGGCAGTGACAGATTTTATTTTCCTGGGCTCCATGGTCACTGCAGATGGAGACAGCAGCCATGAAATTAAAAGACGCCTGCTTCTTGGGAGGAAAGCGATGACAAATCTTGACAGCATGTTAAAAAGCAGAGACATCACCTTGCCAACAAGAGTCCGAATAGTCAAAGCTATGGTTTTTCCTGTCGTGATGTATGGAAGTGAGAGCTGGACCATAAAGAAAGCAGACCGCCGAAGAATTGATGCCTTTGAATTGTGGTGCTGGAGGAGACTCTTGAGAATCCCCTGGACTGCAAGGAGAACAAACCTATCAGTTCTAAAGGAAATCAACCCTGAGTGCTCACTGGAAGGACAGATCCTGAAGCTGAGGCTCCAGTACTTTGGCCATCTAATGAGAAGAAAGGACTCCCTGGAAAAGACCCTGATGTTGGGAAAGTGTGATGGCAAGAGGAGAAGGGAACGACCGAGGATGAGATGGCTGGACAGTGTCTGCGAAGCAACCAACATGACTTTGACACAACTCCGGGAGGCAGTAGAAGATAGGAGGGCCTGGCGTGCTCTGGTCCATGGGGTCACGAAGAGTCGGACACGACTAAACGACGAACGACGAAGAATTACTATAGAAGAAAAGCTGCTCTGCACCCCAGTTTGGAATATGCTAATGAGAGGAAGGGCACACAGACGGACATATATACATGAGTGGGTGGGTGGGTGCACACCCTGAGGAAGACTGGATGAGGAGGAAAGCTAACTACAGTACTGTATTTGTGCGGGTTTTTTTTTAGCAGTCCAACAAAACTTATCAACTGCCCTTAACTTTGTATTGTGTAAGGATCACATGGATTTGGTTTTGTTTTAACTGTGGAGGATACCCTGTGTAGCCAACCAGAGCATCATATATAGAAGACAACATGGGCTTTTAACATCAGCCAGGCAGGACTGCAAACCAAAGAAAAATCTGCTTCCAAACACTGCACGTTACTATTAATTTGGCTTCAATTATGAAGCTTCACTGAATGGGTAGATTAGACTTTATTCCCAGTTCTCTGATGGGGGCTTGTCACATTTCTGTATTACCTCCCCTTCCTACCCACCCAAACAGGAACTTGGAGTTTCAAAAGAAAGCAATAAGGGTGAGTAAATGCAAATTAAAGGTGTTCCTTTTTTTTAGGAGTTGGAGGAAGTTAATAGCTAGCAAATGATTCCTAGCCAGATACCTCAGCATAAAAAGTTGCTTATAGAGCTTAGCCATGTATCAAGTTATGCCCTGAAACTGGCTTTTTAAGTGGTCCAATTAAAGGTATTGCTTGCCCTTACTTCAAGCCTTTCGATAGCTATCTGAGAATGATTAGGAGGTGGCAGAAAAGCTCCATAGTCACGGTGGAGGAACATACATCACGGAGGCTATTTGTATGCCTGTGGAAAGCTTTCTGGGCATAAATTTACTATCAGTGCCATCCTGTTGGCAGTGTTAAATCCCCCAGTAAGATATTTTAGGGGGCAGGGAAGCTTGTATCCACTGAACCCTAAACCCTTCCATCTCCCTATGGGGCTTCTGGATTGGGCCTCTTCCTCATACTAGTACCGTATTTTTCGCTCCATAAGACACACCTTTCCATAAGACGCACCAATTTTTAAGGAGAAGAAAACAGGAAAATATAATCGGTTTTCTTTGCTCCATAAGACGCACAGACTTTCCACCCCCCTGTTTTGTGGGGAAAAAGTGTCTTATGGTGCGAAAAATACGGTATTTTCCCATTGAAACCAGCAGTTGTTGTTGGGTGCAGCAGAAGGGCGTGTCAGGGCTTTGAAAATGGTTGGTGATCTATTCATTTATTGCCCCTACTGGACCCGGCTCTGCTTAGGATTGTTCTGGAAGTAGTGAAGTAAAGACCACCTTCTTGAACTGTGTATTATTTAATGGAGCTAAAGCACAGAAGGAGTGCTGTGAAACAGTGCCCTCATAAGCCACAAGTGGCAAAAATGAAGCCAAGGAAGGATATTGAATTGAAAAGTGATTAAAAAGGGAACATTGCATTAGCATGGTGAGCACCAAAAAGCAAGAGTTGGGAAACAAGGAGATAACAGATAAAAGGAGTATACATAGAATTTGTTGTTCTGTACCATCAAGTCAGAATTGACTTACGGTATAAGGACCCTAAAATTGACTTATAAGGACCAGAATTGACTTATAAGGCTTTCAGAGTAAGTGAGGTACTTAAGGAGCAGCTTTACTATTTCCTGTTGTGAATTTCCATAGCTGAGCTAGGGAATTGAACCCAGGTCTCCTGAGTCCTAGTCCATTAGTTTATCCACTACATTACTCTGGATATCCTTAAACAAAACAGAAAGGAGAAACTGAGGGCAAGAACAAGGGTTTAAGGCTTGATGAATGGTTGGCAGTTACGCTAGACTCAATTAGCTAGAAATTTTAGCCAGAAATCTCCTTCATTGTGTATCTTCAGTGAAATAAACTTGCTAGGAAGCAGACTGAAAACAAAACTCTTAAGTCGTTGGTATCTATTCACCTTTACTGATGCAGATCTTAAAAGATTACCGGTACTTTAAGAAACATAGCTAACACAGTAGTCCCAATGCTTCCAAGTAGTTAGTTACTGATATAGTTACCTTAACCTCTTAAGTGTTTTCAAAAGGAACCGTCATCCGTTCATTTTAAAGTCTCATTTTCAAGGAAACTTCTGAATGGTTCAACTATGACTGGTGGTATAAAAAACACACGCCTTGTGTCCACTGTGTCATCCCCACAATGCCAGAAGCGAAACATGAAAGGCCTATGCCATCAAAGCTGAGGTTATATCTGCTTTCGTGCTCAGCCCACGCAGGAGATCTGTCCACACAGCGGTATAGTGTGTGTTGCCAACACCCGGGGCAAGGCAAATATTGTGGGATGTGGGTCATGTGCTGACTCTGTGATGCGACGTGGGGGCAGGGCGGGGCGGGAGAAGCGCCCAGAGCGATGCCCTGAAGTGGCCACGGAGCCGCTTGAGATCCACGCCGGCAACAGCGACAGGCCCTTGGCAGCTTGGCCTCAGACTGCTGGGAGGGGAAAGAGGAGCTCAAGGAGCGGCTGTGGGAGCACACCAGGCAGGGGGGCCTGCATACCCCTAAGAAGCTTGCACCCAGGGAAGCCATCCCTGTAGCTCCCCCACTCTACGCCACCATGTCCATACACCACAAGCTCAGAAAAGATGATATCTTTGTCCACTGGCTATGCTGGCTGTAGAGTTCTGGGAACTGTAATCCCCCCTTCCAAAAAACAACTTTTCCAAGCTGTGTCATACCCCAAGAGACAGCAGTGAGAGAAAGAGGGGGGGGGCATGAGAAAACGTGAAGTAAAATTGCTGCTTCCCATGCACAGGTGAAGCCAAGTAAATGCTGGACAATTTCTTTAGGGTTACCTGCTTCCCTCCCCCACCCAAAGGCTCTCTCTTTAAATCCTGACTCACCTACAAAGCACATAACAAATTATACCCCCCAAGTCAGGCTGTGTTCCAGAAAACAGCTCCTTGCTGTTAGTTTGCTTCACTATACCGCATCAAATTGTTGTGTGGACAAACACTAGACAGGAAAGAAACTCATACAAACGTGAGACCAGATAGGACACATTGCCAGAGGTTTTTGTGTGAGAAAGTATCAGACAGATAACAGAAATTAAAACAGCGGTAGATAGATAGAAAAACAAATTCTAGAAAAGACCATCTTAGGCAGAACACCTTGATGAGAGTGAGCTATGACCTTTCCTTCTTCCTCACCAGCTGCTGCCAGTGAAAACATAGCTGGCGAAGGCTGAAATCTCCACTGGCATTTTGCCTGGAATGGGGCGGGGTGAGGTGGGGTGGGGGTAGGGGGCAGAGATACTAGGAAACATATGGGTGGCACAATCTGTGTTTCCTTGGCAGCCTCCCCTCTCTCCTTAAGCCACCTGCAAAATGATTGCTTGGGCTAAACAAACTCCTGCTTGAGCAACACAGGAGAAACGGGGGACCAAATTTTTTTTAGGGGGGTGTCATTTGCTGAATAAGGCCCATGATCTGTCAAGTGATGTTCATGGGATGATAGTGGGGCAGGAGTGGTGGTCCATGAGCAACTCACAGTGATCTAAGACACATAGATATTCCACAAGAGAACTGCAGGTATGCTGTCAGAATTACATTTATTGAGTTATAAAAGATTCCTGCCGGTCAAAAAAAAGCACCCACTTACAGAGGAGTCTGCCGACAAGTCCCTGTATGATTCTCTTGCTCTAGTCTTTATCTTTTCAATGAGATTCTCTCTCAGAATTGTTGGTATGGTGTGTCTCTGTATGTAGCTGCTAGTTAAGGATTTGGATCAAAGAAACATCTGTCTCCATTCCTCTCCAGAACATTGCTGTTCCTTACACTAAATGACTGCCGGGTTCTTTTCTGCGGTATCTCCAAGTATCAGGCCGATGAAAAACAGCAGCATAGCTCAGTTTCCCTCTAGAACACTGGTTCCCAACTTTGGGTCCCCAATTACTCTTGGACTGCAACTCCCAGAAAAACTGGCCAGTGCAGCTGGTGGTGAAGGCTTCTGGGAGTTTTAGTCCAAGAACATCTGGAGACCCAAGGTTAGGAACCAATGCTGTAGAGAAGATCCCACTCCTTGTCTGTAAGTCAAGACAGAACATCTGTGCTAAATGGGTCTCCTTTATTTATAAGAGTGGGCATAGTGTAATAGTAAATAGCACTTATTACAGAAAATATCCTTGGTTTGAAGACCACCATAGTTAGGAGCCACTAAGTCAGCCTTTCTCTGACCTTGGCCTTCCAGATGTTTTGGACTACCTTGGTGACTGGCCATCTCGCTGGAGCTGATGACTGAAGTAAGAACATTATAAGGACAGCAAGTTGTGGAAACATGAACTAAGTGGTCTTCAGCAAAGCATTCAACTGTGCTCAGCTTTTCTGTATAGTGACAATATTGACTTAAGCTTACCTTTGAGATTAATAAACTTCCCCTTCTGTATGAATTACACCATTTGTACATACAGTTATTCCAGAAAATGACACTCCTAAGCCATTATAGCATAGTATTTTCTCTGTAGATTTTTCTTTTTAAAGAAAATTCTGCGGCTAAATTCCTGTTGTTAGCCCAGTTAGAGCTCACCCACTAAAATAGTGGGCATTTGGTAAATCAAAGCATTTATGTGAGTCCCTCTGATTCAAGGAGTCTGCTCTATTTTGTGTAAATACCTGGATTTAGCCTTTAGCTTGTGGAGATTATTCTATTATCCTATGATTTATTTCTCTATATTTATAATATAGTGAATGGATAAACATTTTAGTTTTGCTTTCAGTGAAGTTGGCAGTTTTTCCCAGCTAAAGTTTGTTTTATACTATATCATCATCAGTGCGATTTTTGTTAAGTCTGCATGGAACTTGCTATGCATTTTTGTGTATATTAAAATGTATACCGCACTATTATATATAGTTTTCCCTACCTTCATATTCCTTTTTTTGCAAGTACCTTACCATTTAGAAACGTTTTTCCCCTACATTACATTAAGGTATGGTTTTTGTGCAGATGTTTAAGAGACAATTGTTGTGCAGATGCAGAAAACTGTGAAAACCAAGGGACCATTTCATTCTCATTTGTCCATTAGTTTGGGACGGGAGAATTCTGGGTTGGGGACTCGAGTCGTGGGACTTGCTGTCAGGTGGGACTTGCGTCACACTGCTGACTCGGCACAGACTTGACTCGAGGTTTATTTTCCAGTGACTTAGACTCAACTCATGACTTGGAACCCATCCCTCCCTTTTTTCTAGGGGGAAAAATATTTTTAATAGAGACTCGGACTTGGGATTCAGAAGAGCCTTGTGGCGCAATGGTTAAACTGCTGTGCTCAAGAATCTGGGTTCAATCCCGGGTAGCTGGCTCAAGGTTGACTCAGCCTTCTATCCTTCCAAGGTTGGTAAAATGAGTACCCAGCCTGCTGGTGGGGAGGCAGTGTGTAGCCTGCATAATTAACTTTAAGTGCTATGGTGCGGTATATAAGCAGCACACTTTGGTTTTGCTTTTTTGCTTTGGGAGTCGGTACCAAACACTCAGACCCAAAGACTAGCCAACATCCCTGGGTGAATTAGGCTAGTTCCTATGTAAATATGAGCCAAACAAATTTCATTCCTTCCCTTCTATCCTGCTATGTAGGACAAGCTCTCACAAAACAGTTTGCTATAGAAATGTTAGCAGCAGCCTAGAAATGTAATTGTAATTCTGGCTCATTGAGGAAGACTGGCATAACATAAGTGGTGCACCTAGCAATAACAGTTCGTAAAACAGCGGCTGCCATAGTTAATTATGACTACTTTTCTTTTAAACCCCACATTGGTTTTGCACATGTAACTTTTGTTTTTCTCACTGAAACACCAACTGCATTGATATAAAATTTTAAAATGGCAAATAAAAGTTGGTATCACTCCGGCTAAAAATGGAAAATGAGTAATTAAAGGGATGATTTCAGTAAAGCCCTGGTAGCTTGAGGAAAAGAGCCGGTTCAGTCAGTTGCTGATGACTCTAGAAACAATTAATTTTAAAGAACCAGTTTAGGCGTTTCTGGTGACTCGAATGCCCTTTGAAATACAGCAGATGTGCCTTTTGAGGATTGTAACTCTCAAGCATTCTCTAACTAAGGCTGCTGCTGGGGAGAAGGGTAGAATGTAGAGCAACGATGGCACTAGCCAAGTCTCCCAAATTCAGTTTCCACCTCTGATAGTGAAGTTAACTGGTAAAAGTAATCATCCTTCTTAGCATTTACAGGCTTCCACAGACATCAGTATAGGCTATTTTGACAAGAGAAAACTGCAGTACGGCTGAAGCAGGGGTCTCTTACAACCATTTGGAAGCGGCACTAAAACTGGTATTTTGCTATTTAAGGCAAATCGTATTGCCGATCCCCTCCATGTACCATCACCAACTGGGTGGGCCATTGAATTCTACCCAAAAATCCAAAAGCAGTCTTGGAAAGGCAGTCCAGGGCCCAACCAACCCAGGCATGCCACAGGCAAGCAAGGAGAGCCTGTGGGTTGAAGTCCTGCAATCCAAGGGTAGCTACAGGGCAAGGAGGCAACCACTGTGCCTGGTGCTTCGCCTTGTAGGCTCTCTCCAGCCTTATATCTTCAGGTGGTGCCTCTCTTGTGTCAGGGTGGGTGGAAAGGTCCAATCTTCTCTTGAAACTTCTCAGATTCTGAGCACTTGTCTACTGCAAGCTGATCTCTCTGGCCTTTTGAGGCATCAGGATCTACCAATTTCAGTTCTGGCATTTCTATCTCATCCTCAGAAGAGGACTCCTCTGACAGGGGTGTTACATCATTCTCCAGGAGGCCCTAATTCAGCTTCTCTCAACCTGCCCCTTTCTGGACATTAGACTATAGCTCCTGTCATCTCCGGCCAGCACGCTCAGATGCCCCTCTGTTTCATGGGGGGCCAGATGTCAAATGCCCAGTTCTTCCTTGTGGTTCCTGTGCAAACCACTAGAGCCCCAGAGGTGTGCAGGCTGCCTTGTTACTTCCTGATAGATATTTTTTTGGTTGCACAGAAGAATGAGATTCTTGGAAAATCCTTTCCTGAGCTACAGAAAAGAGAACCTTTTTTTTTTCTCCCATGGTCAACTTATTCCATCTGGAGCACATCAGCATGCTACTCGTTAGTTTCATGCACTCCTTTCTCTTCTAGGGTTGTTATATCTCAGGGCAGCAGCCAGAGAATTGCTGTGTTTCTCTGGCTTTCTAGGCAGAGAGACAAATCTCTAAGTAGGGGTAGATCTGAGGGAGGAGGAAGTTTGTTTTGTGTGTGAGAAGTAACATTAACGTCTGGGTGGCCCTGTCCAATCATTTGCAATGTACGCAAGGGCACACTGACGTAATGTGAAGGGTGTCACTCCAAACGGCCCAAATGCACACGCTGACTGGTTCTTTCTCCATTCCCATCCCCCTCACTTCTGGCATTTTTGGTGCGCTGGTGTTGGGCCAACTGTGCCGCTTGGAGTGGGACTGAGATTGGAGGACCTTCAACTTGTGGACCTTCTTTTTGCACAAATAGCAGCGGTGGCAGAAAGCTTGAGAGGCATCTATTTCCCAACTTTTGCTTGCCTCACCCCTGTGACATCACAAGGACACACACACACACACACCCCACAGACAAATCTTAGATATTGACCACAACGTCTGTGACAATGGAATGCTTTCGATTCGTCAGCCCTATCTGTGTTTGTTTCAAAGTGCCTGTATTAAAAATTCCCTACTGCTTAGCCTTGGAGACTGGTAGTTAGATCCAGCTGTATCTTACAGAACAGATGATGGGCAGCAGTAACTGCTCTGATAAATAGGAAAGGCAGTCATAATTGTTCCAGCAATCATATATGTTCTGCCTATTTACCTGAAGACATTCGGGAAAATAGGAATGTTCAAAGACGAAAGGGAAACCCTACATTCAAACCTGGGTAGGCCAGAGGCTTGACTAACTAGACTTCCTGTGTATGGGGAGTTAAACTGAGATACAGGAGGGTTCTAGTCAGAGAGCAAATCAGAATTGATGCCGCTACTGAACCACCTGAGCTGCCAGTCTTGCTCCACTGGCAAGCTGGTTCTTCTGCCACCTTTCTGCTTCCGAAAACCTCAAACACATCAGTTTTTACAATGACGGGATGTCCATGGCCAAGCCTATAGATTAAAAGAGAGAGAGAGAGAGATGTGACAGAAGATGACAATGATTGATGAGCCCAACATGGGCCTACGTGATGATCAAAAGCCACCAGAGCGCAGCCAAAAAACAAGCACCAAAAAAAAAAGCAGCTGGAAAGGGAGGAGGAAGATGTGGAGGGGAGAGGTTTCACATCAGAGCACAAGGGCTGGCATGATGGATAGGGAGAACTGAGAGTTACTGTAGCCAGCCATCTTCAGTTGATAGATGGAAAAGTAAGAGGCCAAGGTAGAGAGAATGGAAGCAGCACTGCCTGTGGCTGGCTTGGGGGTGGGGGTGGGAGGAAGGAGTGAGACAGAGCAGTATAAATTGAGATTCATAAATGGTCTATGGGGTAAGGTGGTGATGAATAGGCTAGGTACTGCTTAACCCTAGGTATTTTTAGTAGTCTCCATATATTTTATGACTCCCTGCTACTACAGGGATGAAAGAACTAGGCTGGAAATGTTTACAGTTTCAACCTGTGATCTAATAAGTGGGGGGCAGGGAGGTGAGGTTAGAAAGTTAATGAAATCTGTAAGTCCCGCTTCCAGCTTCCTCCCTATTCGGGAATTTTGGTTATTCATTTTAGTTGGCAGAGTATCAGGTAGAAAAAACAGCACAGAAAATGTGGAGAGATCAGCTCAGTGTCATCAGCCTCCCCTCTTTGTGCACAAACTAGCACTTTGTATGATAAACTTACTCTTGAAGCATTTAAAGTAGAAAAGGGTATCTTTACTTACAGTTACCACCAGTAGTTACAGTCAGAAGCAAAAGAAGGAAAAAATGGAATCTCCAGCATGTGAAAGACCCTCCATGTTTGCTGCTTGGAGAATGGTCAGAGAGGAAGAAGAAAATTATCAACAAAACATTGGAAGCACAAACAAACAGGACAACGAGGAGGAAACTTGCCTCAAATGTCAACAGTCGGAAAAGAGCTTTACTTAACTTGATTAGTGGCAAAGGACAATCACATTGGGGTGTTTGTAAAGCCCCCTCCCACTGATACCCAGAGTTAGTGCATGCAAATTTGTTGGTAACCCAATACTCCCCTCTTTTAGGAAAAGTGTGGCTCCCCTGTAGTCTTCTGAAAATATATATGATTTTCTCAAAAAAAAATATAGGGGTCAAACCCTGATCTACTTCCATCCTCTTTCTCTTTAAACATTGGTTCTATTTCTTTCCATATAGATTTTTGCATATTTATTATTTTTCTTGGTTTAAGAGAAGAAAAATATATATTAAGCTAGCCCTTTTAAAAGGTTTGCTTATCATAGGTAGATGCAGTGGTTAATCTTTTCATGCTAGGTCTTCCACATTTTATAACTTGTGGCTGAATTTGTCTGTTGACTTCACTGGAAGACCTGGAATGAACTATGTACCGTATTTTTCTGTGTATAAGACGTCCCCATGTATAAGACCCATCCCCACCCCCTTTCTAACTCAAAATTTATTTCTTTGCAAGAAAGTGCTTTCCCCCTCCACTTTCTTTGCAAAAAGCTGCTCTCCCCCTTCACTTTTTGCAAAGAAAGTGGGGATGTATCCACCTTCTTCAAGGCAGCTAGTGGGCAGAAGCAGTAGCTGAAGATGACAATGATGATGGCAATGGCAATGGAGGTGACACTCATGCTAACTTTTGTTGGAACTGTGCAGAAGGTGGTAATTGTAAACTCGTGCTGAACTTTCCTTACCATGAAAAGCATGGGACAATCCAAAATGAAACAAGAGAGTGCTTGAAGATCAGGACCATAAGTTGGAAACCACTGGAGAAAAGCAAAGGACAAGTACAAATGGCTCTGTCGCTAATGACGCAACTAGATTAAAGCTGAAAAGACATTTAATGGATGATGTATACAAAAGGTAAAGGCAAGTCCAGTGCTGCACAACACATACAACTGGAACATGGAATGTGAAAAGGTGAATCAAGATAAACTGGAAAATGCAAAGCTAGAAATTGAGCATTTAACATTAATGCATGATGTCAGTGAAATTAAGTAGACTGGAATGGGATATTTTCAGTTAGACAGATTTTCTATTCTGGAAATGAACCCAGAAGAAATGGAGTGGCTGTAACACTGAGGCACGATGTAGCCCAAGCAGTTAGGGGCTATAATGGAAGGTCTGATATAATAATATCACTCAGATTTCAGGGAAAACCTAACCATCATTCAAGTCTTATGTTCCAACTACCAGAAGAAGATGAAACTGAAAGCTTTTATGCAAGCTTCCAAGAGGAAACTGATCACAATTAAACACAAGACATGCTTATTATTACAAGTGACTGGAACACAAAAGTAGAGAATAAAGCAGGACCAAATGTTTTGGAAAATTTATCCTAAGGGACAGAAATGAAGCAGGAGAACCATACATAGAATTCTGGGAAGCCAAAAATCTCAAATACATGTTTCAAGCAACTGAACAGGCAGCTGTGCATGTGGATATCACTAGATAGTCAATATAGAATTCAAATAGATTATGCCATTGGAGGGAGGAGGTGGAGAAACAGTATTTCCTTTGCCAGAGCAAGATTAGGAGTGGATTGTGGTGCTAATTATGAATTGTTAATGTCCAGCATTAGAGTAAAGCTGAAAAAGAAACAACATTCCTAATGAATTTAAAGTCTATATAAGGAACAGATTTGCATTACAGAACTCAGTTGACCATGAACCAGTAGAACTGTGTATTAAAACTACAAAAATTATTAGGAAAGAATGCAAAAATACAATTCCTGTAGTAAAAAGAAAAGAAAAACTTAGATGGATGATGGAAGAAACACAATTATAAAGGGTAGGTGAGAAGCAGAAATAAAAGGTGAGAGAAATGACATCAGAACCCTGAGTGTAGCTTTTCAACGATTATCATGTAGAAACAAAAAAGAACTATTATAATAACCAGTATGAAGAAATAGAGTTGAAGAAAAAAGGGGAAAAAACACAAGATGTCATCCGGAATATCCAAGAAATCAAAGACTAATTTAAACTTATATTAGGAAAACTGAAAGGCCAACAGGGAAACACACTATCTGAGAAGGAGAAAATAAAGAGAAGGTGGAAACAGTGTACTGAAGACCTACAGAGCAGAGCTAAAAGGATGACAGACTCCTGTAATTATGAATCCTATGATGAAGACTTACAGTTCTAGAAATTAAAGTGGAAAGTTGCTCTGAAATCATGAGGAAGAAATAAATCGCCAGGGTAGATGGAACACCAATAGAACTATTTCAAGCCAAAGAAACTGAATCTGTCAAAATCGTAACAAGAATATACCAACAAAGATGGAAGACAAAAAAATGGCCAACTGGAAACATTTGGAATACATTTTAGTTCCCAAAAAAGTTGGTGACAAGGAGTGCAGCAACTATAGGATCATTGATTAAATTTCTCATGGAAGCAAAGTGATGCTCAAGGTTTTGCAACAAAGGCGTTTATCTTTTGTGGGGCAAAAATGTCTGATGTTTAAACTGGATTCCAAAATCGAATAAGCATTTCAGATACTGCAAATATCTGCTGGCTACTGGAATTTCAAATTACAAAGAATTTCAGAAGAAGATCGGTCTCTGCCTTATACAGCCTTTGACTATGTGGATTGTGAGAAGCTATGGGCTGTTTATTTTATTTATTTCATTTATTTTCCAACTTTTACCCTGCCCATCTAGATTCAATGAATCTACTCTGGGTGGCCTACTGTTTTGAAAGAAATGGATGTTCCTCAGTACTTGAGGATGTGTAAGTTGTATTGTGGACAAGAAGCTAACATTAGGACAGAATATGGAGAGAGAGAATGGTTTTCTATAGGTGAAGGTGTCAGATAAAGGTGCATTTTATCTCTTTATCAGTTCAATCTGTATGCAGAACATATCATATGGAAAGCCAGTCTGGATTCAGATGAAAAAGGAGTGAAAACAAATAAACATCAATAATGTAAGATATTGAAACTGTAGTTGTAATTTTTATGATTTTATATATTTTTATACTGTTTTGTTTTATTTTGTAAGCCGCCCCGAGTAGACATGGTCTAGAGGGGCGGGGTAAAAATCAAATAAATAAATAAATATAAATAAATAAATATGCAGATGGCACCATATTACTGTCAGAAAGCAGCAATGACTTGAAATGACTATTAGAGAAAGTGAAAGAAGAAAGTGCCAAAGCAGAACTGCAATTAAATGTTAAGAAGACAAAAATCATGAGTACAGAACATTAGCGTAGACAATGAAGAAATTGAAATAATTAGAGATTTTGAATCCAGATCCTAATCACTATGTAAGTGTGTGAAAAATGAACATTAAAGAAATCTGATAGGAACAGAGAAGAAACTATTCATTTGAAAAGTGAAGCTGGAGAAGAGTTTTGTAAATATCCTGGACTGCAAGAAAAAACAAGAGAGACCTAGATCAAATCAAGTCTGAACTATCTCTGGAGGCAAAAATGTTGCTGTCCTACTTTGGGAACATCTTGAGAAGGCAAGATTCTCTGGAAAAGACAATAATGCTGGAACAGGCTGAAGGCAGCAGGAAAAGAGGAAGAACTAAGGAAGGCTTGAGTTTACAAGAGGACTGAACATTTTGGAGATCTTCCATTTATAGGGTCACTGTAAGTCAGAGGTGACTTGACTGCACATAACAATACTCTTCTGCAGGCTTTCTCTCTTGGAAGAAGTGGTTATATGAAAGTGCTCTTTGCTGGATTAGCAGTAGCAAGAGTCACATGTGGAAGGAAGTCATACTTTATCAGAGCTTAGAGATCAAGGGACTCTCAAACCTGATTGTGCAGCCTCATTATCACCAGACTGGGGTGAAAGAGATGTGGTTGATTGATACATGATATTTGAGGATACTCATGAAAACCTGTTTCCATGACCCCTATTGGGTTTCTGCTAAGCAGAAAGACACAGCAGTGCATGTATGGTGGAATCATACCATTTATGCATGTGTTACCATTGTGAGCAGCGATCTCATTGAATAAAAAAAAAAATCTCCAGTCCACTTGTGAAACCACAGTGCTTGTGATCTGCGGTTCAAAGAAATATGGCATGGCATGTAGCTGCTTTTCTGGCTACGATTTTATACTTAATCCACCCTGTTTGCACTATTGTAAACTATTGTCTTCAGCAGTCATTTTATGTAAAGAAAGTTAAAAAAACAAACAAACAAACCTCTAATTGCCTTAATTGATTTGGGAAGTCTTCAGTCAGATGAAACACTTCCTGGATTCAGATTGTAAATTAACCCAGAAAGGCTTCGTGGGAATGAAATCAATGAGGACAATTAAGGTTAAAAATCAATTTTGAATAAAAATTACTGCTGAAGACAACATTAACCAACTAAATAAGTATACGTCTAGTGGATTAGGTATAAAACAGCTGCAGAAGAACAAGAACAGGATTTGAGAGTTTTGCCATTGTTTCTTTTCTTGTGGGAAATCTCATAACTTTTGGGGCTAGTTTTATTTTTTTATTATTATTATTCTTTTAATTTTTTGTGGTGGGGGGACTTTTTTCAAAGTGGTTGAATGAAGGTTCATTGAGTTCAGCCTCTGTCAAGGAGACACAGTGGGGAATCGAACTCCCAACCTCTGGCTCCGCAGCCAGATCCCTCAGCCTCTAAGCTATCCAGCAGCACTCATTCACTTCTGGTCTAGACGATAAAAGAGATGTGTGCTTCCGTGTCTGACCCCCTTTCTTAAGAAGTCCCAAGTCCCAGAGTTCTTTGTATTTAGGCAGAAGAAAGGAACAGCTGGTAGACAGGGCCAAAACACCATAATAATCAGAGATATTGATCCCAAAGCTGGACCCAGTGCACAACTGTATGACAAGAGGAAATGTGGATTCCTTTTCTTCCCATTGCTTGTAATGGAATGATTCCCCCCCCCCCATGGGGAAAGGTCATTTAAAAAAAATAAAATTTCCTACACATGGTGTGTGTGTTTTAATTTCCAGGTTGTTATCCAGAAAGTGGTTATTTGCTTTTCCTTTGCAGTGTTCCTCTGCAGGTGGCAAATACGTTTTTGAGTTTTTGTGTCTTCTGGTCTACTTGTGAACTCGTTTGGAGATCACTGCCATTCAGCGATGTTTGCTCTCAAGCTCTATGTGGTCTTTCAATGATAGGGGGGAATACATACAATGCTGCTTCGGAGTCAGAGAAAGGCTGTGATAATTGGGGGGGGGAAGAGAGGTTTCATGGTATATTGTGAATAATACAAATTATGTAATCCTGCAGGATTTTCATGAGGATTCTGTTAGCAGTACTCCCCCCCCCCACACACACTTCTATTTGCCAATTAATTGAAAAGGTAACACCTTGTAGTGTTAAGAGATGCTTATCTGGAAGGTCATCAACTATAAAATGAGGAATAGAATGAGGTAACAATTGAGGGCTTAGCATGTCCCAGCAAGGGAGAGGTATTTTATGATGTAGGAAGCCACCTGAACTGCACAGCCTATGCCAAAATCCCAGTCCTGCCTCCCCCACCGCTGCCTCTAAGTGGGCACCCAGCAGAGGAGGCGCAGCAAGGGAAGCTGGGGTGCCCACAGAACAGATGTGCAGCTGAACTATGCTGAACCATGGTCTGTGCCCATCTCTAGTAATGGTATCATCATCATCATCTGGTGCCATTAATCTTTATTCTAATTCCACTTAAAACTTCCTGTTGACCCATCCTTTCAGGTCCCAGTGTCTTCTTGGGATCCATTTTGCCCTGACAACACCTTTGGTGTCTTGTGATGGAAGGCTTGACAATCAGAAAATTGTTGCCAGCAGTCCCAGCCATTATTATTCCACTACTTCATTATAATTCTCCATGCATTGAATTTGTACTATTAATGACGTGGTTAGATCAAATAGTACAAATGAACTGACTGGCTGTTTTAAGCATCAGCACCCAGTAGCTGCCCAGTCTTAAACTGGCCCCTGGCTGGGTATGATTTGTTAACCCCTAGGTGTAAAAACAAGGGCAAAATTGTGGGTGTGAAGGAAGTGATGGTGAGAGCAATGGACTTGCAGGGAGATAACCCTGGATGACTACATGTTGGGGCCTTGGTCTAACCTCCTCAAAGTGGTTCTTCTGTGGCTAACAGTTTTGTTTTCAGTATCAGAAATGAACTGAGCTTTTCACACAAGTCTTTCAATTCTTGGTTTTCCTAAGTTGTTTTCATTTTAGCAGCCTAGTTGAGTCACTGCCATTATTAGAAAACCAGAACAGGAGTCCCAAAAACCCAGTATGATCTACTACTTCTTCATTTATGTCCGAAGAAATCCAGTGGTGCTTATAGAATGGAAGGGTCATCTGATAGGGTGCTGACATTGCACAGGACATGCCCAAATGTGTTCACAGTTCTTACTTTTTTGGGGAGAATCCTTCCTTATCCCCTGTTTGATCTACTACAAATTAAGAGTTTTATCAGTAGCTCTACTCTTCAGAGTCCTTCAAGTTAGAGTGATTGGGCTACAGACATCCTGAGAAAGTTTCAGATACTTTGAACATAATGCCCTGCCTCCCAATATGTGGATTATCTGGATGAATTGATGCATGTTGGGAACCAGAATTCAGAGTCTCCGCTGTATCTATACTGAAAATTCTAGTTTTGATGTACAATTTTTTTTTCAGATTTGATCTTCCAGATAGACATCTCCTAGGGCTAGTCAATCAAAATAAATTGTTTCAAAAACAACCCAAGGGAAGCCATGTGGCCATTACATAGTACAAATGTAGAATAATGTGACATCTTTATTAGATCACTAAAATTAAATAGTTAATCCATGCTTTTATGGAATAAAAGTCCTAATTCTTCAGGCACACATCAGTAACTTCTGAGTCGTATAGATACATGAATAATTCTGAGTTTTGTCTGAATACTGTGGACATTTCCAACCACATGGCACAGGGTGAAGCATTAAACACCCTCCCACAACCTGCCTGTAACCAGTTTTAAACACACCTTCAGAAGATTGTGCCTAGTAAACTTTGCCATGCAGTTTTGGAGCATTCATTTACAGTTTTTCTGCCCTACTCACAAGTTGTTGGTGTGTACCTAAAGAAGTGGATTTTTATTTCCATAGAAGGCTTGCATTTTAAAAAATGGTGCAGCTCTCCTATCTTTACCTCTTTAGCAAGTGTGTGTAAAGGGGTGGGGGAGATGGAAGCAGCAATAGAAAACATAGGGTTGTAAGAGGAAATGACTTCTGGAACTGTGAGAACTATGTTCCACTAGGAAACATAGCTTGAAAAGTTTCTTTTAAAAATAATTATTATGATTATAGTTCCAGCTAGTTTGCAATTCTTAAACAAGTGACACTTTTCAGCTTATCAAATGTTTGTGTGTGGGTGGTGAGTTTGTGGTGTTGTTTATTATTTTGTTATGGGTTTTAAGGGGAATTTTCAATATTTGGGACCAGAAGGAGAACATGATAAATAATTATGGTTAAGAGTATCAACTTTAAATGTTAAAGGCTTGGGGAGTGTTATAAAGATGGAAACAAGAAAGGCATTATTAAACAAGGATAAGGCATATATAAAAGTTTTATAAGAAACTCATCAAGCAAAATATGATAATGAAGTTTAAACTTGTCTGGCATTTATAAAAAAATTATGGAAATTCAAGGTCAAGAATTGTAAGCATCATTTCTAAAATAAAGTGACTTTAAAGTGAATAAAACAAAAAAATAGTAAAGGAAGATATGTACTGTTACAAGGAACAATGGGAGGAGAGTATACTTTGGTCAACGTTTACTCCCCAAAGGTAATTTTTAAAAAGAAATGTTTAAGGAATTAGAGGAGATAAGGAAAGGGTTTGTAATAACAGCAAGTAATTTTAATATAGTGCTGGATAAAGAGAAAGATAAATGAGACCTACTAAAACTGGAAAAAAATAATAGTGTTACGGTTTTGAACAGAATGATAAAGAAGACTGATTTGAAGGATATTGAAAGAACAATGAAAGGAGATGAAAAGGCATACACATTCTTCTCTGTTCATAAGAGATATTCCAGAATAGATCATATATTTGTATCCAATAGTTTGGTCTAAAGAGTACAGTAGTTTAAATGAGGATTGGATTAATATGGGTAACATATTGTGGCTTAGTAAGGGTGTGGTTACAATATTGAAATAAAATGGGAGAAGGATTGGGGTTTAAAATCACATGATAGTTATGTGATTTTTGTGTCGGTGTGTGCATCCTCCTAGGAAAACTTTTAATCTGTTTTTAAACTGTATTGTATATTGGTTGAGGGGGCTACACAGGCTTTTAAAATTGTTACATTTGAAGGCTTTCTCCTGCTCATGCTCACTGCCTTTCACAGCCACTCTCCACTGCTGCTGTGGCATTGTTTTTAATAAAAAAAAATCTTGCAGTCTGGAATAGCTCTAGCACAGAGTGACAGATAGAAAAAAAAGATTAAAACAGATTTCTCTGCAGCCTGAGACACCCCTAGAGACAGACAGACAGAAACACAGACAGAGATGCACACACAGTGGAGAAGGAGTCAGGGCTGAAACTGACTACAGACATTGACTAGGCTTGGGAAGAGGGGAGACACAGAACTCTCCATCTCTGTCTTTCTCTGGGAGTGCAGCTGGAGAGGAAGAATGGAAGGCACACCAGTGAGTGCCATCTCCATAAGACACAATTTACACTGACAGAGGTGTTAACATATGACCAAAGTACTGAACATAAATCAATTCTACAATCAATTTAAAATAAACTACCCTCTTGCAGCTGGGTAAAATAATTAACTTTCCAGTTAAAACACATGCCATGGTTCCATGTGCGTTGTGTATTCACCTTTTTAAAAAGTCCACTTCAAATATGCTAAACCCAACTCAAATATAGTTTTTTTTGCATGTAGCTGCATTCTCTGTATTAAAATAAAATATGATGAGAGAGAAGCTAAAAGATGGAGATTAGATATTAGTAATTTTCAGCACAAGAATAAATAAAATAGAAAATTAAATGATACACATATAAAAATAAACAACTTGAAAAGTTGCAGTCAGGATACTATATGGGACACCATGAAAGTTATGAAGAGAGGAACTAGTATTAAGGAATTATATAATCTTAAAAGAGAACAATAAAAATAAATTTAAAAGGCTGAGCATAAAATAGTCATTGGAAAGAAAATACAGTATCTGAGGAAATAGTATTTTGAGTTTAATAATAAAAATTCAAGAATACTTGCCAGAGCTATGCAAGTTAAAAAAAGCTAAGAACCTTATTGGAACAATGACAGTGGAACAATGTGTAATTTGATGATAAAGGCCTTACAAGATTTTTTTCACACATTATATGGTGCAGGGAGGTCATCCCTGGAAAGAAATAAGGAATATATAGTAAAAATGTGGGGAATAGGCTTCAAGAAATTGATACAGATATAATGGTGCAGCTAATAAGAGAAGAAGAGATAGAGGAAATAATATTAAAATATGCTATTTATTTGGAACTGATACAGAAAAATACTTGCCCCACCTCCTTTCTTGGTAACAGATTTGGAGATTCCCAGGAAAGGATTCATTGAGAAATTATTAATAAAGAGCCAAATTGGGTGAATAAAGGATTGGTTATAAAAAGATAAAGAACAAATAAAAGAAGTGATAGATATTCCATTAAAATAGTGAACAAAATTGTATAAAAAGAAATGATAAAGATAGGAAACTTTATTACAAAGGAATTTTATTACAAAGGGAAAGCAAAGGTGAAAACAATGTAGTAAAAGTTATAGTAAGTAAAATGTATATTATTGGAAGCAGAAGATCATGAGGACTTATGGGAGAAGAAATAAGGACTACTGCTTGAAACTATGTATGAAACGTCAGAAAATTGGAATCCACATCAATAAGGAGAATTTTTTTAAAAAAATAAGTTAGTTTGGAGATGGTAATTAATTCCACTGGAACTGTATAAAATACCGTATTGTTCCGTGTAAAAGACAACCTAATGTATAAGATGAACCCCACTTTTCTAACCTCAAATTAGAACATTTAATTGCTCATTTCTCCCTCCATTTCTTAAGCCCTGCAAAATCGGGATCAAAGGGCTGTGGAAGAGGAGGGGGAAAGCAGTGATGAAAGGGCTGCAGAATCGCAGCCCTTCATTCTGCAGCCCTTTTATGACTGCTTTCCCTGCCACTTCATAAGCCCTGCGGGGCTTAGGAAATGGGAGGGAGAAGCAGCCATGAAAGGGCCCTTTGATCCTGCAGCCCTTTCATGGCTGCTTTCCCCACCACTTCTTAAGTCCTACAGGGCTTAGGAAGTGGAGGGGAGAAAGCAGCAATCAGAGGTCTTGGAACAGCGTCTAGTGTGGCTGAGAAAGCCAATTCAAGAGTAACAATCCCTTCCACACTGAAGACAAATACATTCTGTCCCTGGTTTTGCTGGTTTCAGGACTGCCTCTTTGCCTCGGTCTGCTGAACAAGTGTCTCTTCAAAATGGGAGAGGCCATGATGCACCACCTGTCTCCAGGCTCAACACTCAGATGTCAAGGTTTCCCATTTGTTGAGGTCCATTCCTAAGGCCTTCAGATCCTACTTGCAGATATCTTTGTATCGCAGCTGGGGTCTCCCTCTGGGGCAATTTCCCTACACTAATTCTCCATACAGGAGATCTTTTGGAATCCGACCATCAGCCATTCTCACGACATGCCCAAGCCAACGTAGTTGTCATTGTTTCAGTAATGTATACATGCTAAAAATTCCAGCTCGTTCTAGGACTACTCTGTTTGGAGCTTTGTCCTTCCAGGTGATACCAAAAATGCACCAGAGACAACCCATATGGAACATTTTCAGCTTCCTCTCCTGCCATGCACAAAGGATCCAGGACTCACTGCAGTACAGGATTGTACTCAGGACACAGGCTCTATAGACCTGGATCTTGGTGTATGTTGTCAGCTTCTTATTGAGCTATACTCCCTTTGTGAGTCTAGACAACATGGTGGCTGCTATGCCAATGAGTTTATCTAGCTCGACATCTAGAGAGAGTTTGTCAGGGTTCATTGAGCTGAGGTACACAAAATTGTAAACAACCTCCAATTCTTGCGTAGAGATGCTAATAGAGGGAGGTGAGTCCACGTCCTGGCTCATGACTTGTATTTTCTTCAGGTTGATTGTTAATCCGATGTCTTGGTGCGCCTTACTAAAACGACTCATAAGTTGTTGGAGCTCTTCAGCAGAATGGGCAACAATAGCTGCATCATTGGCAAGGAGGAAGTCCCACATGCATTTTAGATGGATTTTGGTCTTCGTTCTCAATCTAGAGAGATTAAAGAATTTACCATATGATTTAGTCCAGAGATAGACACCTTCTGTTGCAATTCCAAAGGCATGCTTCAGTATGACAGAAAAAAAGATCCCAAACAGGGTCAGTGCGAGGACACAACCCTGTTTCACTCCGCTTCAGATGTCAAAGGGATCTGATGTTGAGCCATCAAAAACTACAGTGCCCTTCATTTCCTCATGAAAGGACCTGATGATGTTAAGGAGTCAAGGTGGACATCCAATCATGGGAAGTATTTTAAAAATGCTGTTCCTGGCAATCAAATGAAAGGCCTTTGTAAGATCTATGAAGGCCACAAGAGTAGTTGTCATTGTTCCCTACATTTGTCCTGCAACTGTTGGAGGGAGAATACCATGTCAATGGTGGATCTATTAGCTCAAAATCCACACTGTGATTCTGGATAGCTTCCTTACAATGTTGAGAAGAGAGATGCCACAATAGTCATTGCAGTCACCCTGTTGCCTTTGTTCTTATACGGTGTGACAATGTTTGCAACCTTCATGTGCTGTGGTACTCCACCTTCCCTTCAGCAAAGACAGAAGATTTCATACAGCTCAGTGGTGATGATCTATTTACAGCACTTAATTTCAACAGCAATGCTATCCTTCTCAGGTACTTTGCCGGAAGCAAGGGAATCCAAGGCCGCTTTTATTTCTGTCCAACTCATTCAAGACAGGCAAGCACCCAATGCTATTTAATGCCTCTTTGATTACTGCATTCACTCTGGAGTATAGCTCAGAGTAGTGCTGTACCCAGCATTCCATTTGCTGTATTCGGTCCTGGATGATCACACCTGTAGCAGACTTCAAAAGAGCAGATTTGTTCTGTATTGGACCTAAAGCCTGCTTGATACCATCATACATTCCCCTGATGTTACCGGTGTCCACTGCTATCTGTATCCGAGAGCAGAACTGAAGCCAATAATTGTTGGAACATCTCCTGGCAACCTGTTGGACTTTGCTACGAGTAGCTTGAAGAACCTGCAAGTTATACTAACTAGGACAGGCTTTGTATGCTGCTAGAGCTCTCTTTTCCTCAATGGCTGGCATCAGCTCCTTTGAATGGGCTTCAAACGAGTCTGCCATCTTTTTGGTTTTCTTGCCAAATGTGGACAAGGCAGTGTTATAAATAGCATTCTTGAAATGTTCGCATCGTTCAGGTGCATTTGCATCAGCCGGGCCTGGAAGAGTTTCCTCAAGCGCTTGGGCAAATTCCTCCACTTTTCTCTGATCACGAGTCTTGCTGATGTCAATACGTGGTCTTTCAGGACTGGTGGGCCCCAACCCTAGCTACCTTATTTACTTATATAGATACAGTGGGTGGCACTCCTAGAGAATGGTCATCTTCACTTGTCGTGCCCATCTATAAGAAAGGCGAGCGAATGGACCCAGCCAATTACAGACCTATAAGTTTGCTTGATGTAATTGGCAAACTTTATGCAAGACATCTCCTTTTAAAATTGGAAGACTGGGTGATAGAATATAATCTTTTAGCTCCTGAACAGATTGGTTTTAGGGAGGGGCAGTCAACATTGGACCATATTTTTTTGCTTAACCATCTAATTAACAAATATGCTACTGCATCTTCAGGACAATTATATGTAGCATTTATTGACCTCAAAGCTGCTTTCGATTCCATCCCAAGAGGTCGTTTGTGGGGAAAACTTATAAATCTTAAAATAGACCCTAGATTGCTACTAAGAATCAAAGACCTCCATACTGATACTTCCCTAAGGGTCAGAGCCGGCATTTCTGGTCAACTATCTAACATAGTTAAAACATCTAAAGGTGTCCGTCAGGGCTATATCCTAGCTCCATTGCTTTTCAATTTATACATCAATGATATGGTAGCCAAGTTAATTGGACTGCAATTTTTCCCTGCAAAAGTGGGCGGAAAGTCTGTTTCAATTTTATTCTATGCAGATGATACCTTGCTAATATCCCACACACAAATAGGTCTTAGAAGATTATTAAAACAATTTAGTAATTATTGCAAGGAGAACTCTCTTAATGTTAATTATGAGAAAACCAAAATTATGGTTTTCAATAGAAGACCTAAGGTAGACAATGGATGGGAGAATATTGGAACAGGTAACCCACTTTAAATATTTAGGCATGATGCTTTATCAGTCAGGTTCCTGGGCATTTCAGATTGATTTTACAAAGCAGAAATTTGAAAAAGCCATGTTTGGCATACTTAGATTCTGCAGAACTAGAGGAGGACATTTGATCCCTCCCACTCGAGAAATTTATAAAACCAATTACACCCCCAGATTCTATATGGTGCTGAAATATGGGGAATTGGAAACTTATACCCATTAGAAGTAACCCAAAACAGATTTGCCCAACTATTGTTGGCAGTACATCCCTCAACTCCCTCAGCACTAGTTAGATTAGAATTGTCAATAATGTCAATATGACAGCTGTCAAACCGACAGTTCAATGCATTCCAATGGGGGAGAAAAAATTCACCAAAAATTAACGAAGACTCAGAACAAAGCCAAATTAAGTTTGCACAGGTTTTGCAAGGTGCACTAACGATCCCAAGCATTTAAAACAGTTTTTGAACATTTTAAGACACTTAAAATTGCAAAACGGACATCGTTAAGCGAAACAGGGGGACCTGAACTGTCATCGCTAAGCAAGGCAAGGTCCCAAACATTGCTATGCAAAATTTCCCCATAGGAAACATTGCTAAACAGAGCATAAAATTGCTCAAAAAAACCATCGCTAAGCGAATACATTGTTAAATGAGGCAATCGCTAAGCGAGGCACCACTGTATATGCCTAGAAATTGGTTGGATAGCTCAGCAACTAGAAGGGGGAGTGAGTGAGATTCCCCATTGTGCCTCCTGGGACAAAAGCCACCCTATATTGCCTTGGGCAAGCTGCACAGACCCAGGATGCCCCCAGAAGAAAATGGTAAACCACTTTTGAGTTCTCTATACTTAGAAAACCCTGGAATATTTAGCCATAAGTCAGAATGGACTAGATACTACATTACTACTATATGTGTATCTAGAAGAAATTGAATTATGGGTCACAAAATCGGCCCTAGTGATCCTATGGAGTTTCCAGTTCTTTCCCTTCCTTTCTCCTTGTTTCGAAGTATAGACATAAATTGTCAATCTTGGCTGCAAAATTGCATTAAAAACCACCCACTCCTCTTTTTATTTGAACAGGTTCCCAGTGCCACAAACTTGAATTTGGGCCTTGGGTGCCAGATTTATTTAGTTTTAATAGGAGTCATGGGTATGTGTTCCTAAGGAGGTAATAACTTTCTATGCCAAGTTTAGAAGCTAGGCTTGGCAAATAGGAATGGGATGTGCAGAGTGGGTAGTTTTGTAAGGGGGGGGAGAACTGAAGTAAAGGCTGTTGGATTACATCTGTGGCTTTTGGCAGGGCTGACAATCCAGAGGCAAGCTAGAACTAGTTGTCAAGCCAAGAGGCAGAGTATACTAATTGTCTTATAATATCTCAAATTTCTCATTCATAGGTCTTTTATGTTATACAAGTTTGTCAACCTTCTCATACAGGAAATGGACTAAAAGGCGGGCTGTAAACAAGCACATGTACAAATAATATAAAACTCAGGAGCAAGGCTAAAGTTAATAGTTCTCCATGACAAGTGGCATGCTATTGGCTCTCTTTTGTCATATGACTACTATCGAGCCTTTACTTGCAATACCATCGCCTGGCCATCACTTTACATACCTTAACACCACTCTGGTGGTGTTAAATCATAGCAGAGAGGAGCCCAGTAGCAAAATCTCCCTTAGCAATCCACCAAAGTGGCACATGAAATGTCATTGTTCCTGTAATAACTCTGAAAAGTAGTCGGAAGTGTCCATTCCTCTCTCTTCCATGTTTCTGGGCATTTGGGACAACTTTAGGTGTTCCAAGTTAATCTCTGTACTCCCTTTAGCTTGGCTGTTCTCGTTAGCTGATTCTTGTATCACATTGTACTGGGTCTGCGTTCCCAGGTATGCTTTCCCTTCTCGAGAAGCTCAGCTGTGCCTGGAAGGAAGGGGGCTCGCCCATCCCACCTCCACTCATTAGGTTCTTGTAGCTTCTAATAGGATGGGAAGAGGGTGGTAATTAACAAGGTAAAGAAAGGGGGTTGCCTGTTTGGCTCACTGTCCCCTTCGTTTCTCCAAGGTTCTACTAAAATAAGCTATGGAGCACAGACACTCCATAAAAATCAACCCGAAGCGTCATGGCGGCGCACCTCAGCTCGGGCCGGGTGAACCTGATGGCGCTGTGCGAGGCCAGGTGCAAGGAGCTGCGCGAGTTCCTCGACAAGTGCGCCGGATCCAAGCATCCTCCTGTATCATAGAAATGATGAACTGTGTCGTTACCAGGGTAGGAACCGGCAATTCCACTCCAGTATCTTTGCCAAGAATGCCCCATGATCAGAAACAAAAGGTTAAAAGATATGACGCTGGAAGATGGGACCCTCAGGTCAAAAGGCGTCCAACATGCTACTGAGGAAGAGCAGAGGACAAGTACAAGTAGCTCCAGAGCTGATGAAGTGGATGGGCCAAAGCCGAAAGGACGCTCAGCTATGGACGTGCCTGGAAGTGAAAGGAAAGTCCGATGCTGGAAAGAAAAATACTGCATAGGAACCTGGAATGTAAGATCTATGAACCTTGGGAAGCTGGAGGTGGTCAAACAGGAGATGGCAAGAATAAACATTGACATTCTGGGCATCAGTGAACTAAAATGGATGGGAATGGGTGATTTCAACTCAGATGATTATCATGTCTACTATTGTGGGCAAGAATCCCGTAGAAGGAATGGAGTAGCCCTCATAGTCAACAAAAGAGTGGGAAAAGCCGTAATGGGATATAATCTCAAAAATGATAGAATGATGTCAATACGTATCCAAGGCAGACCTTTCAACATCACAATAATCCAAGTTTATGCACCAACCTCCATTGCTGAGGAGACTGAAATTGAACAATTTTATGAAGATTTACAACACCTTGTAGAACTGACACCGAAGAAGGATGTTCTTCTCATTCTGGGGGACTGGAATGCTAAGGTAGGGAGTCAAGAGATAAAAGGAACAACAGGGAAGTTTGGCCTTGGAGTTCAAAACGAAGCAGGACAAAGGCTAATAGAGTTTTGTCAAGAGAACAAGCTGGTCATCACAAACACCCTTTTCCAACAACACAAGAGGCGACTCTACACATGGAAATCACCAGATGGGCAACATCGAAATCAGATTGACTATATTCTCTGCAGCCAAAGATGGAGAAGCTCTATACAGTCAGCAAAAACAAGACCTGGAGCTGATTGTGGCTCTGATCATCAGCTTCTCATAGCAAAATTCAAGCTTAAACTGAAGAGAGTAGGAAAAACCACTGGGCCACTCAGGTATAATCTAAACCAAATCCCTTACGAATACACAGTAGAAGTGAAGAACAGATTTAAGGAACTAGATTTGGTGGACAGAGTGCCTGAAGAACTTTGGATAGAGGCTTGTAACATTGTACAGGAGGCAGCAACAAAAACCATCCCAAAGAAAAGGAAATGCAAGAAAGCAAAGTGGCTGTCCAACGAGGCCTTACAAATAGCAGAAAAGAGAAAGGAAACAAAATGCAGGGGAGATAGGGAAAGTTACAGAAAATTGAATGCAGACTTCCAAAGAATAGCAAGGAGAGACAAGAGGGCCTTCTTAAATGAACAATGCAAAGAAATAGAGGAAAATAACAGAAAAGGAAAAACCAGAGATCTGTTCAGGAAAATTGGAGATATTAGAGGAAAATTTTGTGCAAAGATGGACATGATAAAAGACAAAAATGGAAGGGACCTCACAGAAGCAGAAGACATCAAGAAGAGGTGGCAAGAATACACAGAGGAATTATATCAGAAAGTTTTGGATATCCCGGACAACCCAGACAATATAGTTGCTGACCTAGAGCCAGACATCCTGGAGAGTGAGGTCAAGTGGGCCTTAGAAAGCCTGGCTAACAAGGCCAGTGGAGGTGATGGCATTCCAGTTGAACTATTTAAAATTTTAAAGGATGATGCTGTTAAGGTGCTACATTCAATATGCCAACAAGTTTGGAAAACTCAACAGTGGCCAGAGGACTGGAAAAGATCAGTCTACATCGCAATACCGAAGAAGGGCAGTGCCAAAGAATGATCCAACTACCGGACAATTGCACTCATCTCACACGCCAGCAAGGTTATCCTCAAAATCATACAAGGTAGGCTTCAGCAGTATGTGGACCGAGAACTCCCAGAAGTACACGCGAGATTCCGAAGGGGCAGAGGAACTCGAGACCAAATTGCCAACATGCGCTGGATTATGGAGAAAGCCAGAGAGTTCCAGAAAAACATCTGCTTCTGCTTCATTGACTATGCAAAAGCCTTTGACTGTGTGGACCACAGCAAACTATGGCAAGTCCTAAAAGAAATGGGCGTGCCTGACCACCTTATCCATCTCCTGAGAAACCTATATGTGGGACAGGAAGCAACAGTTAGAACTGGATATGGAACAAAGGATTGGTTCAAAATTGGGAAAGGAGTACGTCAAGGCTGTATATTGTCCCCCTGCTTATTTAACTTATATGCAGAATACATCATGCGGAAGGCTGGACTGGAGGAATCCCAAACTGGAATTAAGATTGCAGGAAGAAATATCAACAACCTCCGATATGCAGATGATACCACTCTGATGGCGGAAAGTGAGGAGGAACTAAAGAACCTTGTAATGAGGGTGAAAGACGAAAGTGCAAAAAACGGTCTGAACATCAAAAAAACTAAGATAATGGCCACTGGTCCCATCACCTCCTGGGAAATAGAAGGGGAAGATATGGAGGCAGTGACAGATTTTACTTTCTTGGGCTCCATGATCACTGCACATGGAGACAGCAGCCCTGAAATTAAAAGTCGCCTGCTTCTTGGGAGGAAACAATGACAAACCTTGACAGCATCTTAAAAAGCAGAGACATCACCTTGCCAACAAAAGTCTGAATAGTCAAAGCTATGGTTTTTCCTGTAGTGTTGTGTGGAAGTGAGAGCTGGACCATAAAGAAAGCTGACCACCGAAGAATTGATGCCTTTGAATTGTGGTGCTGGAGGAGACTCTTGAGAGTTCCCTGGACTGCAAAGAGAACAAACCTATCAATTCTAAAGGAAATCAATCCCGAGTGCTCATTGGAAGGACAGATCCTGAAGCTGAGGCTCCAGTACTTTGGCCATCTCATGAGAAGAGAAGACTCCTTGGAAAAGACTTTGATGTTGGGAAAGTGTGAAGGCAAGAGGAGAAGGGGACGACCGAGGATGAGATGGTTGGACAGTGTCATCGAAGCAACCAACATGAATTTGACACAACTCCGGGAGGCGGTGGAAGATAGGAGGGCCTGGCGTGCTCTGGTCCATGGGGTCACGAAGAGTCGGACACGACTAAACGACTGAACAAACAAACAAACAAACAGACACTCCCCTTTCGGTATTTGTTCTCTGCCTGAGGCCAAATGTACCCAGATGGTTTGTCTTTTAAGGATCATGTGTCTCAGCTGTAAATCCCTGGAGCCATTTTAGCACACTTTGCTATGAAGGCATGGAACTCTAGTCAATAAATCCAAATAATGTTGTTCTTTCTCAAGAACTCCTGAACCAGTTAGGTTGGAGTTGTCATCTGGTGACTCAAAAAGACAGTTGCTTCTGCTCAAATCCCTAGAATGAAATGCCAGAACCCTCACAGGTTCAATGTTAGGCCAAGAATTGCATAGAACTGGGTTCTAGGCAAGCTCCTGTAGTTCACCTTAAAGAGCCAGTGTAGACACTCCAAGTACACAGAGGTGAATTGGATAACTGAAGATTGAGGTGTTGAAGAATAATAGGACTTGTCAGCTACTACAAACCCTGTCTTAGAGAAGAGGAGTTGTTGCTTCCTCCTCAGAGGGCAGAACAAGATATGATGTGCTTGAGCATTGCGAAACATTTTTCATAGTTTGACTAGGCATCTTGGTAATGCAATCAGGTTCTTAGAGAGTTGATTGATTGATTTGGTTGGTTGTTTATACGCTGCCTTTCTCCTCTTAGGGGACCCAAGGCAGCACACAACAGAGAAAACTATAAGGCAAACAGTGTTTGAAATATTATATAAATATCAAATTAACAATCAAACCTATGTTAAGATTACAAACCAAGTTTTTTTTACAAAAATGAATCATTTAAAAATATGTACGTTCAGAATCAGCATTCCTGAGAAAACTTAATGTTCAAAAGCCTAGCTGACCATGGAAGGACAAGAGGTTCTTCCTCCCTGGGGTCTTTAGCAGAGCAGCATAGACAGGATTGGTATGGTCAAGGACCAATAATCCCCACCCCCTAGGACCTTTTGGGATACTGTATTTTTTGAAAATCAGAAGAAACAAAAGTTCACTTTTAGTTTTGAAACCTACCCCCTCTCCCACCATAGCTCAGTTTGACTTGATGGTCAAATTAGCATAGCTTTGATTGGTCTCAGTCATACTAAGCAGGGTTATTTTGAGATGTGGTCTGTCATTTGGAAAGTGAAAGAAGAAAGTGCTATAGCAAGATTATCGCTGTATGTTAAGAAAAAAAATCACTGCTCCAGAAGAACTACACAACTTTTAACATTGACAATGAAGAAATTGAAATAGAGATTTTATATACCTTGGTTCAATCATCAATCCAAATGGAGACTGCAGCCAAGAAATCGGAATGCTGAGACTCAGCAAGGCACCAGTGAAAGAATTAGAAAAGACCATCATGTGTAAGGGTGCCTCAAGACCAAGATCATCCACAGTCTTCTCTCTCCCATTGTCACCAATATCGTGAAAGTTGGACAGTTAAAAAAGCTGACAGGAAAAATATTGATTCATTTTAAATGTGGTGCTGGAGAAGAGCTTTGCAGATACCGGTACCTTGGAATTGCCAGATCAAATCAAGCCTGAACTATCTCTGGAAGCAAAATTGTTGAAACTGAGGCTGTCCTACTTTGGGGACATCATGAGGAGACATGATTCTCTGGAAAAGTCAAATATGAGATGGATAGGCTCCCTAAAAGAGCCCACAGGCTTGAGTCTGCAAGTGTTGAATGAGTCTGTTGAGGAGAATACCGATCTGTGGAGTCACTATGAGTAGGAAGCGACGGCACATAATAACATCATCTTTTGGGGCTATCTTTGCATCCACATTCAAGGTTCATCCAAACTTCACTTTAAGTTACTTTGTTTAGCACAATCATGACTAATCTGCTTTCGCTTTAAAAGGAAAGGAAACTTCCCATTTCTCAAGAATGTTAAATGACTAGCTGGATGTCCCTTTGGTGAAGCTGCTTAAGGATCTTGTGAGACAGGAAGCTTCCTTTCTGCTTATCTGTGGAGGGGGAGACAAAACTTTCCAATTTTGAAAATTATTTTTAACAAACCTCACATCGATGGTTGTGGGTTTTTTGGAGACTGGGTGAAAAAAAACTGATCACACAGCTACAAATGCTCAACAATCCTACACACTGCACCAGAACACAGACAGACAGAGTTCTAGCTCCTGTTCTCTGAAGATGCCAGCCACAGAGACTGGCAAAACGTTAAGGAAATAAAAAACCCAGAACACAGCCAAACAGCCCGAAAAACCCACAACAACCATCGGATCCCAGCCATGAAAGCCTTCGAGAATACAAACCTCACATCGTTGATTCATTAGCAACAATTAAAAGAAACGGAAAACTTCCTTTCGCTTCACCAAAGCGACAGCCAGCAAGCTGCTTTAGCTTGATCCCATCCATCAGTCACACAGAGGAACCAAAACAAAATGGAACATTCTTACCCCCCCCACACACACAAAGAGTAGTCCTAGACAGGGACTTAAAAAGTGTGGGTAGGCATTGATCAGGGTTGGGTTTGTTTGCAATGGCAGGTACACAGCGTTGTTGCTGTTCGCAACTCAGACCAAACCATGGAAAAATGCCCATCTGATTATACCCTAAGGCTTTATAGGAGAAATACAGCTCAGTGAGGTTCCCAAGAATGATAACTTGCAATTTATGATCATTTTTTAAAACCTAGAGGAAGGCCCAGAAAAGGGCCCCAGGGCAGCAAAAAGAACTTTGAGGCACATTCAGCATAAAGAGTGTGTTATTTGCACTCCAGAATTTGGGGTGAGGAGGTTAACAATTATTTAATTCTAGAATTCTTCCATAGTATGGGAGTGGGGGTGACAAGAAAACCCACAAAGCTGCTCCCACCTCTGTGATCCTATGGGGCACCCTCTTTGTAATGTACTATTTGGAGATGATTCTCAGAATATTTTGTGTGGAAAGTGCTGTTGGTTCTTTTCCCTCAGGTTTAATAAAAAATAATAATAATCTAAGGAACTCAGAATATGGAATGATTTCCTGGACATATGATAGGGAAATGTTGGTCACTCACAGTCTTTTCTGTGGATGGATTTAGATACCTTCCAACATATAATAAGCTGCTTGGCACTGTCACAGACCTGTGCATTGTCTAGTACGGCGCTGTATGTGGCCTACAGGATATCGGGTGCAAGTCTTTCTAAATGCAGCTAGCCAAGAACCTGTAACTGGGGGTACCTGGAATTAAACCTTAATGGATGCAGAAATGTGTGCTTTCTACATTATTACATGTCAGAGAGAGGCAAACTGCTATGACTTTGTAGCAGTCAGAAGAGCATTTCTGCATGTCTGTGCAATGATGTGCAGGATAGACTGTGTTTGTAGGCCATGATAGTCTCCTGTTTAACTTGGCCCCAAGTACAGTAGTTGAAAATGTGTCTTCAGCCCTGCTAACCTCCAAAAGCACCATCATCAAAGGTATGATTAGCTACAACAAGAAAGCGGGGTTTTTAGATGGTGGTGGAGATCGGAAAAGCTAGTTTTTGGATTACCACTCTCTGAACCTCCGGTTTTTCCCAACCCATGCCTATCTAAACCTTCCCCTCTCAAGACACAAGGAGGAATTTGTGTTGGTCCTAATATTTGTCACACAATTTTTATTCACGCGGCAACTTCAAAACGTGCCATTGCTACTTTCCCCCTTTGTTAGATCTGGAGGGTGCGCAACACCGAGTGGGGTGAACGGATCAGAGGCACTATTCCGGAGGTTCTCCATCCTCCGTTCGAGCAAAAGGCGACTGGCTTTCCGCCGCTCCGCGCCTCCCGGCCCCTTCGGCTATTCAGCAACGTGGAGTTCAAAGCAGCCGACCTCCTCTCCAGCCCCCCCCCTCTCCGCCTGCCCTCCCGAGAGCGCGTGCGGTTTAATTAGCGCTCTCCAAACGCCAGCCGGTGACGAAGGAGGCGACACGAGGTCAAGCGCGCGCGGCTGTCAGGGACCGCTCCCTTCCTCCTGGGCCGGACCGGGAGGGGGGGATTTCCGCTTTGATGCCAATCCGCCGCAAAGAGAAGCGGACCAGGGCCCGAGCTTTCCTTCCCGCTCTCCACGGGTGGTGGGGAGTGGGGAAGGATCGGGAGGCTAGCTCCAGCCGAAGCCTGGAAACGCGCTCGCTCCTTGCCTGCAGGCGCCGGAGGGCTCCAAGTCCTCTTAATAAACGCGCGCCGTTGCAGCTCTTCACGCGCGCTTTGTGCGTCAGCCGCCCGTCCGCACCCCCACCCACCCCCACCGTCGCTCTGCGTGAAGTTATAGCCCCCCAGGGAGGCTGGGGTGAGGGCTGGGGGGTTGCTTTGCAATTCAAGAGCACAGTAGAGTCTTGGTATAATAAAACAGCGTGCGTTCGCGTGCTTGGCTTCCCAGGACTCTGTACAAGCTGCCCTCCTGCGTGCATTTGAATGGCTCTCAGTGCTCCCCTCAGCAGGTGTTAACAAAGCGCCGGGCGGCTTTTCCACACTGAGGCTGACAAGCAATTTTGGGGAAAAGCTGGGCGGGTGACGGGCAGCACCTTTCTTTCAGAAACTGAGGGACATGTCTGGAGGCAGAGCCTCAGCTTCCTCAAAGCAGAGCCCTTAGGCTTGTCTGTTTATTTCAGGATGTGAAATGTTGTGAAGCTATAGCAGGAATAGGCAAAAGTGTCGCTTTCCGAGTGTGGGGTTTGTTTGTTTTTTTGGACTACAACTCCCAGCCTTCTGTGGTGCCTAGAGTTGGTGGGAGTTGCAGTCTAACCACATCTGGAGAACTCTGCATGGCTCATATTGGGGTTGTAATAATGAAAGGGGTGCTCCTGAAGCTATATAGAACTTCTTTATTTTATCATTCACTAAGCAGAGCCCACACTTCCCATATTTGCCCTTAGGAGGCAGGGTATACATGGAAGTTTTTGGCCTTACAGTTGCTTACCACTGGCCATGCTTTTGAGGTGGATGGGGATTATAGGCTTAAAACATCAGAGAGGCCAAAGGTTTCTCCATCTTTGATATATCTGGTTGTTTCTTATTTTAGAATCAAATCATGTCTTTAGGCACTGGCAGCTCATGGAGCCAGCAGGAAAAACATCTCATTCTAGAATTAAGTGTATGTGTTGCCCTCCACTTATTCACTCAGTACATGGATAGGAATACAGCTCTTGCTGCTCTCCTCTTCAATTGGATCATGCATGAGTTCAGTTCTGAGTTTTACATGAACACTAGAATACAGGGTGGTAGGCCAGTGGGCATAATTATACCCCCAAACATTTTGCAGCTAAGATCAGGGATATGTATTTTTTTTAACATCTCAATTTTTAGTACCTGAAGTCCCACCTCTCCTATTATTACCCAATGAAGAAAATTTTGTCTTGGTTACTGTATTCAGTTGTTCAATGTCAAAATCAGAAGAATAAAGATGTATTAAGAACAAGGTACGAAGAGTTAACTGCATTGCATGTGGTGTCCCTTCCTTGGCCAATCCTACCATTAAGCAGAGCGAGGCAACTGCCATAGGGAGCCAGCTTACCATGTCATCAGAGAGCAACAAATCGTTGTAGCTTTTAATTATTATTTTATTCTTCATCTTGGATGAACAGCTTAACATGGCGAGGGGGGGTTGAGTATGTCCGAGGAGCCTAAAGCAAAGCGGTCAGAATGCTAGACTCCATTATAAGCCTGTGCTTCTAGAAGGGCCACCAAAGGCAGAATATTCACAGCCGAGGCACCAGACTAAGCTGCATCCGCTCTCTTCAGGAGTAAAAGCTACATCAGTGGAAGAGAATGGATCTTTCCAATGGCGATGGGGCAGAGACACTTCTGGAGGGCAGCTACTGGGTAGACTAGGGAATCTAATAGAAAACTTTCAAAATATGAAGCAGAACTGCACATAAACTGGGAAAAAGGCAACCAGTTAATGCTCCATTTTACAGGCGAGAAACACTGGTGCCAAGATACAGTATAGGCAGTTAGCATCAAGCCATTCATGCAGCAAGTTTTGTGGAGGGGTTTAACTTTTAATCTGATTTGCTGTTGTTTAAATGCTGGGAAATAGGCTGACATCCTGCTGTGCAGCTATCCAAATAGTGTAACTCAGTGGTTCTTAACCTTTGTTACTCGGATGCATTTGAACTGCAACTCCCAGAAACCCCAGCCAGCAGAGCTGATGGTGAAGGCTTCTGGGAGTTGCAGTCTGAAACTCCTGAGTACCTCAAGGTTAAGAACCAGTGGTGTAACTAATCTACAGTACTGTACTGTAGTTTAAAAGCACAGAGATCTACCAGCATATCTTGATCTGCTTTCTGCCCACCCCCAGTTTGGTTTCCATTGCTGTGGGTTAGTTTTATTGGGTGAATGGAGTTTGTATCATTCCCCACCTTGTGAAAGCTCCTAGTTTTCCATAGCTAGGCCATAGTCAGCCCTCTGAAGCAGGATTTTCAGTGTGCTGCCATCAGTTACTAAAAGCAAACCATGGAGTATGTTACAATGAAATACAACAATTTTTCGAAGCTACTATCTCTTACTAGTTCTTTGTGTCTGACTGTCTACCTGTTTGTCTCATTCCTCTGAGAGTTTTGTGGCTAAGGTAAGAGCCTGGAGTGTAATAGTTATAGTGGTGGCCTTGGGAGATGCAGTTTGAAGTGCTCATTGAGGAAGGACAGTCACACTAGGTCACCTTCTCTCTTTCCTGTCTGGTTCATCTACCTTACAGGTTTGTTGCAAAGTGGAGAGGATGAGGAGGAGGAGAGCCATGTCTCACACATTGGAAGAAAGGCTAGCATAAGACATAAACTGTACATTATGTAAAATACTGTACAAATAAAATAAAAATAAGAATGTGAACCCATGTCTTCTCAGACCCAGTCATCTTGATATGCTGTCCACTAAAACCATCCCGATACTCAATGGGGATAGAGTGGTAACTAGGACTCCGGAGGCCTGGGTTTGGATCCCTGCTCAGCCATGGAAGTTCACAGGAGGAGTGGAACTGAGAAAACCACTCCTTAAATATCTCACTTTGCTTGAAAGCCCCGTTGGGGGTCTCTGATTTGATGGCACAGAGCAACAACAAACAAGCACCCTGGCCATCAAAAGCAAAATTCCGAGCCTACAGATGATGAAAGATGGGAAAGAGCAGGAGGTGGAGAGCAATAGGGGGTGCTCTCCAGAGGAGACTTGTCACATCTTGCTTCAGCCAATTAGTCATTTCGTTATAGTGCTTTGGCAGAAGGGCACAAAGGTGGAAGGGAGAGAGATGGCATGAGGTGCCAAAAACAGAAATGAGAAGCTAATAACAAGCACTAGTTTTTTTAAAAAAAAGTTTAAATTCTGAATAGGAAAGCAGATGGCAGGATGGATGTTGGCTTTCCCAGTGGTGGCCAGTGAGCTTTGATGTCACTGGTGCTTAGTACCACAAAACGAAAATTGAAACATTTCTGGGGCAACCTGGATTTGCTTCTTTCCCTTCCACGCCTCACAAGATACTGAAGCTTTTTTGCTTATCTTATGCAGTGCTAGGACTGGCCGGATAGCTATGTAGAGGTTGGGAGTTTGATTCCCCCACTATGTTTCCTGCAAGTACAGACAGCCTGTGTGGCCTTGGGCAAGCTGCACGGTCCCAGGGCGCCCGCAGAAGAAGGAAATGGGAAACCACTTTTGACTACTCTCAACCTAGAAAACACTGAAAGGGGCCACCATAAGTCAGAATTGACTGGATGACACACGATTATGTTTATGCAACACAAGTAGACAAACATAAAATTCATTCTGCGAAGTCCACTTAGACAATTCGCTGTTCTTTTATGTGCCTTTCCACCCCAAAAGTAGCTCAGCATCTCATTCCAACGCGACCAGATGGCTACTTTATGCAGCCGTGCTGTGGTGTGATTTGAACCAAACACTTCTTGACTTACAATTCCTCTGCCTTTTCACTACTGCGCCATAGCAGTTCAGACAAGTTGGACTTAATTCTGATATAAATAAATAAATAAATAAATAAATAAATAAATCTGTCCGTCTACACACACACACACACACACACACACACACACACACACATTTGTTTGTTTGTTTGTTTGTTTGTTTGTTTGTTTATTTATTTCCATCCTAGGAGTTCTGCTGTGGTGAGTTATGGCTAATTGATGAGGTGCACATGACCCAGAACAATTGAATACAGTAACCAGGGCACATGACCTAAGACCAGCACCTCATTAATTAAAAGCTACAGCCTCCATGATTTTTCTTTTTCATGTGCATAAAAACCCAATGGGATTTGGACTGTTGAAGTTGGAAACAGAGAACGGCTTTGAAGTTGTGCTCCTGTATGTCCTTGTCACTTTCTGATGACTGTCCACCTTTCCAGCAGAAATTATTCTGGGTATGGGAACTTGGGAAGGCAGCCCCACCTTCGGGATGGGAGCACCTCACACCAAAATCATGTGAGCTGGCACCCCCTCACCCTGGACATGAGCCATCACCTTGTGAAAGAGAGCTTTGAATCTAAGGTGCTGCTGCTTTCTATTGTAGTATTTTGTTTGCATGGTTTCCCTTTTTCAAATGGCTTTTTGTGTTGTTTATTTCAATTAATCCGTTTTTATGCTTTTAACGGTTTCATTCATGTTATTGTTAACCACCTGGAATCTAATTTGATGGGAGAAAGGTGAAGTATGAATCAAATAAATACCTAAAGAAGCCAGGGAACAGCTAATTCCCCATGCTACACAAAGCCAGCTCATCAGCTGGGTTGCAGGGAAGAGTGAGTGGAGTCCCATGGGGGCCATTTGCACTCCTTACAGCACCAGACTGGGCACCTCTGTAAATATGGATGGGATTGTGCTGTTAGTCTGATGTCTGCACCAGGAAGGTTCAGAGACAGACGCCTTCAGAAGAGATGTGCCTTAAAGCCTTCCTTCTTTCTCCCTCCTCACGCTGAGACAAAATTGGTGCTGTAGCAGTGCATTTCTGCCTGGGCTGCCTGAACTAATTAATCAGTTAGTGAAGGATCTTCTGCATACACACTTCCTTTTGTTGAAGTGTTGAAAAGGGAGGACACACCACTCTTTTAACAAGGACGGCATCTTTCCAGGGCTGCTAAGAATGCTCTCAGTTCTCACGTAGAATAAGATGTGGATGAACACCTTAGAATTCAAGCAGACTGAAAGCTCAGTGGAAGCTCATCCCGAGAAGCAAAAGAGGAGAGAAGGAAGTTCTTTTGAAGTTAAGCTCTTAAAAATCTACAATGTGTGACTTCTGCTTTTGGCAAATGAATGACAGCAGGAAGGGCACATTTAAATGTGCTGTTCAAATGCACATTAAAGAGGAAAATGGAAATTCCCACTGTTTCAAACCATCTCCATAGCCTAGTTGCTTCTCGGCTGGCTGTTTTAATAAGGCTGGTTCTGAGCAGGTCCGTGGAGCAAAGGCTCTGAGGGAGAGATGGCCGATCACTAACTAAGGCTGTGACTACACAATCAAAGACTGCAGGATTTGCTGTGGTTAAAGTATGGGTTGATTTGGGGGGGGGGGGAATTTGCCTGGTTACATGACACAAAGGCCAATTCAAATCAGCCTGGTCAGTTTTGCTCCCTGTGCAGGTTTTTGCCTTTGTCATTGGGGGTTTCTACTTTTTTCAAATGGGAAATATTCAAGCACACTTTTTCCTGTGTGATCAGTTGATTTGTTCTTGTGAAAATGGGGTGGGCATGTCTGTGTGGATAGTGTTTTGATGATGTAGGATGTTCAGGACTTTGGGAACAACCACCTTGCATTCTTTGCTCCCAATAGTAATCTGAATTTTTTTAAAAATTACATACAGTATATGAAATTAGTGCTAGATCACCTTATCACTAGTGTTAATATACCAGTTTAGTGCTAGATCACCTCCAGGTGAGATTTTTTTTAAAATTATGAACATAACTGACAGACAGGCACATGCGCACACACGCGCACACAGAGAGACACAGACACACAAACACACGCAGCAAACGCGTTTCTGTGGTACTGTATGTCGTATTTCTGTATGTGTTAAGAAGAACTTTGGAATGCTGCTGCCTTTTTTGGAACATTGTACAACCCATTAAAAATCAAGTGGCTTGATAGTGAACCATAAAGGCATCAGCAGAGGCTGGACTAGCGGAAGGAAGGAAGTTTTGTGGGCTGAAATACAAATCACATCGCATCAAGTGTAAACAATGAACTCCCAAATCAATCCACAGCCGCTATGTGATCACTGACTGCAAATGCAGCCTTAGTACAGGCTGTGAATCTAATTGCATCAAAACTGAATTGGAGCAATTTGGTTTGTCAGTGTAATCACACTAGCTCAGGGTGGAATCAGATGGGCATTTAGCCTCCTGTTTGGTTTTCTATGGGGATAGATGGATTTGCTTCTTTTCTAGTGACATGAGAACATTGCTGGAGTGAGCTACCTTGCCCCACCTCCCCCTCTGAGTGGGCGACTGGGGTAGCAGGTGAGGGTGGGGGGTTCTGGGTGCCCACACTACACCTGTGGGCCTGATCCGCCAAACTGCTCCAAAGTGCCAAAGTGTGGTTTATGCCCATCTCTAGACTTGAGGGAGACCACAGCTGCGATACAAGAACACCTGCAAAGTGGGATCTGAAAGCCTTAGGAATGGACCTCAGCAGATGGGAAACCCTGACATCTGAGCGTTCAGCCTGGAGGCAGGTGGTGCATCATGGCCTCTCCCAATTTGAAGAGACACTTGTACAGCAGGCCGAGGCAAAGAGGCAGTCCTGAAACAAGCAAAAGCAGGGAGCTGGACAGAGGACAGATTGTATTTGTCTTCAATGTGGAAGAGATTGTCACTCGAATTGGCATTCTCAGCCACACTAGACACTATTCAAAGTCCTCCATACAGAGCACATTACCATACTCTCTCGAGACTGAAGGATGCCTAAACTAAGTCTTGAGGTTACTAGAAAGAATGCAGGTGTTGCCACATATTGGTATCAAGAAATCCCAAATTACTGAGATGGTTATTTTCAAAATGTGATGGTACCTCCCCACCCCACACAACTAAACACCAAGCTGAAGGCAGTTCCTTCTACTCCTACTACTTCTGTGAATTTGGGGCATGGCTTGATTTGGAGGAGGAAGACTCCTGTGCCCTTTTCTGTCCATGAATGATGGCAGTGGTCTAATCCAGGAATGGGTAAAATGAGACAGCAGCAACCGTAACCCTAACCCCAAACTGTGGCCCTTCTGATGAAACTCATGTCAACCCTAGGCAAAATAAACCATTAAGTACCAAATGGTGAGAGATAATGGGAATTTTAACCAGACCAAAAGGACCACAAGTTTCCCACCTCTACCCAAAATGATGAGTGAGAGTCCTGTATGAGCTTGGAGAAATCTAAATGCTTTCCCACTCTCTCAGCCTTCATGATGGTTGTGGCCACCTGTTCCCCACACACCCATTGCCAGGCCTGCAAAGTGGTGGTAGTGATGGGTGAGCAGAATATAAAAGATGGTTGAGGAAGAGGATGGGGAAGAATGAGGGAAAGGTCTGGAGCTGATGCAGGAGTGGTGAGATAAGAAGAGTTGTGGTATATGTACAGATGGGCTTGGTTGTCAGCCATGATTTGTAGGAGCCATCAGGGATAATTTGCAAAGCTGTGTGCTGTTCCTTTATTGTTTAGGAACTGCAGTCTCCCCCCCCCCCCCCGCCCTACACACACACAGGTTGAGGTACCAGCAGAACACTTATGACAGATGGACTGTTGCCTCCCACACAAGTTCAAGTCGGTCTTTGCTTTTTCAAGAAATTAGATATCAGCCTCTTATTACCTCTGGGCATGGATATGCATCTTTCCCATTGGACAGGGCATAAGCAACCGGCTTTAAGACTGATAATAATAGTGAGGCATATATTCACCACTGCAATTTATTGTGGCACTGTAGATCTTAACAGCTGAGCACGTAGGTTAGTTTACTTTCGAGGCTCATTCATGGAGCAGATTTAGCAGGAGAATACATTTAAAGCAGTATCGTAGGTAATGAACAGGAAAAGGGCAGAGCAGGAGAAAAGGTTGCTGGAGGATTTTGTTTGGTCTGCATTTTTTGAAAAGCAAACAAATCTAATATGCAGTTCTTGGATTAACAGGCAGATTGACACTGTTATTCTTTAGACTACATGTGTCTCTGAATTATGTGGTCCCCTCATTCTCAGCTCCAAAACGTGCTTTGAAATGTGTATTGGGGGGAAATAAATACAATTTATATAAAAACTTTGGTGCAGCTTTTCAGAAAATACAGAAAACAGATTGAGAAGGACTTGTGATTGAACACGTACAATTAATGTGGCTGGATAAAGGTTGATCTGTCCATTCCTAGAACAAGAGTCACCCTCGTGGCGACACTTATTTAAAGTAACTTGCTACATTTATGTTGCTCTAATTATGGTAGTAACTTTTTCTTTACTTTTTTGGGGGGAAATTGGAAAGCTGTAAGCTATTGACCTGTAGTATAAAACATATTCTTCTCCCATTGACTTCATGTTGCCACCTTTAACATCACCACCCACAGGAGATGGTGCATGAAGCAGGCGATATTCCTCCTCCGTCTGTTAGTGAGGCCAGACTGCCTGTAACTATAAAAGTAACTTTGATATTAGTAGCACAAAAAGTGGTGTTACTCTTCATCAAGTTACATGCTTACACCTTTGCCTTTTGAAAAGGGAATTAATGACATGTTGCTTTTAAGCTTTGAGTGCCTGCCACCTCAGAGGAAACGAGAACTCCTACTGAGTGTCGAAGAGGACAGGGTTTTGTTAACAGACCGACTGGACCGGGTTTACGCCAAGGGTTGCCCTTGGCCCTGGCTTCCCCTGGCTATCTGGGTTGTAAGCCAGCAGTTCTCCCCGTGGCTTCAGTCATCACCTTTTGCTGTTCCAGTCTGCCTTTTAATGAGCATCTTGGCGGGCTCCCTGTACCTGTGAACAGCGCTGTGCCTGTGGCTCTTTTCCCCCTGTGGTTGACTGCCTTCGGGGATTTGATCGGTAACCAATCAATCAGGAAGCACTGGTAGCGAGGGGGTGGTTTGAAAACAGGCACACTCTGCTGTGGGGTTTGATTTCCTCCTCCCCTTACCCTATTCCCCCCCCCCTTTCTTCTTTTTATGTGGGATGGCTGTTTGTGGCACTTTATGCAGAGGGATGTAGGGCTGAAATCTACAAGGTACAGGTTTAATTCCCCAAGAGAACTGAATGGCCCCTAGGCATTCTGGGCAGCCAAGGTATTAGGGAAGGGAATGGGGAGGGAGGGAGGAAAATTTGTGTAACACTCATCAAGGTTTCACAGAACTCTGCCAGAGGCCTATCACTCACTCATATGCTTGCTGCTCCTGTCATCAACCCTTTCTATACAAAAGCTGATGACAAGCACACAACTCCTTTCCCTGGGATGAAGCATCAGGTGCTAATGGGCTGTTTCCAGCGAAAGGAAGCAGAATACAAACCAGCAGCAGGAAGTCAAGTGCACAGGCAAATCTGAATCAAGGCACTATTCCCTCCCATCCCCTGAATGATTATCTGGATAAAGTTTTGGTATCTCATGGCATCCTTTACTGGGCAGGGAGGGAATCCAGTTGGTGATCATGCTGTTCTCCACAGCACTGTGTTTTACAGGTATGGAGTTCCTTTTTTTTTTATCCAGATAACACACAGCTTGTCGCAGTGTACGTATTTCCGATTTCCCATTATCCTACATTGGTTTCCCCCTCTCCCCAATTTCAGCAGAAATACATCATACTAAATAATGTCAGGACTTTGGGGGCATTGTCCACTCATGTGGATGCCTATGCCGTGTTGTTTCGCAGCTTTAATAGGTATGTCTTCAGTGGCGTTTATGTGATGATGTGGCAAAGTTGCTCCCATTCTCTTTTTTTCCCCCAGATCCTTTCCAAATATTTTCAGCTTGATTTCTGCTGGCTGTCCTGGCAGCACCTCTTTTCAACTGTGTACCAAGCAGTCAATGGTAACAATGACAAGCCAACCCTGAACTCCAGATATTCCCATGTTGTGACTGCATGCTCTACTGTCTGTGTCGTTCTGTGTTGTCTATATAGCTTGCGACATGTAGCAAACAGTTAGTGTGCCTTCAGCACCTGTCTCTGCTACAGAAATGGAGAGATGTCATGGTTTGTCTCCAGTTGGGTGTGGGTGGGATATTTAATTCAAATTACTCACTGATCCTGGTAGCAAGGTATTTTTCTTATAAAAGTGCATTACGTCAGGTTAGCCTCCTCTGCTTTAGTCTCCCTTTGTTTAGGGCTGGGACCATATGCATGCACAGTCTCACAATTGTGCAATGATGCTGCTGTGCTGCCATGTTTCCATGGTGGGGCAGCTTCAGTGTACTGTACAGTACTAACAGAAAGAAGGCTTATGGCTACCTGGGCCTTATGGGTGCCTGGGCTTTATGACTGGGCGGTTGGGACAAAGTGTACTAAAGTAGAGGGGATTGCATCAAATACGGGTAAACCACATCAAAACTACAGAAGTGACAGAAATATCTGGGTTCTCTTTCTGTAGAGTTTGATCTATGTCTTATAATTATAGCAAGAAGTCTATGCATTTGTTTGCTTCAGAAAGAACTCTGGCACACAAAGAGCTGGAAAGATGGAATTTCACACAGGTTCTATCAAGGTCCCAGCTTAAACGGATGGGTATGTTACATTTCAAGGGACTGTGCTGGCTGGCGGATTCTGGAAATTGTAGTCAAATGAAATTCCTTTTCTATGGAACTGGACAGGAATACTGGCATTAGAAATGCCAAACAAAACCAAACACTGAGTAGGAGAGGGAGGGAGGGAGAGAGAGAGAGTACTGGGGTGCAGGTGGGACCTAGTACAAGTTGAGTGAGGATGAGGATGAGAGGAAGAGTAACCATACCAAAAGAAAGAATTGAAGAGTGGAGGTGGGGGGAGAAAAGAGAGCAAAGCAAAATCAAAGCGTGCGGCTTATATACTGCCCCATAGTGCTTCAAGCACTCTCTGGGCCATTTACAAGTTAATTATGCAGGCTTCACATTGCCCCCCCCCCAAGCGAGCTGGGTACTCATTTTACCAACCTTGAAAGGATAGAAGGCTGAGTTAACTTTGATCCGGCTACCTGGGATTGAACCCAGGGTCATGAGCGTAGTTTTGGCTGCAGTACAGCAGTTTAACCACTGTGCCAGAGCCTTGGGCAAAGGCCAGGATGGTGTCTTTAGACAGACCTCTGCCCTTGTACTTCATTAGAGAGAGGCAGGCTCTTGACTTTAGACTGGTGGAGCACAACACCTACTGCATTGCTCAATATTTTGATTTAATTGCAAATGATCGAAATGGGCACAAGGGACGGAAAGGGAGATATAAGTTGGAATCATCCCACGTCCAATGCAAGGAGCTGTGCAGAAGCCATTTTTGGAACATGGGCAAATGTGTGTAACCTCTGCAAAGCATCCGTCTGCTGTAATTGCCAGAAACATGGGGTCACCATGTTCCAGCTCAGCTATGTTCTAGTTACTCACCCTCTTATCATACACGACGTAATGCATGCACATAGGAGAGGGCGGGGGGGGTGGACAGCAAGGAAAGTGAGGAGTGATGAAAGGAGCAGTGGGCGTTTGGGGGTTGGGAAGAAGAAGAAGAGATGGATTTAGGGCTAGAACTATTCAGAGAGGAGCAACTGGAGCTTTGCCTGTGGGCACCAACATTTAGAAGATGCCAACAGGATAGCTCAGTGGTTGAGGTCTCTGGTTGCAGAGCCAGAGGTTGGGAGTTCAATTTCCCCACTGGGCCTCCTTGCCAGGGGCTGGACCCCATGATCGGTAGGGTCCCTTCCAGTTCTCCACTCCTATGATGATGATCTAGCAGTGAATCTACTGGTGGCTGTTAGGAAAATAAAAAGCAACAGTTCCAAGTGTTATTGACTTACCTTTTTTAAAAAGATAAACTATCTCTTCCTTTTAAGGCGACGCCGCTTTCTCCACCTCCTTTTTCATTGGGGGCGGCTCACAATTATGCTCAGTGTGCAGCGTGTGAGAGAAGGTGCCACCTGCTCTGGGCACCAGATGGCTAGTGACCCTTCTCGAGGGATGTGTTGGAGGGATCTGGAATTTGGCCGTTCCCTTTTATTATTATTATTATTATTATTATTATTATTATTATTATTATTATTATTATTATTATTATTATTATTATTATTATTATTATTATTATTATTATTATTATTATTATTATTATTATTATTATTATTATTATTATTATTAATTTTTGTACAGAGAAAAGCATGGAGGCATCTGTCTAGTCCCCTTCTTTTGGGAAAGGAAAATAATGATTAGCCTGGATGCATCTTGTTCGAGGGAAACAAAAAAAAAAACAACACCCCTTTGCTTACAATGCATGGCTTTGTTCTTTTCTACCTGGAGTGTGGAGCTTCCTCTCCTCACACCTGTCTTTACAGAGCAAAATGTGGAGGAGGAGTGAGGAAAGGTGGGGGCAAAGGAAGCAACAGGACAGAAGAGGCAGTTTCCAAGACTCTCAGGCCTGGAAGTGGGGGGGGGGGGAAGCCCTCTAAGTTTAATAGCTCATACAGACCATGCTGCTCCCCATAGACACCTCATGTAAAAGAAGAAATATGTGCAACTGTACGCACCCAATAGAGTGCGTCCTGGGAGAAAGCAAAGGTTGAAGGACAGGAGGTTGGGGGGTGAGGCTAATACATCTATCATATGGATAAAGAAATACGGAAAATATTGGAGTGGATCTGTGATACCTGATATCCCTGCATGGACAAAAGAAGCAGGATGTTTGAATTCAAGTAGAAGTGAATACATGTGAAGGAAAATCTTTGCCTGGTGTCCCCCAATGTCAGACTGAGAGTGGATGGGTACACCTTTCAGATTAAGTGAGTTAGGGTAGTTTATTGCTGGCATACATCTGTTTATTTACATCTCACCTTTCCTCCAATGAGCTCAAGAGGATGTTTGTGGTTCTCGTGGAGTGGGTCACTCTGAAAGAGAAAGACCTGTTGGGTCAGTTTTATGACCTAGATCCTAGATCCAGGTATTTCCTTTATTTTTTGTCCAGCAATCTAACCATTACACCATATTACCTTTCAAGTGCTTTATTTGTACAGGAAGAAGAATTAAGCTCAGTTTGCTTGACACCACAAGTTATTTGACTTAGAAAGCCCCAGAGAGCTCTGATCCCAGGCGTGGCAGAACTCAGGAATTCTGCACGTGTTTAAAGTCATCTTCCTTGTGTATAGAAAGCTAAGAGAAGAGACATCTATCCAGCTGATGCATGAATAAATCCATCCTACTCTTTCCATTTTTTAAATCTTTTATAAAACAAAACCTAATTAGCATTTACCCCCCCAAAAAAGGGGGGAAGGTTGAGAAAGACTGGCTGAGTTTTGCCTCAGTGACTAAATGTGTGATCCCATGAGGAACTATATCAGAATTTGGACAACTTGTGGAGCAGTCCAATGTGATCTACTTCCTGGTGATCCCACGATGTTCAGGGAAATGGGCTCCCGCATGACCTTGCTCCCCGCCCAAGTGGATTATTATTATTATTATTTTGGTCCTGCTGTAGGGCTACTGATTTTTTGGGGCCAGGCTGGAACGATTCTCTGCAGACAAGAGGTTGCTTTAAGGGGGATTGCGTCTGTTAAAGATACTTTTTCTGGTGTGATCAGCACCCTGTGTTTGCAGCCATCTGATCGTGCCATGAACTAATCTACCATTTCGTTAGGCACAGATATGTTAGGGTCTGACCCAAAGATTCTCCATTGGCAAGTCTTCGGGTCTGAGTCCCAAGTCTGAGTCCGAGTCTTTGGTACCAAGTCTTAAGCCCCAAGTCCGAATCTCTATTAAAAACAAGTTCCCCCCCCCCAAAAAAAAGAGGTGGGTGGGTGGCATCTGAACCGCAAGTCAAGTTCAAGTCATTAAAAAAACCCCATCTGACCTGAGTCCAAGTCAAGCCACTGATGCAACTTAAGTCTGACTTGACAGCAAAGCAAAGCAAAGTGTGTTGCTTATATACCATCCCTTAACGCTTCAAGCACTCTCTGGGCAGTTTACAAGTTAATTATGCAGGCTACACATTGCTCCCCGCCCCTGCAAGCTGGATACTCATTTTACCGACCCCAGAAGGATAGAAGGCTGAGTCAACCTTGAGCCAGCTACCTGGGATTTGAACCCCAGGTCGTGAGCACAGTTTTGGCTGCAGCGCAGCAGTTTAGCCACTGCACCATAAGACTCCACAGCAAATCCTGTGACTGGATTCCTGCCCTTCAATTCTTTTCTGTCATGAATGCATTAGAGGCCAGATGTTCATGCTTTAACCTTCCATTGTTTTTTACTCCCTGCAAGCTTTGTGCAGAAATGTGAACTCCAGAAAGTACAGTTATGTCCCCCCAAAATGTGCACATGTGGTGACTGTAATTGGCTGCACCCCCTATTTAAGAACTGGCTCTATTTGCTGCGTCCTGAGATGCTTTTGTAAGCCAAGCAGATAAAAGGTGATGTGAATTCTTTGTGCTCTCATGTAGCTCACTCAGGGAACAGTGGGAGGAGACATTATGGCCACTGCGTGGGAGTTGTTGTCCAAAATAGAAACTTTTTTCAAAATCTGCTTTGAGTCAAGTTTGTGGTTACTTGAGTGAATCACTGCCCAAAGATTAGCATTTTCCTCCCAGTGAACTAGAGTCACCCCCCAAAACCTCCCATTTAGAAGGATTCTAAATGTGTGTCCAGCAAGGCTATGGTTGATGAGTAGGCCACACGCCTGGTGGATCAGACCACCCTGGTGATGGCAAAAGAATGCTACCCATCCATCACGGCCTGTCAGCCAGCTGCTGCGCTGGCAAGGACATTTTACTGAGCTGAAGGCAGCTGATGAGAAAGTTTTGAAAATAAGCTGAGCTGGGCTGCAACTGAACAAGATGGAGGAGATTTCGAAGAGTAGAGAAGAGAGGAGGAAGAGGCTACCAGAGTGGGTCTAACCATCGGTTCATCTAACTCAGACTCATTTCTAGTCTGACCAGATGCTTCTGAGAGATGTTTGTCACCAGCAGAAGTGACACACCACTTGTTGTTTGTTCCCAGTATCTAGCAGCATCATTCAAATGTGTCCACTGAACACCTTGGTTGGTAACCAAATGCACCTATGATCCCTCCTCTGTTAATGTTTTGAGCTGGTCTTCTGCAGTGGATCAGGCTGTGAGCGGGATCTTGAAAGATCCTGCTTCAAATCTGAGCTCAGGGGCAAGAAATCATTTGGTAGTTCTTCACAACATGAAGCGTAGTTTGGTAGAAATTTGGATGGGGAAAACCAGGTCTAGGGATCTTTTGGCCTTTTGAGATGTCTTGGATTATTAGCTTTCCGTGCTGGATGCCATCAGTGGGGGTTATAATCAAACAATTTGGAGGGCCCAGAGTTCCTTAGCCCCCAGGATTAAATTCTGGGTCCCTCACTCTATTCAAGGTCCCCCCAGCGCCCTGCAGTGGTTTGCGAATCAAAATAGTGTTGGCTTGTTGTAGATCTCATAAATTTGGCCCAACAATAAAGGTGGCATCTCTCCATGTGGCCCAGGTGTTGCCCTGGAAATAATATGTATGCACCTTTGTCTCAGTTGTGAGCTTGTTCCAACTGCCGCCCAGAATAGACCATTGGTCTAGATGGGCGGGGTATAAATCTAATAAAATAAATAAAAATAAGTAAATAAATAAAACTGCTGAATTTGGTACTTCTATATCGTAGAACTGTACATTCTCAATGTCAAGCTTCTGAGGCTAGCAAAGCAACAGGATGTCAACAGGATGGTCAACCCACTATACAGGGCACCCACTGTAAACCAGCATTCCCCAGCACAGCAGCCCAGAGCTGTGTTGGACCACAATGCCCATTATCCTCAACTGGGAGTGATACAGCTTGTGGCCCAAAACACTTGGAAAACATTGAGATAGAGAAGGTGTTTTACAAATCTGAAGGTTATTGGGTTCTGCATCTTTTTTTGAGATCCAAAGATACCTAAATGCACAGAGTAGGGTTCAGATGAAATGTATCATGATCATATCTTCTGGCTGGTTTAATTAAAGTTCCAAATTTCTCTACTTCTCTGATAGGTCGTGTGTGTGGAGGGCCATGTAACCAAGACCCTAAACTATTTAGAGATGAGCCCTGCAAATGTCTTGAAGACGGGATCCTACAGCACTGCTTTGAAACCTCATTCCCTCAGCCCTGCTCGGATATTTTCCGGCGAGCCATCCAAAGCCAAGCTGGACCCCTACGGTGGTGCCCTGAATCCATGGGACTGGAGCAAGAACCAGACAGCCATGGAGCACTTCAACCAGCGAGCCAAGAGGAAGCCATCAATGAAGGCAGGCCGTACCAAGAAGATCTTTGGCTGGGGGGACTTCTATTTCAACATCAAGACCTTGAAGTTTAGCCTGTTGGTGACAGGCAAGATTGTGGACCACATTAATGGTACCTTCAGTGTGTACTTCCGGCACAACTCCTCCAGTCTGGGCAATGTCTCGGTGAGCATTGTGCCTCCAACGAAGGTGGTTGAGTTTGATGTCTTGGTTCCCCCGATCCACCCTCAGCATCTCCATCCTCAGCAATCTACCTTAGCCGAGCCCAGGGAATCCAAGACCTTCAATTGCCATGTGGAGTATGAGAAGACCAACCGGGCACGCAAGAACAAGCCTTGCCTCTACGACCCCTCGAAGATCTGCTTCACCGAGCACACGCAGAGCCACGCCGCTTGGCTGTGCGCCAAGCCTTTCAAGGTCATTTGCATTTTCATCTCTTTCTTCAGCATCGACTACAAGCTGGTTCAGAAGGTCTGTCCAGATTACAACTTCCAGAACGAGAACCCTTACTTTGGCTGATGAAGGACCAGGCGTTTGAGGGGGCTGGGATGGTGGTGGTGGTGGTGGTGGTGGTAGTTGTGGTGGGGGTTAAAAAGAAGTGGTGGTTTCTGAGTGACAGCTAAAAGAACTTCAGTGGATGGCACAATAGACAGAAGAGGATCTCTCTCCATGATCAATGGGGAGTAATTCCTGGTTCTGAATTAGAACTGGATATGGTTCTGCCGGACAGACATTCTTCTCCCAGTTGCCACTCATTGTCCCAGGACTTTCAGAAGATCAGTCAAAGGAACAGCATTGCTTTCACACACCATCTATACTCTTTCTGACAGCATTTGAGGAGTCTTCTGAGAGTTATCAGAAATATGAAGAATGGTTAGTGGTGGCTCACTCACTCTCTTTTGTGCATAAATGAACCCTGCTGCTTTTGTTTAGTTTTCATACAGGCAACACATTCACTCTCTTGGGGATCACGCCTCCCGTGTGGATTGTAAGAGTTCTGATAGCAGCCACAGCCTTGTCACTCCCTTTCTGTTCCGTACACACAGATGCATATTCTTGGGCTGAGCCACGATGTCGTTAATCTGCATTGCCACTAAAGTTCCTGTTGGCCACGCTAATGATAAGGGAAAGGTATATTAACCATATTAACTTTGCATCTTGCCAGGTGTCCTACAAGAGGAAAGAGCAATGAGTTCTGGGAATGATAGTATTGGTGGGGGGAAAAAATCTGTCAGCCACATGCACGTCCTTGTGCTGTGAGGGGACAGGAACATAATGTGGAAAAGATGAATTGTGTTCAATTTAGGGGGGCAGGGAAGATATACAACTCCTGGAATTGAACTCAGGGTAATCAGGGAAGTTAGGGTTCAAGGTGAGAACATGCTGCACATGGCATTGGTGTGAGAGAAGTAGGAGAAATGGGAGGTTTATAAAACAACCTCAGTGCAACCAGAGTTGAAACATATCCTTATTTGTGTGTGGAAATGGAACTGTTAAGTTCTTGACAGAGGCTTAGGTGAGACTGAACAAACTAAAACAGGTGGGTGTGTAAAGGCAGCCAGAGAGAGAAAGAAAGTCAACAGGAACAAACACTTGACCCAAATAAGTGGGTGGAGCGTTTATGTACCTGTGGCATGACAGCTTGCCTGAATGTGTGCTATGTTATATACATGCTTGTGGCCTTAATGACGTATGTGTTCACCAGAGCGTTTATTTGAGAACCTAACTAGAAATGTATACGTGTGTTTGCAATAGTAACACAATATGTGAGATTTCTAATTAGGGCCGTGAGTTTTCGCTGATTTTTTGACATACCAGTCAACTAGAGTTTTGAGCATAGGTTAACATTTGTCCCTCTGATGGATCCGCAGGGCTTGCGGTTGAAAAGCTTGCCCCTGGAGGGTCTCAATGGGTGCAACATCCCCCTCCTTTCCTTCACATGAGTTTTCCTTTCAATTTACCTCCAAAACAAGCAGATAGTTTTCCAACACAAGGTGAAGCCACTGGGGGTTTGCTGCCAGCAATAAGAGCCGCAAAGCAACCGGGGCTGACAGCACTCATGTGAAAACGACACCAGTTTGTCTTTTAAATCATCATCTTCCACAATACTGATGGGGTCTGATGTTGCATCAATTCTGAAGCCATTTTCACTCCCATGTGCTACTGCAAAGGGGGATATTCTGTATAAAAAATTAGTATGTGAACAATAGCCTTTCCTTCCTAATAGTGGGTGGGTAGCTTACGTTTATTAAAGGGTAAGCACCCTTACTTCTAAGAGGAAGCTGTTCTTTTCCTGATACCACTTCAAAAGGGCCCCTGTCCTTTTTGTGATTTGGGTAATGCAAAATCAAATTGAAATATAATTGGTCCACTGATCAAAAGCCAGGTGATTAATCAGCAAACAAATGCAAAAACTAGTTGACAGCTTTAGTTTTAATACGTGCATATGTTTAGGCAGGATAATTTAATTAGAGGATAGATGGATGTATATGTGTCGGTGTGTGATCAGAAATTTGAATGCTGTAATAAGGAGTGTCTGTGTAGACATTTATGGATGTACAGGTGACGGGCTGCTGATAACCTATGTGGGATTGCATGTGCTAGTAGGGTATGCATAAGGCCTTGACTTGTGTGGCTGTATGAAAAAGAGAGACCACATTTATTTTCTATTACAGTATGATTGCTTTGGATTCCTCTTGCACCATCTGACTGGGCTTGCACAGATGAGTCCTCTAGTGGTCCCCAACCTTGGGCCTCCAGATGTTCTTCGATTCAACTCCCAGAAATCCTGGCCAGCAGAGGTGGTGGTGAAGGCTTCTGGGAGTTGTAGTCTAAGAACATCTGGAGGTGCAAGGTTGGGGACCACTGTTCTAGACCAGTGGTTCCCAACTTTGGGTCCACAGACATTCTTGGACTGCAACTCCCAGAAGCCTTCACCACTAATGTGCTAGCCAGGATTTCTAGGAGTTGTGGTCCAAGAACATCTGGGGATCCAAGGCTGGGAACCATGGATCTAGAGCATTGATTCTCAGTGGCCTTCTAGCTGTTTTAAACGCCAGTTCCCAGAATCTCTGGCCATTGCCTGGGGCTTGTAGCACTTGAAGTCCAGAATCTTTGTCATGCCTAAGGTTGAGAACAACACCTCCAAAACAGGCTACCCTGAAACAGCTTCTGCCCCACTCTTGTCTGGAGATGCTGTAGATATGGAACTATTGGTGGGTTTCTGGGTGATGTGCACTGCTCTGATAAGGGTTTAATTGTAGCAGAAACAAAATGATTTTTCCCAGCCCTAAATTATATTGTCAAAGCAGCAAGGATATTTATGTATTGTTTTGGAGATAATCTGTATCACTTTCTATTTTGGAAATCATTCAGGACGCTCAGGAATGGGTCTTTAAAGATGGCAAGCACTGTTCATTTCTAACATTAAAAGCAAATTCCTGGGCTCAGAATTCTTTAATTCCACTTGTACATCTTTTGTGCCTGGCTGTAATGGGTGGGTCTTGAGGTTCTACTGAAAAATAAAATAGATCTTTCCCATTCCTGACCTGGATAATATTTTGCCATTTTCTCTTCTATGATGTCATGGAGTTCCTTGTTTTTTTCCCCTGCAGCTTACCATACTCTGCTTCTCACTCCAAATATTACATAGACTTTGAAATCAGTTTTGGAAGCCTCAGCACCAAGGGAAGCTGTATGGTGTTGTTTTGGTGACCAATGTCTTCTCTGATGTTTAACATCAAAAACAATGATTCCATTGATTTTTGAAAATAATAACTGAAAGAGGCAAATGACAAGGACAGTGACATAAGACAGCCCAGTTGTTATTGTTTCCGGACAGTTTTAAGAAGTCTAGGTGGGAAATTGCTTTTGACTCTTCTGCTATGTTAGACACTTCTTGCCTCTGCAAAATTAGTCCTATCAAGGAAAGAAGGTATTGTTTAGCCTTCTTTCTGACATGTTAGTCTTTCTGCTTTCAGATTTTGGGTTGTTTCTTCTTGACAATAATAACAATGACTTTCAGTCTTCCCTTTGAGCTGCGAAGTAGGCACCATCCTAGCAACACAGTGTCATGTATAATAGACATAGGATTGGGGATAGGTGATACCTTTATAGCCGAGTAATTAAAAAAAATCATACAATATGCAAGCTTCCGTGGATAAATCCCACTTCTTCAAAGCAAGTATCCAAAGTCCAAATGTTCATAGCAAGAGGGGGTTTGCCAGGCACGTCTTTCTTAGATGAGAACATTTAGACTTTGGGTATTTGCTTTGAAGAAGTGAAATTTATCCGTTAAAGCTTGCATATTGTATGGGTTTTTATTTTTTTATTAGTAGCCTGTAGTGGTATTGCCTATTACCTATTTTTGCATTTGTGTTTTCTAATGGCCAAATGGCTCCCCCTCTTTTTACTTCAATGGAATTATGAGGAAACATGGGATTGAGAGAGCTGAAGCCCACAGCCAAACACATACAGACATACACACTCATCCCACCCCACCCTCTTCAATGTTCCCTTTCAGCATATATGCAATCCTCACAGTAGCTGTGAGAGAAATTAATTTTCTAAGCAAATGGCTATTGATCCAAGCTGTCCCTGTTATCATGCAAAGTATCTGAGCATGGTTTTGACTTCAGTGGGCAATTAAGAGCCATTAACGTTGCAAAAGATCTGTTCCCCACTTGCCTGCATTTCTGGACTTTCCTTAGGGAAGGTGCTTAATTATTGGGACTGTCATGATGGGCATATGCACTTCCACATCGTTGTAACATTGCTGCTCATGTGATATTTGTGAAAGTGTAGATCAGCTACAGGTGTTCAGACATCAGAAACAAAGGTGAGAGTCCTGTTAGCAAGCATGAAGCATAACCATTTCATAGACATAGTGCTCCACACACACTGAACTGCACCTTGCTCATGTATGCAAGATGGAGATTTGCCCTGCTCAAAACAACCTGGCTTTTCACATGCACAGATTTATACAAAAGAATGTTTACTATACAAAGGTATAGTAAACATTCTCTTGTATAAATGGTGGGAGAAAAGGAAACAGGCATGTAATAGCCCATCACATGCATGATTTAAATAAACAGGATTGCCACCAAAATTCAAGATCACTTTCCAAATTTGCAAATCACATTGGAGGACAAGATGTAACTTCTTGGTGAATTCCTGGAATTTTAACATGAACTGTATCTTTTGCAAAAGTAGCATTGACCTCCAGCAAACCATTCTTCCATTTAGGTAACTTTGTTTCCATGGAAGCCATGGATTCAAACATGCCATGAATTATGTACCACAAAAGTGGCTGATGTCTTTGGGACCTTTGTGAGCAATGCTTACCAGTGAAATAAAACATTCATGCCAGAATTTATGAGCTGTAGATCATGAACCAAAAGCTGTAAAGGAGAGAATGGAGTAACCACCTGGCATCTGCACAAGCAGTACTGAATCATCCCATGCCACCCTGCTCCTAAATTTAGAGGTACAGGTTGTGTTGCTTCTGCTGTTGTTTCTCTCCTGAAAATTAAAGGAGAAAGCAGCTGGAAAAGAGTTCAGACTAGTTGGTTCTCCTGTGTTGTTGGGTGTGTGTGTGTGTGTGTGTGTGTGTGTGGTGTGCACAATCGAATGCTTGTGTCTACTTCTGGGCTAGGTACAAATCATTGTTCAAAAAGCATCATGCAGGTGTCTCTGAATGTAAATGAGTGTGTAGCTGCTTTTGAGCAGATCTACTGTGTGTACGTGGGTCTCGTGTTCTAGAAAGTGTAGAATTTTGCAGCTGTTTGCACAGATATGTTTGAGGAACAGTGTTTGTTAAACTTTCATATTTCTGGAGCAGATTCCCCCCCCCCCCTTTCTCTGGACCAAAACTGAAAGCATACATTGTTTTTATTTTATTCTATTTTGTTTTATGCCTGCTTTGCAGTATTCCTATATCTCCTTGTCTCTGATGTTCGGGAGCAGTTCTTCCTAGTCCAGAAATTCTGTGGCACAGCTGAGGCTCAGAAAGTGTGACCTGCCCTAGGTCAGTGGTTCTTAACTTTTGTTACTCAGGTGTTTTTGAACTGCAACTCCCAGAAACCCCAGCCATCAGAGCTGATGGTGAAGGTTTCTGGGAGTTGCAGTCCAAAAACATCTGAGTAACAAAAGTTAAGAACCAGTGTCCTAGGTCACCCAATGAATTTCCTTGATACTCACAAGTCTAAATCCAAAATTCTAACTGATAACACCTCTCTCTCTTCTCTCTCTCTCTCTCTCTCTCTCTCTCTCTCTCTCTCTCTCTTCTGGGAAGCTGAGGTCTTAACCGTTATAGCTGGATACACATATAACCAAACACTGTTTTTTCTATGCAAGTGTAGAGCTTGATAAATTGCTTTTTGGACCACAACTGCCAGCATCCACCAGAGAGAGTTGTTGTCCAGTAAAGGAGTTTTTCCAAGCTATGACCCTGAGCTGTTTACTATGTCTAAATGTTGAGCAAAGCATGGTAGTGCCAGACTCAGGCTGAGGTGGACGCTTGCCATTTCGCCTCTGATCATGACTTATTGGAACCTCTCCACTCATGCTTCCTATAAGGGCCAAGTAGCTACTGTTCTAACTTTCCCACAGTGCAGTGCCTCAGAGCATTTAACGTTGTGTCCTTATGTCAGAGGCACCCAGTGACATTGCATCATGGGGAATTTTAATTGGTGGCAAGTCACCACCAGTTGAAGGTGATTGGACACTTGGCTCCTATAAAATGGCACTTCTGCTGCAGGATAAAGTAACCCAGTGGAACTGGCTATGCATACATCACATGTCCACTGCTGCGGTCGAGGCAGCTACCCAATTATGCCAGATGCTAACAATGAGCCTAGGAACAGGATCCACCCCAGCCATGCTGCCCATTGCTCCTTCGAAACAACAACAACATGGATTACAGTCAGGGCCACAGGCACAAAAAATGTTACATTTTCCCACTGTGCTATGACAATTGCCATAATCACAAATGAAAATATAACTTGAATGACAACTGTTCCCAATTTGAAGAGGGGAGTCAAGTTTTTATCTGGGAAGGTAGCAGTGCTCAAAAACATGCCAGCAGCCGTGAACCAACCCCTGCAAGGAAACCAAACGTACTTCATTACATTTTAATCCAGTCATCTGGGAGGAGGCCTGCAGGAGTAGCCAGGGGTGGGGGAAGCCTGGGAGAGACAGTCTACAGGTGGTCAGATGGTTGGAATTAGTGTGAAAGACCCATGTGTTGGCGAAGGATCTAGGTACATAAAGGATCTTCCCAAACACAGGGCTGAAATCAGTAGAGCCCCTCTATCTTATGTTGTTTACACCTGAATGGCTAATCTCCTATGAATTCAGAGATTCTAGTGTTGCCATAGAACAGTGGTTTCCAACCTTGAGCTTTGGACTACAACTTCCAGAAGTCTTGACCAGCACAGCTAGTGGTGAAGGCTTCTGGGAGTTTTAGTCCAGGAACATCTGGGGACCCAAGGGTGGGAATCAGTGCAGCAGATGATGCAGGAGGCATCCTAATGCTACCTTTTGTTCTTGAGGTTCCATTTTATTGCCTTCCCATTCATTCCATGCACCAGACCCTACAGAGCATCCTATAGTGTGTTGTAATCTCAAATCTCCTCAAGTGATTAATCTGATTACAGGCGTGTGGTTGCAATGATGTTTGTTTGTAAGCTTGTTGTGAGGGTGTGTGTGTGTGTGTGTGTGTGTGTGTGTATCTGGCAGGACAGGTTTGTACACATCTATCTGTATATCCACATGAGTATATCTGGTTGTCCTTGCTATGTGGACTCCTGCCAAGGCAGTAATATAGTACAATTGTATGTGTTACTATATTTGTGGCTGGCTGTAGCAGAACGTCCACCTCTTTACAGAGGTTGGAAAGGGGTATGTGTACTGACAGAGGCTCAGGAAGAACAATCCAGGAAATAGGAACCGAGACAAGCTCTTCTGCCCAGGACTGGATGTATGCCTACAAACAAGGTCAAGTGGCAGGGAAGCCAGAGTGACGCATCACCACTACCATTCCTATAGAGAAGGACACCCTCGTCCTGCCCTTCTGGACTGTCATTTACTCATCGCTAACATCATCTATGGAAAGTCTGTATTCTGTGAAGAAGCAAGAGGCCACCGGACTGTAGGGGTGGGGCAGGTGGCAGTGGCTGGGTTCCTTCTTCAGCATGTCAGCTGTGCCCTTTGCCAGGGTGAAGACTTCTTCATATTTTTTTATATATTTAAATTAAATAAAAAGAGAATAAACAGAATTTGGAGAGTGCTGTTTTTATGGAAAGGGAATGACTCATGAATGAGATGTAAAGCCATCTACATATAGCGTTGAGAAGAGTATATTGTTTCTCACCAGGCTTGACTCATTTGTCCATATTGCTCAATACCGTTTGCTGTCTAACAACAGGTCTGGCAGGAACCATCCATTTCACCTGCCACACGAGGTATTTTTTTTCAACTGGATATGCCCATCATTGAGTGTGATACTTTCTGCATGCTCTCTCAATGGGGCTCTTGCCCATTACGGAAAAGTATTTTATCTTCTACTTTGTTACATTTATACCACACCATTCCTCCAGTGAGCAGGTAAGAAAGTATATGGCTCTACTTCCCACTTTTATCCTGTGTGTTCAGTCAAGTTAACAGGTTGTGGCTTGCTAGGCCTCCTGAACCAAAACAGAACGCCCTATGCATTCCACCAAACCAGCGTACCTTTCAAGGTTTGGCATAATAACTGTTATCATAGTATTTCAGAAAGAGATGAGATTAATCTTGAATGCTCGCCTTTCCACTAGGAACCCCTGGCCCACCTATGTGTTTTATACTTATTTATAAACCAAGCATGCATGCTTAAGATCTCTTAATTAAGCCATTATTTCTATGGTTTGAGTGACCTTAACTCTGTCTGCTAGCTTGACAAGCACACCTGGGGGATCTCCCTATTCACATTGTTTTTGCCAGAACTCCAGCCCCCGGGAAGATATCCACCAGAAAGTGGCCAATTAGTCACAATTCTGTATGAGGCAGATGTTCATTTCACTTAATTTTTAAAAGAAACCTTCCTTAATTCTTAAATTTCTTCATATTTGGAATGGAAATACTGTTAAGTAAACTGGAATGTGAGGTAAACTTAGACAGTCAGATCCCTCCATCCAGGCCCCAGGGCTTTGATGGAGTAATTTTTAAAAGTCAAATTTGAACCTCTGTATATCTGACCGTATTAGTGTTGAATAAGGGTGGTTACTGCCACTTCCCCTGAGATGCCTCCTCTTTTAACACACATACACACAAAATACTGAGGAAGTGTTTAATTTACCATTATTCATAAGTGGCCCTCTTCTTAAGACACTTTGCAACACTGGCAAATTGACAGGAAGGCTCACTTTTGGTATATTTCCAGAAATTGCACACACTGGAAAGGAACCAAAACAGAGCAATCCTACCCGCACCAAAAAAAAGTAGAAGCCTCTGCCAGAAAGGTACAGATAGGACCGCTCTGGGAGCAGATTTATTTTGTGTCTTGCAAAGATGCAATCTTCAGGAATGAACCAGCCTATCCTTACAGTGGACCAAACAGTGGACTAAATGCCAGTGTAGTCAGTCTCTTAGTAGTTTCTGAGCTGGGTGAGGCATTTCCTATTGCTATTCTGCTCTTCCTTAAGGAGACACCCTTACAGCATTTAGGCATTTGGTTTATAGACCAAGGCCATATACCACCATCCTATCCCAAATGTCATGTACCTGCCAGTATCCTTTCTTCCCTGTGGATGTTTCTGAATATGAGGAGGAGGAGGAGCTGTTTCTCTGCTGGTGTTTTTACTGACATACACATGTCAAAGGGAATGGCCTCTATCACATGAGATGTCTAGGGTAGAGCTGTTGAGCACAAGACTACAAAGGCCTCATATGTTTACTTAAATCAAATGCCAAAATGGGGTAAATGATAGTCTTTTCCAAGCTTACTGACTGATGCATCATCCCAGCCAATGTTTCTCAATCTTTGATATCTCACATCCCACCAGTCAGTCTCTCGTGAAGTGCGAGTCCTATCAAACTGGAAACAGACAAGACATTTACACTAACAAGCATTTCTGTTATGTCTGTCATGTGTGGTAAATTGGTGGGCAGAGAGAACAAGGGGTTGGAAGATGCACCAGCCATCCAACATTGCAACTGGAACGTCAAAAGTTCACAGATGATCCTTGGCAGGATCAGAGTGCATTGGTAGGAGGTGTTTACTTCACACTTGCAGGTAGGCATTGAATTCTTAGCAATTGTTATGAAAGCCCTGTGGCCCGTCAGTGACACATTTACCACAGACTGAAAACTACTGTGCCAAGCTGAAGAATACCACTCTCCCCTCCACACATCTGGGCCACGTTATTTCAAGAATGTAGGGTCAAGATCACCTGCCATTGATGCGTAATCCCTGAAGAATTATGGGAGTTCAATTAAAAAACCAGAACTAGTGGCACACTCTATTCAACATAAGTGCATATGGAAACCCAGAGCACACTCATAGCACTCACCAAAAATGGTGTCACCAGCTGCCACTGGCTGATGCAGCTATATCAGCCTCCCTAGGAGCAGGACTGGCCCTGCTGTAAGCTTCTGACTTTACAGCGTGGCGCAAAAAAGCTGTCACTGATACACACAGAAAGAAATCTCTTGGCACAGTGGTTAAACTGCAGTACTTCAGCCAAAACTGCTCATGATGGGGGTTTAATCCCAGGTAGCCAGCTTGAGGTTCACTCAGCCTTCCAGCCTTCCAAGGTTGGTAACTTGAGTACATAGTTCACCTGCAGATGAACAATGTGTAGCCCACACAAATAAATTGCACCAGAAAGTGCTTTAAGCACTATGGAACAGTATAAGCAGCATGCTTTTCTTTTTCTTTTTTCCTAAACTCCCTCCCAGCTCCACCTAGATACCTACAGAGGTTTTGATAGGCTCATGCCATGGGACTCTACTTAGAAGCAAATAAGAACATCACTTTTGCAAAGAAAAAAAGATGTTCCTAACATAATGAGAAAGAAAGAGGGCTGGGCTGGGCTGGTTGGGCTGCTTGCCACCCATTATATCACAGGAAATAGCCAACAGGCCTCCTCTCTACACGACCATCACAATGAGAAGTAATGCACCATCCAGGTATACAAGCTTGTGCTTTAGGTAACAGATGGGAGAGCCTCCAAGCTCATCCAAAGGGTGTGGGACAATAGAGAAGGCCAGGGAGGAAATACGAGGAAAATGAGAGGGGACATAACTGACTGCAATGTCTACAACAAACTCCCAGAGAGCTTTAACAGAAATGTTTGACAGACAATGGTAAATATCCACTCGGGGTGGTGAGCATTCTTTTTCCACACATTATGCAGAACAACAGCTCTCTTGGTTCTTAAATAATGCCAACAGTGGCTCCAAATTTGTTAATAATAACTACGTCTGCAGATGATTTTAAAAGAAAAAGTGAGAAAGGGCCGGGACAAAAAACCTTGAGGGAAGTATCCAGAAAATGACAAATACAATTCCCAGATTTTGACCCAAAGGTTTCCCAACGGCTGCCATTTTGGCAAATGCAGAACGTACCAACTATTAACTCTTTGCACTTGTCCCACTTTCCAAATGCATTCGTGAGCTTCCCTTCCTCCTAGTCAGAGTCTCTCTCACCGGATGGAACAGCAGAGAGTCACCTGCTGTTGCTGCAAAAGTTTTATTTTTCCTCTGTGCACCAGTAGATGCTCTTCAATATTAAACAGAGTTGAGCCATTACCGGGGAAAAATGTGCACCACCTCTGGCTTGGTATCATTTATGTCTTTCTTGCTGAGCGAGAACAACCAAGGACAAGTGTAGGTGTGTGGAGTCCAGGTGAGATTTCTTTGAATCCCTGGCTGAAGCTGTAAACATGCATTTCACTGTGGTTGTAAACCTGTGCAGCCTCCTAATATATCAAGCTCAACGCAGATTAAAATAGGAGTCACCATATAGGATTATGCACGGGTTAAGGCAGAGGGGAAGCTTTGGACCTCCAGATGCCTGGACCTCAATCCCATAATCCCTAAATTTAGATGGTGAGATGGGAGCTGAAGCCCAGTAGTATTATGGGAGTACTCTTAATTATGGCAGTCCCCATAGCCACCTCTGTTCCAGGGTCCATGTCAACAAATAAAGGGCATATCTTTTGACAGCTGAAGGCCCTCAATTACCAAAACTCCCTAAAAACTATGTATTACAGTATTTTGGAAAAAGATGCCTTTCCTAAAAAATAAATGCATACAAGATCAGTGTCTCTGCCAGCTACTGTGAGGATTGCTGATAATAAATTCAGCAGGAACAGGGGAGCCTGAGGGCAGGACGGATGATGTTATGGTACTTGCTACTGAGAAAGTCCCAGGGCATTGACCCTGCAAGCTCAGGTTTCACTACACCAGTGGCTCCCAACCTTGGGCAACCCATGGGGTGTTCTTGGACTGCAGTTCCTTCACCACCAGCTGTGCCGGCTAGAGTTTCTGGGAGTTGCAGTCCAGGAACAACTGGGTTACCCAAGGTTGGGAACCACTGCCCTACACCAATATCGGAGCCTAAACCTCTCTGTAGATCTAAAGGTTCCCCCACCAGGTTTTGGTCGGAGATGAACAAGGTGCCTCTATATGGCCTAGTTTTCTGGATTATGGGTGAGCTCTATGAGTCAATTTTTATGTTATCTATATCAGCAAATAATTAATGCAGTCTGCAACTCTTATCATATGTCATCCAAATTAGATTCTGAGGATTTATACTGCAACATTATTCTTAATCTTATTAATTCTCGTATTTCGCCATAGTCTTACAATGTCCTTCACAAATATGAATTACTTTTCAGTTAAATTCCCATGCAGTCTAATCTCTACAGTTCAAATTTTATCAGAGACCTGGGAGAAACAAATAGACGCCACTGATGATGAATCTTTTTTTTTCTTACCACCACTGTGATTTTAAAAATATAATGACAGAGCCGTAACCTCTGGTACTAAACAAGAAACTATTGACTGGAAAGCCCACCAGCAGGAAACAGGAAATTGCTAATTAAAATGTTAATACCATTATGCAATGGGCAGAATGAACAGGAAATAACTACCTGAAAGACCAAGGATTTGGGAGAAATTATTGTATTTATTTATTTATTTATTTATTTATTTATTTATTTATTTATTTATTTATTTATTTATTTATTTATTTATTTATTTATTTATTTATTTATTTATTTATTTATTTTATATACCACCTCATTAGTGCAATGCACAATTCTGGGAAGTATACAAATGTGATAAAACCACAGTGATCAATAAAATTAAAATATAACACACAAAGAATAACACAAAATTCCAAGAGGTGTAATTTGCAAATTAAACTTGGAGGAACACAAGGTATATTAAAAAAAAATCAGGCAGGGTTACAGTGAAAGGCATCTCTGAAAAGCAATGTTTTCAGGAGCCTTTTAAATATTTGGAGGGAGGGGGCCCAGCGCAGCTCCAGAGGAAGTTGGTTTCAGAGCGCTGGTGCCCCTGCAAAGAAGGCCCTGCTTCTGGTAGATGATTTCCTGGCCCCCTTCAGAGTAGCTACCCAGTGGAGCATTGCTTTGGAGAATCTAGTGGAGCAGGTAGATGACCCAACAAGACGCTCGAACAAGTAGCATGGACCCAAACTGTGAAGAGCGTTGTAGGTGATCATCAGAACTTTGCATCTGATGCATCAGGTAACTAGTGCAAACAGGGATATGTGATCAAATTTGCTTATACCAGTCACCAACTTGGCCGCTGCATTCTGGACCTGCCCCACACAGGGAGCACTGCAGTAGTCTATCCAGGCAATGACCAGTGCATGCAGCAGCATCCTGAGGGCTTCCTCGTCCAGGTATAGGTGGAATTGGAGGTGGCCTTTATAATGCTTTTTCACCCCACATTTGACAAGGTGGCATCACAACTGTAAAAAACAACAACACAACAACAACAACAATCACAAACCATCTTTGACAACAAAAAAATTACTGGCATGCAATTGATTGATAGAAACATTGGCCAGGTTCCGGTACTGCACATCTGCTAGAGGAAGCCGTTCCACTGGCAGATCTGGGCAGGGGCCACTCCTTTTCCTCATGCAGTCCCTGCACAATATCTGCTCCAGAAAATTGGGAAATTATCCAGGGCACCAGAGGGAGAAGTTCTGCTGAGGACAATAGGACTGAAAAGTGATGTTTGTTTTATTTGCAACATACACATGCCACTCCACAACATAAACCTCTATGAACAGCTCACAGTTAATAAACATTTAAAAGATCGATTTAAATGTAATACGAAACAAAACTATGAAACCAAAAGCAGGCTCCCAGAAACCTTCAGTCTGAATCAGCAAAGTAGTGGTAAATTTGGAAGTGCCCATCATGACTACCCCAACACCACCAGAAGGAGAATCCAAAAAAAAGCAGACTGCTGAATTGGGTCCATATCAGCAAATGAAGTGCAGGCCTTTTGTAAAGTTAAGGGCTCTTAATTGCCCGTTCAGGACCAAACCACCTTCAAACACTTTGCATTCCAACAGAGGTAGCTTATATCAGTGGTTCCCCACATTGGGTCCCCAGATGTTCTTGGACTAAAACTTCCAGAAGCCTTCACCACTACCTGTGCTGGCCAGGATTTCTGGGAGTTTTAATCCAAGAACATCTGGAGACCCACGTGGGAACCACTGGCTTATGGCAATATACTGTCCTTAGGAATTGCAGCCAACCTCAAAGTGATCAGGGAAACTTCAGGGTGCAGAAATGGGGTCATAGTTCCTGCAACCCAGTTCTGGTGCTTGGATCCTAGAAGCCCCAACTCTGCTGCAGCACTTGTCCAGCATCATTTGGAGGTTCTTCCCTGCCTTAATTTAGAGGTTTAAAGATTGAGAACAGGATTGTGAACTGGAAACTAGATGAAAGCTAGTAGGACACCTCCAGTACTACTGGGATATACAGTATATATATATATATATATTTTCCTGTAGCCAGGAGATGCCATCAGTTTGCAGACAACCATCAGAAGACGACATGGCAAGCTTATGTGGTAATATGAGCATACGTGACAAGTAAGGCACGCTCTGGTCCATGGGGTCATGAAGAGTCAGACACAACTTAATGACTAAAGAACAACAACAAAGTCGCTTTGAGGTGTGGTGTGCTATTTAGTGCAATACTGGTACCCACATGCAAGGATCATGTGGTTTAAAGGTAGGAAATCACACTGCACCTCAAGTGACCCTGTTTGGGCCATTTCTTCCTTTAAAGAAGAAAAAGAAGAAATAATAACAAAACATCTCCCTCCTTGGCCCCTCCTGACTCCTCTTTCCATGGGGCAGTAAGAGGAAGCTTTCAGTTAAAAAACAATCTAGTGGCACAGCACTGAATTGGCTTGTTGAGCAACAAATTCACAGACTCAATCTTCTGTTTCTCCCTCCCCAAGAGAGCAGGAGGAAGCTTTTAATTTCCTGAAGCAGCTTAAGCAACATGTTGCTTTGGTTTGATCCTGGCAATGACAGATACCAGAACTGAACCAAAATGAAGCAATTGTACCCACAGCGAACAGTATTCCCAGACAGGGACTCCAAAAGGTGCAAATAAGCAAAGATAAGAGATGGGGTGGCTTGCGGTTGCCATTGGTCACCAGAAAAAGGAGTGACCTAGCCCGTCCCCAAGGCAGACCATACCTGGGAAACTCCCCATCCCATCGCACCCTTTCTCAGGTTTGTATTTGTTTCGGGGTTTGGCTGGGGAGAGCAAGTGAGCTTCCGAGTGGTTCTCAACTACAGCTGGTTCAGGGAGCAACCTGTGACAACCCCAGACCTACCGGAGTATGCCACACTATAATTAAGCTGCCACCAACCATTCCCTATAAGGAGTCACACAGACCAGGAATGGATTTTTAACAAACAAAAGAACAAGGTTTATTTAAATAACAAACAGGGTAAATAAAAAGATCAAGTAAATAAGATACTGTAACGTGGCTTAGTCTCAATCATACATACAACAGTTTGGTTCACCCAGAACACTTTAAAGTAAAGCACAGACCCTGAACCTATCAGTTCTGGCTACCCAAATAGAAACCTGAACCTATCAGGTAGGTACTAACTGACACACAGTTGTACCCAGTCTGACACACAGACTCCCACTCCTCACTCTCCACACCAGCTCCAAATATATATACAGTACAGCTCCTCCCCCCTGATGTCCCGCCTTCCACTCCCCATAGGATGGAACTTTCCCTCCAAACCCATGACAGACAGGTACCATCAGTGCTGTATGTGACACCTCCCCTCTTTATAAGTTGTTTTGCAGGGGAAAAGCTAAAGTGCTTTTCTCCAAAAAAACAACCAGGATCAAAACACACAAAAACAGTTATACAATAACACAATCCCATACTTACACTCTAGGTTAAACATATTACTTATGCATTTAAACATTAACATTTACAATACATTAAGTTACCTTTATTAATACAAACCAAGCCTGTTCAAAAAAAAAAACAGGTACATTTAACTTTTGGTCACCAAAATATACATAGTCCATGGTTTCTTCGCCGTCTTCACTCTTCGGGTCTTCTTGACAAGGCGTCAGCAACACAGTTCATTGACCCTCTGACCACCTTCACTTCGAAGTCATAATCTTGCAGGTTTAAAGCCCACCTCATAAGTTTACTATTGTGGGTTTTCATTGTCTTTAACCACTGCAGTGGTGAGTGGTCAGTGCACAGAACAAAATGTCTTCCCCAGATGTAAGGTTTGGCCTTCTGGATCGCGTATACTATGGCCAGGCACTCCTTTTCCAAGGTTGCCAAATGTCTCTCACCTTTCTGGAGTTTCCCACTCAGGTAGGACACTGGATGCTGGTCACCATTTTCATCCTCCTGGCACAGAACTGCTCCTACCCCGCTGTTAGACGCATCGGTGTAGATGATGAACTCCCGGTCGAAGTCTGGAGCACGCAGCACTGGATAATTGATGAAGGCCTCTTTCAACCTCCGGAACGCCTCCTCACAGTCGCTGGTCCACGGGATGCGGTCATCAGTCTTCTTCCGCGTCAGATCGGTCAGCGGAGTCGCCATCTCGCTAAACCTCGGAATGAACTTTCTGTAGTAGCCCACCAACCCAAGAAATGATTTGACTTTTTTCTTGGTGTTGGGTCTGGGCCAATCATGAACGGCTTCTATCTTGGCCTCTAGGGGTTTGATCACTCCTCCCCCTACCATGTGACCCAAGTATTTTATTTCTGGGCTACCCAGCTGACACTTGCTTGCCTTTACTGTTAGCCCTGCTGCACTTAATCTCTGCAGCACTATCTCCAGGTGTTTCAGGTGATCTTCCCAGGTATTGCTGAAGATCCCTATATCGTCAATGTAGGCCACAGTAAAGTCACTGAGCCCTGCTAAGGTCTGGTCCATCAGCCTTTGGAATGTGGCTGGTGCATTTCTGAGACCAAAACTCAGGACTCTAAACTCATAGAGACCGAAAGGGCTGCAAAATGCGGTCTTTTCTTGATCCCTGGGATCAATCCTTAATTGCCAGTATCCCTTTACTAGGTCCAATGATGAAATGAACCGACAACCCCCTATGGTTTCAATCAGGTTGTCTAGCCTGGGCATTGGGTAGGCATCAGGAGTGGTTACGCGGTTTAATTTCCGGTAATCTACACAAAACCTAATGCTCCCATCAGGCTTGTCCACCAGGACTATCGGAGAGGACCAAGGACTAGAAGAGGGGACGATTATATTCTCCCTAAGCATCTCGTCCAGCTCCTTCCGCACCTTGTCCCTATAGGGTCCCGTTACTCGGTATGGGGATACTGCTTGTGGGGTTGCATCCCCTGTATGGATCCGATGCATCACTCCCTTCACTATCCCCGGCTTATTTGAAAACACCTTTTGATATTTGGTGAGCAGCACTTTTAGTTCTTGCTGCTGGTCTTGGGTGAGTGCAGGACTGATCTTTACCTCATCTGGGTTGTATTTTACTTCCCCTCTACCCTCCCAGAAGGGTAATTCAGCTTCCTCACTCTCAGCTGCTTTTATTGCAAATAAAACCCTCTGTTCCCCTCTGTAGTAGGGTTTCAGGGCATTCACATGTACCACCCTCCTTGCTTGGTGTTCCTCCTGCTCTATAAGGTAGTTCAGGTCCGACATCTTGGAAATGACCCTATATGGTCCTGCCCATTTGAGCTGCAGTTTGTTCTCTTTGCAGGGCCTAAGCCACAGCACTTCCTCCCCTGGGTTAAAGTGCCTCTCCCTGGCTCTCTGGTCATACCAGGTTTTCTGTCTAACCTTCTGAGCTTGCAGGTTCTCTGCTGCTAGCTCTAGGTTTCTCTTTAGGTCATTCATTAAAGAGTCTATATATGTCACAACGTCTTGTGGGTCATCCTGGGTGATCTGCTCCCAATTTTGCTTGATTAAATCTAGTGGACCTTTCACCCTTCTCCCAAACAAAAGTTCAAACGGACTGAACCCGGTACTGGCTTGTGGCACTGATCGATAAGCAAACAAAAGGGATTGCAGCTTCTGGTCCCAATTGTTTGGATTCCACAAGTAAGCCCTAATCATGCGCATCAGAGTCCCATTGAACTTCTCCTTTAACCCATTACTTTCGGGGTGATAGGCAGTGGTTTCCTTGTGTTTAATTCCACAGATTTGCCATAACCGTTTCATGAGCTTTGATGTAAACGATGTGCCCAAATCTGTGATTATTTCTGAGGCAAATCCCATCCTGGACATATACCCCACCAAGGCATCTGCCACTGTGTTAGTTTCGATGTTAGTCAAGGGTATGGCTTCGGGGTACCTCGTGGCATGGTCCACAATGGTGAGAATGAACCTGTTCCCCCTCTTTGTGGCCTTGGGCAGAGGTCCCACAATATCCACTCCTATACATTTGAACGGGGTGTCAATCACAGGCAAAGGGCACAACTTCGCTTTGGTCCTGTCACGGTTATTCCCCTGCCTCTGACACACATCACATTGTTTACAGAACTCCTTGATCTGCTTCCCTATTTCAGGCCAGTAAAAATTTTGTGTGATTCTCTGCTGTGTTTTGTTCACCCCTAAGTGCGCAGCAAACATGTCAGAGTGCCCCCTTTGTAAGATCATGGGGCGATACTTTTCAGGTACCACTAGCTGACTTCTGATCCCATCTCCCCCTTTTGAGATATTCCTCAGGGTCTCTCTATATAAAATTCCCTTTTTCTCGCGAAATCTCGCTGGGGTTTCAGGTGTTAGCTGGGTGTCTGTCACCTTTTCAAAACACTTTCGGAGAGTGGCGTCTGCCTTTTGCTCTTGGCCAAATTTGCTGTCTGTGGTTAAGGTTTCTACCACAGCTTCGGAACTACCCTCATCTGCTTCAGCCTCGAGCTCTACAGTACCCCCCTGAACTGTCCCCGTGGTGGCTTGTGAGCATGTAATCACTAGCACCCGTTTCACATGTTCAGCCAGGTCATTTCCCACGAGCACGGCTGCTGGCAGAGTCGATGAAATCGCTAGCCGCCAAACTCCCCTCCAGCCTTGAAAGTTCACAGGTACCTCCGCTACTGGCAGTGAGATCACCTGCCCCTCAATCCCTGCCACCTTCAAGCTCTCATTTGGGATTATATACTCCCTAGGAATAATATCTGGATGGCACAGGGTCACCTGGGAACAAGTATCCCTTAGCCCCCTATACTGATGGTCAAGTATTCCTACGTCCACCCCTGCGGTCTCAAACAACTGCGAATCTGTCCTCACTAGTAAGCAGCGCTTGACCTCCACAAGAGGACCATTTTCCTCAGCCTGATCAGCAGATGTAACTGGTTCAGCGTGAGTAGCCATGGTAACAGGCTCCCTCAATGGCAAGGAGCTTTGCTCTGTCTGGACACAGAACACAGCTTTTGGCTTGGTTCCACTCAAATCATGAGGCAAATTTCCCTTTAGCTGCTTCCATTTCTCACACTCTGAGATTAGATGGCCCTTTCCTTGACAGAAATAACATTTTCTGCTGTACTTGGAGTCTTTCTCCTCTGGTTTTGGTTTTCCCTCCAAAATCTGAGTTCTTGGTGGTTTCATGTCTGAGGGCTTCCCTTCACCATTATTGTTATTCCTATTTCTACTCATTATTTCCATCTTCTTCAGCTCAAACACCATTTTGTCTACTTCCAACAGTCTCTGTTTCACTTCCCTTTCAAACGCCAGTTCCCTCACCCTCAGTTCATGCAGTTGGGCTCGGAGCATTTTTCTGAGTTCTGGGGTCAGTTCTCCCGTGTTCTCATCCTGCACTGAGCCAAATTCTTCCTCAGAACCTTGGTCTACCTGTGGTTCTCTCACTTCCCCCATTTCTGCCATTTGGCTTCGAGTCAAGGGCATAATCCCCCCCCCCCAGAACAGGCTGCCTTCAAAAGTCAAGCCTCAAAATAAAATGACGACTTTTTTCCTTTTGCCTCAGAACAGCCTTCTATAGATTGCTGCTGTTCCTTCAGCACTAACTTGCAACTGTTGCCAGGCAGAATTCACCCCCTCTGCTAGGCCTCTCAGCAGACAGGCTAGATCACTGTTACTTCACACAGCTTTGCCTCAGCCTTTTCCCGCCAAAACGGGTTGCCTCAGAGCTCCCTAATCTAGTCCCCAATCTGAGTTGGCACGTTCTTCCACTAGCGTACCTCCCCGTGAGGTAAGCCTAGAAGATTACCTACGCGCTCTCAGATTTTCCCTGACTAGACCCCCCTTGCTCTGGACACACTTGCCAAGGTTTTGCTGGACCACTGGACAACTGGACCAGTCGTATCCCACACGCTGGACACCAATCAATGTGACAACCCCAGACCTACCGGAGTATGCCACACTATAATTAAGCTGCCACCAACCATTCCCTATAAGGAGTCACACAGACCAGGAATGGATTTTTAACAAACAAAAGAACAAGGTTTATTTAAATAACAAACAGGGTAAATAAAAAGATCAAGTAAATAAGATACTGTAACGTGGCTTAGTCTCAATCATACATACAACAGTTTGGTTCACCCAGAACACTTTAAAGTAAAGCACAGACCCTGAACCTATCAGTTCTGGCTACCCAAATAGAAACCTGAACCTATCAGGTAGGTACTAACTGACACACAGTTGTACCCAGTCTGACACACAGACTCCCACTCCTCACTCTCCATACCAGCTCCAAATATATATACAGTACAGCTCCTCCCCCCTGATGTCCCGCCTTCCACTCCCCATAGGATGGAACTTTCCCTCCAAACCCATGACAGACAGGTACCATCAGTGCTGTATGTGACACAACCCTTTGTACAGAACAATATGAAAAGGAACACATGAGCTGGACCATCAGCAGTCATGAACCAACATTCCTTGCTGGGAAGAAAATGTTAGCCAGACATGTGAAGATCTTGAAAAGGGAATTCCATAATTCCCTGACCATCATGGCCAGTGGAAGATTCAGAGAGTCATTGTTCAAAATGTAACATTTCCAGGTCCTGCAATCAAAAAAGGAACTTTCCCCTTCAAAATGATAACGCTCGCAATTACTCAGCCAGTTCCAAATTTAGCTGATGGGTGTTGTTTTCTGGTGTTTGTGGGTGTGCTTTGTTTCCTCTGCCTTTTCTCAAATGCAGGCAATTCCCCTTGCCTCCTCTCCCAAATCAAAGTATTAGTTTCCCAGGCTCGTTACTGATGAGAAACATAAATGTGCAGCAAATCAACAATGTGTGGAAGACTTTGGGGGGAACTGCTGGGAATATCTCCTGGTATGCCCACCAGACTGGGACAGATACCGTACACCATTCAGAATCTCCCCAGTGACAAATGGAGATGGATCTTCGCCCCAGCAGTCTTCTTGCTTCCCACCCCCTGCCTTGTCTGTGCCTCGTCATCTGCTCCTACAGGGCAATTCTTGCCGACTGACATGTCATGTGAAATTTATCTCCTTGCTTCCCACCATGAAAGCTTTATTTCCCGAGCCCTGATGTTGAGTTTCGTTGTGTTGTTTTAATTACATTCTGTTCAGTTAGTGTGTCTGCTAAAAGGGCCATTACTGCCTACAGTAACCAGTGAAAAGAGAGGCAGTCATGAGCGAAAGAGGGTAGTACCAAATGGAAGAGGAATGGCTGCAGAAAATAGCCAGTAGCTTATCAAACGTATCTGTTAAGGGCTGCTATAAGCACATATACCGGGGTGACCAGCCCATATTATGAGCGTGAGCATAGACATAGGTGGGGCTGAGCAGTGGTTTAGTGGTACACTTTGAAGTGCAGGTGCTCATTGTGACACTCCCCACAGCCACACCCTCACATAGAGTCCAGAAAAGCAGCCAGTTGGGTTCATCTGTATCAGCAAACCAGTTCCAGCAGTTTTCATTTCCACTAGGAGAAGGTCTTTTGTAAAGCCTTCGTCTATACCTAGATGAGAGTTAATGACCTGTTCAAGTAATAAATAATAACAACAATACTCATGTGCAGGCAAATGTTGACTTATGGCAGCTGTTTCCAGGGTTTTCCCAGAGGACTACGGAATAGTTTCCCATTCCCTTCTTCTGGGGCCGTCCTGGGACTGTGCAGCTTTCCCAAGGCTATGCAGGCTGCCTGTTCTCCCGGGAGGCACAGTGGGGAAATAAAACTTCAGACTTTTGGCTCTATAGCCAGGTACCCAGCTCACTGAATTATCCATCCAATAACATAGGGCTAGATAGGATTTCATTTATCAAATTAGCAGAATAGGCTACTGTAGCGGGCCACTCTAAAGCCTCTATCAACTCAGGCCTCCCAGAGTGCTCACTACTCTTCTTCAAACTGCTGCCACCAAAGTTTATTCAGTAATCAAAAAAGACCAGTGTTTCTTCCAAAACAAAAACTTTGTTTATTGATTTGACAAAATAAAATAAGTAAATCACAGGTAGTAAATCAGGTTGTAAATCAAGTTTCTCAGTTAATGTACCACACACAGACTTTTCCCTCACTGACTATCTCTCACAAATCTATCTCAGTCTCTCAACTAATTTCTCTCATCTCTCAAACTCCAAAAACCCTCTCACACATCACACACACACCCCTTATATAATCCAGCTCCTCCCCCTTCTGCACCACCCTCCGTTCTCTCATTGGCTGATGTTCCCCTGCCTAGCTGTGGCGGACAGGTGAGAGCAGAGCTGTATGTTACAGCTACAAACATAAAAGGAATGAATAAAATGAAAAAGAATAAAATAACCACCAGCATCATTTTAGAAGCTGCTATAATGTCTACACAGGTACCAATAATTAACAACAACAACAACAACAACAACAACAACAACAACAACAACAACAACAACAACAACAACAACAACAACAACAACAACAACAACAACAACAACAGCCTGAGGCTGTGCAGCTTGCCCAAGGCTATATAGGCTGGCTGTTCTCCTATAAACCACAGTGGGGGATCCAGTTCACCACTTGTGGCTCTGCATGAATTTGGCAGCATCACGACTAGCAATTTATGTGAGGCTGTCATCCACTTCTAGGTATAGACAAAGACTCACAAAGATAGGGCTGGCCTCCGTGCCGATCATCCTTGGGTAACTGCTAAGGTTATAGTCTAGAAAAATAACTTTTCCAGCCTCTGGGTATGTGTGCCCATTAATATTTTTCTGCTCCTACATTCCAAGCAGCCTCTGACAGAGAATCATTCTAAGACACCACAGGAAGCGAAAAGAAGGGCGGCCGTGGGGGGGGGGGAGAAGGGGGTCTAAACACAGCCTTCCAGACAGGTAAGGCCCACCAGAGAACACTTTGCCAACGGGTTAACTGAGAGTTAATGTGTTGTAAAGAAAATTAGCCCGGCTTGTAATGTTATCCCCTAAATGGCTAATAGAAGCCTTGCTAGGAAGTGTCTTTGTACATAGGAAACAGTATTACCCACCCCAAATGACTTCAATGAACGTCACCTCAAACATAGTGCAACGCCTGACTTTAAAGAAACCTAGAACTTGACTGAAATAAGCTCATGTTTTTTCCCAAATTTGGAGCAAAATGCTGCAGGTCTCAACAGCTCTAAACAACAACAACAACAACAACAACAACAACAAAAACCAGCCTGAAGCTGTTTAAGCATCTGGCTGTGGAGGCAGATGTTGCTAGTTCGATTTTCCACTGAGTCTCCTTGACAGGAGTTACACTCAATCCTTAGAGTCCCTTCCAGCTCTGTAGTTTTAAGATGATGGTGATGATGAGAGCTAGTAACAGCAGCAGCAGCAGTAGTATTCCCACAAGGCCTGTTAGGACCGAGATGAATAAACTCAATAAAGGAAGCCACCACAGCCTTTAGTTGGCCAGAATTGTTAACAATAGGATATTCTGGAGGGCATTAATTCATAGGACTGCCGTACGTTGGAAGTGACATGATGGCACGTAGCAACAACAACAACAACAGCCTCAAAGGAGACTGAAAACAACTTTTCAACATCAAAGCCGCCTAGAGTGGCCTTTTAGGCCAGATGGGCTGGGTATAAATCAAATAAATAAATAAAATAAAGCAAACTGATCAATCATCATCTTCATCATATGCCACCTAATCAATTCTGACTTATGGCAGCTATTCCCAGGGTTTTCAAGGTAGGGAATACTCGGAAGTGGTTTACCATTTCCTTCCTCTGGGGGGGGTGCTCTGGGGACTGTGCAGCTGGCCCAAGATCACACAGGTTGGTTCTACTTGCAGGAAGCACAGGTAAAGCAAAATATAAGCTCCAAAGCTAATTTCAGTTCCACATAGCCTCATGAACCAAGAAAAGGGGAACCAGCAGACGCAGAAATACTTTGGAGGGATAAAAGGAGTCCCAGGGTTGTTCAAGTTCATTCATTCATAGTCCTCTCACTCGAAAGTCAGCCATTTCTGGAGAGGAGTAGCCTCACTCTTTCCCAGCCATGTCCACTAAGTACAGTACAATATTATCCACAGGAAAACAGAGAGGTTGCTTTTGGAAGAAGAAAGCAATCACTCCAGTTGGGCCAGAGCCAAGGGGGTGCTGGAATTAAAGCCACAACTCTTGCAAGGAATGATTTTTAGTGGCTGGGATATGTTTGTGCAGTAACTACATCATAAAGCACCTTTCATCCAGAACAAGAGGCCCCTGGAGCGCCTTAGTGTGAATCAAGCAGGGGAAAAGAACATAACAGCTGCCAGAAACGTAAGACCAACGATCCATCCAGGCCAGCGCTCAGATTCTGCAATGATCCCGGAGGATGGGGAGAAAAGGTCCGCAGTGCAACAGCATGGCTTTCTGGCTCGTCCTCTGCGGCTTACTCAAACGCTGGCACCCAATTCCATTTGGGAAGATAATGGAAACCCATGCAAAACAAACAAACAAACCAAAACCCCCTTCGGTGTTGAGGGAGGGCAGAGCTACCAATTCTCCCACTTGGCCTCCAGTTCCTGGAGGGCCCTGAAGACTGAGGGAGCCTTTCCAGATGGAGTGCTCCCCATAAAATCTCCGGCTGTTGCTTTGTTGCTTTTAAATCCAATGCAGCTTTATTGTTAAAATCATTGCACTGTGGTGACCAATCAGTCAGGATTTCTATGAATGACTGGCAGGCTGTTGCGTGGTGTGAACTCTTCGGCTCCTCTCCTTGGCCACAGTCCCTTCCCTGTCCCTTCAGAGTCTATCTGTGAGCATGCTCTGTGTAGTTTTTCTTTGTTAGCATCAGAGCATTCCCTTTTCAGTGTTTTCTTCCTTTGCCCAAATCCTATCAAGTCAGTTTCGTAACCCTGGGTGAATGCGATCTTGTCAATTTCACAACCATGTCCAGTCAGTTCCATGGCACTATGTAACGTCTTGGTTTCCACTTCATCTTACGTAACTCTGAATATCTGTAGAATGCCTCAGGTCCCCCAGTCAAAATCTGGCCAACCCTATTTTTATTCTCTCATCCCCACCATTCATGTTGTCAGACCCCATTACTCAGACCGTGTTTTTTTTAATTTATTCATCTTGCTTTCTCTGTCTCTTGAAGTCTTCAATTCTCCATGCCTCTCGGTGTGCTTTTCCCTCGCAGTCCCTCTACCCATGTTCCAATTGGGAATTTGGATTCCCCCCCCCTTTCTTATTCCTTTCCTCTCTCAAGATCAAGATTCTCTGTGCACATTTCCCATCTACCTTCTTTAGCAAAGGAACAAGGACTTCAAGGAAGAATGAGATATCCCTCATCCAGAGCGATGTAGTCATTATACCATTGAGCTAAGACTCAGAAACCAGGGATCCAGTACCGACATGAAATACATGGAGTGACCTTGGGATGGTCTCTCTCTTAGCTTGAGCTACCTCACAGGATGATTGATAGTCTAAAGTAGGAAGAGGAAAACTGCAGCTTGTTAGTTAACTCTGCATATCAGTAAGAAGCCTGACTTGCCTTAAAGGATTCTTTCTAGCAAAAAGAGGGGAAATAAAATCTCAGCTCCCCCAGCAATTCCATTCTGTAGAACACAATTCTCCACCTAAATCTTCCTTTATCTGTGTATGTCAGCTTGATTTCCCCCAGCTCCCACTTTCCATTCCTTGGGGCATTTGGCAGTTTTATTCCCACTCACCCGCCCCTCAGTATCACTTACCTTCTCTTAAGATCAGGGCTCTCTTGTACCTTTCTCTCCTACCCTCTTCATTCCACCCTGAAATCTTGTTTCTGTGTTAAATAAGATTTCAAAAATGAAAGATGCTCCACATTCAAAGTGCTGCTCCTTCTGCAGGCATCGCTACACAGATGCTACCTGCCTCTAAACAGATCAGAATGGAAAGTTTGTGTGTGAATCTATAGGGGGAAAAGTCTGGCTTCAGTTCCACAGCTCAAGGGACAAATGATCATAATCCTGTCTAGCACAAAGGCAGGGATTTTCTACTCCAGAGTTCTTGCAAGATTGGGGGCGATGGGGATGGACTCTGGAATATCCCATGTGATAAAAGAACAGGACAAGGCTAGGATTATGATGGATTGACAAACACTGTATTTAGTAGATCAGGGAAACTGAAGCATCCAGGGAGGGCAGAGAATCCCCTAGAAAAAGCTTCATTTGAAATACCCAATGTACTCTTGTGGACCTCACTGCCAACTTTGCTTCTCAAATTCACTTTAGGTAAGGTTTCAATGTCAGCTGTAAATGAAGCCAATGTTTTATCTCTTCCACATGCAAAAGATGGGCCAGATTTCAAGAGAAATGGACTAACTTTAATTGGAAGAGCCAAGAGCCAGGAGCAGGTTGGGCTGTTCTTTGTCTGTAATGATGGTGAAGCCTTCTTGAGAACCTAAAGCTGTAGTTGGCAGAACCTGAAAGTAGCTGAAAGAGGTAACTGATAGGTTACTTTTGGCAATAGTTAATTTTGCAGTGACAGAATTAAGGGCTCGATCCGATGGGCATTTGTCCCACTGTTTGGCCAACTTCAGTGATGGTTTGGTTCACTCTTTTTTCTGGAAATCACACATCATAATCTCTGGAAGAAACCAAATCATCCCCAGAGCTGTCTAATCTGCAAATATTGAAACCCTTGTCAGAAGGTTCCACGTTTTGATGCCGTTAGGATCGCTCTGTTTTGATCTGTTTCCAGCATGTGCAGTTGCTGGGAGTTGACCAAGAGAGACGTATCTTAGGTGTCAAGACTCTTTCAACTGAAATTTCTAATATTATAAAGTGGCTTAATAAGTGAGCCACTTCAGGATATTGGCAAATTGCTTTTTGGTGGAGGGACATGGGAAGTGAAACTTATTTCACAACTCTGATAAATGATCATTGAAGCACTGTATCACTTTTTAAAAAAAGAAAATATATATATTTTCTTTGGCCACTCAAGAAACTTTCCACAGCCAAATCTGTGGAAGATTTTTCTGATGAAGCAGAGGACTTTTCCTCCGGGGAGCATAGGAAGTGTTAAATTTGCCAACATCCTGAAGTGGCTTGCTTATTATATCCATGATACTGGAAGGAGCCAGATCAAATAGGGTCGCTTGAGCTTCAATATGCCATGTGGATGTAAGGATTGCACCAAATGGCATACCACAGCTTCTCTTGACTCCATGTGACCCTATTTAGCCACACTAGCCCTCTCCACTTAGTAACAAGCTTTCCGCCTTGACATTCCATGGCTGTAATTCACTATTTTTCAGTGGAAGAAGAACAGAGTGGTCTGTGTTTTAGGGGAGAAAGGTGACCCAGACATTGAGAAGAAGGAGGAGGAATCATAAGGATGGGCCATTTTGTGCTATCACCTCACCTGTCTCTCTCTGATCAGAGACTGTGCACCAAGACAGGACAAGAAGGCAGTAAACTGGTCCACAATGAGACTAAGGGTATATGGGCAGTCCACTGCAAGCTGAAAATTAAATGAAGCTCTGATCTTCTTCTGTGAGCTGCTTCCCTTCACAAGATCATAAGGACCTTCCAAAGGATAGTGTGGAAGAACCTTTTAGGGTATTTTTCCATCTTTTCCTTGTCTCTCTCCACCTGCCCCCCCTCGTTCTTGCTTTTATCTCCTTCCTTTCCATCTCTAAACAGTATTCCAAAGCAAATCACAAAAGGATGATCTTCAGCCTAGCTCCTAAAAGCTCACAATAAGAGGAGTAGGTAAGACTATATTCAAGTCTACTATGCACACTAGGAATGTAACATACCACTAAACTCAATGGGATTTCCTTCTGTGTAGACTTAGTAGGACAGAATATACTGTAGAGGCTATTTGGCACACAAGGCGGTGTAAAATGAATTCAGGGGCTTTGCTTAGCTAGCAATATTTTCTTACCAAGTTTGCTGTTTTCAGGGTAACGCAGATTAGCTTTACATTGTTTTTTGCTCCACCAATGCAATTTGTTTTTCAGAAAGCTGTTGTCTGAGTCAATACAGCTGAATTTCTTCTCTCCAGCTGGGAGGACACTAGGCATAAATAAAGATCCATACAACTACATATTCCTTAAAGGATGGTTTTTCATTTTATTATACCAATTAGTAAAATTAAAATCCATTTATTAATATAAGTAATTAGTGGGCTAATGGTGATGGATCATGGCGATATATTCAAATATATTCTCCCAAGCTTCCTCTCTCCTAACGAATTAGAGGACCACAGGAATGCTGAGAAAACAGTAACAATGGGACCTTTCAGGAAAGAAAAGCTCCCCACGCTGTGGTCTCATGACTTTTCTGCCTAAAATCTAGTGAATGGAAGTAAAGATTCCTTCCTGGAAGGACAGGAAGCAATTTCATCTTCAGTTTGCTAAGGTTCTTAATATTATATTTGTAGTTTTTATTGCGAGATATGGGTGGAGTGATAGAGGGGTTCCTGATGACTTCTGTAAGGAGACAACCGTAGCTCAGTGGCTATGCCAACTGGGTCTTTATGGGAGTTGTAGTCCAGCACATCTAGAAGGCACTAAAGTTCATACCAAAATGACCAGTTTAGACAGGGGAAAACTAGGGAGAGATCTCTGTTGATAGTGCCAGGAGAAGACAGCCATGAGGATGCTGTTCACTGTGTTATATCTGCAAGCCAGTCCTCGGGCACATTTTTCAGCCTTCCTTGGGTGGGGAGGATAGCCTTCCACCAAGACCAACCAAGTAGATATGCAAAATGTTCTGCATATAAGTTGCCCTCCAGCAGCAGGTCTAGAATGTTAGCTTTTTAAAAAAAATAATGGAAACTAAGCATCCTGCAAACAAGCAATCCTTACATCAGGAAGAAGAATATGTGGCCTTCTGATACTTGTTAGATTGTTATTCTCATGAGCCCTAGCTATCAAAGACAATGGTGAAAGACGACAGATGCTATGATCCAACAACATATCCAGAGCCCCATATTGCCCACCCCAGAAGTAAAAAGATAATAACCAAGCAGAAATGGGGAGAATACTTGAGAGATTTTCTTGTGGGGAGCATTTTTCCGAGTTTTTCAATGGTGCAATGGTAACGATAATGTGTTGGACATAATTTGTTACCTACAACATTTTTTTAAATAAAATGAATAATTGCTTAGCATTACTGGTTGCTTAATGAATCAAGTGTAAAACGACTGACATTTTGTTCATTAATGACAGCTAGTCATTAACATTGTTGTTTGTTAAGTGCCACCAAGTTGCATTTGACTTCTGGTGACCTTAAAAGGGTTTCCAAGGTTTATGAGATATATATTTTTACCATTGCCACTCTTGCCCTCAGTGAATTTCCCTGGCCAAGAAGAGCCTTGGACCCAGGATTCCTACCTGAGTCCAAGCCCATGTCTATTCACTACCCCACATTGGCTCACGATTCTAGTTCCTTAATGAGTGAAGTTTTAGTAACATGTTACTAATGTGTTGCTTTTTGTTTACTTTTAAATTTAAAAAGAATATTCATATAAAGGATGGGATAAGGGCCACATTTTCTCCAGAATGACTCCTCCAAAGCAATGCTTTAGAAGTAATATGTAAACATGGTTGCCTAATGCCTTAATTATTGCAAAAAGCAGCACACCCCAGCTTACATGGCTACATGAAACACATTGTTTCCAAGCTCTGCAATGTACTTGACTCTCTGCTTAAAATCTCAGCATTTGCGAATTCCCTGTTTCTGGCAAGAGGAGAAAGCCAGTCAGCACATGGACACCAGGTGGTTTTCTGACAGGGAGTGGTGAGGGGGTGCCTCTGGGAAACCACATAGCCCCTTTGGGACAGCATTGATGCCCCCCCATGGGCCATGGGCCACAGTGGAAGTTGCACTATCCTTTTCCTTTGTGTGTTTTACACAGGGTTCGAAGCTTATCATTTCATGTTGTGCACAAGATTTCTCTCTGGAGAAACATTGACACTTCTTGTTCAACCTAATAGAAGATAAATTGTCTTAGAAATTAATTTCAAGAGAGAAGAAATTTGAGCAGCTGCCCATGGGTGAGATTCAGGTTTCTTGTACTTAAAAGTTGCTGATGAGGCAGCTGAAGATGGGGTATGCACGCATGATTGTCTCTAACGATCCAGTAATATCCGTACCAGCCAGAATCTTTTCATGGCTTCTCACACTTGGATGGATGCCCCAGGTCCTGACCATTTACTCCAGCAGTAGTTTTACCCTTTAGATGGAGCTGGACCAACACTGCCCCCCCCCCGCATGCCTGCTACAGGGCTTTAAAGGAAGCAGCCGTGTTGTAAGTGTCTGTAGTGGAGGCAAAATATAGCTATACTGGCCCTTTGGAAATGTTCCACATAAAAGCCCCAAGAGAGGATGCTGAATCCTGGAGAACACAAAGCACTATAAATGGAAAAAAAAAAAACACCAAAACTTGTTTTCATCAGTGGAAGAAAATTGCCGTACATTAGGTGGGATGTGCAAATAAATGCACACATTAGGGGAAACGCATTAAAATGTGCACACATTTCGAGTCTTGCAACCTGAAACAAAACAAGGCTGGAGAGAAATTTCAGATGGGATTCAGAGAAACTCAGGGAAAATGAAACAGAGAGGCTGTTGTTGCTCTAATGATATGTAGTTTCCTTTTGTGTTGAAACATTTTTACTCCTCCTGGTGTTCCTTTGTTTGCCTGCCACTGATTATCTCTTATTAAATATACAGTATGTGCAACAGGCCAGATTTAATAATGTTGTTACACTAAAATGTATGTGTTGCAGGGATAATAATCAGGAGGAGCCCTGAGGCTACAATACTGAGATGCTCAGCCCATTGAATACAGCAGGACTTACTCCTCTTTGTAAACCTGTTTTTGCTACTGCAATCAAACATTTGCATGAATTCTAGTGACACATTCTTTCATTCCAATGATGTTTGGAGTACCTCAGGGCCTCCGCTTTCCAGAAGCCAAAGGGATTACTCTACAGCAGAGGTTCTCAGTTTGGATCTCCAGATGTTCTTAGACTGCAGCCCCCAGAAATCCTGGCCAACACAGCTAGTGGTGAAGGCTTTTGGAAGTTTTAGTCCAAGAACGTCTGGAGACTCAAGGTTGGGAACCACTGTTTAGAACATATTTCCCAAGGATTGGCTGTGGTAGTTCCTTGTAGTGCAATAACAAAACCATTTGGCAGCCTTAAGATTCAAAGGCCACAGAATATTCTCTAGGGCTGCCAACTGACCAACAAAAATCATCATGGCCTTCTTCTGTATTGAAGTGCAGCTTTATCTACAGAAATCATCTGAACATGAAGCTAAAACATTGCAAAAAGCTGCACACCTGTGATCACATGGAGGAACAGACCACAATTTAGACAGCTTGTGGAGCTGTCCAGCATGATCTATTCCCGGAGCTACATATAAAAATTATAATAAACTGGTACGTAAACCAACAAATTACACACTAATTCATGTTTATTTTTTTATATAGTTCCTGAAGAAGGCTGTGAACCAAAATGCATTGAACATTTTAAAATTAGAACAATCATCTACATCTTTTATACTACATCCTGAGACTTGTCTCTCATTTGGATTTCTGTCATCATTGGATGTATCTGATCCTTGTGTTCTGCTGGGTCCATGTTGGTCCATTGGGGCTTCTACCTCTTGGGGCTGAGCTGGAGGATTCCCCAGCACAGTGGTCCCCAACATTGGGCCTCCAGATGTTCTTGGACTGCAACTCCCAGAAGCCTTCACAACTACCTCTGCTGGCCAGGATTTCTGGGAGTTGAAGTCCAAGAACATCTGGCGGCCCAAGGTTGGGGACCACTGCCCCAGCAGATGGAGTGGCTGCTTTAAGGGAGACTGCTCCATTTAGACCGGCCCTTTGTAGTGTGGCCAGGCCTGAGTCTTTGCAGCCAAAGTTGCTCTGAAAGGCACAGCGACAGAAGCACATTTGGCAACCACACTGACCTCTCTGTGTCCCCATCCTTAGAGTTTGATTTATGCCTGTTTGCTTACCCACCCCTTGCCCCCTCTCTTAACATAAGGAAGCTGCTGTAGGGCATGGCTGGTAGCAAGCCATGCCATATGCGACATTAAATTGCCTTGCTGTTGCTGTTGCTGTTTTATCTTAGCAGGATTAAACACACACTCTTTGCTTAATAGCAATAATTGATAGCTAATACAAATGTATTATAGGACAGCATGAAATCTCACGCTCCTATGCACTCCCCATCTACTGGCTTAAGTCCTGCAGAAAATCAAAAACACGCATGAATAATAGCTCAGGGCATTCATTACCAGGGGCAGGGAGAGGGAATAAATGTGTGACAATCAAGTCTCATCAAATGGTGCTTGGGTTTTGGTTGATTGAAGTCATCCAACTTTTAGGGTACCAACCATTTAATCAATTAAGTACTCCAACACAGCAGAATCTCTCAGCAGAAAAAAGGGGGGGGCACATAATGTTCACAGTTTTCATGGCAGACAAGCGAGTGTGCTTTATTCAGTCAGTTTTCATCAGCAAGCGGTGCCTTGCTCAATGGATGTTTGCAGTCCTAATGACAAGTCTATACTATCCATCATTTTAATGTTACTTCAGTATAGGTGCCGGAACAGAAAGGAGCTTGGAAAATGATAGATTCCAACCCCCCCCTTCCTACTTCAGTATTTCTTTTAAAAAACGATGAGTGGGAGGTACAAGACTGCCTGGAAGTCATATTCTCTGACCCAGAACATCTCCATCCTCACCAAAGATGATGAAGGGTTGGCTTTGCTCACTTATGACCAGTTCTCAAAATGACTTCCAGTATGATGATTCTTGCACTCATTGTAACAACAGCCTCAGGTGCCCGCTCAGTGAGAGTCTGATGCAGTACAACACACTTTTGGGCTGTGATTGCCTGGCCACAGAGCCAAGTTCCGGTGATACCCGGGCTTCACTACTGCAATGTGTTATGCACAGGGCTGCCTTTGGAGACTACTCAGACATTCAGTGAATTCAATCTACAACAGGTAGGTATTTAAAATAGGCTTACCCCCTGCCTGCCTGTCTATTTCCAGACTCACTCCAAGGCCCTCTTTTTGTCCTTCAAAATCTGTATTTATCTATTTTGTGCATACCTGAAGAGGGACCTTTTACCATATGCCTTTTTATTAAGCTCTTGACCCCTTCTGCAGGTCCCTTTTCTTCACATCATGTGGCTTTGCTAGGTTTCAGGGCATGATGCCCTGGTGGGGGAGGGCAGGGAGAGGGAGAGACTGTTTCAGAGGCTGTCCCAGTTAGGGGGGGCTCATCACTGAAAAAAAGACGACACAGGAAAATTACATATTCTAATTTATAGGTACACATGCACACTTGGAAATGATATTTATAATTTGTTCAGAATTATAATACATCTCAGTTGAAGGAGGAAGACAGTGACTGGCACATCTCCATACCCACAGAGTCTGCTGTCCAGGTGCTGCTAAGTATGGATGGGCAGATTCCAGGGTTCTGCTCTCCTTCCTTCTGGGTCTTTTATCTTTTAATGAGCCTTGGACTAGACAGCTCTTCAAACAGAGGAACATCTTCTGGCAACCCTTTATACAGAGGACTGTTCTCTGCAAAAGAGGTCACGTGGTGGTTCTAGCCTTGTTTACTCTGCAGCTGCCACCCGCCATCCCTTTGTCAACCTGGCTCTCCTGTTGCCTCCCTGCTTTCTCTTCCACGCTGTGCCCACCTTCTCCCTCCACCCCACCTGGTGGCTCTCCTCTCCTTCCTTTGCTGCTCCAGCTGCTGCTACTACTAATGTCCAGGAGTATGCACCGGCCACCAAAGTGCCTGAAATTAAGGGATAAGTCATGCCCATCATCTTCATTTTCCCAGGGTGGACCCAGAGGCATTCTGGGGAAATGAAAGTACCAGATGCAGCCAACAGCAGACACATCTTGGCACAACATGCTTATTTGAATAGATAGCAGCAGAGAAAAAGTTAAAAATAAAGGACTTTCAGTGGGAACAAACATCAGCTGTGTCAAGTGGCTAATAACCTGTCTTCTATGGTGCTTATTTTTCTGTCTCCCTTTATTTCAGGACCTTGGCCCTCTGTTCCGAAGACCTGCCAGTGTTACTCTTCAGAGGGAAGATGGATGGCAATCAAACTGAGGTCTTTTTCTGTGGTGGCATCCCCACTATGAAATTCTATCCTCAGATTTTAAAGCTCATTGCTTATCTTTATTAGTAAATTAGATTCCTTATTTTAGTCTCTTCTTTGGTAGATCTTTTAAAAAACCCCTTCTGTTTTATTCGTATCTTCCGTGTCCACATTTAAACTATTTTGTGCAACTGGAAAAGTGGAATAGTAATATTTTAATTTTTTTAAAAAAATAAACAAATTTAAAACATCATTTAAACAACTGCCTTGTGTTTCCTCTCTGGTTTTATTCTACAGCAATTTTTACAGTTTTAATTCTTTTACATTGTACAGTGTTTTATTTGTGAGTCATCTTGAGGCAAATGGAAAAAATATTTAACCCCCTCTGAATAAATGCACACAAACAATCTTTACTGGAAAGACTGGCATAGGAAAACAGATTTCACGATTCTTTCCCCCATAAATGTTTTCCTTTACTTAAAATCAGCAGTGTAAATCTGTGCAAGAGCAGGGAAGGTGAGGGTGAAGGATTTTTTTACTGGGGAAATGCTGGAGGAAAAGGGCCAAGAAGCCTTGCTTTGTCAGTCCACATATTTCATCCTCTGCAGCTACATCTGGGATAAGAAAGGGAAGAGAAAAACTATCAAATCAAAACTGAAGGTCATATATAATTTGGCCCCTGAGAGAAGCTTAACAGGAATTTTGAGATAGGCACTTTTATACTGCATCTTCTGCATCCATTTTTACATATATATTTTTTTAAATGATGCCTGTTCTGAGTCCAAGGGGGAAGGTATATGTGGTAAGGCGAGGGCGGCAGTGGAGGTGGATGAGTCGGCAGATAAAAATTTTAGAATGTATGAATAATTTTTTAAAAAAAAAAACACAGATGAAAGTGAATTACAGATTTCTTCTCGGATTGACTGCGGTGCTTCCCATCACTGCCCTTCACTCCCAGCCGAGTCAAGGACGACTCATTTTCATCATTGGCTGGCAGGGGATGGGGGGGTGGGAATCCTTCTTCTTCATGAATCCAGAGATGTCCCAGTGTTTCAAATGATGTTTCAGGAACCCTTTTCATTTTGGTTGCCTGCCCCACAACCCCTGCCCATCTGCCATGGACCTCCTGCCAGATGCAAAGGAATTCTGGATACGTTTTGTGGGCATCAGGATGATCAGGTTGTGTTGGCCTCAGCTCTGAAGATTTTGAATCATTCCAGAAGGGCCCCACCAGATCCCGCCCCCCGCCCCCGGAGGCTGTAACAGAAGATCTGAAATGGCATGGAAGTCCTTCTTGTCACTCAGGGTTGAATCAGGATAACATATTCATAGCACACTGCAAGTATTAATTTTCCTACCTTAGACCTGAAGGCTGATTCTAATTATGCTTGCCACTTAGAGCAAGACCCACTGGCCAGAATTCTGTTGCTTAGCTTAGTATACAGCACTACAGTAGCTCCATTGAATCAACGGGGATTTAGTGACTCAACTCCTCCATACATTCTATCAATTCAAATGGGCCTAGTTTGAGTCCATCGAGCACCACTTAACTCTTCACATTCAAAAAGTTCTCTATATATTATAAAAACAACCACGTGAAACCAAACCTTTTAAAAAACACAGGCCTGTGCTTTCCACTTAAAGAACAGAGAAGCAGAGAAGAAGCACCAAGTTAGTTGGGAAGGTAAAATTCTGGAACATTGCCATATCCCAAAGTATTTGAGTGTCACTCTGGCTAGAACACTAACTTACAACAAATTGTCTGAACACCAAACAGAAGGATGCTGACAGAAAGGACATACTTAGGAAACTGGCATCAGACTGGGGTGCATGACCGCAAACAATAAGAACAACAGTTTGTCCTTGTGCTACTCCATGGCAGAATATGCTAGCGCTGTATGGTATAAAGCAGCACATGCCAAACAAGTGTAGGTCTTAATGAATCGTGCAGAATTATTACTGGATGCTTTAAATCTACCCCCACTGAAAAAGTCCATTATTTGGCTGGCATTGCCCTCCAGAAGTAAATCAAGAGGTGCTAGCCAATAATGAATGAAATAAGGTAATACAGCACCAAATCTACCCATTTCATGGACATCAGTCCCCTAGATGGCTAAAATCAAGGAATGTTTTCTGCACACCTCTAAATATTAAATCAGAAGAGGCTAAGCTAAACCCATGGAGAGCAAAAACAACACGTCTTGCTGAGTGGGTGAATGTCAAAAAAGTGTCTCCCACCAGGACAGGACTCTGGCTGCACCACCTGGAAGTCATTGAACCAACTTTGAAGCATAGTAAGAAGGTCAAAGAATAATCAGGTAAAATGGAGCCACTTCAATACAGGGCAAATTTTATGTGACTGTGGAGAAATTCAATCAATGCAGCACTTATGTGCATGCAATTTATGTCCCACTACATGCATAAAATCTAGCAAATCGGTTGAAGCAACGTGCTACTTCTACTTCAAAAGAGGTTCTATTGAAGTAGCCTACTTATGGTCAAAAATACTCTATTTTAACATTTTAATTTGTTTGTAATGTTTACCTGTCTTTCATATACATCCATGATTTTTAAATGGTGCAGTGCTCTGATACAAAGAAAGAAAAAAGAGGTGTGGTTGTCACTGGAAGGGTTTGTGTTGTGCTGTAGTAGACTCAGATACTGTGCTTGTTTGAGTGGCGTCTCCAGGTCAGAAGAAGTGGGCACTTGAGGAAGGCTGCAGGAAGGCTGGATCCACCCCACTGGCGCAGCTTCTACTGAGAGCAGTGGGATAGGGAAAAGCCAGCCTACCACTGCAGTTATGAGTGCCCCCCTCCCGCTGCCTTGTTTAGCGCTGACCCTAGGAAAGAGCAGCAGGCAGCAGTACAGGATGTTTGTGTCTCTGCCAAAAAGGGGGCAGAGAACCTCAGACAAATTCCGGTGATGTCTTTGTGCAATCTTGCCAGGGCAGTCAGAGCAAGGGACCAAAGAAGGTGGTGAAGAAGGCACTTTTCTTCCCAAGAACTGATGTGCCAGAGAAGGACCAGCACTCATACTGACCCTGTCAGCTTGGGCACCAGCAGCGCTGCTGCTTTTGTGGATGAAAAAGCAATTTAGGAAGAGCACCAGACATTGCCTTCCATATCTGTACAAAGCAGGTCCATCGTTCCGAGAAAATCTCTCCTGTGCAAGGAAGCATTGTGGAACTTCAGGGATATACACAGCTGATGAGATGGGAGAGGGAGACTGAGAGGACTCAGGTGGGCACTATTTCAGAAGCATGTGACCCTGAAATCACCCCTGCCCCTCCAGCTGCGCTTGCCCCGCCAGCTGCTGGAACGAGTAGTGATGGCAAGTTAGCAATCCCTGTTAGGAGCGTGCAGGCAAAAACTGAGGCTCCCGAGATGTCAATAAATTGGAAGCATTTTCAAAAGTGTGCAACAGATGCTCTCATGGTTGAGTGCATGCACTGCAAGAAGGTGCTCAAGCGTGGGCAGGACTTGGACCACTTCTCCAAACCTCGCATGCTCAGCCACCTGAAGACTCAGCACAGGGCATTGCTACTGGCAAATGAAGTGGGCACTGTAAGCGCAAGTGGCTTCCTTATTGTGAAGGGTGAGAGTCAACAGAAGGCGGGTTGAGTCACCAGCCGAGAGATGCAGAGAGTAGACGGAGAAATAGCAAGAGGTAGGGGACAGACCCACATCTCAAGAATAAGTTTCAGAGTACCCTGGCAGGGCAGGAAAAGGTTTTCTGCAAATGTAAAAATGCCAGAATTACTCATCTAGGGGAAATGATCGCCTGAATGACCGGCAATTCTCTGGTTTCTGTAGGTTTGTGGCAGAATTAGCACCGCATTACCAACTGCACCCCAAACCGACCCTTAGCAGCAGGATGGTGCTAGATTTATATTGAGACATCAGGCAATAGGTACAGCCGCAGTTGGCAGGTACATTTTACAAGTGACATCTGAATCAGCCAAACTACAAAACATGCCGATCTCTCCTTGATAGGACACTGCTGAGTTTTGAAGGCACGGACAACACACAAGGGCAGGATACAGGTGGGCCCTGTTGAATGTGAATGTGATGAAGGACAGTCACACATCTTACAATGCTGAAGAGGCTCTGAAGGAGATGCTGCAGCAGTCTAACTATAGAAATGCAAGGTCTGTTTGTCACAGAGAGTGCGGCAAACACAGTCGCAGCACTGCAGGCTGGGAAGATGAAAGGGACCTGCTCAACCTAGCAGTTCAGGTGCTTTGCAGGGTATGGAAGTCACAGGCATACCCAGTCTAACTGAATGGGCTAGAAAGATGGCAGGGCATTTTCAGCACAGTTTCTTAGGCAGTGAGTTGCTGCAGCAGAGACGAAAAAAAAAAACAGTCGAGATTGTCACCGCACCACCGAAGCCAGGATGTGGTAGCTCGAGGGGCTCCATTTCCTACCTCCTTGAAAGAGTGTTGGAGCAGCAAAGGACACTCCATGGTTCAGTAGCAGAGACTTTCATTGGTGTGGCTGCTCCTCTGGGCAGAGAAGAGTGGGACGTTATGGGTCTAGTGGTCTATGTCCTTTGAAACTTTGAGAGTGTAGTACAGCAGTGAGACAGCTATCCTTCGGCAGGTGCTCCCAGTGCCTCCGGGGCTTGGTTGGCATGATGGAAGAGTCATGGATCTCTCAACCTATAGCCACTCCATCACAGTACCTCTCCCTTGCTCTGGCTGGGATTACTCAGAGGGAGCCGAAGGGATCGGTGCTATGAACTTTGGCTGGGATCTGGCCAACCCCAACACACTTTCAGCCTGTGTGGGTTCTGTACTCTGGGGATTCAGTACTTAAAACCATGATGGACTGCCACCAGCTCCCATGTGTGTTCTGTGCCATTAAGTCAAAACTGACTTATAACAACCCTAATAGGGCTTTCAAGGTAAGTGAGATATTTTAAGGAGTAGTTTTACCAGTTCCACGCCCCCAGTGAGTTTCCATGGCCAAGTGGGGATTCGAAACCTGTTCTCCAGAAATCCACCTGTCCACTGCACCACATTGGGAATCCACACCAGATCCCACGGCCATCAATATTGTCAATTTGGTAGCTTAATTGAGGCAAGGATTTGAAAAATTAATACCACACATTCCATCTCCAGACACAGGCTTGAAAGGATTTGTAAAAGTTTATTTAGGAATGTTTATTTAGAAAGGAAAAGTAAGAAAATTAATAGGTTTTTTTTAAAAAAATACATAAATAGGAAAACAGTTCCAGATCCGAAACATTTGTAACTATAGGATTACAGGATACAAAACAGAAGCACCAGTATATAAGAAAATCTAAAGCAAATCCTATCTTGCATTACATAAACAGAGAAATTACTTGTTCCAAATTTTCTTCCATCAGGCTAAAACCCAACACAACTTTGCAGTATCACAAAGTTCTCCTTGTGAGCCAGGGAGGGAGTCCCTACACAAGGAGTTGTCTGAAATCATGGTCCCTGAAGGATCAAGAAGGAGACCAAACAATCACTTTCTCCGTCCCCTTTATACAGTTGATGGGCCATTTCTTAATAGCTCTTAATCTACTTTGATCACCCTGATACAAGAGTCTGACAAAAAACATCTTATCTGGCCTGTGCCTAAATCTGCATACCCTCTTGCCAACTTCCTAACTCCCAGATACAACCCATTTGGTCACTGTGATATACAAAAGAGATAAACAAAATAAAACTTTGAGGCTTTGGCTCCTCTTTGAAGTTTTCTTGATCTCAGGTCTCCTTTGAAGTAACACAGAGCAGGATGTAGGAACAGGTAATTAGGGGGGAAAATTAGGAACCAGTTGCCTTCCAGGTGTGGAAGTTCAGAGTCTCTTGCCCTTGCAAGCTGACAGAAAAGTCAATAAAATGTATTTCATTTTCCAAATATCTTCACAGAGGGCATTTCCTAGATGTCTTCACAGAGGGCATAAGGAAGAGGCAGTTTAAGTGGCAAACACAAAATGCTCCATGGGGATCCAAATGGCATCTCAAATGAGTAGCCCTCCCTTCCCACCTATGTACTTTATTATACTATATCTAAACTAGTACACTGCACCTACATTTCAGTGTATTTGGAACAAAATGCTTTAAATACTGGCCTATATTCAAGCTCTTTCCCCCCACTTCAGACCTCTGTAATATGAGAAATATTCACATAAGATCGTTTTTTACAAGAGATATAACCAATCACAACAGCCAATATCCTATTGCTAGTCCCAGGTAGAGCAGACACCCTGAATCAATAGGATTTACATCTGATTTGACTTACTATTCAGCAGTTGATTTAGTAGATCTACTCAAGTTGAGACTAGCCATAGGATACTGGCCAGTGGCTCAGAGGAGCAGAGCCAAAACATCTTCAATCACAAATCATCGCATGGTGAAATAAAGTCAAAATGGAAGAGGAAAGGAGAGAGGATTCCTCACCCCCTCCACCCAAACTCCGCCTTTTCAGCATTGCTGCTGGGGCGAAAGAAGGCTTGGATCAGCAGAGCAAAAAATTAAGATATGAAAGCTGTGCAAACTGCTAGATCGGCAACTAACACAAACACTGAACGGGAGATGGCGGGTGGGAGACCATGCAACCACAAACTAGAATGTTGCAAGTCTCTGAGCTTTTTTTTTTTTTTTTTTTTTTTTTTTGGCAAAAAATGATATTTTCGAAATTAATATTAGAGACTTACCCATTGCTATGGTCATGACTTAAACCTTCTACTCATACATCAGGGATGGTCACAGCGCAAGCCTCAAGACGTTGCTCCCCTGATCCCTCACTATTGACTATGTTGGCTCAGTTGATGGGTGTTATAGTACAACAACATGGGGTGTGTGAACTTTGACCACTCCTAAACACAGACAAATGTGCCATGAAGTTGAACTTGACTTATTTTTTCCAGTGCCTCTCCTCCTATGAGTTTCCATGGCCAAATGGGGATTTGAACCCAGGTCTCCTGACTCCTAGCCCATTAGTCTATCTACTATATCGTACAAGTACCTGTATATAAAATATGAAATGCACAAAAAAGGCTGTGGTTCAGAGAAAGGTTCAAGGGCCTCTCACTTTATTGTGATTTAGGGGATACTATTAAACTGGTCAGCTGGCTGGATAGTTCAGTGAGTTAAGTATCTGGCTGTGGAGCCAGAGGTTGGGAGTTTTATTCCCCACAGGGCCTCCTCTGAGTAGAGCCAACCTGTGTGGCCTTGGGACAAGCTGTACAGTCCCAGGACACCCCCAGAAGAAGGGAATGGGAAACCACTTCTGAATATTCTTTGCCTGGAAAACCCTGAAAAGGATTGCCATAAATCAGAATTGACTTGATGACACAGCTGGTCTGTAAGTGATCAGGCAAAATCAGTGAGATGGTTAGGTTGTTACAAATGACATTGAATTACAGAGCATGGGGCACAACAATGTGGACTGTGAAGTGATCTATAAGAAGTTCTCCAGATTTTATGAACAGGCAACAAAAAGGCAAATAAAGTCAGTGTATTAAGCAGATATTTACTCTGTCATGTTGAGGCTGCATTCTTATAACAATTTACCTGATTCAATGGGTGCAAGAATATAATCTTCTAATAAGATCTCTCAATTGAAACATAATGGCATTAAAAAGGCTGGGGGGATTGATTCTGTGTTAGGGTTTATTAGGGTTTGAAGTTACTATTATAAAACTGAAAATTAAAATGAAACAACCTTGGCACAGGGGTTAAACTGCAGCACTGCAACTCAAGCCTCTGCTTAGTGCCTGAGTTCAATCCTAGTGGGATCAAGTAGCTGGCTCAAGCTTGACTCAACCTTCCGTCCTTTCAAGATTCGTAAAATGAGTACTCATTTTGCTAGGGGTGCTTCTTCCCTAATTATATTGTAGACCGCCCAGAGAGTGCTCTAGCACTATGAGGCTGTATATAAGTCGAAAGAACAAAAATAACACCTTTACATCAGTGGTGGTGAACATACGGCCCTCTTGCTGTTGTTGAACAATAACTCCCAGAAAATTGTAGCCACCGTGGACAATGATGCAGTGGTGTCAAACTGTGGCCCTCCAGATGTTCTTGGACTTCAACTCCCAGAAGCCTTCACCACCACCTCTGCTGGCCAGGATTTCTGGGAGTTGAAGGCCAAGAACATCTGGAGGGCCACAGTTCGACACCACTGCATGATGGGAGCAAAATCTGGAGGGATACAGGGATGCTTCTTTACATAAAATGATGGTGCTGGGTCACACCAATTCCAAGGTTAGAGGTTACTCCATGTCAAAAAGACTATTAGGAGGCCAGAAAAGGTTCACAAAAGGACAAGCAAAGTGATTAGGTGGTCAAAACAGCTTCCTTTAAAATGAATTGTGTGGGATCTTTTAGTTTAGAATAAGAAAAGATGATGGAAAGATGTTGCAGAGTTTATAAAAGGATACACAGCATGAAGACAGCAAAGAGATGGGGTTATCACATTAGCAGGAGAATACAGGACAGGAATAACCTGTTTCAGTCATTGCAATCGGCTGGCAGGAGATTCAGGACAGACAGACAGGACATGCCTCTTTATGCAACATACACTTCGTCTATGGAATTCCCTTCCAAAATATGTATTGATGGACTCCCACTTAGATACAAGGTCAAAGTTGACTCGTGGCCTGATTGGAGAAGTTCATCTCACCCACTCAGATCACATGCCAACTACATGGTTTGCTGCTAAGGCAAAAGACAAAATCGTGAATCTTGTGGCACTCTGAAGACTACCTTAGTGTGCCACAAGACTCTCTAGACGTTTCGATCCACTATACTGAACACTACACTATGAAAGGCGTGTCCTGGTTTCTTCCAAGAGTGCAGGCCAGCACCTTTTGTCTACAAAAGTAAGGTTAAGAGAGATAGAGACTCCTGGTCCATTTCTATGCTTTCCTGCTCCAGTGGATCGAAATGTCTAAAGTGTAAACATCTTTAAAATCTACAGAAATAAACCACTTGAAAGCCTACATAGTTAAGAATCCACTTTTAGGAGGCGGCAAAGGGAGGTTCTCTAATGTGGTCTGTCTTGCGCGGCATCTTCACACACTGCGAAGAGACAAGTCAAGGTATAATTGCAGGGCTTGCCAGCTTGCATGGTGTTTCATAATGACTCAGGTGTGTTGACTCGGCATATCCAGCAAAATTGGTGTGGTATAGTGGTGGCCATGTGTCGGAGTAGTCAGCTCTGCTAAGAACTCCCTGATTATCCTTAAGCAGTGGTGGCCCATGGTTTGAGCATCCTTCCATCAGAGAGGAAGAAACTGCTCCTGCTACCAGCTCTCATCTTTAGTATCCCTGGACAGGGACAACCAATCTTTGACAGAAACAGCAAAAATAGACAAATTTTCCTCCCTCCCTCCCTTCCCTTTGGCCAGCAAGATCCTGGGTGGAGGTGGGAGGTCAGATATATGAATGCTCTCCATTGGGTCTCTGCCACAGGGGACTAGCCATCTAGGTGTAAAATACCCTCAAACCCTACTAGGTAAAAAGAGAAAAAAGTTTTTTTCCCCAGGAAAGAAGGAATATCAAAACACCAAAATGCCCTAGTTGCACTCTGAAGTGCTGCAGTACATGGGCAGTAGGTATGGCCCATGTTAGTGGGAGCAAAGGTAGAGATATTGCAGGTAAAACCCTTTCTATGCTTAGAGAAGACAGAATTATCTGTGGCCCATCAGATGTTGTCACACTATATTCCCCATAATTTCTAGCCATTGGGGCTGATGCATCTTGGAGTCCCACCCTCTCTGCAAAGCTTTTCATCTGGGGTTTAGGAGAGCATTCTGCTTATTACTAATATAAATGCTAATTATTTGATCCGACATGATCATACTGCAAGTTTAGATTGAATATCAAAGGACTGAGAATATTGTAAGACAACAGTTCCGAATGTTGGGTAGGCCAGGTGTTCTTGGACTGTGGTGGTGGTGAAGGCTTCTGGGAATTGTAGTCCAGGAACACCTGGGTTACCCAAGGTTGCGAATCACTGCTGTAAGAGACGAAGAGGCAACATTCTAGGCAATCAGGTCTTTCTCACCAATTAGGAAATGTTTTCTGTTGGTTTAGGACAGAAATCCTAGCCAGTACAGCTAGTGGCAAGGGCTACTAGAAGTTTTAATACAAGAACGTCTGGGGACCCAGGGTTGGGAGCCACTGGTTTAGGCCATGGCAGGCAAAGTGCAACCACCCAAGAATTGTTGGACTGCATCTCCCATTAGCCCTCTAGGTATACAGCTGAGGAATGCTGGGAGTTGAACTCTGAGAACATCTGGTAGGACATGAAGGTTGACATCCACTATGCCGAGACAAATCTATAGACCAAAAGGCTAAGTTGGCCATCTGAGACATAGTCCTCTCAGTACGGCCTGCAAAAGACCCCTGGCTGCCCTTTTTCAACGTCCCACCTGCTCCTTAGGGAGAAGGAGCAAATGGGAGGGAAAGGATGACGTTCTGAGACCCCTGAGACCAGGACATGGCTTTATTTCCCACCCCTAACGTGGAGAAGGTAAAGGCGGAGCAAAATGGACTCCGCTGGCACTTTGAGAGCCTGGCTTCATGTCCTCCTTCTCAAGCAATAGCCACCACTTTGGCCAGAAAGCCTGCAATGTTGGTGCAACCCTCACTGGCCAACAATATTCCCGTTGGGATGTGTTTTGTTTGTTGATATACTGTAGTGTGAATCTTCACACAGTTACTGTACTTCCTTACACCATGGAATCTGCTAGCATATGAGGTAGTGGCCACCAACTCTCAGTGGCTTTTAATCACAATGGATGTATATTCTGGTCAATGCCCGAGACACCTGACCCCAACACCAGGCATAGGAGCCTGGCGAAGAAAATAAATAAATAAATAGGAATCTTATTGAATCTTTTCTTTTATTCATATCACAGCGTTGCATAATTTAAAATGAAAAACAAGTTAAAATGTTAGGATCATTAGATTAATTTTAACGAGCTGTGGGCTGCTTCAATAGCACTATCCCGGCCATTTGCTGCTACTTTTGTACACGTGGTGGAATGAATTGCACACACGTGAACACCGACCGACCACAGAGCTCGCCTTGAATTTAACGCTGCGGAAGCACACTTTTCCTTACGCACCCGCACTTTCTCTTTTATGTGTTTGAAACAAAAGTCGCTACAAAAGGGCGAGCAACTTCCTTCATTCGGCTGCCTGCTAACAAGCCACAGCGAGAAAGGAGACCTTTTGAAGGCCGGAACAAACTACATCTCCCATGGTGCCTTTTGCACCCGGTAGTAGCTGTCAGTGGCGGAGGAGGAAGCACGTGTTTCCCTTTTTTTTTGCGGCTCCCCCGCCCGCCCTCCTGATTTCCAGGAGGACTTGGGACTCCCTCGAACGTGAGCAACAGCTAGCAGAAACCCTTGGCACTTTTTTTTTGTTTTGCACCGTGTCGGCTGCTATGCTGCCTTTTCCTTTCCGACACGTTGCCAAGGTAAGACGAGGAGATGATGATGGTGGTGGTGGTGGTGGGGAGCCTGCTGCTGATCCCTCGTGCCCCTGGAGAAGAGGGGTGGGAAAGGAGAGTAGCGCCTTCTGGGCGCCTAAGTTGGGCCAGGGGTGACAGGTTGGGATCAGGGGGGTGTCTTGAGTTACACCAGCACTACTTATAGGTCTGTGGCTTTTGGCCTTTGGAGAGACTCGGGCGGGTGGGGGGAGCGGGCATGAGTTCACGTGCAAAGGGGCAGGGATCAGACCTGAAGCCTTCATTCTGCCCCATTTCTCCCACATTTGAGTGGGTCGGTAGTGAAGCTTGTGGTAGCTGCTCTTCAAAGGCAGTTCAGTTCTCGTGAGTCTCCTTTCCCTCACTCCCCACTGCCATTATCCATTGCAACAAAGTTGAGGTCCTGAGTGAGAATCTAGCCCTGTTGATAGGATTTCCAGCCCTCCTTTCTTCTCTTCTCATTATTCTTTTTCCCCCCTATTTCCTTCCCTCCTAGTAGTGTTTAATCGCTCAAGTTTTAGAAACCCAAGCTTCTTGGGTAAAGAGTTTATGTGCCCGCCTGAGGGCTTTAGCGGGGGATGTGATAGCGGAACAGATCTCTTTTTTTGCCATTCTGCCGCTCAATTATTATTTAATTCTGGCTAATGGCTCTTGGAAGCGGCGCAGAGCGCGGCAAAAGAGTTATCTCGACGTTCACGACTGAGACGCTATTATCAGCCGAAAACCCTCTCCAGGCAGTCCCGCTTGGCTGATTTTTATGAGCTAATTTTTGTAGCATCTTTTCCCCTCTCACTGTCCTATCTGACACTGCAGCTTTGAGGGAAGAGAGGAAAAGAAATTTCCCACCCCTCTAAAGAGGCCATCAGTTGGGTAAGGGGAAGGAGGCAGGCAGAAAAAAGAACTTTGGCAGCTGCTTTATCACTTTACCAAAGTCTGCTTGGCAGAATTTCTGCTCTCTGGCATTGGGTCTGTGGAGACCTGCTCTTTGAATCTTGTCAATAAGAGGATCTGCCCCCTGAAAACAGCTTTCTGATTTGCAGATTGTTCGGATTAGGCAACACAACTACAATTCTGGAGGTGGTGTGTGTCTGAGGGAGAGAAAAAGAAAACGGCTAAGCTGCTTAAATCTCTTTCCGACAAATCCACCCAAGTAGCTAAAAAATCCCAAATATGTGATTTTTAAAATTAAAAAGTTGCAGTTTACAAAGCATTTTTAAAGAGCAGCGTTTTCTCTTTATTGGTTTTCCACCTATGCCAAACTTCATACATTCTTGAGTTTTCCCTCCTTGCTGATGCAACTCTGATGAGCCAGTTACATCATCTGCAGCAAAGATGAGGTTGTTTTTTTTTTAAATCCCTTTTAATAGGAAAAGAAGTTGAAAGGAAGCCAGGTCCTTTTAAATGCTGTTGGTTGTCATTAGTGGTAACCCATTAGCTTCCTTTGGAAAGGTGTTTTGGAGCTGGGAGGAGGGAAAAATAAAGAAAGAATGAAGTTTATGATTTTTTGTAAAACTCCCCCCCCCCCCCCCGCTGGATTTGCCAAGTCAGCATTCAGCTGCAGAAGCTGATGCCTTGGCTGTTCTGTCGGCTTGCCCATCTGCAACACAAAGCGGCCTCTGTGTCAGCAGGCTTTGAAATGGGCTGTGCTCCTTAACCCCTCCAGTTTTGTCTTCTGAGTGTGTTCAACTGCTAAAGTGGCAAGACAGAATATTCCTTTTCCTGGTCCTTATTTGTGTGATGCCATAATGCCAAGCTGGACAATGTAGGAGAATTGCATCTCCCATCATCAGCATTGGCCAGCCCAGCCATTAGGGAGGATTGATGGGAGTTGATCCAACAATATCCCAAAGGCCTTCTGCACCCCACCTGTGAGGATAGCAAATGTTATTTTGTAAATCCATTGGAGCAGCTTAGGAAGATAATGTTGAATTTAACCTATATCTGCGGTCTCTTAGTTTTTTTTTTTTAAAGTTAATTGCACTGATATTTAATTTGATTTCCCTACCCTCACCCTAACCCCCAACGATTGAAGCTATGAGTTTCTTCAACAATAGCTAGCGATTACAAAATACAGAATGTAAATTCTTGAGCCCGCCTCTGGCTGTTGTGATAATCAACTCATTCTAACAGGAATATAGCTGTTAAAGAAAGCTTCATCCAGGCAGTTTCAAGAGACAGTGTGGCACATAGTGAAGGGCCTTTTAGAACTGAGCTGCAGAGATTTTGGGTTGAAACTGCTACTCCAGCAGTGAAGCTTGCTTTAATGATTCCAGATAGTCTTTCTGCACAACAGCTCTCAGCGGGTCCCCAGATCTGGTTGGACTACATCTCCTATCATCCCTGACCATTGGTCATGTTGGCCGAAAATGATGGGAGATGTCCTTCAAGACATGTGGAAGGTGCTGGGTTGGGAAAGGAGGGTGTAGAAGGCTCTGATTGCAACCTAAAATGAGACCTCTTCTTGGCAGACTGATGTGCACTCCCCGTGTTCATTATAACATGTGGGGAAAGAGCCACTTGGTTTTTCTTGTTCTCCATTATCCAGCCTCTACGAAGATGTTGCCAGTCTGCAGAGAGCTTGCGGGCCCAGCACAGCAAAGCAGCTGCGGTGTCTGCCAAGGAGACCCCGGGCTGGACCGGGCAAGAGAGCTTGTCGGAGAGCGACCCTGAGATGTGGGAGTTGGTGCAGCAAGAGAAAGATCGACAGTGCCGGGGGCTGGAACTCATCGCCTCAGAGGTGGGTGGCAGAAAGATGGTGTCTTCTTTACTTAGCCCTGGAATGCTGCCTATTTTGCCTATTGGCAAAAAAATTGTTGTAAGAGTTACTGAGACAAGATTGGTGTTTTTTGTGTTACAGTGGTGCCTCGCTTAACGAGCGCACCGTAGAACGACGAATCCGCATAGCGAGGGGTTTGTTTTGATCGCAACTGCGATCGCAAAGCGATGGGCGAAACTCGCATAGCGAAGGTCGGTAAGCGCCCCGCGGATCAGCTGTTCAGAGACTCCAAAATGGCCGCCAGAAGCCCCGAAATGGCCGCGTGCAGCGTTTTCACGCCCTCGGTAAGCGAGGGGAAGGCACAAAAATGGCTGCCGGCCATAGGAAAACATCGCTGAACGGCCCATTTGGAACGCAATGGGTTTTCTTGATCCGTTCAGCGATGTTTTCACATAGCGAGGGTTAATCCGGAGCGGATTAACCTCGCTATGCGAGGCACCACTGTACTTGCAAAACTGGTCAGGGGGTTGGACTAGAAGACCCCCAAGGCCCCTTCCAACCCTACGACGATTCTGTGATATGACAGAAGGAGATCTATGGTGGTGGGTGTTATCTTCTCCAAGGTTGGAGTGAACAGTCTTGTGGCATTTTAACACTGACATGGCTTGTTTTGCACAAGCGTTCCTGGACGGCAGCCCACGGAAGTGCATGGGTCACTTTGTGGCCAAAAGTCCTACTGAGTTTTTATGCTGGCATAATGTAAGTGGCATGGATTTTGTTGCTGAACTGCAGCAAGCTAAGGAGGTAATGTAGGCCTTTGCTCTTGAGTACCAGGTCACTCACCTCAAAACAGAACACTAACTTTTTAGCTTACAGCAATTCACCAACAAGATTTGTGCCAATTGCATTACACTTCTGGACTTAACTATTAGGGTTTTGGTCAGTTTTAGGAGAGAAGACTTGTTCAAACCTCAGAGTCATTTGAAGTATGTTCATTTGAAAAAGAAGGGGACTGACTGCTAGATTTTTATTCCTGTCTTAAATTTTATTGCTGTTTCATGTTGTAGGTGTTTTTATTCGATTGACCTTATAAAATCAGTCATTTTGAGAGCATTAGTGTTGAAGGTGTATGTAAATCTAAGAAGTAAAAGCATGCACAGTTTAAATGCAAAGTACTAGACCTGGGACAGAAAACGTGTTTCAGATAGTTAACTGACAAAGATTGATTTAAAAAAAAAGTTGGAAAAGTTTTCAAGATTCCTAACTGTCCTGGAAGAAGAAATAACAGAGTTCAATTGGTTTAGAATGTTTGACTTTGCTTGAGATTTGCAGTTGCAAACCCAAAAGGCTCACAGAAGTTAGAAACTATGCTTGATCTGGACCTGTGAATACTGACTACATAGGTAGGATAGTGTGTATGTGACGTAAGGATCGCTGAAATGATAAAATAGTGTGGTGTTTTTTCTCTTCCCTCCTCCCGGATCCTTTCCCCTCATACTTCTTTACAATAAGTAGTCTTTGGGATGGGGAGGGGAGATGTGGAAGTCATGTGGACTTCTGCTTTCTTTTCTGATTGTATGATTGTATGATTTTTTTAATTCAAAGTTTTTAAAAGTAATATTATTACAGGTTATCAACATATGTATGGATCAGGACTATAGTTCATGAGGAGTGAAGGATTTGACTCTTTCCCCAACATTTTCCTGTCGACACCTTCCCCCAAATCACTGGCATGCAGCCAAAGGGTTTTACAAATTGGATTGTTGTGCTCTGTTGCTTTTAAATATGTTTTTAGTGTTGATTTTATTTACCATTTTTAATACGATACTTGTTTAATTCTTTACATATTCTTTAAATATTTACAGTGGTGCCCCGCTTGACGGCGATAATCCGTTCTGTTAAAATTGCTGTTAAGCGATATCGTCGTCAAGCAAATGTAAAAAACCAATTTGAATGCATTAAAAACTGGTTAATGCATTCCAGTGGGTGAAATACCTCATCGTAAAGCGAAGATCCTCCATAGGGGAAGCCAGTTTCAATCACTGTCTTCCGGAAATAGGTCCGGAAAACAGCAGGAGGCCATTTTAAAAACCTGATGATCAGCTGTTTTTGATCGTCGTGAAGCAAAAAATTGGTTCCCGAAGCAGTGACCAATTTAACGTAAAGCGAAAAAAAACCATTGAATTGTTGTTTGCTATAGCGATCGCAAAAAACTAATCGTAAAGCGATTTCGTCATCTAACGGGGTCATCGTGAAGCGGGGCACCACTGTACATATAGTATTTTTAGCTGTTAAATATTGTCCTTTTAATGATGGTAGTTGCCTGGGGTCCTTTTAAGGAGAAATGTGGTGTAAAATATTTTAAATAAAGAATAATGGCAGTAAGGATGGTCTGGATTTCAGTAGAAAGATTTTTTTTTTTTGGTTAGGCAGTGTAAGACAGGTGGATGTCAGATGTGATTCTATATTTACAGTCTGTCTGTTGTTTCTGTCTCTTTAACCCCCACCCCAGAATTTCTGCAGCCGAGCTGCACTGGAGGCCCTCGGATCCTGCCTCAACAACAAGTATTCAGAAGGCTACCCTGGGAAGAGGTAATGCCATTTTATAAGGGGAAGCTCTGGGTGAAAGAATTCAGTAGTAGATCAGAGTGGAGGGTCTCGGGAGCAGATGTTGGACCCGTTTGCTGACCCATGGATAAGCTGATGCCAACTTGTTAACATGTTTGTTGACAAATGTTGCTTCTTTCCTCCAGTGAGTGTAAACCAAATGAGCTCCTTGTTTTCTCCTGACAACAATGTGGCGTAGTATGTCAGGGAAGCAGGTGGAATCCAGTCCGGGTTTCAATAAGAACGTTACAGGAGCTGCTGTCCGGGGGAAGGGAGGAACTATTCAGCCCACCTCTAGAGCCTCAGCACCTCGGACAGCTCCTTCAAATTGCAGGCTAAAAACCAGAACGAATTCACTGCTCCACTGGAAAAGACCCTGATGTTGGGAAAGTGTGAGAGCAAGAGGAGAAGGGGATGACAGAGGATGAGATGGATGGACAATGTCATCGAAGTGACCAGCATGAATTTGACCCAACTCCGGGAGGCAGTGGAAGACAGGAGGGCGTGGCGTGCTCTGGTCCATGGGATTTCAAAGAGTCAGACACGACTTAATGATTAAACAACAATGTCAGGTGGAGTGAGAGACCCCCAAGGTCATGTAGTTCATGGTTCCATGGGGGGCTTCCATCTGGATCTCCAAAGTCCTGGTCCATCACCCTAACCACTACACCACACCGCCTCTCAAGTCACACTGTCTTATAGTTGTCAATGGGGTGGAACTGGAGATGAGGAGAGCTGAAGTACGTTAGGCCTGCCTTCAGGTTTTTTTTCTGCACTGTGGCTAAGTGTATTTTGGTGTGGGCCTCCTCGTAGTTAACAAAAATGGCCGACGGGAAGAAGGGCCATGAAAGCACGGGGGGAGGGTGTGGAGAGGAAAAGGAATAACAAGAGAGTAAGAGAAGCAGGAGGGGAAAGTGTCATTAAGGGAAGCAGTAGCGACATGGCATCTGCCATTCCATCTCAGGGCCTTGTCTTGTTTAAAGGCCCACCAATATGGAGATGGGAACAGTTACTCATCTACTTTGACTGGATTGGGAAATGATTAAATCAGGTCCTCAACCACTGTGGTAGCTGACGGATGAAGGAAGGTTGTAGTCCATAATATCCAGTGGGATGTAGGCTGAGGAAGTCTGATTTAGGTATAAATGCTCATGTAGTATTCAGTGTTTACATATTTCAGCAGTGCACTGTGGAGAACCGATGGAGAAGTGGATTTTTTTAATGGAGAGTGGCTGAAATGCTGGACTTCACTGAGGAAAGCTAGATTCAAATTCCTTCTTGCTCATGGATCTCACTGGCCACTCACAATCTCTCAATATATCCTACCTCAGTGGTCCCCAACCTTGGGCCTCCAGATGTTCTTGGACTTCGACTCCCAGAAATCCTGGCCAGCAGAGGTGGTGGTGAAGGCTTCTGGGAGTTGTTGTCCAAGAACATCTGGAGGCCCAAGGTTGGGAACCTCTGTCCTACCTCACAGGGCTTCTGGGAGGATAAAATAGGCAGGGACAAACATGTGGGTTACCCTGGTGTTTGCTTGTCATGTATGTAGAAAAGCCCTCCCTTAGTACATGCCTCAGAGGAGGTTTGGATAAGGCCCATCTCGGGCCTAGTGCGGTGGGCGTAAGCTCTTCCTTCAGTGATTGGCCACACATGCCAGCTGTGTAAGCAAACCATATTAGGATTAGATTTTAGGACTGGAGGGAGGCAGCATATGGGGCATCTGCCATTAGGGAAAAGAATATCGTAATGAAGAGGCACATTCTCTTGGAGTGTTTATGAACGCACAAGGGCTGGCAGGAGGCTTTGTTAGGGATGATTGCCTGGATAACGTCCTTTATACCTGTGCTGGCATGGAGGAAATAGGTAGGGATTTCTTTTGTTCTTCCTTGTTTCAGAGATTTTGGCTAAGAAAACGGATGGATGCTTGTTTTTAATGCTTCTTACCTATTTGCATTCCAACACAGATATTATGGCGGTGCTGAGGTGGTGGACCGCATTGAGCTGTTGTGCGAACGTCGTGCTCTTGAAGCTTTTGACCTGGATCCTGAGCGCTGGGGGGTGAATGTCCAGCCCTACTCTGGTTCCCCTGCCAATTTTGCAGCCTACACAGCTTTGCTGCAGCCCCATGAGCGTCTCATGGGCCTGGACTTGCCGGATGGGGGCCAGTACGTACCAACGGGGAGTGGACCTTGTGCCAAGGAATTGGGGTGGGGTGGGCTATTTCTGTCTGTTGAGGCAGCTGAAAGCCACCTTTCCTAAGTTGACACCCTTATAGATGATAACACCAGCCAGGCTCCAACATGCAGAGTCACTGGCTGTGCTGGCTGAGGATGATAGGAAATGTAGTCCAACACATCTGGAAAAGTATCTGGCTGGGGAAGGGCTGAAGTAAAGTGAGAAAATGACTGAGGGGGCTATTATGATTGGGATAATTGACACAAAAGAGGGAAAGGTAAAGCGCAAGAATAATGGGAGGTTGAGAAATGACAGGTCTAGCAAAGATGTTAATGAGGGTAATGTCACTAATAGTCCTGGGATATGGAAATTAAAGAGGTAGGAAGTAGGGGCCTACATAAAGTCTTTGGGATGGAATTCATTTCTCTCTGTGTGTTTTGCAAAGAGGGGATGAATTTCCTGATAGGATAAGGAATCCCTTTAAAAAACCTGTCCATCCTCATTAGATAGTTTTGTAAGAAACCTGTACCAACTACTTTAGCCTTAGCCTACAGAAACTCTTCTCCTCAGGGGAAATGCTATAGAGGCATGGCTTTTAACTTGTAGGACACACCATGCCTTGCGTACTTGCCAAAACTAATCCTGTCACAGAGTTCCTCTCCTTCAAACCTCCAAGCAGCCATTCTGCTTGAGGGATGCAACCTGTGGGTTTTTGACTGGCATAGTTTTTCTATGCCTGGAGCTTGCATTTTGGCCTGATAATTTGCCTTCTGTTTCCCTGGCAGTCTGACACACGGATACATGTCTGACGTCAAGCGTATCTCGGCCACGTCCATCTTCTTTGAATCTATGCCCTACAAACTAAATGTGAGTGAACATAAATAGCATGTCTTCAGATGTGTGTGTATTCCTGTTTGCTGTTGGTTCTTCTTGTAAAAGCGGAAGGAAGAACCATCTTGGGTTGACAGGTGGCCTGAAGAGACAATATCTGTATAGTTAAAATGCAAGGGATGCTAAGAGTTGGTTTGCATGAGGTATTTTCCTTGCATCTGCACTGTTATGTGTGAAGTCGTGAAGCTGTCTTACACATAGGTATGATAGGAAGCCAGTGCTCATGAGCTGGATTCTGAAATAGGATCATAGCTTAATGGAGAAGCACATGTTTTGTGTGCAAAAAAGTCCCAGGGTGAAGCACATGTTTTGTGTGCAAAAAAGTCCCAGGCGCCATGTAGCAAGGGGTGGGAAAGACCTGGGCTGCAGACCCTGGAAAGCTAGAAAGTGCCAGCCAGAAGTGAGGACTGGGCTGGATAGATAAGGATATCTGACCTTGAATAAAAACTACTTCATATGATACGATGGACAATATCTTTCACGTTGTAGCTGAAATCCAGTGGTAAGTTGCGACGAAAGTACGCCCATTGAACAATGGGATTTTTGGCGAGTCAGCTCCTCTGTAAATTCTATTGATCCAGTGAGTCTACTCTAGTTGTGACTTACTGTTGGATTTCAGCGATTGTATTAAAAAACAACACCTAAACTATTGTAAGTGAACAAAAATAGGTTGTCAGCTTAGAGACTAACAGATCTATTTCAACATGAGCCCACTTCATTACTCATGTGGTGTAAAATACCTTCTCCACAAATACGTGTGAAATATTTTACTCCATATATTTTAAGGAAGCAGGCTGTAATCCACAAAAATCCCATGCCACAATAAATCTGGTGGGCCCCATGCCCTTCCCCATAACTGTCACAAGCAAAATCAAATACACTTCTGTGCCATCAATTTGGAACCAATTTATAGCGATTCTAATAGAGCTTTCAAGGTACGCAAGTGTGATATTTAAGGAGTGTTTTTGCTAGTTCCATGTTCCCAATAAGTTTCCTTGGCCAAGTGGGGATTCAAACTCAGGTTTCCTGAGTCCTGCAGTTCATCTCTCTGTTGTCTACATCACTCTGACTAAAATAAAATATGCACAGTAGTCAACAGTGTGGATTATATAATGCCAAAGTGGAACGTGTTGAACTCATGCAGTTTATTCAGGTTACGGATTTTGAATTCAGAGTCACAGGATTCCTACAGGTACTACTCCCTCCGTTTGAATGCCAGTATCTTTGACCTCTTGATTCTTGGGTGCTTTTTGCCCAGTGATAATACCCCGTACAAGATTATGGAGAAAGTAGAGATTTTCATTGTGAAAATTACAAGGTGGATCCTGAGCATTGTTGTATGGAGGACCCTCCCGCCCTCTTTCTCTTCTTTTCTTCCAAAGGTGCCCATCCTTGGTCACCTCATTCCTTGCTTGCCACTGCCAGGCTCCTTAAAGGTATCTGAGACCAATAATACCCACTGTTGCCATTATCTATTCAGAGAGGAAAGACAGAATATTAGCAGGACTTACTGTTTGTCATGCTGCATTTCCATTCTCGACAGCCAATTAAATTGTTTGTGTAGAAGACATATGATGGTGGAACTTATTCCTTGTAATTAAACCTATCATGTGAGTTCCAGTCAGATTTGTTTTTGAGTCATAAAACGCATGAATCCCATGAGCCTGAATGTTCTTGTAGCCAGACAAAGCTGTTTTGTAGCTGGAGGCAGAAGAGAAATGCTTTTTTTGCTGCCTGAAGCCAAGGAATGATACCGTCTTCCTTGTAGGCCCAGAACAGGAGTGGGCTGGCAGTCGAGGTGTGAACTATTGGAATTCGGGTCCTTGGGAATGGAATAGGGTTCTTCTCTGAGCCTGAGGGAACCAGAACAGTTCAGGGTTTTGAAGGACAGGCTGTAAAGTACACTGTGTACCCCATTCCAATGGCAAAGGAGTGTAAGAAAAGACAGCCGAAGGCCTTTCTCCTGCTACCTATAGACTTTGCCTCACTCTGCTGAACTGCACGTCAGGTCTTTGGGCGATGTATAGCCTGGTTCAGCAAGAAGCACGTTGAGAGATCTTTGGGCCAGACGTCGGTGAGTGGTAAGGTTGCCGATGCAGAGATGTGGGGTAGATTTGATGCGAAGGCTGCCAGTTGCTGACCACTATGCTAAGGAAGCTGCCTCTTTTATGCACTGGTGTGAATGAGTAAATGTGCCAACTAGCATTTGCCCGTGGAAGAAGAAGATGCGGTATTAATTCCCGCACGTTGATCTGCTGTTCCTCTCCTGTCCACCCTCCCCTCCCCCCTGCAGCCAGCAACCGGACTGATAGATTACGACCAGCTGGAGGTCACTGCCCGACTCTTCCGCCCACGTATCATCATTGCTGGCACCAGTGCTTATGCCCGCCTTATCGACTATGCCCGTATAAAGAAGGTACTCCTTGGGAGCAGCAGGAAGAAAGGCACCAGCTGAATTGGAGGAGATAGAAGCAGAAATGGGGGCAATGCCTTTGCACTCTGTTATAAAGCTCAGTGGAAACAGGGGTGTCTGGGCTGAAATGCAGCCTGGTTCTTTAAATATATAGTACTTTTGGATGTGTAGGGAACTGGTCCCGTTGATCTTCTGGGCTGCTCTAGGGAGGACACTGAGCCTCTCACATCAAGACACGGGGCCAAGATTAATAAGCAAGGCTAGGAGTGGCTAAAATGCACCCTTAGGAAACATTGACCTGCAAGCTCCCCTCTGTTCTTCACCACTGGCTAGACTGTCTAGGGTGGATGAGAGGGCTGTATCCTGCCCATTCCTGAGCAAGGCAGGTTGAGGAGAGGTAGTGTTTGGGGAGTTAAGTTTAAAAAGCAGATTGTTACAGTTATGGTTCCAAGGGCCCCCAAAGTAGTTAGTGTTATAGTTAATTCTTTTAAAAAGTAACAGTTAGCTTTCTCATTGTTTTTTTCCCCAGCAAAAGTATCCAAACAAAATGGGTGCTTTTCCATCCATTTTAGAAGCAAACATCGGACAGCCACAGGCCAGTGGCTTCTGAAATAAACAGTGAGACTACATGCATACTTAACTATACAAGTAACAGTAAACCAGCAAAAGGAGTGAAGTGATTTGTTGTGGTAGTACAGTCGTAATGTTACTTATTTAGATCTTTACTTTTGAAAAAAGAGTCAATTGCAAGTAATGTGTTGTTCATTATAAGTTACTTTTGAGCTCTGAGTTGGTTTGCCTTACTCTGCCAGGTGTGTGAAGAAGTGAAGGCCTACATGCTGGCTGACATGGCCCACATCAGTGGCCTCGTGGCGGCCAAAGTCATCCCGTCTCCCTTTGACTATGCTGACCTAGTGACCAGTACGACTCACAAGACCCTCCGTGGGGCCAGGTATGTGTAAGAGGTGTAGGGAAGCATCACTGCTCTGTCCCGGAAGCTGGGAACTTGCGCCCCTCCAAATGGGTTGGACTCCAGCTCCCATCAGCACCAACCAGTGGGTCATGGATGATGGGAGTTATAATCTAGCCACATTGGTGGCGAGGGACACAGGTTTCTCACCATTGCTACACATGCCCCAGAAAGGATGGTGGTTCAGTCAAGCTGATATGTGAGAGGCAAAAGATCACAGGTTGAGTCCCTGGCATTTCCTGGTACATTTAGAAAAGGCTTTTTCCTGGAGAACACCATCAGCTTCTCTTGAAACAGATAGTAATTTGTACTCCTTTAGAAGACGCTGGCCTTTAGTTCCAACCACCCCTAATGAGACTAAACCCATTTGTGAAGGGTGGCAAAAGTTGCAATCAATGATCCACCTATAGCTCCATTCATTGTATGTTACTTGCTTCATGATAAACCATGTTCAGAGATTTTATTTATCTGTTTATTTAGATAAGTTATTTATATGTTGTTGTTTTCCCCACGGGGAGAAAGGTAGTTCACAATTGGTTAAAACTATACAGCGATTACCATGGAAAAGCACCATAAAAGCAATACTCTTAAAACAATTAAAACATGCAGCAGTGTTAATACCACTGTTATAAACAATTTTAAAAACAATTTTAAAATCTCTGTTATGAACTCAACCTTCCTAAAAAACCCCATTTGTGGCTCTAAATCATGCCTGAAAAGGAAAGTCTTTGCCAGACAGCAGAAAAATATGAGGGAGAAGGAAAACCTGGCATCTTGAGGTAGTTCATTCAAAAGCCTGGGAACAGTCACCGAGAAGGCCCTCTTCCACCTCTTACCTCAATGAGCGGTGAAGGTGGTGGGATTGGGAGAAGGGCCTTCGCAGAAGATCTTAAAAATCAAGGATGAGATGGTCTTTCTTGGAATTTGGTGGAAATGAAAGAGAGAGTTGGGCATCATCCCCATATGGATAACCCCAAACCCAAGAATTCTGGACAACCTTTCCTTTCTTCTTCGATGAGGGACAGAAATGAGCCCTGGGGGTGATTTCCCAAGCCAATCGCCAGAGTGTCAAAGAGGCTTTTTCTCAACACTGCCTTCTGAGTCAGGCCCTCCAAGAAGGATTGAGAATAGAACAGATGGGGGTATTTGTATAAAAATACGAATATCCCTCACAGGTGGAAATAACGAGGGTTATTCCACCACTGCCACCGGCCTCATGGAGGCTTCCTAGTGTGCTATTCTCAATGGATTAGCCACTCTCCGACCTAGCAGAGAGGCTTGTCATCCCGTTTCCTGCCAGGACTGGGTAATTGATTGTGGACGACGGCACGATAGTAAGGTCCAACAAGCTCGTGTCAGCGGTGAAATTGTGAGTAGACCTGTCCGGGGATGTTTGTATTTGTATACGGATACCCCCATCTCTAATTGGGAACCACTGTAAACAGTACCTCCAGGACTCGTTTCAGAAAGGCGACTCCTGACCAGTTCCTGGCATAGGTCATCCACCAACATGACCAAAGCCATCTCTGTTCCATAACCATGCCAGAACCCAAATTGAAGTGACTTTAGATAAGCTGCTTCATCCAGTAACCCCTGGAGCTGCTCACAGAACCATCAGGGACATCTTCAGATATTTCACTAGCAGTGGCTGAAATCCTGTTGCTTTGTGGCACATGCAGAAGGCAAAAGGTATCATATCTACTTGCATCTAACTGGTGATGAACAAGTCACTGCTATGATTCTCAGGGGCACCTGTGCCCGCTGGCTTGGCACATGCTAAAAAAATCCCATCAGGGACTCAACTGCCAGCTAGAAGTGAGCAAATGTTACACTGTTTGCCTTCTGTGGGCTCCAGAAAGCAACAGGATTTTCAGCCAATGACATAGGAATAAAATAAAAATTTAAAACCAGGGTAGCAGCAAAAGTATTGCATGTTATCCAAACCTATATGTCGTTGTTCCCACCCCATCCCACCTGCAGCTTTTGAACAAGATTCTACCCTGAGGATGCTGAGGCATCTTCAGCCCCATTCCCAGTCCTAGTAATGGTAATCAGTTAGTTCTGTGCAGTGTTATGCCAAGGATAAACAGAGGGCACAGTGCCCCTGAGTAGCAAGAGGGCAGTGATCCTGACAGTTGGAAGAGATGGCGTGATGCCAATTTGCTGGAGGGTAGGATTTCCTATAAGAAAAATATTAGAAATCTGTTTGCATCAAGAAAGTTAGATTTGCCATCCTTTATAACTCATGCAAATTGAGCAAGTCTCCACAATCTTTTTATCTTGCATAATTCTGGCATTTTTGCATAAATTCTTCTGGGTTTGCTATTCATGGCATGTACTAGAACACAGAATATCTTCATGCCCTTATTAGAAACCCTATCCAACCACCTTTAAGGTTCCTGAGATTGCATTGCCTGAGATTGCAAGCAGGGAACAGGTGCCCTACAGCAGCTCCCATTATCCTTCCCCACTCCATGGGCTGGTCAAGGCTGATGGGAGTTGCAGTTCAGCAACATTGGGAAGGTTGCCCAAATGCATTCAAGTACATCAACATGGTTATAGGAGGCAAACTATCAAAAAGAGAGCTGAATTTGACACGTCTTACCACGCTGTCTCCCTTTGCTTCTCCGAAATAAATTGCAGCATCCATACAGCCGTGCTAATGGGCCTTTTCTAAGAAAAGCAACTGTGTCTTAGTGAGCCAGGATCAAAAAGGACCCATTTATCCTTTGGAACCCAGGGTCTGAGTAGTCCTGCTAATAGGCAGCTGAACCTGACAGGGTCTGCCTTTTGACGCTTCCATCGCTTGTTATGCGCAGGTCTGGGCTGATCTTCTACCGCAAAGGTGTTCGTTCCACGGATAAGAAAACCGGCAAGGAGATTCCCTACAACCTGGAAGAGAAGATCAACTTTGCTGTTTTCCCTTCTCTGCAGGGAGGGCCCCATAACCATGCCATTGCTGCTGTCGCTGTGGCTCTGAAACAGGTAGGAAAGGAGGATGGGTGGCTCTGTCCCCTTTTCTGTGGGAACAGCTATCTCTGTGTGGTGGACTTTAACCATTTACGTACAGGATCATTTCATAGGTGTTCAAAATGAAGTACGGCTCCGCCTTGGAGGACCTCAGACTCCCAGTAGCCCTTTGCAAAAGGAAGCTGCCAATTCCTTAGTTTAAAAAGATTGCTCAGAGCAGAGGGCTTCTGCGCCTTCTATGGATGGCTGTCTCATTATGAAGTGCAACTTGTCCTCCAGCTTTGGCCCTTTAGCGCTATCAGTCTGACACAAACAGGAATGTCTTCTTTCTGTTAAAAAAAGAAAAAAGTGTGCCGTTCTTTCTGGAAATGGTTCATAGTTCACTTCGTGTTTTCTTGGCCCCCAAATTTCCTGATGTGCTGCTGAAATCACAGGTTGTACAAGGGACAAACTGTGGCTAGGGCCAGTGTGCCGAAGTCAAAGTAAGCACGTTTTTGCATGCTTCTACAGAAGAGAACTGGAGAATTAAGAGAAATCCTTTCTTGCTTGGAGTTTTGTTGGCTTCTTTGCCCCCCAAAGGACTGGACCAGGTTCTGCATTGCCTTTTGCCCTTGATATCGGCCCTATTTTCTTGGTCCAGTTTCTGCCCTTCTTCCACCAGCACAACCTGTTTTGACAGTTGTAGACCCAGCGTGAGGGTGCCTGCTGGCTGACCAGTGAAATATTGTCATGTGACCACCTGTTAATTTAGCCACCGTTGAAGGTGGTGAACCATTTTTATTGCTAATATATCCCACTTTCCTAATAGGGATGACTACTCTATGAAATCCTATTATCTGCAAGTGAGGGAAAGCTTTTAAAACAATCAGCGTTGTGGCAGCATTGTGGCTTCTTTATTCTTGTTGGAGGGAGAGGGCAACTACTGTACACTTAGGTAGAGGCTTCCCATTGCTTCTGCCATCCTCTGTTCTACTTTTGCCACCTTACTATAGTTGCAGTGAAACACTGGTGGATTCAGGAGCAGGCAAACTGAAATGTGGCTCCATTTGCTCCCACACATGCAACTTGGCATCTGCTGCAAGCCAATTCAGTGGAACTGGCTGTGGAGCTGAAGGTCCTCCATGTTTGATCTCCCTTGGTATCTTTGCCGTGCTTCTGGGAGACTCTATGCTCTGTTCTTCAAGATCAGTATCTCTCACCCATCCCCCCTCCAGAGGTTTTATTAGATTTCAGCACTGAGACAGCCAATTGTGGGGTTGCAGATGATGAAATCCAAAGGTTGAGAAATGGTTAAAAAAAAACTAGTAGGAGGAAGGATTTCTATGACATGTCATTTCCCCCTCTGCAACCTATGTTTGAGCGTAAGGGTGGGTTTGAACACGTTTGTGAATAATCTGGTGAGAAAGGCCAGATGAGTCATAAACCTATTTGAACTTATTTATGGGTTCAAATGTAGGTTGCAGAGAAAATGTGAAACGTCACAGAAATCCTCTCCATAATCGGCATAATACCACCTGTTAGCAATTATCATTTAATAATACCTTGTCAATTTTACTGATCGGTTGATTGCTTTTTGTGTATTTTCTGTTGTTGTTGTTGTTGTGTGATCAACCTTAGGGATACCCTGGTGAAATTCACTATATAGGAGTCGGAGTGCGAGAAAAAACTGTGGACCCCCTGATACCTCTTGGTCTATATACGCTGGTGTATATTACTTAAAGAAAACGGTGCTGGTTTGGGTTTAGATTCTTGTCCCTTTCTCCATTTTTTTTTAGGCCAGCTCACCCATGTTTCGAGAGTACTGCCAGCAGGTACTGAAGAATGCCAAAGCCATGGCAGAAGCATTGTTGCAGCAGGGATATACTCTGGTTTCAGGTATCAGGAGCACGGTCTGTTTCTTCTGAGCTTAAAGCACATGATCAGAAGAACGGTCGGAGGCAGCGTTGCTGGGCTGTACCATCTCGGATGCAGGCGGAAGGTGGCCCGCTTCAGGGCCCTATTGAAAGCCCCCAGGATGTAAATGGAAATTAATATGTAATAAATAATAAATACAGTGGTGTGCCATCCAGTCAACCTCTGGCTCCACAGCCAACCTAACTCTTTGAGCTACCCAGTCAGCTAATTAATATGTAGAGGAGGAGAAATCCAGGCTAGCGTCTCTACAGCGTGCTGGTTTTATTATATGTGTGTGGAATTTTTAATATGGGTTGTATTTCAAACCACTAGTTCCCCCGCGTGTAGTCTGAAACGGTTTAGCCCAACACACGTTCCCCTGTTCAGTTGTTCCGATCATGTGTTTAAGCTCTGCATGTCATCACTTTGTTTTAGGAAGCGGGAAAGTGGACGTTGGTGAGCAAGGAAGTGCCCATAAGTTTTGCACAGGGGGAATGTGACAGTAAGCAGAAGCATGCTTTTAGGGCTGGTTGAAACGAGAAGGGCTGTGAAAGAGTTCAAAATGTTTTGACCAGGATTCTCTTGGGGAAAATGGTGTATGTGAAGGCAAAGGTGCAAACTCCTCCCCTGATGGGTTGATGATTTACACACCAGTTTCTGCAACCAGTTCACAGGAAGAACAGTTTGGTCAAGCAAGGAAACTGCTTGTGTGATTGCCCATCTGTTTTCGGCAACATCAAGATTCTGGCCAGAAATGTCTGTGTATTGGTTGAGACTAGAGATGGAGGTATTCATATATGAATATGAATATCCCTGTGCAGCTGGAGTTAATAAGGGTCCACCCCCTGGAGCTGGACCATCCATTCACATGTCCGGCGGCAGCAGCAGCCCCTCTTCCTTCCAATCACCCTGGAGTGCCACTCAGCTAGCCACTCAGCAGCCTTGCAGGGAGACGACTCCTCCCTCCCTCTGCCAGGAGTGGCTAGATGACCGCGAAGAGAGTGGTGCTCGGGAGCAATTGGAAGGATGAGCGGCGGCGGCAGACGTGTGGGTGGACAGTCCAACCCCAGGGGCCGGACCCTTGTTAACTCCATATACAAATACCCCCCATCTCTAGTTGAGACTAATCAAGAACCATAGGGTGGTTTCAAGCAAGATGATACCACTATCTTATAGATGTGATGAAGTTTGTTTAAGATGTTCGGGGCCCAATGCTGTCTTTGCTAAGTACTCAGCATGCAGCAGCGTAGCTTGTTTTTCTACAAATAATTACAGACGTTGTGGGGAGGGGGATGTTGTTGGGAAAGCATCATGTAAGGTGAGGAAACCTATCAAAAATGGATAATTACCATAATTTAGTTAAGAGAAAAAACACAGTATACAACTGCATGCTGTTTAGGAAGTCCAACGCAGGCAACATTTGGCCCTCTGTGTCAATTCCCTCCATTTCTTATCATTGTCCATGCTGGGTGTGGAGATCCAAAGCTTCCGATAGGCTGAAGGTCCACCACCCCTCATAGTAAGCAAACATCCAGCTTAGCTCTTTCTTAACAAATAATGTGGAAATGCTGACCGAAAGCAACATGTAGTTCTACGTTTAGAATTCTTTGTCTCAGGATTTTGAAACATGAAGTCATTAAGAGGAGTAGATCTGATACGATTATATTGAAGGAATCTATTGTTTTCAGCAACACCTAGATGGACTACAAAGACATGTTGTTGGTCCCAGCAGAAGAACACTAGTTGCTCTGTAAATAATGTTATTGTTGTCATGGTTGGGGATGAACCCCAAAGCCATAGCAATCAGTTGAGAATGCCACAGGGAATAAACACATCTCTCTTTTTGGGCAAGGTGGCACTGATAACCATCTGGTGCTGGTGGACCTGAGGCCAAAAGGCATTGATGGAGCACGGGCTGAGCGGGTGCTGGAGCTGGTGTCCATTACGGCTAACAAGAACACCTGCCCTGGTGATAAGAGTGCCCTCACACCTGGTGGCCTGAGGCTTGGTAAGATGAACTCCTTGAAATATGCTGTGCAGCTGTTTCTCACACTTAAGAGTGTGTGGTGTAATTTCTGCTAGGATAGCTCCGGTTTTGTACCATAGAAACTGCTTTTCAAATCAGTTATTTTGCCCAGGCTGGGGTGGTGTAAGAAACAGTGGGAAGGGCATAGAAATTTGGGATCAGGCAGACTTAAAGCAAAAAAGCAAAGCGGGCTGATTATATGCTGTTCTATAGTGCTGTGCAGTTTGCAACTTAATTGTGGAGGCTACACATTGCCCCACCCCCCACCCCCAGTGAGCTGGGTATTCAATTTATTGACCTTGGAAGGATGGAAATATGAGTAATCCTTGAGCCAGCTACCTGAGCCTGGCATTGAACTCTGGTTGTGAGTCTTCACTGTAGTTTAACCGCTGCGCCAAGAGACGATGCACGTTCTGTAAGCATGCCCTGTCATCACTCAACTTCATAGTTAACGGTTGTGTGCCATCAAGTCAATTCTCACTTATGGTGACCCTTTTCAGGGTTTTCTAGGTAGAGAGTATTCGGAAGTGGCTTCCTTCTTCTAGGGGCACCTTGGGACGATGCAGCTTGACCCAGGCCACATAGGCTGGTTCTTCTGGGATGCTCTGTAGGGAATTCAACTTCTAACCTTTGGCTCTGCAGCCAGAGACCTAACTCACCGAGCTATGCAGCCATCCATCCAGGGAACTCAGCTATCCAGGGAAGGGTGGGAAGAGTATGGAAATGTGGGACTAGGTAGGCTATGCATATTCTGTAAACATAGCCTTGTCATCACTCAAGTTCATAGAGGATTCATAATTCAGCACCCTAAGAATCTTAATGGTTTTTTTTAATGAGCAAGTTTCTAGCCCTTAAAAATCTATGATTATGCCACTGGACACAACAATCTGCATCTTTTCTTTCCCTTTTTTGGCATCTTCTGTGCTCAGGATTTGGCAGACTGAATTTTCTGCAGGTTCCTCTGAAGGACTTACTATGGATGTATAGGCAGGCCTTCCCTTCCAGTTAATTCCTGTCCTCTTTCCTTTTTTTCCTCTCTTTATTTGATTTATTTTGTATTTTTTCCATTGCAAAATCATTTAATTAATTGTTATAAATTTTTCTTGAACTTGTTATGTTTTATGTTGTAAGCCGCATAGAGTGGTCGAAATGACTAGATAGGCAGGTTATAAATACAATTTAATAATAATAATAATAATAATAATAATAATAATAATAATAATAATAATAATAATAATAATAATAATAATAATAATAATAATAATAATAATAATAATAATAGGCATAGGAACGGAGATGCATGCACCAATCAGAACTTGCTTGCTGGACTGCTTTGCCAGTTGGTCCAGCAAAGCATGGTAGTTAGATGTCTGTGTAGACAGTCTGTCAGCAAGAGTAAAGACGGAGTGGAAGGAGCACTGAGGGTTGCTGTAAGAGTCTCTTCTGTGGTGGTGTTGGGTGCATGTGTGTGAGAGAGACCCTTCTCTCTTGGTTATAACATTGTCAGGTCTGTCCACTCGTTTTACCTTCATTTTGGATTGGTAAGCTCTGTTCTTAATCCAGTTCCCCTCCACTCCCCCTGCAGGGGCACCTGCGCTAACTTCCCGACAATTCCGGGAAGCTGATTTCCGGAAAGTAGTCGAGTTCATTGATGAAGGGATCCAGATTGGATTAGATGTCAAAAAGAAAACCTGTAAGTAATTGGCATGTTGTGGGAAGCTAATATATTGCGATTACAGGACCCTTATTCCCAGTTTCATGCAGTGCACTGATTATGTTCTATATAGCCATCAAGGGGTAGCGAGGATTCAGCTAGCTACAAATTAGTCTCCTTAGATTATCCAGGGGATTTGTTTGATAAACTCTTTGCATGCATTGCTGTATTCCAGTTGATGGAATTGTTTGCTCCAGTGTAGACCCCTGAGGTAATAAAGCATCTTTTCTAGATGGGGCTGCCGTCTCTTTTCTTAGCCCTGCTCTGGGCTTTTAAACACAGAGAAATATAGCCATTGAAGGTTTTTCCATCATGTATTCCCCAGAAAGCAAAAGTAAGTTAAAATGGCAAGATTGGGGCTCTAATTTTTTTTTTAGAGCTTGGCACAATTCTTGGGAAAAGGCAATACAGAGGCATGAGCAAAGATGTCCCAGTGCTGAGAAACCCCCTGGTCCTCTTGATGGAAAGGAAATTGGGGAGGGAGGTGTCCAGGGAATGGGAACTGAGGCCTCATTCTGGTGGAGTGCATTCTTGAGGTAGTTCACCCTGTTTTCTCTGCCTGAATGTTCTCATGGGCCTGTAATGCTCCAATATGTTTACATTTCTTCTCTCCTCTTTTTTCCTCCTGCCCTCCCTCCAAAAGCCAAGTTACAAGATTTCAAATCCTTCTTGCTGGCTGACCCAGAGACGAAACAGAGGCTCTCCGACCTCCGGCAGCGTGTCGAAACTTTTGCCCGTGCCTTTCCCATGCCTGGCTTTGACGAACGTTGAGACGGTGCCCAAGCAGAGACTGCCGAATAGCTGCCCTCCAACAGGTGGGCCTTGCAAGAGGCCACGTGCAAGAAGGTGCCTCCAGCCCTGCCTGCAAGAGCCAGCTAGGGAGGCCCTTTCCCCGAGAAGGGTACCTTCCTCAGTCACTTTTCCATCCTTTCAACAGCTGATTTTTTTAGTGACTCAGAACAACTTGACCTCCTTTTATTTGATAGAACTAACCTCTGACCCACGGTACATGTGCTACCTTTTGCCTTCTCATTATGCAAGATGGATGGTTAAGAATTAAACGTCTTCACCTCATTTTCTTGACTGAATGAAAGCGCAGAACACTTTAATATTCTCTCATGTAGCTCTGTGTCCTTTATGTTCCTGTTATATACATGGGTACCTCCGCAAACATCTTGCGTGCATTTATTAGTTCAGTCACTGATACATGCACGTGAAAGTACTCATCTTAATCACATAGAGAGTTGGAAGAATGATCTTTTATACAAAGATAAGGAGAAAATTTCTGGCTTAGATGCCAAAGATCGATCTAGTTCAGCATCTTGATTCTCCTAGGCAAGTGCTCATGAGAAGTCCACTGATTGGACATCTGCTGTAGAGCTGTTATGCTCGTGATGCCTAGCTACTGATATTCATGAATATTCATAATGCTTCTGAATGTAGGGACCATGTACAGCCCACGGCTTCTGTTAATTTGCCTAAGAAGTCATCTACGTGTTCAGCTGCCCTCAGGGGTGACATGTGAATTCCCAAATTCAGAGCCAATACGTCCGTTGAGATCAGTTACTGGCTGAGTACCGGTTACTTCTTTGAGTAAGTTGTCGAGTGCAAGGAGACAAAAATACGACTGTTTTTCTCTCTCTTTGGCAAGGAAAGGGCAACATGATTTAATGGTAATTCTGCTGTTAAGATGTGGCCCTCAGAAAGTTCTCAGTGGGGACTGGGCCTGCAACACTGGCCTGTAACACGGTTCCTGTGAGTTTTCCAGTTATGGGGGTGACTCTGCAGTTCATTGCATGGACTGTCAGCTAGAATAACTTCTATTTAAAGAGAAGAATAGGTTCTAGTTTAAAAGCAAGGTCTCCTCACCAATACACTTTTCCACAGGAATCTCGTATGGGAATAAACCTTGCTGTTTAAAGAAAAACTGTTCTTTAAACCTGGTTCCCCTGACTGATCTCGTAATCTCCCAATGTTCTGGACTATTCTGGGGAATTATGGGAATTGTAGTTCAATGTATCCTGATAGCTTGTTTCTATTCCGTTTAGTTGTAAAAAGCTGTGCCTTTACAAATAGGACCTTCCCACATCGCAAGCATCTTTGCTATGTTGTCAAGTGGTGAGGACAACCTGTGACCACCCCCTGCCATTTGTACAGTTCTGACTGGGGTGAGGTTTCTCTCCACCTGGCCAAGGCACCACAGATAACCAGCTTCCCAAATGGTTATACGCACGCAGCAGCCATGTGGTGAATTGCCCTCTGTCCAGAGCCACCTGCTGCTCCCATTGATAAGAAAATACTAAGGGAACGCTGAAATACCAGAGCTGTAGAGTGTCTTCCCATGCATACCTCCCACCATATAAACTAAGGATGTTAGGGTACAACTCCCATCAGCCTTAGCCAGTATAGCCAGTGGTGATGGATGACAGGAATTGCAGCTCAACAACATCTGAAAGACCACATCCGCCCTGTCCTTGGGTTAAAAGTGGCATAGGAACCACTGCTGAATGTTTCATTTGTCGAATGAATGTCTCTGCCTATTACAGAAGTAGCTTTTGTAGAACAGGAGTGTTTTTATCATTGGCGTAATTACTTGTAATCCTGCAGTAGTCTAGAGGCCTATAGGATTGCTACACATCATCATCATACAAAAATATCAGACACAACCAAATGTTGACTGGTATTACATAAGATACCAGTTTTAACCAATACCCTATCTGTTAAATATTGACACAGTATGTATGCTGTTCCTAATATTGTTATTTCTGAAATCTGCAACTGCTTATAATACTGAATGAAATTTCTTGATATTGTTCCTAAAGCCCCAAAACCTACAGGGACAACTAAGTGCGTTTTCATCCACAAGTAAGATGTTTAGATTGCCAGATCTCTGTATGTTGTTTTTGTTACTGTTGGAGTACTTGTTCTTGTGCAGCAAAAGTCAATATTTCAGTTTCTTTTTTAATAATCCCCAGTTTTAGTCATGCCCATGTTCAATTATTATCATGATTTCCATCAGCATATCTCAGGTATTCTCCTATGTAGTGGTTTATTTTTCCAACTGTTCAATTTATTGTCAAATTGTTTCTTATATTGAATCTTTGTTTCTGTTGTTTTCAAAATATTCTCCATTTTCACTGCCATTAGTAATTTTTATCTACTTGTACTTATAATCATTTAGGCTTCTTTTCCACTCCTCCACTACCTGCTGTATTTTCAGTAATCCATGATCTCCAGGTTTTGGTGGCAAATATAATCTGTCTACATCATTTTTTGGATGTTGTGCATGATGCATATTCATTAGTCTCCATATTTTTCAATCCAATTCTCATTCATTTTAGGTCCAATCTATTATTCCAGCTGGTTATCTAATTATGGAACTGCCCATGTTTTTATGGCTTTGATTGTATTTCCACTATTTAATTTTGATTTTAAGGTTTTCTGCAGTCTTTTGATGTACTCTCTTTCTGTCAGTTCTTTAACTTTTGTGTGCAAGAACAAGTACTCCAAACCAATGTGATGAAAGCTAAGATCCAAGAAATTAGTGCTCAGTGGCTCGCTGTAATGAATTTGTTACACACTTTGAAGGAAAAATTGCTCAGATTTGCAAAGAGTTGGACTCCACTGTTTATGTGGGAGCCTATGGTTGTGTACAGTGCTCTGGACTTATGTCATAATTTATTGGATGAGTTTCAGTTACGACCTGAGGATGTGGACAGGGTGCTTGGATCGGTTCGTACCACCACTTCGTACCGCAACTCGATTCTCCTGGACCTTTCAGCGGCTTTTGTCACTATTGACCATGGTGTCCTTCTGGACAGATTGGCTGGGATGGGAATAGGAGGCACGGGGTTACACTCCTAAAGGATAGGGTCTGCAGCTTGGGGGTGCTCCTTAGCCCAGGTCTGACCTTGGAAGCCCAGTTGGACTCTGTGTCCAGGGGTGCCTTCTTACAGATGTGGAGAATATATCAACTTCGCCCTTACCTGGATGAGCAGAGCCTGACAACAGTCACACATGCATTGATAACAACCAGACTGGACTACTGCAATGCACTATATGTGGGGCAGCCTTTGAAGACAGTCCGGCGACTGCAACTGGCACAGAACCGGGCTGCATGGCTGGTAAGTGGTGCCACCGTGCGGACTCATATCACTGGCTGCTGGTTGCTGCCTGGGCCCAATTCAAAGTGCTTACCTTGACATATAAAACCCTAAACAGCTTAGGACCTGTTACCTAAATGACCACCTTCTTCCATATGAGCCTGCCTGTCCTCTATCAGGCCAGGAGGCCCTTCTGAAGGTGCCATCCCTAAAATAGGTGAGGGGGATGGCATGTCAAAATAGGCCCTTCTTGGCTGTTGCCCCCCAACTTTGGAATGCCTATAGAGATCCGCCTGGCTCCGACACGTTTGGCTTTTTGGCACCAAGGCAAAGACCTTTCTGTTTAGCTAGCATTTTAACTAAATAGTATCCTTTAGTTCAGTGGTCCCCAACCTTGGTCCTCCAGATGTTCTTGGACTACAACTCCCAGAAGCTTTCACTACCACGTCTGCTAGCCAGGATTTCTTGGAGTTGAAGTCCAAGAACATCTTGAGGCCCAAGGTTGGGGACCACTGCTTTAGCTGGCCATATGAGCAGCAGGATCAATTAATGATAAATTTACTGTTTTAATATGGGGTATTATAATACAGTGGTACCTCGACTTACAAACTTAATCCATATTGAAATGGCATTCGTATGTCGAAACGTTTGTAACTCGAGGCAAACTTTCCCATAGGAATGCATTGAAAACCATTTAATCCATTCCAGTTGTTTTTTGTTCTTATGTCGAGGTGCTGTTTGCATGTAGAGGCATTAGTTCCCATAGGAACTAATGCATAGCTGGTTAATCAATACTCTACCACTAGGGGGAGAAAAAATTATTTTTTTCTTCTCTTGACCTAAGATGAACTTAGGTCAAAAAAAGGCAGGAGAATTTTTTTCGTTCGAAAGTCAAAACAATATTTTGGGAACAGAGCCGGTTGTAACTCGAAATGTTCGTAAGTAGAGAGGTTCGTAAGTTGAGGTACCACTGCATTGGTTATTTTTAATGGTTTAAATGTTTTTCTAATGTTTTAATATTGTTTACGCTGTTCAGAGACCATTGGTAATGGTGTGGCTAAAAAAAAATCTTGTAGATAAATAAAGTTGCAGATTGCAGAATTAACACCATCAGAGCTATAAAACCCAGCAATATTAGGAACAGCATACACACTGCTGCACCAATAACAGATACTTAGGCTTTAGGTTAAAACTTGTATTTGTTATATACTGTACTAGCAGCCAATGTCTTTATTGTTTTTGATTGACTGTGCCTGGTATTTTTGAACAATAATAATGTGCTGTCAAATCTATTCTGGCTTCTGGCAACCCTTTCTGGGTTTTTCTATGTATAAAGTACCATTCCTTTCTTCTGGGATTGTGTAGCTTTCATACAAATAAGGAATTAGATTTTCTTAGGAAGGAGACAGTAAAAAAATAGATGTTGGATCCATAATACCTGGAAGACACCAGGTTGACTTAGAAGGAAGATCTCTTGCATGACACCCTAAGGAAGCCCATATTTTCTTTAAGGCTTCACTGATAAGGATACATGGCTGCAGGTATATGTGCACAGGTGTGCATCTCCATAAGTGCAGGTATTAGTTATGTGTGGGATATCCAGTGTGGTGTAGTGCGATGGTCCCCAACCTTGGGTTCCCAGATGTTCTTGGACTGAAACTCCAAGAAGCCTTTATCACTAGCTGTGCTGGCCAGGATTTCTGGGAGTTTTAGTCCAAGAACATCTGGGTTACCTAAAGTTGGGAAACACTTGTGTAGTGGATTGAGTGATGCACCGGGACTCAGGAAACCTGGGTTCAGATCCCCTCTTGACCATGGAAACACACTGGGGGAGTGGAACAGGTAGAACCACTCCTTAAATATGTCGCTTACTTTGAAAGCCCTGTTAGGGTTGCCAATGTGATGGTACAGAACATTGTCAACCATTATGTGTGGTGTGCGACAGTGTTGTTTTTTTTTTTTTACAATCATTCAGCACATCATATATTTATTTTATTTATTTATTTATTTATTTTAAATTTTTCTATCCCAAAATATTTCTTCCCCCAAAGGACCTAAGATGGTATACATTGTTAAAAGAGTATCTAAAAGCTAAAAACAGAAAGTATACAAATATTTAAAAAGAATGAAACAAGTATTAAAATGGTAGCTAAGATCGATATTAAAACACTTCTAAAATCAGAGCACAACCATCCATTTAAAAGCCCCTCACACCACTGGTCATTAAGGAAACGTCTGCCTGAAGAGAAAGGTCTTTGCTTGCCTGCAGAAGGACAGCGAAGATATATTGCCGTGAGGGATCCTGGGCTTTTCTGTAAACTGGACTGAGAACGTTCTTGGGCTTCCCCCAGCCCAACGTGGGGATGTCAGACGTTGATCCCGGGAACGTCCCACACACTAAGCCCTTTGGTGGAGGATTTTACAAAGTTTCATTTTTAAAAAACTGCACATAAAACCTGGAATAAGATCCAAAGCAGAAGCTTTTGGGCTGAAGAGCTGGCAATGAGTCTGAATGCATGCTGGCAGCACTGTTCCTCCCATCCCTCCCTCTGCTTGTGGGTAAATAGTAAATGATCTCTTCAAAGTCCTCGAGTTTCCATTTCTTTACATGCCTTTTCTTCCCTCCGCTTATTACTGCATCATCCTACTCCACTTGAAATCTGCCTTTATGGTGAGAGTTCATAATTCACTAGAGAGCTGTAAGTTACGGGGAAATTATTCTCCTGTGCCCAATCCCTCGGCAGCACGTCCTGATGATTAATGACATTCCCTAGTGACAACTGGTGCCTTGTTTCTCATTGAAATTGTTCCAGAATTAACTTCCAGCTGTTCTTGTTCAGTTTTCCTTTTGCCACCACTGGCTGTGTGGACCTTGGTTTTAGTTTTCTCTCTGCTCGGGTGTTTCCCAAAATGCAATGCCGTACACCTGTGCCAATGGCACGGCTTTGGTGTCTCAGTGGACATACTGACTTGGATGATGAGAAGTGCACTGTGTCACAGCCAGGCAGGCATCAAGTTGGAGAAGGCTGCTAAAGGCAGATACCTCTTTTCACAGTACCAAGACAAGGCAGCAGTAGAATGTTGGACATGGCTCTCGCACATATTAATTTTTCTTTGGTTGTTGAGGGATACTTTTGGAACTACACTGAGCAGATGAGCAAAATCTTAGTGGCATAAGCAACCCTTCAGCAGGTGGAAGCCTCGTGTTGCAGTGGTTAAACTGCAATACTGCAGTGAAGACTCTGCTCACCACCTGAGTTTGATCCCCGTTGACTCGAGGGTGACTCAACCTTCCATTCTTCCGAGGTCAGTAAAATGAGTACCCAGTTTGCCAATAGTAGCTGCAAAGTGTCCAAAGAGAACTTTAAGCACTATGGGAAAGGTATATAAACAGCACACTTTGCTTTGTTTTCTATTTCTTTTTTTAAATAATCTGATTTTATTTTAAAAATTTAAAATCCTGAAAACAGAATAAAATGCCTAGACACAAACATCAAGAGGAACAACGCTTATTTTATTTATCCATTGAAAATATTAATATGCCACCTTTCTCCCAAAGGATTCAAGGCAACTTGTATGAAAAGAAACAAAGTTAAGAGTCAAATAATAAATCATTGCAGTATTTTAAAAGAGCATTAAACAAATATATTAAAACTCATACTAAACACAGTATTAGGGACCCAAGTCAGATGTGTGTTCCTCTAGCAGGTCTTGGGTCTCAATTCCCATCCACATAGACAGTGGCAGGCGATGATGGGAATTGTAGTCCAACACCATCTCAAGGGCCACAAGTTGTGCACTCCTACAATGAAAATATAAAAGACAGGAGGTGAAGAAATGATGTTATCAATTTCACTGTTCTTTTCTTTTAAATGGCTGGAGAAAATATATTCACGCCAGCTCTGTGAATCCTAATCTTGCAGCTAACCTGTTGTGAGGGTTTGTCAGAGCCTTACCTGCCAGGTACAACACTGCAAGGAACTAAAGGATTACACATGAGCCAAAGGTCTTACAAAGAGTTCTCCTCTGACATAACAGTGTGTGGGTTTGCAAAGCCCCTTCTTAAAGAGGCTCAGCAGTAATGTTTCTTCCTCCCCACCGGCCCTTCCTTCCTTGTGCAGCATCGATTCAGGAAATGTAGCTGTTAATAATGCTTTTCTTAATTGGTAACAGATCATTTAGGAGGCCCCAGCAAATAAATAAGCATATTCAGGGTCCTTCTGTGAAAATGGCATGAAAAATGAGTGGGGAAGTAAGATTTCTGAATCGAATTACAAGCCAGATCTATATTGGACACCTATCGCTTTTCTCCAGATTACGTAGAATTGAGCTTCGTAAGGTTGCTAGGCTGCAGCCCTAAGAACACACCTGTTATTTTAGGATTCAGCCGATGCTTTGCTTCCCCTTGCTCTCTTTCGCTTCCCACCCCACCTCAGCCGCTTTGGGGCCTTCATTACGAAAATGGTGGAAGCAGAACTGCAGACGATGTGGCCTTAAAAAGCCCCTTTCATTGTAATCAAACTTGTTATTTCTCAGATGTCTTTTCAGGGAGATATACTCTTTCCCTGAATGAAGATGGTAGGTTTGCTTCACATTTATCCTCAAACAGGTGGACTGGCCTCAAAATGGTCCTGCTCAAAGTTTTAGTGAGTTAGCTTCTTCCGGGAGAAGACTCCGGCTAAGCTCCCATTCCCACCTCCGTTACACCTCTCCTTGCCCCACAGTCTGTGACTGTCCTTGCTGGCTGTTCTGGGATTTTCCAGTCCTAAATATAGAGTCAGATCTGAAGTGTTTTTGAGCTTCTGCAAAACAAGGGAGTTATCTCCGGACTGCTGTTAGCGCTCTGTTCTGCTGATGGCACTCTTTGGGCATTAAGAGCTGTTGAGCAGGGATGTTTGCATGTCTTTGGGTCGGAGTCCTAAGCCTGAGACATAGGTACCGAGTCCCAAGCCCGAAGCCTGAGTCCCTATTAAAAACAATTTTTTTTCTCCCAGAAAAAAAGGGATGGGTTGATGTGTTCCAAGTCATGAGCTGAGTTTGAGACTTTGGGGGGCAAAACCCTAAGTCAAGTCCGACTTGAATCACTGGTGCAATTTAAGTCTGACTTGACGGTGAGTCCCATAACTCCAGTCCCCAACCCTGCTGTTGAGTGAACTGTTGATGTCAGTGCCTACTGGGATACTTTACCTTTGGGACACAGAAGGAAGTATCATCTACCTGCCATCAGGAGTCTGTCCAGTTTATCTGGACATGCTTCTTGACTGTAGATGGGTGGAAACAGACAGAGAAGCAAAAGACAACTTTGTTTGCTGGCCCTTGTACTGCTAGACTCTGCACTGAATGTGAGTGGCTCATGTCTCTCCACCCCCAGGACTGACCCAAGGCATTTTTCTGCCTGAGGCAGAATAGCAATCGGCAATTCCCACCCACCCCTGCCATGTGTCAAGAAGTATTGTATCCAAAACTAGCTTGGTTATTATGCAGGATGGGAAGCCGCTCTTTCCCGTTCCTGGCGGTTGTGTCATGTGCTGTCAAATTGCTTCAGACATAGGGTAGCCCTATAGCCAAGACCCTGCTGTATAGTTACGCCGGTGGAGGGCTAATGGTGCAACTCGTGGTGGGAAATTGCCACCCTGCTTGGATATCTTGTACATGGCCAGGGGTCCAAGCAAGGGCTTGCTATTAGCAGCCATTTGCTGCTGCAAATTAAACCACTGCCTTCTGCCATGGTAAGTAATCAAAAGGATATTGGCCTATGCATTAATAACCTTCAATAGGTCCTATCATTAGTGGCCCTGCTCAGGTCTTGCAAACTAAAGATACTGGCTTTCTTTAGTGGGTCAAACCATTTTATGTTTTGTCATCCTGCTTCCCTACTGCCTTCAGTTTTTCCTAACTGAATTGTCATTTCCATTGAATCTCATCATCTTGCAATGTGCTGAAAGCACAACAGCCTCTGTTTAGTCATTTTAACTTCTAAGGAGTTCAGGCTTGACTTGTTCTAGAATCAACTCATTTGTCTTTCTGGTAATCTAGGGTGTCTGTAAAACTCCCCTCCAACACCACATTTTTGGATGAATTGATTTTTCCTGACAGCTTTATTCTTTGTCCAGCTTTCACTTCTGTATATTGTAATACAGAATACATGTTCTTGTTTGTGGGAGACACCTTTCGTTATACTTGTTTTGTTTTTGTTTTTTGTTCCTTCACAGTTGCCCTTCCAAGTCATAATCTTCTGATTTTTGGCTGCAATCTCCATTTGGGTTGAGGGTTGAACCAAGGTATAGAAAATCTTGGAACAATGTTGAGTTCTTCATTGGCAACATGAAAGTTATGTGATTATTTTGTAGATATTATTTTTGTCGTCCTACTGTTCAACTATAATTCTGGTTTTGTACTTTCTTCTTTGACCTTCCCTAGTGGTCATTTCAAGTCATTGCTGCTTTCTGCCACTAATACAGTGTCATTTACACATGTTAGACTATTGATGTTTTCTTCCATCAATTCTCACTTCCTCATTCAAATCGAATCCAGGCTTTTGTATGAGATGTTCTGTACTGTATTTTGTACTCGCAGCGAGAATACAATAATAAGAAAATTAAACAAAAATTTCTGCCCTTTTATGACACCCCAAACCTGCTGCCTGAAGCAGCTGCCTGCCCCTGTCTAATGGAAGGGCCGGCCCTGTTTTTCACCTTCCTCTCACACACGTACCCAGAGATAGTCACCACAGTCAATGTGAGCTTGTAGTTCTCATGGAAAACATCCCCTCTTTTTGTGTGCTTATTATCTATGGAAGATAGTCAATGACCACCAGGGAGGAAACTTTAGCTAGGCCTCGCTAGGCCCCTGTGTCTGGATCCAATGCCATATCCACTTTGCCTCTTTTCTTCTTCTCTGCTTGGCTTCGGGGCCTGGAGGCGCTTTTCAGAGCATTTCTGACGCTGCCATCGCTTAAACCAGCAACAAACTCTATTAGCTGCTACTGCAAATTGGATTTGTTCAACGCGATTGGATTTTGCCTCCAGCCTGTGTGGCTTTGTTGAGGAGGGGTGCAGGGTGGGGAAGGGAAGCAGAAGGTGGGTGGGAGACGGTCACTAATAATAGCAAATGTTGCCGTTCTCTCCACAGGCCAAGCAAAACAATAATCTGATCCTAGAGGGCTGTGTGGAAATACAGATTTAAGGGAGCAGGAGGGGACCAGAGATTGCCATCTTTCCACAGCCAAAGTAGTGTACGCTAGCAGGAAAGGCAGGGGCTTGGGTGGCTATTGTAGGTCAGGCAGAAGTTCTTTAGGCAGGGGAAGAAGCAGATCAATGGCATTGTGCAGTGGTTCCACACATTGGATCCCCAGATAACAACAACTCCCAGAAATCCTGGCCAGCACACCTAGTGGTGAAGGCTTCTGGGAATTTTAATCCAAGAACATCTGGAAACCCAAGGTTGGGAACCACTGGTGTAGTGCAGTGGTTCTTAACCTTTGTTACTTGGATGTTTTTGAACTGCAACTCCCAGAAACCCCAGCCATCACAGTTGGTGGTGAAGGCTTCTGGGAGTTGCAGTCCAAAACTCCTGAGTAACCCAAGGTTAAGAACCAGTGGTGTAGTGGAACCAATTCTTGGGATCGAAGTGCTGGGATATCAGCATTAGCAATGATGTTTGTATCATCATCCACCCACCGACCCACTCTCAGGCATCTTTGTCTCCTCTCACCTTGCCTGAAAGCTCACAGCAATAACTTGATGCTGGCCACATGAAAACTCTCATATGCTATCTAGGGCGAGTCTATCACATGTAACACAAGTGTTGCGGGGCAATTTGCTCTTTGACAGGCAATTAAGATCCATCAGCTTTACAACAAACCTGCTCTTGCTAAAGCTGGTTTGATAATATGCACCAACACAGTTACTTACATTTCGGGACTGCCACAAGGACTGCCTATATGTCAGATTTTACCACCCTGCCACTGAAATACAGTTGCTCTTTTAGGCTGGAGTCAAATACTACAGCAGTGCAGGTGAGATTCCTCTCCCCACTTATGTGCGTGCTTCTCAGTTCTGCAAAGACAGAGTTGATAGGATTACAGAATGGTAAAGATGGAATGATCCCATATCTCGTCTAGTCCCACCCCTGGCAGAAGCAGGAAACCCACAACTAGAGTATCCATGACAATGGAGATACAACTTCTGTTTTAAAAACTTCTAACAGAGAAGAGTCCATCACCTTCCAAAATAGTCTGTTCCACTGCCAAACAACTCTTGCTATCAGGATGGTCTTCCTAATGTTTACTTGGAATCTCCTTTCTTATCACTTTGGCCAACTAGTTCAGATTGATTGATTGATTGATTGATTGATTGATTGATTTGATTTGATTTGATTTTTACCCCGCCCCTCTAGACAATGTCTACTCGGGGCGGCTTACATAAGTTAAAGGTAAAGGTTCCCCTTGACAATTTTTGTCCAGTCGTGTTCGACTCTAGGGGGCGGTGCTCATCCCCGTTTCCAAGCCATAGAGCCAGCGTTTTGTCTGAAGACAATCTTCCGTGGTCACATGGCCAGTGCAACTTAGACACGGAATGCTGTTACCTTCCCACCGAGGTGGTCCCTATTGATCTACTCGCATTTGCATGCTTTTGAACTGCTAGGTTGGCGGGAGCTGGGACAAATGACGGGCGCTGACTACGTCACGTGGATTCGCTTTTATAGCTGAAGATCTGCAGACCTTACAGAACAGAGGCTTCTGCGGTTTAGCCCACAGCGCCACCACGTCCCTCCTACATAATTTAACTTTACATAAGTTAAAACACATTAAAACAACGTATAAAATGCAATTATACAATTATACAATGCTTGTTTTCTTTGGCTGCAGTCTAAGGATCATGCCTAACCTCCAAGCAGTAAAAAAAAAAAATGTTCATGTACTCAAGTGGTTTCTTTATTCTTCCCTGGGACTCTTCACTATTGTGTACGCTAGAGTTTTTATAACCTTGCACGATGCCTCCTTCCCACCTCTCTGTTGAGTGTTCTTTCCTTCTCTTTAGTCTGCTTGAAGAAGAATTGTTCATTTACTGTTGATCTGTTCAGTTGGTTGCCAGTATTCATGTGCAGTAAAGAAAAGAGCATGCCTGAGTCTCCAATTTTAAAGCAACTGTAAGTAAAGAAATTTTTTTTGTTCTTTCTATTACAAATGTCTCAAAGGGAGTTATTGAGACTGTAGGTGCCACCCCTGGGAAAATGGGTGGACTCTCGGCCACTTGTAACTATTCTCTTCTGTGCATCTCTGTGCTTCTACTGTATTAACAAAAGGAATTTTAACCAGGAATTCAAGTCCCTGCAACAGTATGTATATAAAGTACATATCCAGTTTGTTCCAGCAGACAATGGAGATTGTAGGCAGAGGATGGGAGAAGCTGTGTTACATCTTGTTTACTGCTAGTGAGTTGTTAAAAAGGACATGCAGGGTCTCCAGAATTTGACCTGACAACCTTTAGCAAAGAAACTGTACACAAAAGCATTTGGTGTGGGAAACTGGTGCTAGAACAGTGGTTAGGAATATAACTCAGCTCACCTACACATTCCTGCCATCCTGTTTTTATTAACAGTGTCAGCTCTGAATCCTTCCAGGCACAAGCATGTTCATCAGTGTAAAAGCTAATGTCTTGTTAGCTTTGGGCCTCTAGTTTTTACAGCTTCCTTTTCTCCGGCAACAGGAACCTTTTGGTGCTAGGGGAAAAGGAGTAGCCGAAGACTTCCAGGGCATAGGGCAGTCCAGGCAAGCATAGAAAATACAGGTGATTGCAGCCAGCCCTAGATTAACCATTAAGTAAAATAAGCATGTGGTTTGGGCATCAACAAGGGAAGGGGGCACCACAGTTGTTGTTTTTTTTCCTGTGCCAGATTTACCATGGACCATGGTGCAAATGGTGCACTTGGTGCAAACCACGTCCGTCCATCCAAATACCTGGGCTCTCTCCCTTCCTCAAGAGCCCCAAGAAAACCACCTCCCTACCCTATAGCAATGGACTATGAACCAGCAAAAACTTTTTTTTTTAAAAAAAAATAGAGTCACCTGGAGAGAAGACTCATGTTTTGAGTGAAATGATTGATCATCATCATCATCAGTCATCATCATCACTTAGTGACTTGTTTGGGTTTGTTTAGTTCTGTATTTTGGGAGATTGAGTTGGAATAAGGATAAAAAGAGCTGCTGGTCTTTTAGACCTATGGCCTCTGCACTATATGTGCAAGCCAAAGAAATAAAGGCCACCGTTAAAAACGCCCCCAAGGAGTTTTTAAGTTCTTGTTTGAGCTTTTCAGTTTACAGATTCTGACAAAGTCTGTCTATATAAATCAAAGTGTGAAAGCGCAAATTTGTTTGTACGTATGATTTTGCGTATGATGTGTGGTTCTTTTTTGCTACATACTGTACATTACATTACTGTATTTTCATGCAGTATAATGTGTACATTTTATGTCTTTTTCCAAGCCGTGGAACCTGCACCATAATCTTTTCAGGGCTTAGAGCCTCTGAAGGTCTTAATCCAGCCCGAATTGCAGCCTTCAACCTCTGGACATGCCAAATGGTCAAGTGGTAGTGAAGGAGAATGTTAGAACAGCCTCCATTAAATCAATGGTGGGGAGGGAAGTTAGTGGTGGATGATCAGTTGCCAGAACAGATGTTTGAATCCACCTGGAAGACGTTTAAAGTTTATAAGGGGAAGTAGGATCAGAACATTGGCCAAAGCCAAAACACAGGATATGTGGCTTCATATTGGACTTAGCCGTGAAACCTTTTGGGATGACCATAGATTTCAAAACCTATTCCACCATACAAGGTGGAATCAAGGTGGAGTACCTGATCACATAATGATCAGGTAAAGAAGAGAAAGCCCATGTATGCTGTCCTGAGTTCCTTGGAGGAAAAATAATTAGAAATATAAATAATAGACAGATGTGATGTAGAATCCTGAAGATTTAAAGAAGGGGCAGAATCCTGCCTCCCCCCCCCCAAAAAAAAATCCCCAGCCTAAATGGAGATTTAGGCTACACTCCAAATTTTTGTTGGAGCAGAACCAGTATGAGATGGTTGTTAAATCCTTTACCTCCTTTATATTGTTTTCCTGATGAAAATGGCATCTTCCTTCAAAGTGCAACCACTTTGGTGTGTGGTGAGGAGAGGTATCTTTATTGTGCCCATTTTTCCTCCTTCCAGTTGAGCTGGAAGACACAATCTGAGACAGAAGTTTCAGGCAGGTTTGGGGGAGTCACAAAAAGTAGAAAATTATTCATTGCTGACTCTGTTTTCATATTTTATTTGTATTGCCAGGGATGGGGAGACATGTTTTTTCTCCCTACCCCATGTCCAATAATAAGATTGCTGATTTTAAATCCTATAGACCTTAACTGGATGAAGGGGGAGCTTGGATTTTTCCGCCCCATATAGACAGCATAATGTCAGCCTATGTTTAATAACAGTTTTGGAGTGGAAAGAGCAGCTGTGTCCGAACATGGGATCAATGCTAGAGATGAACGTTCCTTCCTCTCAATCAGCACCCTCATACCCCACATTTCTTTTAAAGGAGAAAAATAATTCCAGCTGTGATTTTCCAATATACTCGCAGAAGGAAATAACATCTGTTGTATGGGAGTTCATAGGAGAAAGTGATTCTGTTCTCTGTGGCTGTCTGAAGTCCCAGAAGAGGGGGCTGGGGCAGTTGGGGGGGGGGGAAGGAGTGGTGGACTTTCCTTCAAATAGCTGTTAGCTGTCTCTGGTGCTCTGAGCTACTCCCTGCCCAGTGGCACGTCCTCTTGTCCCATCTTCACATCTGTTCTGTGTTTATGTTTTGCTCTTGGAACCAAGACAAATAAATCCAGACTGGAGGCAGATCAAGCTTTTTGCAGAGAGTTGGAGACAGTTTGAAAGAGGAGAATTGTTGCTAGCACACTCATATCCCACTTTTGCCAAGTGGGTTCTGCAAGTTCTTTTATTGTTTCAAAAATCTAGAACACCAGTTTAATCAAAGGTGTCAGCAGGACGTACGGAATATGCAGTTATATTCATCACAGGTTATGAACCCACTTTAAGCTTCTTAAAAAGATCTACTTCCAGGCTTAGTAGCCTTTAGATGAGTGATGAAGAAATCTGTCCTTTAAACTCTAGACTTCAATTCCCATCATCCCCTCACTGGCTGTGCTAGTGAAAACTGATGGGACCAGCAGTCCAGTAACACCTGGTCACTCATGTCCAACCCTCCACACTAGGTGCTGTAAGTACATTCCTAGCATATCTATAGAAATCTACTGAGGATGTGCAAAACTCATGTTTCTGCTTTCACAGAAAGTTTAATGGTCAGCTTTGCTGACTATGCTTTTCATCTGCATTTGGTCTCTGTTCCACTTTGGGAACCATGTGTTCTGACCTAGAACAAGAGGCAGATCTTGAGAATGCTTTGAGAAATATCAACCCATCATTTCTTTTCTAGCCCCCAAATTTACCAATACGTGTAACTGAATACCTGCCAGTGACTCATCCAGGGTAAAATTTCTGTCTCAGGATTGAGTAAATCTCATGGCCACAGAAACATTAAGCTACATTTTTGGACTTCTCTGTCCACCTCCCCTGCCCACAACATACAGAAAAGTATGTTTTTCCAATAATCTAGAAGATAGCTGCATCAATCTGTTGTAGCAAAAGAGAAACCAGAAGTCATGTAGCAACTATTCATAGTTCATTAGCTTTTGTGTGTCCCAGAATACTTCTTCAGTGGCCGTGTCTCTGGGGAAGTTTAAAGCTGTAGTCACTTTAAAATGGTTGCCAATAGGTTTTAAACTGCAAACAATTTTATACTCCCCACCAGAGGCACAGCCACTCCATTCCTCTGAAGAAGTGTGCTCGGACACAGAAAAGCTTATGAAAAACAAGACAATAGGTATAACATGACTTCTGTATTTTTTTAAAAGCTCCTAGCTTAAATGAGGTCTGGAAAACCAGAAAGGTTGCATGCTTTTGTGAAATTTTACTTGGTTCTCATAAAGGTATTGCCTTCCTGTTAATTCTGGATTTTGATCAGTAGTCTTCTGAAGTTTTTGCCTATGCAGGGAAACTTTAATTCACGTATGTCTGTAAATGAGAGCCTACTCTAATGCATGGTGCTTGTGTTATCTTTACAATATACACACAAAAGCCATTTGTATGTTTTATGCACAAAAGGAAATGCCTGGGCTTAATTAATACAAAATTTTCAACTTCTCTGTCCCAGTAGTTCATTCTTCTTAAACTCATATGAATTTTCTTTATATGAATTTTCTTTTTATCATTTTTTTATGACTCAAGTGGTGTCCAGGCATGGAAAAGGGAATTTGGGGGTTAAGTCCTAGTTAGCCCGGGCTCAAATGAAACAACAACAAAAATCTGACTTTTTCTATGTATTTATCCATCTTGATTGTACACATCTGCGTATACTGAATAGTGTGAATGCTTAGAGTATGCATACAAAGTGTAATTATAATTATATTTGTGTAATATTTTGTACCAAATAATTTCATACCAACATCATTTGGGTGGAAATGCGCAGAAATGTTATAGAATAAATTAACACACACTGTAATCAGATGTCCATATAATAGCACTCAGATCCAAAAGCATAACTTCATAATTGCCCACATATACAAATAGGCATATCTTCAATCCTTCCCACAACTGTTGTCGAAACCCAGGTTGGTTCCATACGAAGGTTCCCAAACCCTTTCCAGCCGTGTTGCCTTAATCGTCTACCCCTTCTCCCCTCAATTTACTTCCTCCAAACCCGGACTTGGATCTCTTGTGCATAGCCTCTCTCCAGAGACCGCAGCTGGCATTTCCAGTTTTAGAAAAGGTAGACTTGGCAGTCTGATGGAGGGCATCTCTCCTAAGACTTCAGTCAGGTTGACTGGCTTCACAATCTACTTACTGGTGCTGCACTTTCTCCATGGGAATGGTGACTCTGAGCGTGGGAGACAGGAAATGCAGAATATATGGGTCAGGGCCACTCACAAGAACAGGGTGGAAAAGAGTGAACCAAGAAGCCTCTGCAGGAGCCAAAGGGAACAACAGGGTTGTTTCCTTCCTCTTTTTCTCCCCTCCACTGTGGTCAGTCAACCTTTACTAAATAAGTTGTTTATTACTTCAGTTCCCAGAGGCATTTTCACAGAAAGGAGAATGGGTTAATATTTTCCTTTGGTTCCTCCAGATGGGCTTTTGACACCTTACTGGCAAACCTCGGGGCGCGTCTAATCACACACAGGCAGGTAGGAAACAGAAGCGGTCCTTTGGCATGTACACCATGTAAATGCGTGGCACATAAGAGGCGGCCCAGCCCAGGAGCTAGAGATGTGGGCCATGCAAAGCGGCAAAGCAGGCAGTCCTTCCTCTGAACATCGCAGGGGGGCAGGAGAAGGACTGAGCTGCAGCACCCTCACAAGTCTGGGCGAGTTCTCTTCTTGGCACTGTTGTCCTCGGTGAGACCTACGAACTGTGGAAGAAAGAGTTGTTGCTGTATTTACTTATTTCTTCGTTATTATAGATCCCACCTAGCCTGCAAGGTAATGCACGTGGTTTTCCTCCTCCCTATTTTACTCTCATTAAAGCTCTGTGAGGTGGGATGGGCTCAGAGACCGGGCCAAGGTTGGCTTTCATGGGGGACCAGGGGCTACAATCTGTATCTTCCAAAACTCCACTCCGGTGCTTAATCACTAGGCTATGCTGTCTTTTTGCCACTAGGGAAAAGTGAAGCAAACACCTCAGATGGCGTATCCTTGTGGGACGGGGGGGGGGGGAGAGAAACAGACAGGTCAAGGCATGCCATTTGACTTGCTCTGTACCCCCTAAGCTAGCCCTCTGCCTTTGGGTGCAGCATAGAAGATGGCGTTCCACCTGAAGTCAGATTCAGTTCTTAATCTGTTTGGCTTTTGTACACGGAATTTGGGAGGTGCTCTCAGGCAACCCATCAGCTCAGACAGCCCTGCTCTTACCTAATAAAACCCCCGTGGCATGAGGGAATTCTTGGCTTTCCTTTCAACGCCCTCTTTAAAACTTTCAGAGTTGTACGGCTTACCTCCTCACATTTATTGTGGTTTGGTTCAAGAGTGAGCCTTATTGGACAGCTGCCATTCTTGGCAGCCTCCTGCTCAAAGTCTTAACCTTTGTGTGCAGTTTATGTCTAAAAAGGGCAAGTGAGGGAGTAGTGTTCTTCACAATTCTTGGAGCTGTCACTGGTTCTTCCAGTATTAATTATCATTCTTTATTATGTTGGCTCTCAGGAGGAGTAATCAATTTCTCACATACCTTGTATGGGTAATTAGGGTTCTGCTCATCCCATTTTTCTGAATCCTTCTTAATCCAACTGGAAGCAGAGGGGAGGGAGAAAAGAAAGTTATACTAAAAAAGCATTTAAAAAATGATGTGCCATTGAGGATACTGGCCCCTTCTTCAAGTAGGAGCCAGACATCTTGTCTCTGATCACTACACTTCCAACAACAGAAAACTCTTTTGTAGGCCTAGCTCAGAGCTTAGAAGTGTCAGTTCTGCTGCATTAACATCAAATCACTGAAGGGAATAATCAGTTCGCCAAACCTTAAAATGTTAGGGAGAACCTATAAATGACCCCCCCCGCGCTAATAAATGTCAATAACACTGATAATCATTAAATTGGTAGCAATAATTCCAAGTGGGCAAAATGGCCCAATTAGCCAAATCCCTATATGAACTGAGGTACTGTGAAATAAAAATCCTGACCTAAAAAAAGTTGTTGCCATTTAAGAATTAAAACAAATAAATGTAAATATGTTCATTATCCAAACAAACTAATTTTTATTTTATTAATTCGAAGTTCTGGCCTAACTACTGGCATCCCTATACAATGCATGATTGGAAAGTAAAATAGAGGTAACTTGTGTTTTAGGGTGCTTGCCTCCACCTATCCAGGCTCCATGGCAAGAGCAGAATCTCTTCTCACATTATTTACTAACTTTCAGAAAAAGTTCAGGTCTCTTAAACAGAGTTGGCTGTACTGTGAGAAAAATGAGGCGGTTGCCTCAAGTTGCAGATTTTCAACGTCACAAGTCAGCAACAAACAGTTACTTATTCATTTTATTCATATTGTATTTCTGTGGCTAAAGAGGTGGCTGTGTGATTTTGAATCCCATATGTCATAGTCATGTCTAGCTCTCTGCACCAGGTGCCTTAATTTAAGATGGTGGGGGTGACATTGGCTGCTGCATATCAGGTAGCAAAATGACTTGGGTGGGTTCTCTGTGGCCCCCGCCCCCGCCCCCACCCCGGGGCCATATGCTCCGCATGGAGATTGGCTGAGTTAAATCAGCTAGGAGGAAAAGCAAAGACTTCATCATGGCTATAAAACTGTGGAATCATTGCTTGTGGCAAAGGTTGTGGGGACGAATCATGACAAGGTTCATAGCCGTGTCCCCAAGGAGAATGCATGTTCCCTGGTTAAAAACTCCATCATAAAGAAAGCCCAGACACCCTAAGCCATCCAACCCTTAATAACATCTCACTGCAATCTTGGGAGTAAGCTTCAACGAACTCAATCGTGCTGCTTATTTCCAATTGTATTATGTTCAACTTGTAAAACACATTGAACTTTAACAAAAGATCTTCAGCCAGATGAAATGCAATTTCTAGCTTTTAATTAGAAATGCAAACAGTCTTGCAAAGAGGTGTTAAGATTTAAAATGCTTGAGTGATACAGGAAACACTATCAAAGAAAATATGTAGTCAACCTTTGCTTTATTATTTTCCTCACTCTATGACCTCATCCTTTTAGTCTCCTTTTATCATTTTCCTATTTGTATCACTTCTTTATCACAACTTGAAAGTCCCATTATTGCCTTACTCACTTTCTGGAGTCGGGACAATTATATTGGCCATTTGCATTGGACAGATGAATTGGAATTAAAACCGGGGAACTACACAGCATACGGTTCAATAAGGGAACGCCCATTGTGGAATTGTCTCTTTTTGGTGGGGAATTGCCCTTTTTTGTTCAGCAGACAGGGATGGTTTAAATTTGCTCTGATTGGGCTGACATCACTTTTTTTCTGCTCTGTGTGATCACCTGATCCATGCAAAGAGGTGCTTGCAGAGTTGTCAGTTCCTCTCAACCATGTTCCTCTTGTCTCTAAATAGTGTTTGTTTTCTTAAAAGAGGCTTTCACAGTAGTGCTTGAACAGAGTATTGCTAGGGCAATAGGAAAAATTAATTTTAGAAGGAGGTAGAAATTAGAAATTGCCAATTAGCACCTTGTCAAAGGCAGTTTCTGATGCTGGAGATCCAGGCAAACACAGATCTCTGCCCTTGAACCTGCTGAATCCTGAAGATAGTTTGTGATCTGGACAGCTACAGTGCTTTCGTCCATGGAAACCAATTTGAAAAAAAAAATCATGAGTCACAGAGGATCCAGAGGGGTATAATCATGTATTGTGGACAATTACTGTGCAGGTGAGAATTCTTACATGTAGTCTATTTCACTTCCTCTAACATTTTTTAAAACATCAGCTTTGTTCAGTTAACTAAGATGTTTCCAAATATTTGGAGAGTTCTTGCAAAAAAGAGGATTAAACAAAATTCTCACCTGTCCCCTTGTACAAGTTATAGCAGACTGACCATGACAGTGACAACAAAGGTAGGGTTTACATCCAGCCCACATTGATCCCAGCAAGACTTGGAAAAGTGGGCTCTGTTGGGCTAGAACCCCCTCAGTTTCCAAACCAGCCTGGCCAGTGGCATGGCCAGAGTTTGATGTTCAACCAATGGCTGCAGGATTCAGGGAGTTTTAATCTTGAAAATAATCTTTTCCTGTCTCTAGAAGCAGCCCTGCCTCGCCTCTTCCTCGGCAATCAGGCACACGTCAGGGTACTTGCTCTGTTGCTGCGGCCTTAGCAAGTCATGCCATGTGCTGCTAACAAGATGATGGTTGTAAGCCGCAAACTGCCAAGGCTTATTACAATTCTCTTTCGTCGACTAGACTCGCTACATAATCAATGCGAAGAAAGAGGTTCTTCTGTTTTGTTTTTTTTATTCCAACGCTGGCCTTTGAAGTTTAAAAGCACTCAAAGTGAACAAGATGCAATTAGATGCAACTCAGTAAAATGGGTGAGGATAGCTTCTGCTGAAGACTCTACTGTCTTTCCAGGGGTTGGAAATTAAAGCCCAGCATTGATAAGTAGTCAAGGGCAATAATAAAGCACAACCTACTTCATAGGGCAAATTGTGACGGGTGATATATTTGAGCAGAGAGCAGTGCTTTAGTCGTGACAAGTCGTTAAGTCTTCTAAACCTAAAACACCATTTTGCACAAGCATGACATCCAGCAAAAACACCCCCCTAAGCCTACTTGTTGTTACATGCTGTCAAGTCACTTCTGACTTATGGCAACTCTGTGAATGAGTGATCTCCAAAATGTCCTGTCCTCAACAGCCCTGCTGAACTCTTGTGAACCAAGCCTGTGACTTCATTTATGGAGTCAATCCATCTCATGTTGGGTCTCCCTCTTTTCCTGCTGCCTTCCACCTTTCCCAGCATTATTGCCTTTTCCAGAAAACCTGCCTTCCAGAGAAACCTGTGCCCAAAGTAAGACAGCCTCAGTTTCTAGCATTAATACTTGTAAATTTATTTTATTTTATTTAAAATATTTTGACGTCATCATGTTCTTTAAAAGGACACAGGACTTCCTGAAATACTTATTGCAGGAAGGAAGAAGTGTAAGCAAAATTATCATGTTGGTTATGATCCTAGCAATCATGGGCTTGATCCAGTGGTGTTACTGTGTTAAGTTAACAGAACCAGCAGGAGGCTTTGCTCCTCCTGCCACCCAGGCCGCTGCTTCTATGTCCTCAAAAATCTCCTCAGGAGAATAATTGGAACATCCTTTTCAGCAGATTTTAAAGTGGGAAGGGGGGGGGGGAAGAAGAGAGTGGGAAAGTGACGGAAGACTTCTACTAGCTCAAATGTTGAACTTAACCCAATGTTATAGTTTTTTTCATCCACATAATTTAAATCTCAATATTTTCTATGCATGAGACTGGATGTTTTTATTTCCTAAGATGAGAGTACATGTTAGACCTGGGCAGGGAACCTTTGGTTCCCCAGATGTTCCTAACCCTAATTTCGGAAGACCAGTGTGATGTGTGTAACTTGGGAGTTAGGAACTTGGAACATCATGGCTCAAGTCCCTACTTAGCCACAGAAAGATGAATGATGAGCTACTATCCCATAGCCTGACTTGTCTTGTAGTAAGGACAAATTGCCAAGGAGAACAGTCACGTGCACTGCCTGGAGTTGCTGGTGGGCAGGATATAAGTACCGTATCACCAATAACACAAATCATGACAGGATATAACTTTACCTACTGAAATATGTAATATATTGCTCCCATCATACTTCACCCTTGGCCTAGCTGGGGCACACTGGGGCAAAGGTTTAAGAACATCCCATCGTTTTAGGCTCTCCAGTGGTGGACTAGAAGTTAACTAGACCACCTGGGCCCACAATGTGCCTGTAAAGCCCCCAGAATATAAAAGAAGCAAGGCTGGTAAAGAAAACAGTTTTGCCTGAGACCTTGTTGCCAGCTGGGTTCCTAGATAATAGCAAGCAAGACAGACCAATAACCTTTCCCAGTGTGGTAGAGTTCCATGAGGTAGAACTCATGCTATGAAGGCCAAAAAAAAAAAAAAAAAAAAAGGTCAAAAAGGCCAAAAAAAAGGCCAAAAAAAAAAGAGTCCCCAATTTAGTCCCTGCTAACACCTTGTTACTCCTTCATGGATTGCTGCCTTGTCGTGGCGAAGGGATTTGAGTAATTCAGAGAAGCTATGGGCTATGCCATGCAGGGACACCCAAGACGGACAGGTCATAGCGGAGAGTTCTGACTAAATGTGATCCACCTGGAGCAGGAACTGGCAAGCCACTTCAGCATCTTTGCCAAGAATACCCCATGAACAGAAACAAAAGGCTAAAAGATATGACACTGGAAGATGGACCCCTCAGGTCGGAAGGCATCCAACATGCTACTGAGGAAGAGCAAAGGACAAGTAGAAGTAGCTCCAGAGCTAATTAAGTGGTTGGGCCAAAGCCGAAAGGACGCTCAGCTGTGGATGTGCCTGGAAGTGAAAGGAAAGTCCAATGCGGCAAAGAAAAATACTGCATAGGAACCTGGAATGCAAGATCTATGAACCTTGGGAAGCTGGATGTGGTCAAACAGGAGATGGCAAGAATAAACATTGACATCCTGGGCATCAGTGAACTAAAATGGACAGCAATGGGCGAATTCAATTCAGATGACTAGCTACTAACATGAATTTGACACAACTCTGGGAGGCAGTGGAAGACAGGAGGGCCTGGCATGCTCTGGTCCATGGGGTCACAAAGAGTCAGACACGACTAAACAACTAAACAACAACAACAACAAGTTATTAAAGGAATATTAGTCAATATCTGCTTGGAGCCCTGGAACTTCTCCTTGCCAGAATCAGCAATATTGGATTAAATAGGCCAAGGAATTGCTTTGGTACAAAGGCAGTTTCATACGGACCAATTCTTTGTAAAGGCACAATGCATGTATCTGCTGATGTGCCCTGAGCTGTTCTGATGTGCTTTAGAAAATCCAAGATATTAGAGTGAGTCTTGGAAATAAATTTCTCATGGTAAGAATTTTTTTTAAAAGGTCAGTAGGGAAGGTGGATGACAACTGTTGTGCAATGAGAATGATGGCTGATGTTGTGAAAACGTAAGGCTGGATGAGTCAATTGAGAATATACGTTTGAGAAGAACTGCACAATAACTAAAAAGAAGAGCTAAATGAAGCCCAGAAGGAGATTACGAGCCTAGTTGCAAGAATTTGCCCACTCTATTGAAAAAAGCTAATGAAAGCCAAGATGCTGAGTTATTACTTGTGCAAGACACAAGGATGCTGATGACTGCACAAGGTCACCCTTCTTTCAGGTAGATTTCTTGTTCAAGGTCTCAAGCAAAACTGTTTTCCTTCCCAGCCTTGCCTCTTTTCTGATTTCACAGATGTTTTGTGGAAGAAATGATCAGCACCCAAAGATGCAAATGAGACCAAATGAAAGGAGAAAATAGATCAAACCAGCAGCATTTCTGACTTCAGTAGGTGACATCTAGAGTTGGCCAAGAACAGATGCCTCAGGGAAAATAACGAAGAAGCCACGTGATAATAATGGAATCATCGAACTTCAATAGATCACCCACAAGATCTACTAGATTCACAGAAGTGGAAGATGAATGGTCTCATCTACATGAATTTGTCCAATCCTTTAAAAATTTACTACCCAAGAAATTATCTCAGTATCTCTTGGCAAAGGAGTCCAGGTAGAGTTGGGCTATTTGTATTCATATCATTGGAGATATGAATACGAATATCAGCACCACAGGTGCCATGGAGATCCAGCCCTTCCCCCCGAACCACATGGTCCACTCACAGGCTGCCGTGCAGCGCACATAGGCTTTGTCTGCATCATCGCTCCAATCGCGGAGCTGCCTCACCTCCCTGAGCATCTACTACTATGGTGAGGAGATGGGATGAAGAATCTCCTCGCTCAGCTTTTGAGCAGTTGGCTGCCTGTGGGAGCCGAGGAACTGCTAGCCAGGCTGCTTCCACAGCTGGCATGATGATGTGGACGATGGCAGTGTGTGCCGTGCAGTGACCAATGAGTGGACCAGCTGGTTTGGGGGAAGGGGCTGGATCTCTGCAGTACCTGTCAATATTCATATTTGTATTCCCAGGGATACAAATACAAAACCACCCAACCCTAATTCCAGGGTGAATGATGCACTGCAGAAGGCTCACTGGGATGTTGTTCTTTTATGTCCCTTTTTTTCTGAGCCACGCCTTTAACATTTTTGTTGCTAAAACTCTTCTCTAGAGATTTCTCCAATGTCTGCCCAGGACTTTTAAAAACTGCCTTAGGATGTCCATCAGTCTATCAAACATCCATTTATTTAAAGAATTCATACTCTGACCTTTAGCCAAAAAGACTCCCAAGTGACATACAAGAAAAGAATACAACTGTTTATGCCTTCAGGTTTACACTCTAAATTCAAGAATGACACACAAGGAATAAGGTAAGGGGAGAGAGAAGGAAAAATATGGCTTGTTGTTTATAATGGGCAATTGGATGGAAATTGTGCAAGCATTCTGCTGGAACAGTTCTTTGCTTAATGTTGCTTTATTATGATGATGATTGCTTGAAGCAATGATCATTAGGAGAGCTGCTTACGTTAATGCTCCTAGGCAGAGGAGGTGACACAGCAACCCTACACTTGGATTAATGTATATGTGTTGTCACTGTGATGTATCTGCTAGCAGGATGTGCTTGAACTTAATGGGGAGTTAAGATAGAATCACAGAATAATTGAATCGGAAGGGGCCTCTAAAGCCATAGAGTCCAACCCCCTGTTCAATGCAGGAATACAAATCAGAGCAGATCTGACAAATGGTGGTCCAATTTTCTCTTGAAGGACTCCAGCATGGGAGTGCTCACCCACCTCCTGAGGTAACGGATTCCACTGTCATAGTGCTGTAACAATTAAGAGGTTTTTCCTGATATTCAGCTGAAATCTGTCTTCCTGTAGCTTGAACCCATTATTACATGTCCTGCACTCTGGGAGATAGAGAACAGATTCTACCCCTCCTGTTTATGACTATATTTCAGGTATTTGAAAAGTGCTATCATCATATCCCTCCTTAATCTTCTTTTCTCAAGGCTAAACATGCCTAGTACCTGGCTGGCTGGCTTGGACCATAATAAAGCTTGAAGCCTAGTTTAGTATGTAGGCACCAATCTTACAGTTCAGTGAGTAAGGCAGAAGAGTAAGGCAGAAGATAGAAGATCTTCTTTTCAGGTAGAAAATGCTGCAGGGTACTACTGGGAGTGTCCCTGCTAATCCTCCTGAGTCCTTGGCAATTCCCTTCTCCTGGAAAAGCAAGCTGTGTAGGCCACTCAGCTTGGCTTGTACCCCTTGAACTTGACTAACATTAATTTCCTCAACTGCGGTAGAGGAGGGCTTGGAAGTTTCTTTCTAAAAAGTAGTTAACTATGTTCCTCATTGCAAAGCTGCCCCCCCCCAAGTAATTTGTTGGTGTTAACGTAACACTGGATCATAGCCATGTCTCATCCCATTATATATAACTTTCTGATAGTGTAAAAACACAGAATTACTGTAAAAAGAAAATGACATTTTTTGGAAAAAGAAATATAGAATTAATTTAAAAATTGACATAAACCCTGAAAAATTCTGCTCAAAATGCTTATTAAAAACAGCTAGGAAAAAAATATCGGGAAAGTATTAATCACTAGATAGACATAACCACTTATTATTGTTACTTTTGAAAGATAACTTTATTATATCCTTTTTACAAGAGAAAAAACTCATTACAGGGACGTGTTAGGTTATTCTCAAATTCCAAATTCCTCTCTATCACTATTCAGCTGCCTTTCTCAAGTCCAAGAGGAGGCCTTGGAGGAGTGTAAGAGAGGGACTGAAACTCAGACAAGCAGAGGCACTGAACCCATACCCTACAAAAAGATGAAGAGAAGAGTAGTTGTAATAGGAGACTCCCTGCTGCATGGGATGGAAACTGAAGTACAGTATGACGGGAAGATCCATGGACTTGCCAGGTATGCTGTCTTCCTGGAGCACAGATGAGAGATGTGTGACAAAAGGGTTGCCATCACCCTTCCAACCCACAGACACACATCCCTTCCTTTGCGGGAGCAAAAAGCACAGCCAAGAGCAACTCTGAAGAGATCACATCAGACTTTGAAGCTCTGGGAAGGAAACTCAAGGACTTTGGGACCCAGACAGTTTTCTCCTCCATCCTACCAGTACTCTTGCAAGAGGAACAGAAAGAGAAAGGGAAATACTCCAGGTGAAAGACTGGCTATGAAGGAGGTGTCAAAGTGAGGGGATCTGGCTTTTGGGACCACAGGCTTAGCTTCTGGGAAGATGGCAATAGATGGCTTGCATCTCATGAGAACGTGTTTGGCCACAGCATGAAGAACTTCATCAGGAGGGCTTTAAACTGAATTGGAAATGGGAGGGAGAGACAAGCACAGAGGTAAAGATGGATGAAGCCTTATGCACAATGAGGAATGGACCGAACGGTTGTAACAAGGGGGTCAATAATAGCATTATTATTAATAATATTCATTTAAAAAGTACAAAGAAAAGCAGGCCACAAATCACACAATCTCCAGTGTCTATATACAAATGCCACGAATATAGGAAACAAACAAGAACTGGAAATCTTGTCCAGGGAGGTAAATATTACTTGATAGGAATAACTGAAACTTGGTGGGATGATTCGCATTGCTAAAATACAGAAATTGAAAGATATACTGTAGTTAAAAACGAACAGAAATAGAAAGGAAGGCAGAGTTGCAGTATATGTTAAAAATCCATGTTCCTGCACAGAAATACAGGAAGAGATTGGCTGTCCTGTTGATCACTGGTTCTTAACCTTTGTTACTCAGATGTTTTCGGACTGCAACTCCCAGAATCCTTCACCATCAGCTCTGCTGGCTGGGGTCTCTGGAAGTTGCAGTTCAAAAATACCTGAGTAACACAGGTTAAGAACCACTCAGATCAATGTAGTTGGGGTTAAAAACAAAAGGAAAATGGTAGTTGGAGTATGCTACTGACTGACCAATCAAGGAGAGGATGCAGATGAAACTTTTGAAAAGCAAATTGGTAGGATTTCAAAGAGACACAATGTTGTAGTGATGGGAGATTTCAATTACAGTGGTGCCTCACATAGCGAGGTTAATCCGTTCCAGATTAACCCTCACTATGTGAAAACATCGCTAAACGGAACGTAAAAACCCATTGGAACGCATTAAACATCGTTTAATGTGTTCCAATGGGCCCTAAACTTACCGTTCAGCGAAGTTTCCTCCATAGCGGCAGCCATTTTCATGCCCTCGGTAAGCGAGGGGAGGGCGCGAAAACGCTGCGCGCAGCCATTTTGGGGCTTCTGGCAGCCATTTTGGAACCACCTAACAGCTGATCTGCGGGCATCGCAAAGTGAAGATCCATAAGCGAAACGCTTACCGATCGTCGCTATGCGAGTTTTGCCCATTGCGACCGTCGGTATGCCTCCGCATTAGCGATCCCGAAAAAGGGATTGCTATGCGGATTCGTCGTTATACAGTGCACTTGTTAAGCGAGGCACCACTGTATTCTGATACCTGTTGGAAGGCAAATTCTGCCAATTATGGTCGTTCCTCCTGGCTGATAATTTCCTCCTACAAAAAGTGTAGGAAGAAACTAGAAAAATAGCTACAGTACCTTTGACTTGATTCTAAGTTGGCAGAGGAGGTGGCCATAAGGGGAACTCTGGGTGAGAGTGACTGCTTTCTACCAGATCTCTTGATTTTAAAGGAAACCAAAGCAGAGTGTTGCCACACATATATGCTGCATTTTTTAAAAAGCCAATTTTTATAAACTCAAAACAAGGAGAGCTGAGGTCCCATGGCAGGAGATACTAACAAGAAATGGAGCCCAAGAAGGGTGGGAGTTTCTAAAAAGGGAAATTCTAAAGATACAACCACAAACAAGTCCAAAAAGAAAAAAAATGGGGAGATGCAAAAAAATAATAATTAAAAGGCCAGTTGTGGCTTCACAAAAAGCTCAGAGAGGACACTGAACAACAACAACAACAAAAGGACAGACATAGGAAGCGGAAAGAAGGCCAGGTCACAAATGAAGAGTACAGACAAACAGACAAGTGGCAAGAAATTGCAGGGCTGGCATTAGGAAGGCAAAAGCTGAGAATGAGCTGAGGTAAGCTAGAGAATTAAAAGCAACGAAAAAGCATTATTTGAGTATGTGCATAGCAAAAAAAAGAAAAGAAACAGTGACTCAGCTACTCAATGAGTATGGAAAAATAATAACAGTCAACAAAGCAAAGGCAATTCCTACTTTAGCTCAGTCTCTTCCCAAAGGACAGATTATGACCCTCCAGAGAAATGTAAAGGATAGGCGGAGGGGACAGGATTGCAGCTGGAGATAGATAAACAAATAGTCAAGGAAGACCTAATTACCTTGAAACAAGTTCAAATCTCTAGGGTTGGATGAACTGCATCCAAAAGTATTGAAGGAACTGGCTGAAAAATGCTCAGAGCCACTGTCCTTTATTTTCTTGAAATCATGAGAATTGGCTGAGGTGCCAGAGGATTGGAGGAGGGCTATGTTGTCCCTACCAAAAAGGAGGAACCTGGGACTACAGACCAGTCGGCCTGACAGCCATCCCAGGGAAAATTCTGGAACCGATTATAAAGTGGTCGCTATGCAAGCGTCTAGAAAACAATGCAGTTATAACTGGAGTCAACATGGATTTGTCAAGAATAAATTCTGCCAGACTATCCTGATCTCATTTTTTGGTCTGGTAACCTCCCTGATAGACAGAGGGAATGCTGTTGACATAGTATATCTGGACTTCAGCAAAGCTTTTGACAAAGTGCCCCGCAATATTCTGATTAGCAAGCTAACTAGAAATGGGCTGCATAGAACAACTGTCGGGTGAAAATACACAGTTGCCTACAGAATTAGAAGATGATGGTGAATGGCTCCTTCTCCAACTGGGAGGAGGTAACAAATGGGGAACCCCAGGGTTCTGGGCCCTGTGCTCTTTAACATTTTTATTAATGACCTGGAACAGGGTGCAGAGAATACTAATCAAATTTGCAGGTGACACAATTAGATGGACTAGCTAATACATTGGAAGACAGAAACAAAATTCTAAAAGAATTTTATAGGCTTAAGCACTGGGCTGAAAACAACAGAATGAAATTCAACAGAGATAAATGCAAAGTACTACACCTAGGAGGATACCTGTCTTAGCAATACTACAAGGAAAAAGGATCTTGGAATCATCATAGATCACAAGCTGAATATGAGCCAACAGTGTGGTGTGGCTACACAAAAGGCAAATGTTATTTTAGGTGGCGCTAATGTCTGTCTGTCTGTCTGTCTGTCTGTCTGTCTGTCTGTATGTATGTATGTATATCATTCATTCATTCATTCATTCATTCAGCCATTCATTCAATTTATACCCCACCCATCTAGACCGAAGTCTACTTTAGGCAACAAACAACACATAAAAGTAAAAGCAATTTAAAATAAAAAAAACAGTATTAATATAATTCAAGATGGCAATGAATAAATTAAGTGATGACAGGAGGGAATGCATGTATAGTGCCAGGTCTTACGTTTGCTCTTAAAAAGACCCAGCAAGGGAGTCAAGCAGATTTCTGTGGGTAGACTGTTCCGGGGAGGGGGGTCATTGCTGAGAAGGCCTGGTTTCTTGTTCTTTCTCTCTGGGCCTCCCTTGGTGTTCGGCCCCTCAGCCTCCCATCCTGGCTAGATGAGTGATTTGGGTGGGAGGAGGCGTTGCGCTAGATATTGAGGCCCTAAACCGTTTAGGGCTTTATATGTCTTCATTAACACTTTGAAATCAATGTGGAAATGAATGTGCAGTCAATGTAGGGCAGCCAGAGTGGGGAGATATGCTGATGTTTTCTCACTCCAGTGAGTAGTCTGGCTACTACATTCTGCACCATTTGAAACTTCCGCATCAGTCTCAAAGTTAGCCCCACGTAAAGCGCATTACAGTAGTCTAATCTTGAAACTACAAGCGCATGGACCAGGGTGGTGAGGGTCCCAACATCAAGATAGGGATGCAGCTGGGCAATTTGCTAAAGATGGAAATAAGTGGAACGGACCACTAACGCTACCTGGGTTTCCATGGTGAGTGCTGGATCCAGATGGACCCCCAAGCTGCGAACCTCAGTCTTCATGGTGAGAGTCACTCCCCCCCCCCAAAAAAAGAGAGGGAGTTTCCCAAACCACCAATGGTGGGGCCACCTACTCTCAATACCTTTATCTTGTCTGGGTTCAGCCTCAGTCCATTTGCCTGCATCCATTGCAGAATAGCCCCCAGGCAGCACCGAAGGGACAAAATGCCATCCATTGTTGTTAGAAAAAAGGAGATAAAGAGCTGGGTGTCAACAGTGTACTGATGACATGAAGCCCCACACACCCTGATGACCCGATCCAGCAGCCTCATATAGATATTAAACAGCATTAGGGAGATAATTGAGCCCTGCAGAACCCCACAATTGAGACTCCACGGGGCTGATACATTCTCCCAAAGCTGTACTCTCTGAGGACAGCCCTCCAAGAAGGATCGGAGCCAGGCTAACACCAGACCACCGATTCCCAACTCAGGGGGCCTCCCCAGGAGGATAACCATGGTCAACAGTATCGAAGGCAGCTCAGATATTGAGGAGGACCAACAGAGACGTTTTGCCCGTCGACCTCCCTCAACAGATCATCAAACAGGGTGACCAATGCCATTTCTGTACCATGTAGCGGCCTGAAGCCTGACTGGAACAGATCCAAGGCACTGGTTTCATCCAAAAGAGCCTGGAGCTGGTCAGCTAACACCATTTCTACCACTTTACTAAGGAAAGAAACATTGGTGACGGGCCTATAATTGCCAATGTTGTCCGCCGCCAAGTGTGGTTTCTTCCTGATGGGCCTAACGAGTGTCTCCTTGAGGGCAAGGGGATCCTTGGCTTCCTGGAGAGACCCACTAATTATTATAGTGCCCCTTTCTCTTGTTATAGGCCTGGCTGCTTTGATTAACCAGGCCGAGCAAGGGTCAAGGGAGCAGGTGGTGGCACAACAGCGATCAAGCACTTTGTCCACCATATCTGACATCACAGGCAGAAAATGATTGCATCTCATAGTCTCCAAATCCTGTGAGGTACTAGTTACCCTTTATTCAGCAGTGGGCAGTCCTCATCTTGAATACTGTGTCCAGTTCTAGACACTGGACTTCAAGAAGGATGCTGCTGACAAATTGGAACAAATCCAGAGCAAGACAACAAGGATAATCAGGGGGCTGGAAACTAAGTCTTATGAGGAAAGACTGAAGGAACTGGCCATGTATAGTCTTGTGAAAAGAAGACTGAAAGGAGATATGATAGCAATTTTCAAGGCAGACATAAAGAGGAGGGGCAGAATCTGTTCTTGATCATCCCGGAGTGCAGGACACACACCAATGAGCTCAAGTTACAGGAAGCTAGATTTTGGGTGAATATCAGGAAAAACCTCCTAAGTAAAGTAGCACAGCAATGGAACCAATTACCTGAAGAGGTGATGAGTGCTCCAACACTGGAGGCATTCAAGAAAAAGTTTAGACAACTACTTGGCAGATACTCTTTGATTTGTATGTCTGCATTGAGCAGGGGCTTGGTCTTCACGGCCTTATAGGCCACTGCCAACTTTATGATCCTATGATTCTCCTTAAAAAGGACTCACGGCGGCTTACAGCATTAAAAGACCATATTTAAAGCTAAGAACAGTAAGTACAGTATACAAATACTAGAAAGGGTCAAATACATGCTACAACATGGTAAATAAAAACAATACCAAAACTACATTCAAAGCCGTAAAGCACAACAATCCAGTTAACAACCCCTCTTAGACAGCCAGTCACTAAGGGGACAAAGGGCTTTGTCACCTTCCTCTTCTTCTTCTTCTTCTTTTTGCGTCATAAAGCAAAAGGCCGTCGGCCATGTCTGGCTAGAGTGCCAAGATGGACCATGTCCACTTTTGATTTCAAGAATATTGGTATCTGGGGCAAGGTAACAGGACATAACTAGAGTTAAAAACAAGAAAGATTCTGCCCATTTCAATAGATAGAAGTCAGCTGAATGAAGATTTTTCTGGTTTTACAGAAGCTAGCACTGCTAATATTTACCTGACATAAGATAGTTTTATGTGTAACAAACTGATAAATAACCCACCAATAAACCACTATAGCATTAGCAAGATCAAGTGTGGGCGACGGACCCAAACTATTCAAGGCCTCTGTCTTTCAACCGCACAGTGGGAATAAGGTAAAAATTTTTATGTACTTGGGTATTATGGAAATACATGCTCATTTAAGCCAGGCAGTGTATAGACTTAAAGAATGGCATTTTAATGTATATTTACCTGTCAGGCAATGGCCACAGATCGTGGTGAGGTGCCTGAGGGAAATAACCTGCATCTTTCCATTTAAATGAATATCCAGGCTAACGGCTGACATGATACTGGGGCTTGACAGGGGATGGAAAGCTGCTTGTCAGCTGCAGGCCTGTTCACTTATAATGGGGTTGTGTTAACTCTTCTCAGGTCAATGCTGAGCCGATATCACCATTTAAAATATAATACACTCATAAAGGAGAGCAATGGAGAAAATTACTGTCTGGAACTAGAGCAGACAGGGTGCTCCCTGCTTCAGAAGGAGGGGAGGGATCTTTGCCAAGGAACCTAAAATATTGGGCTATCATCAACATCATTATTTATTGTTAATGCTTGTACTGCTATTGTGACTACATGTATTTTCTATTCCTCTAAAGAGCTCAGAAAAAATTGTAGTAGCATTAATATGATTTAATTTTAAACTGCCTTTATTTTCTAGGTGCTTCACAGAGATTAAAAGACTAAACCATCCCTGCTCACAAAACCATGGTTGAATAGATACAAAACAAGATAAGAGCTGGGGTGCACAAGGAAAATGAAGATACTTATCTCGTACTGTCCTTATGATCTGCAAGGTGAAACTAAGCAGAGAAACAGTAGTTTAGTCAAGGTCACTCAATAAATGCCATGGCATGAATCAGTTCTCCCTATTGTAACCTGAATGCTATGACCCAAATCCTGTTGTGCAGTTATGCAAAAGATGTAACTTTTAGCATTAAATTACTGTAAGTTCAGAAATCTCCAGAAGCGTGATCTGTTTTATACTGAGTGAGTGACACAAGTTGGCATAAAACAGCTAATGCCTATGGAGATTTCTGAAGTTATAGCAGTTTGATGCTAAAAGTTGCATCTTTTGCATAACTGCAACAGGATTTCAGCTTCTGACTGCTACACTACATTGTTCATTCAGGCTCCTGCTTGTAGATTGATTTCCATTTTATTCTTTTTATTTCTTGTAGTTTCAGCTTTTTTCTGGTCACTTGTCGTTCACACCAGTCACCTCAAGGCCACCAGTGGCTCCTCCCCGCCCCATGTGCCAAGGCACTATGATGACTCCAACCTAAGCTTTTTCTTTCTCCTTTCTGTTCTTAACAAAACAAAACAAAAAAAATAGAAATAAACCACTGCCTTTTTAATGGTACAGTACAGTCCTATGCAGATATCATGTTAGATTTACTAAATACAAACATGGGGGTAGGGAGACTGAGATTATCGTGGTCACAAAGCCCTTTCCTGACCCATGTGTAATTCGCTGTGTGAATGGAAGCTCACTTTAAATGTGCAGTGCAATGCATGCAAGGGTGGGACTTGCTTCCCATTTCTACTCCCCCTCCTCTGCATAGTGCTCAGAGAACCCCCTACAGGCTGTAGACTAGACAATACTAGACTTGCTTTTTAATTTGGCAGCCAGAGATGGTTGCCTCAGGCAGCAAATGCACAAGAGTTGGCAATATGGCATTGGAAGAGAGAGCCAAGTGCCATGCAGCCTGTTCTTCACCCTGCCTAAGCTACCTGGCAATTTTCAGGTGCAATGGATTATACTATCCTACTATCATCACCAAAGACAGATTCTCTCGCCAGTCCAGGTAGCGTCTGTACTTGGAACGAAAGAGGCACCATCTTGTTCTTTACCACAGGAGGCAAAATGTCTTGGGCCAGCTCTGACAGCCAAACAGCATTATGGAAGGCCAACGCAGAAAGAAACTGTGCACTGTGGGTCTTCCTGTCTTCCTATTTAGCCTGTGCGCACAGGGAACTGCATGAGAGAAAGGAAATTGGGTTCCAACATAGACTATGATCTGCATCTCAGAAAAGTTACTTTTTGGAACTACAACCCTGAAAAAACAGCAGGGCCTCTGGCTCCATTTGCTCAGAGTATTACTAATAACATTGAATATAACCATTCTCTAATGCAGATATCAAACAGCAGTGAAAATCCAACAAATACTGTACTCGTAATTTGAATATTCAGAGACGATTCCAATAGGATGTGCCACACAAATTCTCAGAAGAGAAGTCTGAGGGGATATTTTCAAGCCGAGTGTTTCACACTCCTCTTCCTCCTGCTACTTATCTTCCTGATTCCGAATCCGGCCCCTTCTTGCTTTGAGCCAGGTTACAGCTGCTTCACACAGAGAAGCAGGAGAACAAGAGCAAGATCTCCATGTGTGAAGCTAAAGAGATGGAATTAAGCCTTCACAATTAACACTTTTTAAAAAACCACACAAAACCTGTGAGACTCCTGTGAACTCCTGTAGCTATGACAACTGGCTGCCGGGGAGACTGCCAGGCATGGTGCCATGTGAGAACTTCAGCTACACTCCAGCTGCTTATAGCAGTGAATCCAAGAAGAGAAATTTAACCACACATGTGGATCCCTTGAAGAAATCATATTTGCTCTCTCTCTCTCTCTCTCTCTCTCTCTCTCTCTCTCTCTCTCTCTCTCTCACAGACACAAACCTCTCTCACTCCAGCTGTTCTGTTGCCTGTATGTCTGGTCTGCTATGTATATATTTATGGGTATACCTGTTAGTGTACAGTTAAGATCTCACCCTCATGCTTCCAGTCTACCTATCTGTTGAAAGAGTCTTGTGCTCCATTTTGTGCACTTCTCCATGAATGCTGTAGGCCAGTGGTTCTTAACCTTTTTGAAGGAAACGCCCCCTTGAGCCATTGAGGAAGTTATCATTGCCCCCCCCCCGCGGTGATGATATCTTTCTTTCTTTCTTTCTTTCTTTCTTTCTTTCTTTCTTTCTTTCTTTCTTTCTTTAAGACACTTAAATCCAATGACCCCTGAAAACAAAATTCAATTCCAAGAAAATGAAATGCCCTCAAAAAGTAACATTTAATGATGTAGTTGCAAGCGAATTTCAAGACGCAAAAAGAAATATAAAAAGGGCATAAAAACAAACCACAATGCAGGAACTAAAAATTTCAAGACGCAACTCTGAAACTAAATTAAGATTGGAGGAAAATATATATTCATGCACATTGTAAAAAGGCTGCAGCCATCTTCACAGGTTTGGCTTGCTCCAGCGCCCCCCTACCGCCCCCCTTCTGCTCCAGCACCCCCATGCCGCCCCTTTTCGTTCTACCGCCCCCCTGAAAAATGAAATCGCCCCCTGGGGGGCATTATCGCCCACGTTAAGAACCACTGCTGTAGGCCATTGTGAGGAACCACTGGCCCTCCTTTAATTTTTATTTTTATCTGCATCTTTATCTTTTGACTTAGAACTCCCATAGTCCTTTACCATTACCTAGGCTAAATGCAGGTGGGACTGATGGGAGCTGTGGGTGCAAGCAGCTAGAGAGACATAGGTTTCCTGCCTGTGCTTTAGGTCAGGCTGATCCCTGTCTCAAAACAACACAAAAATACCTTATTTTTTAAAGAAACCAGAATGTCTGTAGTGCCTTTAAGATGAACTACTTTTCATTTTTCATAAGCTTTTGTGTGTTCAAGCACACTTCTTCAGGTGCATGGAGTGTCTGTGTGTCTCTGAGTGTAATATAAGACTGTTGCAGGGGAGGATGTGCTGGGGAGGACAACAATAATGTGTGCTGGTTGTTGGTGAAGAAGAACTTTAAAAGACAGTAGGATATGGTTAATACCATCACAATGGAGACACAGTCAGTCCATTCATTTGAAGAAGTGCACTTGGACACACAAAAGCTTATGAAAAATAAAAACTAGTTCATCTTCAAAGGTGCCACAAGACTTCTGGTTTGTCTTGTGGGACAACAGACTAACACTGCTATTCGCTAGGTTGCCTGTTGTTTAAAGATTGCTCCACAAACTCAGAGCAACTTCATAGGGTCTCCTTGCATTAAAAGGTAAAGGTTCCCCTTGACATTTAGTTCAGTTGTGTTCGATTCTAGGATGCGGTGCTCATCCCTGTCTCCAAGCCATAGAGCCAGCATTTGTCCATAGACAGTTTCCATGGTCACGTGGCCAGTGCGACTTAGACACAGAATGCTGTTATCTTCCCGCCATGGTGGTACCTATTTATCTACTCGCATTTACATGCTTTCGAATTGCTAGGCTGGCGGGAGCTGGGACAAGCGACAGGAGTTTACTCCGTTGTGTGGATTTGATCTTACAACTGCTGGTCTTCTGGCTTTGCAGCACAGAGGCTTCTGCGGTTTAACTCGCAGTGCCACCACGTCCCTTCTTGCATATTACTTAGTTAAATCTGTAACTTGGGAGATTGGTCCAGTCATTGTCCCACAGTATGTTCTGTCCACCAAGCAGTAAGGACAACATATTTTCCTTCTCTTTTTCTTCTAATTTTCTTCCATGGTCTTTCAAATAAAGTTTTGGTTTTGGCTTCAGAAGAGACATGAGAGATTGAACTGTTATTCAGTGAGCAGGTACAAACAAGGAGGGCAGGGTTCCTTATGCTTTTTATATATTTATATGGCAAAGGACATTTTAACAGGTACAATTTCGTTACTGTGATTAACATCATCATTATCTTAGAACTGCAGAGCTGGATGGGACCCAGTGAGTTTCAATGGCTTAGCATTGATCATTGAGCCCAGCCCCTGTCAAGGAGGCACCGGGGGGGGGGATCAAACTCCCAACCTCTGGTTCTATAGCCAGATGCCTAAACCACTGAGTTATCCAGGAGTTCAGCAATTTACATTTTTGGAGTGCAGCCCAGATAGAATGGCCACTGCCTTATGTTGACTGGCAGATTATGAGATCTGTAATCCAAATCCCCCCCCCCCAAAAAAACACTAGATAAAAAGGTGAACCTTCCGAAAGTCCCTCTTCTAAAAACATAGCTTGGAGCATTTATTCTAAGTATTTTAAATACCCATAAGACAGAGGTGATAAAGTGATATTTCTGGATTGCAACACTCACTATTGGCAGTGCTGGCTAGGGCTGATGGGAGCTGTAGTCCATCAGCCTCTGAAAGGCTACCCTGTAGTTTGGTGTATTGCACAGTTCAGAGAATTACTAGGATTCTTTAGGATGCAGCCGTTATGTTACAGTGGTATCAATCTGCTACAGCTGTGCAATACGATTGCAACCTAAACTTAACTAATTTAGCCACAGTCTTTAAATCACCTTCTAATTCTCTGTACAGTCCAGTCTCTTTGCAGAGTAGCTGGGCAGGCAAATAGAGAGAGGTTGAGCTGAAGTGATAAATTAACCCAGCATCATATCCAAAACACATATTTTCTTCTATATCTAATCTACCTTTGACAGCAGCCCTATGCACATTTACTTCTGAGTAAATATAACCAGAGATTAGTCTGTACATTTCATAAGTGCCTGTTTATCTAGCTTTCATCTTTAATTATTTCCACCTCCATATGTCTGCCTAGAGTCCAGTGTTGTGTAGTGGGTAGAGTGATGGCCTTAGGAAGAGCAATCAACCTTTGACATGCCGTACGTTTCAGATTACAGCTCCCAGAATCCCCAGCCTGTGTGGTCAATGATAGAGAACTGTGAGAGTTGTTGTTAAACACATCTAGGATGCCAAAGGTTCACCACACCTGCACTGGGACTTAGGAGACCTGGCTTCAACTCCATGCTAAGCCATTGAAACTCACTGGGAGATTTTGAAAGCCCTACTAGGGTCAAAGTAAGTCAAATATGATTTGTCAGCACACAACACACACACACATAACACAGGCTCTATTCCTGGTGCCCTCCTATATAAAGAGCAATGGGAGTATTGGTGCTCCAGTGACAATAGGTGAAGCCCGAGTACGTATCTGTAGAGCGGGGTGCTTGGCCACATAATCTTATCTGGGTTTAACACTAGAGTATCATGGAAAGATTTGCTCAGTCTATACATGATGCGCTTCATTACATATGCATGAATAGTTCACAATGTTTGGTCCTTCCAAATGTCTTGGGCTTTCAATTCCAGAAAAGGCCTCAGTGTGGGTGGCAATCATAGATTCTGAGAGTTGGCCTCCAAAACGGCTGGAGGGCCAAAACCTGAGAACCTCTGACACACATTTGGGTTAGGTTGCCAATTTGTAAACCAGACATGTCTTTAATGGCCTCAAGGGCTGCAGAGATTACCAAATGGGCATGTTTTACTTCAGTGTTGTGAAAAAGTTCATGTTTTCACTTCTCCATATCGGGTTGTGGATTAACCCATAAAAGCAAAATATTGTTTTTGTTCACCTGACAATAAGAGGACGTTTCCTTGATCCCTTTGGGTATTGTTTGTTTATCTACATGTGCACATACACCGTGCACTGTACACTGCAGAGCTTGAAAAAGTTACTTTTTAGGCTACAGCTCTCAGAATCCCCCCAGACAACATGGATTCAAATAAAATGTCCATTGTGAGAGTCCAAAAAAGTAACTTTGCCTGCTACTGCATTAACCTACCTGAGGTTACCCACAAGGCAACACACATTTAGAGCTGAGGTGGGGACAAATTCCTAATGAGTCTTCTGTGGCTATTTTGTGGCTGATCACAATGACTGTGACACAATTGTAGATGACCAGAGTTCACTTCCCTTGTGATACCTGTGACTTGTCATTATTTTATTCCATCTTTACAAATAGGGAGAATAAGGTGAGGAAATAGCAAACTGCCAAAGGCTAGCCTTGTTGGGTAATGGCAGAACTGAATCCCAGGTTCCCACAGCATGGCAGCAACAGCTGGGGCTGTCTGACTGAATATACCAAAGGAGCAAGCCTGTGGAGGTAACCTCAGACATTTTGCGTATGCATTGAGGCAAAATTCCCAACCATGTCCTCTTGGGGTTATTTTGCCAAATGGACTGTGCACCTACAGGGCCCCATGGCATATTCTGCCCTGTCATCCCTCATCATGATGGAGTGTGTGTGTGTGTCATGAACTGTGGCCCTGACTGTCAGATACTATAGCAGAACTTGAGGCAAGAGCATCAGGAAATCAGGATGGCCCTGGGCAGTACAGCCTCCTACTTTGCCCTCAAGCTGTTGACTGCCATTATTCTTCCTCTGCAAGGTCAGGGAGGCCAGAAACTCCTGCAGTGTGACACGGAAGTAGAACTTTCTAGCACAGTATATCCCTTTGCGAATACTTATTCATTTAGTGGTTGCATATCTTAGAACTGCTGGATAGCTCAGTGGTTTAGGCATCAGTGGGGAGTTCAGTTCCCCACGGTGCCTCCCTGACAGTAGCTGGACTTGATGATCCATAAGGTCCCTTTCAGCTCTGCAGTTATAAGATGATGATGATTCTATCTCCAATTTATCTTCTCCTACAATAGCTATTCCATTCTGTCCTTGGTAATGTGTAGTTTAGCCAGCATTAACTGTTTAGGCTTTGTTTCATTTTTTTAAAATGAGTTTGTCAAAATTCACAAGTTTTAAATTTTGGATAGAAATGACTTGAGATTTTAAAACATGTGAGAAAGTGAAATTGACTGATTTCTACATTCCTACTAGCATCAGTGGTTATTTCTGTTCACCATTGCTAGTCTTCTCTTGTTCAAAATCACCCATTTTCTTTCAAACTGGGAGGGTTGAGTATAGGAGCAACTAGTTAAACCCTCCATGTTGTTAGGGTGAGCAAATTCACACTTCACCATAAATCTATTGATTTGGCTGCAGGCAGTTTCTTGACTAGCCCTTCAGACAAGGTAAACACATTTGTATAAAAATATATAAGTGATGCAGTGCATCAGCAATGGTCTATTACAGTCTAAAAAAAATATCACTTGCTTTCCCCTTTGCCAAGGAGCAGAGGAAGGGTTCAATTTGCTGATATCCTGAAGTGGTTCACTTATTAAGCCACCTCTGTATCAGTAATTAAAACCAGAAGGAACCAGACCCAATAGGACCATTTGAGCTCTAATATGCCATTTGGGTGCAAGGATTGCACTGAATGGCACATCACACGTCTAACTGACCCTGATGGACTCTTCTTTAGCCTGTACCAGTCTGCTTTAAAAGGATCTATGTAGACAAGCCCATCAAACTGAATAAGCACCATGTGTTAAAGGGGAGAGGTTTAAACCTTTCCCTCATAGCCACTTTTTCCTAAGTTTGGGAGTTGCCCTTTAAATTGTAGGGGCTTAGGAGGAGAAGTTTCAGCAGACAGACTCCCAACAAGCTGACACAGCAGCATCCTCAGTTCATTTACTCCTCTCTGATGCTTGAAATTAAAGCATGCAAGTGATCTCATGTGTTGAGGGTGATAGACACTAAGTCTACAATGGCTTTAACTGAGAATAGTCCAGCTGCATTGAAGTCCTTACCATGGGAAAGTCTACATGCACGATGCTTTTCTTCACCAAAATCCTCCATTTATTTAATGTATAATCCAAAGTGATGGTGGAATGGAAGTGGTAGATCCTGCACTACTTCCGTAGGCCTATTGACTCCACCTGACCAGGGCAAGAAGTATTGGAGGCCATAGGAATTACCATCTCTCCCTCCCCCCCCCCCCGAGTTTGCATTAAATTTCTCCTACCTCCTGGAAGCAATTTTAAGGCACTTAACTGCAGCAAGGATGCCCCCTTCACATTCTGCAGCTATTGTTTAGTGGATTTGGTCAGGGTTCAGAAAACTAACTCTTTTGAACGACAACTCCCAGAATCCCCTAGTAGCATGGCCATCAGAATTTAGGATTGTTGTAGCCATCTTTTCTCCCTTTAACAATCCCTTGGGATGTGTGGGAGAGGGAGAGGTCTAGGGAACCCATAACAGGAATTCTTAGCGCTTTAACTCATTGCAGAATTCTTTGTGGGAAGACAGGGCTCCTACACTGACATGAAATGGATGTACACCAAAAATTACAGAGGGGTTAAAGGAGAGGTTCTGTGGTCTATAAAAGAAGGTGGTGGGTCTTTTTGAATGTGAGTGAAACAGGACTGGCCTTGGTGGCTGTGAGCTTTCAATGGGCCTGGTAAGTTTTCAAGGAACAGGGGAAGTGGTGTTGAGACAAAAAGAGAACTCGATGTTTATCATTTGATCCCTTGTGGGTTTTTTGTTCTTGCCATTACAACTTAATGTAAATAAAGGCTTGGAGGTGTCTTTGAGCAAACAGCCCATTAAGGGGTAGAGAATGGAACAGGGAGATGGGGAGGGGGGGAGTTAAGTCAGGGGAAAATAAAAAAGGCCAGCAGCACTGGAGATCAAGGCCGAGGAAAAGTTCCCACGAGAACTTTTTTCTCACACACTGATGGACTCTCTCTTCCTCCATCAACACTGTGGTGTAAGGCAGGAAACAAGAGACCAAACTTTCCATGTGGGAATCAAGAGCTGATGAATTAAATCGCTTGCTTTAGCATCAGCATATCACAGGAGCTTGTATGTTTTAACTCCAGACAATTTCACTTCTGGGTTTACTTTAGCTCCCTCCCTAACCCTAGTATGCATGTCTCTCTCTCTCTCACTCTCACTCTCTCTCTCTCTCACACACACACACACACACCTGAAAAGGGTCAATATATGTCAGAATTGACTTGGCAGCACATAATAATTATTATTATTAGTCGTAGAAGCAGAGGATAGTTCCTCAATGCAATGGTTCTCTATCTGACCTTCAGGCATTCTGGGATTTCAACTTCTAGAAAGCCTGAGCATCTGCAGTGCTGCCTATCTATAGTTTCTAGGAGCTGAAATCCAAAACATCTGGAGGGCCACAGGCTGAGAACTGTTGCTCTCTTGGGAGATCCCCCCCCCATGTCAAGGATGGGGAATGTATGGCCCACCTTCGCAGATGCTGCAGCAGTGTAGCTCTCATTCATCTCTCATCATTGGTTTAGGCAGAGGCAAGTTGCAGCCCAACAACATCAGGAGAGCCACAGGGTCTTTCTCCCAGAGGACTGTTTGATTTTGAGATAAAGGCCCACAAGAAGGGAGACAGCAGTCTTTATGTTGTTCATCTACAGCAAGGACCTTGAATTAACAGCAAGCACACAAGTCATAGCCTTCCCCTCTATGGCAGGTATAGTACAAGATATTTAAAGGGTGATACATATTGAATCTGACACTGACTAATAGCTGTATGTTTTTATTAGATTTTTAACAATGATGTATACAGTGTCTACCCTGAGATTGTTTTATAGGCAGGCAGGCAGGCAGGCAGGTGTATTACTAGTTACTATTTAAATCCAAGAGATTATTTCTAAATCTTCATCTCTATAAATTAATATTTATATATGCAAATGTTATGCAAATCTGCATTCTTTTTTTGGCTTTGTTTTGATGTTGCTGTCCTCTCTCACACACCTTTTTGTGACGTGTAAATGATAGTACTCAGTAGTACTCAGCCTTTGCAGGGACCATGAGTATTAAAGAGGCCATCCTTGCCCGACCGTCCACATAGGTTACGATCTTCTAAGCCTACTAAACAAGGTCATTTGGGGATAATGACTGCAGGCAGAAATTTCAGAAGCAGGTAACTGAACAGGTGGAAACACCAGTGCTGACCTGGGAAACACTCTTTCCTAATGTTCTGATATCCTGAGGTTGCCAGTGATAGTGCAGTGGCAAGAGAAAGCACTTTGTATGTTTTCAGATGCAAGGTCTTCCTTTTTCTGGGACCACAATGGATCCAGGAGGCCTCCCCATAGGTCTAGGGGGCCATAAAAACCCAGAGCTGACTTTGCCACTGCCTGTTAAAAGGCTGGTGATCATCTCTGGACTTATGTTCCAGCGCTGTGCGCAGCTGACTCCCAGCGAGAGGCACAGGAGCTCTAGAGCTGATAATTGCTGTGCTAAGTGCCTTGGGCAGCTGGTGTCAAATTGAATCAATGATTGCTTTAGCAGGAGCAAATAGATATTATAAAAGCATTAGGTGTCTTCAAAGGGTGACGTGTGGTGCATTTGCCAGAGGCACCCTAGCCTAGACTATCAGTTCAGCAGGCAGGCATGGGCCATTGAGAAAGAAGAATGAGTAGCCAATCACCCCTTTCCCACTCTTTTCTCCATCTTCTCTGTGGGTCAGAACTACAGCTCTGACAAACTTTTTGTACCGTTTTCCCCGGGCATGGCATTGCACGTGCAAATGAACAGAAGCGAGCCCTAAAGATTGCGGCGGGTAGGTAAAATTCTCAAAAGATCAATTACTTATTTAAAGAGAGGAGAGGAGTATCCTGTTATTTGTGCTTGTAACTTAGAAAACAAAGTCTAGCCACGGATGTTTCCCTTGGTGAGTCCCAGACACGTTTCTTAGCCTAAAATGCTACTAAGAATAGTGCCATACAGACTGTTTACCAAGGTGCGACCCAATTACAAGATCCCTGTTTCAGACTGGATCAGCCAGATGATATGATCCATTTGCTGGGGCTGACAAAGATTTGTAATGATGACAGTGCATGGAAGTCGCTGCGTCTGCATATCCTCTGCCCTCCCATAAGCTACACTGGTTTGCACAAGCATCTGCATTGCCAGCTTTCTCTTGCCTTGACTGTCAGACACTTAGTGGCTTGCAGATGAGTATGTGAAGGAGCTTACTATAAGCAGTTGCACTAGAGATGGCATAAGATGCTGTTTGATCTGTACTGGCCCATTCACACGTACATTTCATTCCTGGATGGTGCAGTCATCAAATGGGCGAACTGCATGGGTGAACTGGCCTGCTTGTCTGTCTTCCTTGTAAACCTCCCTAAGCTACCCGTATACTGGAACTTGCCTCCATGCCTTTGGGAGGTGTTTCCCACAATGTATTTTCTCAGTATTGAAAGGTCTAGATGTGGAGGTGTGGCTGCCCCTCACCTGCAGTAATCCTTAATGGAAAAAAAAATACATGATGGGGCAATGACATCAGAACCTTCAGTTTTTCTCCTCCCTTTCAAAAACCAAGTTTCACTGGGAATGTAAAACTTGGTTGGCATCTCATCACATGGTTCTTCTGTGGGAAATCTATTCAGACAAGTCACAAAGCTCAGTGCCTTAACCAGGAGGTAGCAGAGCCATGCCATGCAACCCTACTCCCACATTTGCACCCACACTGTAGCACAACCCCAGATGCCTATATGTAAAGCAAGGAAGCCCCAGTAGAAGCCTACTCTGTCCATCTACTCGGCTGTGCATTGGTTTGCACATGGTTGTATACTGCTGATACAGCTCACAGAGTGGAATCACTGAGTCTTTTTGATTTTGAGGGGTTATGGTGTTCTCTCTCTCTCTCTCTCTTTCTCTCTCTCTCTCTCTCTCTCTGTGTGTGTGTGTGTGTGTGTGTGTTATACACACAGAGAGAGGGGGGGCTGGGAGGGATGGATGGAGACCAAGTGAGAGAGCTTTTACATTTTCTTTGACAATGCCATGACCCCGAGATCTACCCCATTGTTTGTGTTGGAGTTTAAATCCTATCTATTTTCCACCGACTACATGGCATACGGCTAATTGTGACTGAGCCCTGTCTTTTTTCCTGGGCATTTGTTGCTTTTTATTCAGCTGGCAGGGGCTAGTGTTGGGGAGGAGGGTTGTAGCAATTTGCATCATCTCACCCCTCCCTCATTTTTAGTGGATATGACTACCGTTAGTGGTTGAAAGGGACACTGGAGAGTGTGTCCGATACTTGTCTTGGTGTTGGGGCATTTTTTGAAATGTTTTTTTCCCCAAGTGACTTGGAACTAGATTGATATAGCCTAAAATGCCACTGAGAACTGTGCCCCAAAAGCCACACTTTTCACACCCTAGTGATAGATCAATATGGGGCACAGGGTAGCTTCATGGGGATGGATAAATTTCCCCTACAGTCTTTTGATGCTCTTTCGTGTGCCACAGTGAAAATCATCTGCCCTCCAACACAAACACTAACATACAAATCTTGAGTCATTGGAATCAAGGTGGCACTGGAAGGAAGGGTGAACAATACCTTCCTTCAGACACATGAGGCTGATATACTAGTATAATCAGAACAAAATGTAGGAATTTCTGAACGTGGCTCTCCTATGCCAACATGCCTAATGTGATCCTCAGTTCCCTAAACTGACATGACATTGATCTGCACACTGGTTATGTATATATTTCATTGGAGGCATGCAGAAGGTATCATATCTGAAGATGCTTGAGGGTTGCATTTCCAACCAAGCTACTGTAAATAGGATGGGAGAGGACTGTCTACTCTTTCCCTGAGTACATTTGGAGAACCAGGTTGCAGTTTCTTGTCAAAGTTTTCTAAAGCTTATGTGTAAACATTACTACAATTGAGGTTGATCCTCGATTTCCTAACCACACTTTTGCTCATCTTTGCCCATGGCGATAGGCATTGCCAAGAGGAATCTGTCTTGTACGATTTGTCTGTATGGTTTTCTCCTGCTTCAGCAAAAAAAAAAAAAATAATAATAATTAAATTAGCCACATTGGTATTTTATGCACTTATTTATTTCTGGACTATATGCACTAGAGGGACAATGTGGCACAAGGTTTTGTTTTATTTTAACCCTAGCATTTCCAGATTCTCCCAACAAAATGATTCAATGCATTAAACCACTCCATCTCTGGCCCCTACATCACGAGGCCTTTTGTCTTGTGGCTTACATTTTCCGTTATACTAAATAATATTTGCTTCCATTTGGTGATGAATAGGTTATGCATCTTTATCCGTGTCTTTAGGGACATCTTTGTTAATGCTTAATCTCAGTGTTGCAATGAGCTGTTTCCCATAAGTATGCAAAGCTATTAAAAAATGGATCCCAAATCTTTGGATACTCTACTTGACTATTAGTGATTCCTCAAGATGCAAGAACTTGCATCAAATATTGATTTGCAAAAAAAAAGCAAACAACTTTTTTTAACCAATAAATATTGGGCAGAGCTTTAGGCACCCTGAGATGTAGCCCCTCTGTTGTTGTTTCCTAGCAGAACTTTTGGGGTCCTTTTCTTTCCACTAGATCTGTAGCTTCATCTGGGCAGGACAGTGGGGTAGATGTCCAGGATGCCATTCGGAAGCAAGGCCAATATTAAGAGTAGTCATGGTTGGGCACCTGCCAATACCCTGGCATGCTGCTGTTGCTCCTTTTTACCTGTCAACACGCAATCACTTGCCTTCTCTGAGCATCTAAGCAGAGAGTCAAAAGAGAAGACAGGACAGATTTCTTCTTTCCCCTAGTTTTCTTTCTCTGTATTCCCTGTATAGGCTGGATCCAGAGCAAATGAGTAAATGAAAGGGCAGCAGGGTGAAGAGAAGGGAGAAGCATTCCTTGGGTATCACGTCAAGGCCCCCACCTAAAATGTGGAGGCAAAGATGGGTGATACCCTTATCAGAGTATTTTTAAAAAATCACACACATAAGCTAGCTTTTGACTTGACACATCTTCCTCAGTCTGGGGACCACAGAATTCAGGGTGGTACAGGAGAAACAAGTTCATGTGCAGGTCAGGCTTCTCTATTTAAAACAAGCTTCAGATCAGAAGTATAGGTTCCGGATTTCACCTTTAATGCTGTGGACTGGAATATCTCTCCCAATCTTGTTAGATAATTGGAATCTCTCTCCCAATCTTGTTACCTTTGCCAATCATTCATCATATTTTTTCCCATCCAAACACAACATGGTTTCTTTTCAGCTGGTGACCACCTTGCAGCTCTGTGGTGCCCAGCCTGGTGAAGACCTGCACAGGGTTGAAAGCTAGCTTTATGTTTGTGATTTTTAGTGGTCTGATAAGGGCATCACTCACCCTTGACTTCCTAGTGTATACAAGAATGCCATGGCTTTCTGTCAGGCTAAAAGGTGGAGTTACTTCTACACAGCAGAACAAAGCCCCACAAAGTAGTGGGACACATCTGGAAATAAGTGAAGTAATAGACATTGCCACCCAAAGTGAATCTCAGGGTGTACAGAGGGCAAAAGTATACTGGACTGAATTCCTGGTATAGGGTCAGTAGAAGCAGAGCTCAAACATACAGGTTATCCCCCTACATGATTTCCAGGTCTTTCTTTCCAAATCTTCCATTGTCTAGCATAAATCCTGAGATGGTCTCACACAGAGATGGGTATTTTAGACTCTCCAGATAGGACAGGACTGCAGTTCCCATCGTCCCTAGTCAGCATAGCCATAGGAAAGGGGTGAAAGAGGGTTCAACATCGGGAGGGACACAATTTGGCTTATCTTGGTCTACAGCAGTGGTTCCCAACCTTGGGTAGCCCAAGTGTTCTTGGACTACAAATCCTAGAAGCCTTCGCCACCAGCTGTGTTAGCCAGACTTTCTGGGAGTTGCAGTCCAAGAACATCTGGGGACCCAAGGTTGAGAACCACTGGTCTGTAGCATAGACTTTTTGTGGACTAGAGGCTGACCCCACACCTAAACATTTGGGTGGGAGATGTTGCCTCCCCAGTTCCCGTCACCAGCTGTCTTATGGGGCTTCAGCCAGCCTTCCACAGCCATCCTGCTGCCTTGGGGATGTTTTGGATTGCAACCAAAACACCACCCAAGGTGTCAGCAGTTGTAAGCCCAAAAACACCTGAAGGGGACGAGGTTAGGAATGGCTGGTCCTTGCTGTGACAGAGCCCTGGAGCTCCCATCAAAAGATGTCAGATTTTCCAAACTTCACAGAAGCTGTTCTTCCACTGTGAAATTAACCATCTTCTGGAAACAGAAACATACCTTATTTCGGGGTTGAACATGGCATACTTCAAGCAGCAGAGGAGTCCGCTACCTATTCCAACTCCCATGATGCCAATGATAAAGATGATCTACACAATGAGATAAAAAGGGAGAAAGAGAGTGAAAAAGAAATGGGGGAGAGAAAAAAACACACACCTTAAATACGATGAATACCTAGCAGGAGACAAAAAGAGTAAAAGGGAGCCCTAACACATTGAGAAAGTTACAGGGAAAATACAGCCCAGCTTGAATACACTGTGTAGCAGTCACTCTGGGTTAAAAGCGGATGAGAAAAACAGCTCTGTCTTGGAGAGCAACTGGACCGAGGGAAAGAACTCAGTCCCCTACTACCACTACCACTCAACACCAGCAATACCTTGCAGGATGAGAGAAGAGCAGGGGCTTACAGTGTTTCCTATTGGAGAGGTAACAAGGGGAGTGAATGGGAAAGTCCCCCTTCCTTTTGCGCACTGAGCCTTTAGAGAATCGGGACATGGATGGAGGGGAATACCAGCAATGGAAGTGAGAAGAGTGGCAGTTCTTGTTCATGGCAGACATGGGAGATGAGGTTATGAACACCAACGTTTACTAGACTGAAGTCTTTATTTAACACAATGCACTTCACTACCTTTCATGAGAACCCCGTCTAGGCCCAAATGAGATGCATCTTCTTCCATCCACTTACCTATTATAAACCTTTCTTTGTTTCTCTGATTTCTCCTCCACCATTTTGTCTCTTTCTTTCCTTCTTGGCCGTCTTCTGACTATCACTTACTCTTTAAGTCATCTTCTAGATGATTTAGCTGAAGCACTATCAATAAGTGAATGCTTATTGCTGGAGCATCATTTCCTACAACAACGTCGCATCCTGTCACAACTCAGCAGAGCCTGAACAGTTCCCCGTCCCCCCATTTTCAGGGTAGACTACAACTCCCAGAATCCCCCAGTATTCCTGTGCTAGTTGAAGGATTGTGAACACTGCAGCCAAAAGTGAGGTCTTCCAAGCTCTGCTCAGAATTTTGAGAATTTCAGCTTTTAAAAAAGATCCTAGTTCCTACCATGAGTTACTGGTATAAAGAACATAGGGAAACACTTAAATGAAATCTTTAGATGCTGGTACAGAAGACCTGGTCCTGTGTCTTGTCTGCATAAAAAGGTAAAGGTTCCCCTTGACATTTAGTCCAGTTGTGTCCGACTCTAGGCGGCGGTGCTCATCTCCATTTCCAACCCATAGAGCTAGTGTTTGTCCGCAGACAATCTTCCGTGGTCACGTGGCCAGCAAGACTAGACACGGAACGCCGTTTACCTTCCCACCATAGTGGTACCTATTTATCTACTCGCATTTACATGCTTTCGAACCGCTAGGTTGGCGGGAGCTGGGACAAGCGATGGGGGCTCACTCCGTTGTGTGGATTCAATCTTACAACTGCAGGTCTTCTGACCTTGCAGCACAGAGGCTTCTGCAGTTTAACCCACAGCGCCACCACACCCCCTCGTCTTGTCTGCATAGTTCCTGGCATTTTTCAAGGTGAAGAAGTGCTTGTGTTTTGTTTTTCCTGAGTCGACTGACAGTTTCACCAGGTGACCCCACGTTCTAGTGCAGTACAATGAGAGGAGGGCAAAGCACTTGTATTTCTTTCCATGGTTCCACATTCTGTAGCATCTGTTGCTACAATACATCTGTTTTTCTCCTCAGTCAGATCATTTATGAGTATATGTCATTGTTATCTTGGCCTCCATAGTTACTGTGCCCCACAGGAACTTTTCACACATGGCCAATGTTACCTGGACCTAAACTTGACATAGAATCATAGAATAATGAAGTTGGAAGGACCTATGAGGCCATCAAGTCCAACCCTGTGCTCAATGCAGGAATACAAATCAAAGGATATCTGCCACGTGGTTGTCTACATTTTTCTTGAACGTCTTCAGTGTTGGATCACTCGCCACCTCTCAAGGTCATTGATTCCATTGGCATACTGCTCTAACAGTTAGGAAGTTTTTCCTGATATTCAACTGAAATCTGGCTTCCTGTAACTTGAGCCCATTGTTGCATGTCCTGCACTCAGGGATGATTGAGAACAGATCCTGCCCGTCCTTTTTATGACCACCTTTCAAGTATTTGAAAATTGCTATCATGCCTCCCCCCAGTCTTCTTTTCTCAAGACTATACATGGCCATTTCCTTCAGCCTTTCCTCATATGACTTGGTTTCCAGCCCCTGATCATCCTTGTTGCCCTCCTCTGGACTTGTTCCAATTTGTGGCCATAAGATGAGGACTAGCCACTGCTGAATAAAGGGTAACTAGTACCTCACAGGATTTGGAGACTATACTTCTCTTAATGCAGTCTAAAATAGCACTTGCCTATTTTGTAGCCACATTACACTGTTGGCTCATATTCAGCTTGTGATCTACAACTCCAAGATCCCTTTTTCTTGTAGTATTGCTGAGCCAGGTATCCCCCACCCTTGCAAATGTATTTGTTTTCTTTTTCTTAGGTGTAATACTTTGCATTTATCTCTGTTGAATTTCACTCTGTTGTTTTCAGCCCAGTGCTTAAGCCTATCAACATCTTTTTGAACGTTGTTTCTGTCTTCCAGGGTATTAGCCAATCCACCCAATTTTGTATCATCTGTAAATTTGATAAGCATTCTCTGTATCACCTGATCCAGGTCATTAATAAAAACAAAGAGCACAGGGCCCAGGACTGGGGTTCCCCACTTGTTACCTCCTCCCAGTTGGAGAAGGAGCCATTCACCATCATCCTCTAATTCTGTAGCCAACTGTGTATTTTCACCCAACAGTTGTTCTATGCAGCCCATTTCTAGTTAGCTTGCTAATCAGAATATTGTGGGGCACTTTGTCAAAAGCTTTGCTGATGTCCAGATATACTATGTCAACAGCATTCCCTCTGTCTATCAGGGAGGTTACCAGACCAAAAAAGGAGATCAGGTTAGTCTGGCAGGATTTGTTCTTGACAAATCCATGTTGACTCCGAGTTATAACTGCATTGTTTTCTAGACGCTTGCATAGCGACCACTTGATAATCGGTTCCAGAATTTTCCCTGGGATGGCTGTCAGGCTGACTGGTCTGTAGTCCCAGGTTCCTCCTTTTTGGTAGGGACAACATAGCCCTCCTCCAATCCTCTGGCACCTCACCCAATTCTCATGATTTCAAGAAAATAAAGGACAGTGGCTCTGAGCATTTTTCAGCCAGTTCCTTCAATACTCTTGGATGCAGTTCATCCAACCCTAGAGATTTGAACTTGCTTCAAGGTAATTAGGTCTTCCTTGACTATTTGTTTATCTATCTCCAGCTGCAATCCTGTCCCCTCCGCCTGTCCTTTACATTTCTCTGGAGGGCCATCTGGCATCTCACTCATTTCCCATGATTTCAATGGACAGTGGCTCTGAGAGCTCTTCAACCAGCTCCATCAAAACTATTGGCTGCAGTTCATCCGGTCCTGGAGATATTACAATAAGTGTATTATTTATTTGCTTGTTTATTTATTGATTGCATTTCTAACCCAACTTGTCCTTAGGTGAGATCCTGCTTGTGCAAATGGCTCCCCTCCGCCCTCCTTTAATGTCACAAGTACCACCACCCCCAGTTAGCTTCATGGCTGGCTCGCCCAAATCCGCTCCAACTTTCTAACCTCTGCACTACATGAAGGTCTGCACTTTGTAGAGATGATGTTTCAGACAGGCATATCTCCAGACACTACCATGGGCTATCTCTCCTGGTGCAAGAGACTTATGAACACCGATTGTACAAGTGTTTTCCCATTCCTACCGACTAAACAATGGGGGCATGGTTTATTGCTCTGTTAGCCTTGAATGGGAAATTAAACTAGAAACAAATTACAAGTACACATGGACACACACACACCCCAGTTCACCAAGTACTGAAAATGGTGTGAAAGAGAATGGACCACTGTTAGTATGGTGCACTTTATTTATCTCATCATGACCTCTCCAATCAGCAGGTTTCACAGATTTGGGTGGTGTTTTCAAAACTTTGCAGATATGATCTCATTGGTGATGATGGTGAAACCTTCTCCATGTGCGAGATGGAGAGAGAGAGAGAGAGAGAGAGAGAGAGCAACCCCCTCCCTCTAATGTTTCTGTTTACTTGATTCTTCAGTTCCAGCTACCATCCTTCTTTAACGAAGCCACCCTGAGCACCAACAGCTTTTGTATCCAATTCCAAGGCAATTTCCTTCCCAGCCTGTTCTACGAATCCCCAGGAGGCTGAAGGTGCAAAGCCTCAATCTGAACAGATACAGCAGCTGCTTGACCTTCCCCAAATTGCACTGGCCCTTCATGCCTGGCCAGGTATTTGGAGTATAATGAAGTTTCCTGTCTGCAACCCCTCACCCCCTGTTGTTAGGAAACTAAATACCCAAGTGTTTATAATCTTAACTATGGGCATAAAAGAGAGGCAAAATTTTGCCTGCACCAGAATGCAAAGTGAAAACCAGAAGAGGAGGAGAGGATCAAAATGCCCATGTTAATGTGGATGAACGAACTGGGAAAGATTATTGTGGGCTGTTATTATGAGAGAGCTAAGAGTCCAGGTGCCTAAAACTCTTGTCTCTTGAGATCAACCATCATCATCATCCGTCAAGTCAGTTCTGACTTACGGTGACCCTTTTAAGGATTTTCTGGGTAGAGAATACCAGAAGTGGTTTCCCATTCCCTTCTTCTGTGGGTATCATGGGACTATGTAGCTTGCCCAAAGCTACACAGGCTGGCTCTTTTGGGACCCACAGTGGGGAATCAAACTCCCAACCTCTGGCTCTCCAGCCAGATACCTAAACCACTGAGCTATCTATAAGGATATAGATTTGAGACTGATCAAACAACTCTCAAAGGCAATTAACTATACTTACTAGATGAAAGCAGAATAAACATTTTTAGATCAAAGGTGTTGATTCAGAAATATCCCCATTGCACACCCATTTCTTCTGAGCTCCAGCACTAACATTTCTAAAAGAAGCTGGCTGTGTAAACTGCTGATTGGTCTATACCCTCCGAAGTTATGAAGAAACAACCTTCATCTCACTTCTACATTGAGGGCACGGTTACACAAAAAAATAGGGACTAGATTTTAATTTGCTTATTTAAAATAGATTTGAAAAATCCTAACTATAACACACAGTGAGACCCACTCCTTTTTTTTGCCACAAAGTGTTTTTTTTTTTTTTTTTGAGGAAACTAGCAGGGGCTTTTTAATTTAACATGCTTGTGAAATCTATTCTTCATTAATCAATTTGGGCAATGTGAATGCTCCATATATTAAATACTGCCTTTGGGGGCGGTTACGGGTTTTGGATGTCAGAAACGCCATCCATTTGAAGTACCTATATTTTTTAAAAAATTAACTTAGCACTGCGTCATTGTAGCGCTATGCCACTTAACATTTATTAATTTTTTTGAAAAAGAGAGAAATGCATGCATTTCAAAGGATGCCTGAAAACCAAAGAATTACTACACCATGTTGAAAACAAATGGGAAAAAGAAAGTTGCAATCATTGGCAATATACCAGGATCAGCTACAATGGAAACAGCATGGTCTGCAAATATGCTGGTTAATGAAAGAATTTAAAATCTCATGTGTAGTTTCCTGAAGCAGTTTTAACCCTCTATTTTATATTGAAGTAAACATTTTCATAGCAAACATGCACAGCAATACAAAAACCACATGGCTGCAAATTGATTTAAAATTCATCAGAACTGAAATGGATAGAAATCAGTAATGTAACTGTGCCCTGACCTTCTTGTTCATCCCCTGATCAGTTTTTTTTCATATTTTGTTTCTTGTTACAGCAAAAGGGGCTGAATTTTGATTTAGCACTTTAAAAAAAAGTTATTTGCATTTTAGAATATTTGTTTTTGTTGATGGTGATGAAAGAGTAATAATAAGTGAAACTTAAAAAAAGCAGGCTTCAACTGAAGCAAGAGAGAGGACAAGGATTGTAACCAAACCATTCTTAAATTAGCATCTTGTCAATTAAAATGTAAGGGTTGGAGTTGAGGCTAACTCACAATGACTTGAAGATATGCAGTTTTTTCTCAGTCTGGACATAAAGAAACCAAATTATGACAGTTCTGGTCTTCCAGATGTTGTTGGAGAGCAAGTCCTGTCCATGCTTACCATTGCCCATATTGGCTATAGTTGAAAGCAGCTGCAGTACAACAACATCTGGGGGTGATTACAAGTTGCACATCCCTGGTTCAAAATATGTCACTCAGTTTCTGACATCAGGGTCCACAATCCGGCTTAGAACCCTTAGCCTGTCTTTTATAAAGATCAATATGATACACCTGAGATGGAGAAAGCTGGTAGGGCTATAGACCCATGTCATACAGGCCTGGAAAGGGTGGCCTCTTGGAAAACTGGGGACCTTCCCCATTTATCCTTTGTACCAAAAAGGAGTGAAGTGCAGCCTTCCAGGCACAGTTGGGCTGCAAGGTCCACCAGTCCCAGTCCTTACCATCAATGGTGAGGAATTCAGAAAGTTACATTCCAACAACATCTGGAGAGCCACATATTGCCAACTCCAATCTATAATTAAATGTTTTGGTAAAGAAAATGCATTTTTGCCATACATATTTCTTCCGAGAAGGATAAGTGTTCTGAAGAGTTATCTCAAAAAGAATATTGGGAACTGCAGTTTTATAAAGGTGCTAAGATCCAACATTGTGTGGAGTCCCCAACACCTTCTGCAGAATGAGAACTCCCAGAATATCAGGGTTGGCCGCAACATCAATCAGTCTGATAAGGGTGTAATATTTTACAGGGCCGGTGTGGAGTTATGTCATAATGTTGGACTAATGCAGGGGAGATGTCAGTCATGAGGCTCATTGGTTGACTTTGGATTGGTTGTTGTCTCTCAGCTTAACCTGTCTTTTGAGTGCTCTTCAACTCTTCGGAAGACAGGTAGGATATCCATGCAAATGTCAGTAATAATAATAGGTGTCAGGACAAATGGGGAGTCTGTTTCAGTCACAAAATCCAGCATGGTGGAAAAAAATGGAATCAACAGTAGATTGAGGAGAACCAAGGACATCAGAAAGCAGGTAAGCTGTATAAAATAAAGTTTATGAGGAGTGTTACATATGAGGCAATTCTTTCTACACAGGTAGCAGAAAGCTGTAATCGTTGTTGAAGGCTGGAACAATATGGAGAGCCGCCAGATGTTTTCAATCACAAGTCCCATTGTCCTTCATAGTTGGCCAAATTGCCCGGAGCTTCTGGATTTTGAGTTCCAAAATATTTGGGGGTGCCAACATTTTCCATGTTTAGGAACCTGGAGTTTGATGTACAAGAAAGCCAGGCAAAAGAGATACACCAACGGAACTGCTGGATAGCTCGGTGGCCTAAACATCTGGCTGCAAAGCCAGAGGTTGAGAGTTCAGTTCCTTAGTGTGCCTCCTTGACAGGTCCCTTCCAGCTCTGCAGTTGTACAATGATGGTGGCAATGATGATGATTAGTGAAGTGGTAAGGATAGTGCCTAATACCAAACATGCTGAGTGTAGATACTGAAGCAGAGAGAAATCTAACTGAGGACAAGAGAGGGCTGAACTGGGGGTCAGGATCCCCACCTATGCTCAGTCCCCTTTCCTTATACTTGAGAGAGAACTACAGAACCCAGAAAAACTGGAACTTTTCAACTTGTCCGCGTCCTGCATCCCATCCCCCTTTGGCACTCTCTCTCAATGTCTCAGCATACTTGGTACCAGGCATTACGCTTCCCACTTTACCTCCTTGGGTGTATCCGCCTTTCAGGCAGCAGATGCTTATTGTGATTTAAGAGGTTAGAGATGTCGGGGGGAAATAATGATTTTCCTTTTTCTACTGTGTGCCCGCCGTGTGCCAGGAAGACCTGGCAGTGGCTGCTAGCTGAAATACACCAGATAATCAAGAATGACGCCACAGTCCCAAGGACTACTGGCACCTTTGCAAAGAGTCAGGGTTTGCAGATGTCTTTCACCATCTGCCATTGGCACTTTCTGAGTTATTAATGCCGGGGAAACATCTGAGGATGGTTGAGTCACTGGGGATAAACATATGAGTTTGGTTGCTACCTAGAAGGAGACTGCAATGGCTTTATCGCAGCCAAGATGTGGACCATACAGTACACAGAAGAATAGTGTCTGAGGATGTCTCTCCAACCGATTTCATGTTATCTAGGATTGCAGGGAATGTGTATTCTCCTCGATCCAGAGGACGGAAGAGCTGAACTACAATTCCCAGGAACCCCCAGCAAGCACAGCCGAATGGCCATGGGGTGAGGTATGCTGGGAGTTGTTGTCCAAAACATACCTTTCCCAAGCTGTACCTCTATACACCACAAGTCTTCTGCAGTTGCAGAATGGCTCTCAGAAGTACTGTATACACCAGCTTTTCCCTGACCAATTTCGTCTTGTTTTGAACTGAAGTTCCATCAACCCCAGCAAACAAGGTCAATGGGCAGGAATCAATGGAGATATAATACAGTCTGCAATGAAGTCTGCTTCCAAGATTGGGATTTTAATTCATTAATATTCAAATTTACAGGCTGATTTTTCCAATAGATGCTTCTCTTATGGAGTTTCATCTCAACCTGAAATTTTGGACTAAGGCACTCGCCTGCCCAAATCATGAGCATATTGCTTGGATGGCTTGTTGGTTTAAGTATCTGCTGTAGAGCCAGAGGCTGAGGATTTGATCCCCCCACTGTACTTCCTTGTCAGAGGCTGGGCTTGATGATCTAGGGTCCCTTCCAGCTCTGCAGTTCTAAGATACGAAATGCTTAGTAAATGGTTATTACAATACAAAATTGAAAATGTCCAAGAAAATGTAGGGTGGAGGTTGCAGGAGAAGACAGCTGCTGATGGTACTGTTAGTCACATGGAAGGTCCAGCACAATAATATACAACTCCAGGCCATGAAGAATCAGTTTTTTCATCTCCAGTGTAAGATAAATGGCCTTAGGGCAGCAGTCCCCAACCTTGGGCCTCCAGATGTTCCTGGACTACAACTCCCAAAAGCCTTCACCACTACCTCTGCTGGCCAGGATTTCTGGGAGTTGAAGTCCAAGAACATCTGGAGGCCCAAGGTTGGGGACCACTGCCTTAGGGAACAGTAGAAAGGACCTGGGGAAGTGCAATTTTTTTCCTGGTTCTTTCCAGCCTCATTCATGCACGTGTATCAATTGCCTAATAGTGTATCTACAGTACTCTGCTGCATCAGTCTGACACCATTTCAGCTGCCATGGGTCCCTCTTAAGGAATCCTGGGATCAGCAGTTACAGGGGGACTTAGAATGCGCTTTTTCGGGGAGTGTATCGGAGCTTTGTAACGGAGAATTCCACACTCCTCACCAAACTACAGGCCCCAAGATTCTGTACGATAGAGCAACAGTAGTTCAAGCCATATAAAACTGATGTAACTCTGCCTTACAGATAAATTCTGGATTAGAAAGCAGAATAGCCGGCTTTTCTGAAAATGAGAAAGCGCAAGACACAAGACAAAAAAAGTGAATCAAAAAGGGACATGGGAAAGAGGACGCAGTCTAGTTTAAGTACTATTAGAGGCTGTAGCTCAGTGAACAGAATACACACAATGTGTTCAAAAGGTCCCAAGTTCAATCCATAGCATTTCCATGTAAGGACAAGAAAGGAGCCCAGTCTGGAACCACAGAGTGCCAGTCACAAGGATGGCATGGCTTGGTGTAAAATGGTTTCCCATTAGCTTATTTGGTTACCATCTCACCCTTCCCTGATTCAAATCAAGGAAATGTTTTTTCCCCCCAGAACAGTTGTGAATGTTGATGGAATAACAGAGAATGCAGGACTATAATGTGGAAAGGGGGGGAAATTACCCAGCTCTCAAAATGATGGAATCCCAAGAATGCCACATGTGGAGTAGGGGTATATGAACGTCACTTAATGGGGTTATGGACTGGAGTTGACAAAACCAAAGTGAACCTAAGAAAATGGGATTTTCACACCAATGCAGTCCTTTTTGAGTACAGAGGGGAAAAAAGGCAACGTTACACCTTTGCCAATGTACTTTATGCCCTCCCATACAGTATGTATCATGGAAGATGTGATGTGGGCCACCCCAAATGCTCTTGGTGTTGCACATCATAGAACAAAAATTATGTGATGTATGTTTATTAATAGTGTTGTGGTGCTTCTGATGTGAACAAAGAAACAAAGATTCTGTTAAGTCAGCCTGGCACCATCAAGAGGTTTTGGATTATGAACCGCATCATCCACAGTCATACTGACTGTAATTAATGGGAATTGTAATCCCACACATGTGGGCCACACTGGGTGCAGGAAGGGTGTTCCAGATTACCTAGAGAGGACTAGGCAGTGTCAGTGAAGCCTAAATAATCTAGGATGTTTTTAAAAGGGGGGGAGAGTAGGGAGGGCTTACGCTTAAATCATTGCAGACTGTAAAGTTTCAAGATCAAATCATAAACTTCCCATCCCTTTCCTTCCTGCTAGCAAAGAAATCAGTCATCTCAGTGATAACAAAAGCTTATATGTTGTTTTGGGGTTTTTTTGCCTTTCTGGCTGCCTGCAGTAGGAATTCTGGAAATTGTTCTATAGCCAAGATGGCAACCTCTACTCCCCCCACTCCACTATAACCATACGACCAACCTTCATGTTAGAGACCCATCGTGTCTATGCTGTCATTCCAAGAAAGAGAAGTTCAAAACATTCCCAAGCTTTGCTTCCTTGGAACGGCTTGTTGCTGCTCCCTTGTTGGTCCACCAGCAGAGTTCTGGGGTTGCGAGATTCCCTCCACCTCTCCAGCTGGCATGAGATGTGGAGCTGGCATTAATCACAAGCTGAGGCAGTTGGGCACCCTGGGAAGCATAACCCTCAGAGCAGCAGGAGAAGCTGTTGCAAGGTGAAAATGCTGAACTATGCGGACGGTGCAAAAAACAGCTGGCTGTGGGTAATAGATGGTGTGTCAGGCATCCCCTTCTGCCACCCAAGCTCTACCAACATCTTCCCTGAAGCTTCTTTTGTAAGCATATGGCTTGGCAATCGCAGCGACAACAACTTCCGTACCCTCCAACTGTACTTCTTTTCTAGCAAGCTGACTTGTTTTCCAACGTGTGTATCTTTTCTATTGCCTTTGGGAGAGGATTTTGGTGGCAATGGGGGCACTTGTACCATAGGATACTGGCTGCTTCCTATGCCCACTCCCCACTAGTGGTGGTTGAAAATGTCGATCTTGTTCAAGATCCTCATGGCAACAGCCAGCGGTAGCTGGGTTTGAGGGCAAATGGGGCATTGCCTAACCTTAGGGTCCACCCAGTCACCCAGTCCTACCCAGCTTTACTCTATGGGGAGGAGTGGCAGGAACCAATAGGCTGTCATTCCTGTCTCTGCCTTCTACTGTGTTCTTCAACCCACCACTCGCAATGGGCCCCAGGTGCCACCGGTGACATTAAATAAGAATGACTTGTAAAAACTCTCAGATGAAAATTTTGGATTTGAAATGGTGGCAGGTGCAGGACCTGTTTGAGGGGGAAGTGACATTTTCTCAAAGATTTGTAGGGTTGGCTACTACCATAAGCTGTGGTTTTGACACAATTCCTGTTTTCATTTCTCGTTTGTCCTGTTTGAATTCTGCTGGTGATCTGATTTCTCTCAATGGCTGCCAGCTGACGTTCCCCACCTAGGGTATCCCAGGCACAGGATTCTTTCATGACGTTCTGGAAGGGAAGAGGGTGGATGCTGGCCAGTGTGCCCACCAGTGTTTCCTTGGTGCCAGGGGGTGTGTGGTTTTAAGACAGAGCTAGGGCACATGTGGCCCTACAAAAGGCACTAATGACAACTCCCATCAGCAGCACAGCAAATAGTGGTGATGGAAACTGTAGTCTAACAACTTCAGAATGGGGGGCTGTTTTCCACCCATAAAAGAGGGAAATGGGTGCTGCTGCTGCCACAGCTGAACTTCTGATGAATTTTGCACCCTTCACTCAAAATGTTCCTCCCTGAAGTACTATATAAATGAAATGCTGAAATTGAGAAGGGTATTTTTTTTCTAAGCCCTGTAACCAGATACATGCTCAGGCAATAATCCTTGATCTGAGAAGAATAGAAGAAAAATAAGAATAGCCATACAAAAGCATGGAAATGTGAGAAGCGCACTGTTTTCAGCTGTGCAAAGCCGGAGGGTGAAAATTTAGAGCATATGCATGTCAAACAGGGCCTCTTAAGTGTCTGTGGTGGCAGAGTGCAATCTCGCCACGCTGGTGCTAAATTGGTGGGGAATGCCAATTTTTCGCTGTAATTGCCGTGGGATGGAGGGACAGTGTGGCTGTGTTATGATTGTTCTGGTGGTAAAGTCAGAAGCCTTCTTAAGACACCCGCTGGACTGAACTGAAGCTAGAGCATATCATGCATGCCCTGAGATAAACAAACCAACGATACCCAACCCAAATTCTGCATGAAGGAAGACAACAGATAAGTGGCCCAGCATAAATCGACTCTGGCTAATTGTGAGACGAGAGAAAAGATATGCAGGGCAACAAGGAGGCACATCCTAAAAACAGTGTCCAGTGCTTGTACCCACCCTTGTTTCTCGCTGTTCATTTAAATCTTCTCATATGAAAGGAGTGAGGAACAGATCACCCTCCAAAAGTTGTTGAGGTGTAAATTCCATGAGGCTAGCTAGGATAATCAGTGGACAGCAAATAGGAGCACTAGTGACTTTACGTGTTGAGAAAAATAACATGCGATGGAGGAGCCTGCTCTGGACTGTCCCCCTTGCCTTGGTCATTTGTTGTGTTCAAATAAGTTTCAAGAAAAAAGACTAAGGGGTAGTCTATGGGCACGGTGCTAAGAATTTATTGGGTTAAATAAATGAATGAACCAAATGAATGAACATCAGGAAATCATAAAAGATGAAAAGCAAAACACACACACACATCGTCGTTGTCGTTTAGTCGTGTCCGACTCTTCATGACCCCATGGACCAGAGCACGCCAGGCCCTCCTATCTTCCACTGCCTCCCAGAGTTGTGTCAAATTCATGTTGGTTGCTTCGCAGACACTGTCCAACCATCTCATCCTCTGTCGTCCCCTTCTCCTCTTGCCTTTACACTTTCCTAACATCAAGGTTTTTTCCAAGGAGTCTTCTCTTCTCATGAGATGGCCAAAGTACCGAAGCCTCAGCTTCAGGATCTGTCCTTCCAGTGAGCACCCAGGGTTGATTTCCTTTAGAATTGATAGATTTGTTCTCATTGCAGTCCAGGGGATTCTCAAGAGCCTCCTCCAGCACCACAATTCAAAGGCATAAATTCTTCGGTGGTCTGCTCTCTTTATGGTCCAGCGCTCACTTCCATACAGTACATCACGACAGGAAAAACTATAGCTTTGACTATTCAGACTTTTGTTGGCAAGGTGATGTCTCTGCTTTTTAAGATGCTGTCAAGATTTGTCATCGCTTTCCTCCCAAGAAGCAGGTGTCTTTTAATTTCATGGCTGCTGTCTCCATCTGCAGTGATCATGGAGCCCAGGAAAATAAAATCTGTCACTGCCTCCATATCTTCCCCTTCTATTTCCCAGGAGGTGATGGGACCAGTGGCCATGATCTTAGTTTTTTTATGTTGAGTTTCAGGCCGTTTTTTGCACTCTCCTCTTTCACTGTCATTACAAGGTTCTTTAATTCCTCCTCACTTTCTGCCATCAGAGTGGTATCATCTACATATCGGACGTTGTTGATATTTCTTCCAGCAATCTTAATTCCGGTTTGGGATTCCTCCAGTCCAGCCTTCCGCATGATGTATTCTGCATATAAGTTAAATAAGCAGGGGGACAATATACAGCCTTGTCGTACTCCTTTCCCAATTTTGAACAAGTCAGTTGTTCCATATCCAGTTCTAACTGTTGCTTCCTGTCCCACATATAGGTTTCTCAGGAGATAGATAAGGTGGTCAGGCACTCCCATTTCTTTAAGAACTTGCCATAGTTTGTTGTGGTCCACACAGTCAAAGGCTTTTGCATAGTCAATGAAGCAGAAGTAGATATTTTTCTGGAACTCTCTGGCTATTTTCCATAATCCAGCACAAGTTAGCAATTTGGTCTCTAGTTCCTCTGCCTCTTCGGAATCCAGTTTGTACTTCTGGGAGTTCTCGGTCCACATACTGTTGAAGTCTACCTTGGAGGATTTTGAGCATAACCTTGCTAGCGTGTGAAATGAGTGCAATTGTACGGTAGTTGGAGCATTCTTTGGCACTGCCTTTCTTTGGGATTGGGATGTAGACTGATCTTTTCCAATCCTCTGGCCATTGTTGGGTTTTCCAAACTTGCTGGCATATTGAATGTAGCACCTTAACAGCATCATCTTTCAAGATTTTAAACAGTTCAGCTGGAATGACATCACTTCCACTGGCCGTGTTGTTAGCCAGGCTTTCTAAGGCCCACTTGACTTCACTCTCCAGGATGTCTGGCTCAAGGTCAGCAACTACACTGTCTGGGTTGTCTGGGATATCCAAATCTTTCTGATATAATTCCTCTGTGTATTCTTGCCACCTCTTCTTGATGTCTTCTGCTTCTGTTAGGTCCCTCCCATTTTTGTCCTTTATCATGTCCATCTTTGCGCAAAATGTTCCTCTAATATCTCCAGTTTTCCTGAACAGATCTCTGGTTTTTCCTTTTCTGTTATTTTCCTCTATTTCTTTGCATTGTTGATTTAAGAAGGCCCTCTTGTCTCTCCTTGCTATTCTTTGGAAGTCTGCATTCAGTTTTCTGTAACTTTCCCTATCTGCCTTGCATTTTGCTTCCCTTCTCCTCTCTGCTTTTTCTAAGGCCTCGTTGGACAGCCACTTTGTTGTTGGAAAAGAGTGTTTGTGATGACCAGCTTGTTCTCTTGACAAAACTCTATTAGCCTTTGTCCTGCTTCATTCTGAACTCCAAGGCCAAACTTCCCTGTTGTTCCTTTTATGTCTTGGCTCCCTACTTTAGCATTCCAGTCACCTAGAACACTGGTTCTTAACCTTGGGTTACTCAGGAGTTTTGGACTGCAACTCCCAGAAGCCTTCACCACCAGCTGTCCTGACTGGGGTTTCTGGGAGTTGCAGTTCAAAAGCATCCGAGTAACAAAGCTTAAGAACCACTGACCTAGAATGAGAAGAACATCTTTCTTTGGTGTCAGTTCTAGAAGGTGTAAATCTTCATAAAATTGTTCAATTTCAATCTCCTCAGCAGTGGTGGTTGGTGCATAAACTTGGATTATTGTGATGCTGAAAGGTCTGTCTTGGATTCGTATTGATATCATTCTATCATTTTTGAGATTGTATCCCATTACAGCTTTTCCCACTCTTTTGTTGACTATGAGGGCCACTCCATTCCTTCTATGGGATTCTTGCCCACAATAGTAGATATGATAATCATCTGAGCTGTATGCACCCATTCCTGTCCATTTTAGTTCACTGATGCCCAGGATGTCGATGTTTATTCTTGCCATCTCCTGTTTGACCACCTCCAGCTTCCCAAGGTTCATAGATCTTACATTCCAGGTTCCTATGCAGTATTTTTCTTTGCCGCTACGGAGTTTCCTTTCACTTCCAGGCGCGTCCACAGTTGAGCGTCCTTTCGGATTTGGCACAACCACTTCATTAGCTCTGGAGCTGCTTGTACTTGTCCTCCGCTCTTCCTCAGTAGCATGTTGGATGCCTTTCGACCTGAGGGGCCCATCTTCCAGCGTCATATCTTTTAGCCTTTTGTTTCTGATCATGGGGCATTCTTGGCAAAGATACTGGAGTGGCATTGCCATTTCCTACTCCAGGTGGATTGCGTTTAGTTGGAACTCTCCACTATGTCCTGTCCGTCTTGGGTGTCCCTGCACGGCATAGCCCATAGTTTCTCTGAGTTACTCAAACCCCTTCGCCACAACAAGGCAGCAATCCATGAAGGGGCGCGCGCGCGCGCACACACACACGCGCGCACACACACACACACACACACACACACACACACACACACACACACACACACACACACACACACACACACACACACACACACACACACACACACACACACAAGCCTAGAGGACCAGTTGGTTGCAGTTAACTTTTTAAGGTAAATAAATTGGGGGAAAGTGCAGTGGCTGGATAGCTCAATCTGTTGAGTACTGTACCTAGCTACAGACCCAGAGCCCAAGAATTTGATTTACTGCCATGCCTCCTGGGAAAAGAATCAGCTTGCATAGCCGTGGACAAGCAACATAATCTCAGAGTGCCCCCAGAAGAAGGGAAATACATGTATTTCACAGAGAGAAAGCTTGCTCAAAGAGAAAGGATTTTGCCTGCTTGTGGAAGGGGTCAACTGGCTTCCTGTGGGCGGGAGTTCCAGAGCCTGAGAGCAGCAACAGGGAAGGCCCTCTCCTGTGTCCCCACCAAATACACCTGATAAGGTGGTGGGATTGAGAGAAAGGCCTCTCCTGATGATCTTAACACCTGAGCAGGTTCATAAAGGAAGACATGTTAGCAATTTGACAGCTGTGTTTTGGACCCACTGAAGTTTTCAGAGACTTTTCAGAGGCAGCCCCACATAGAGTGTGCTACAGTAGTCCAGCCAAGAGGAATTAAGGCATGTGTCCCTGTGGTCAGATCAGACCTTTCCGGGAATGGGTGCAGTTGGCACACTAGTTTTAATTGTGCAAATGCACTCCTGATTAAATGGCAAACCACTTCTGAATACCCATTACTTAGAAAACCCTAAAAGCATTACCATAAGCCAAATGGATTTGTCAGCATGTTGTTGTTGTTAAGGAAAAAATGTATTGGCTCAATGACCCTGGAGACTGGTTTGGGTACAGCACAACCTTATTGTTTATAGACCTGCTCTGTCCAGGGTCAGAGTGACCATGAGGGGACACAGTGTCTGAGAATGAGAAGAAATAAGCTCACATACCCAAGAGTTCACATACCCAAAGAGGCATAGTCCAAAGAGGCTTCAATTAAATTTGAAGGCTAGAGACGGATAAAGCACAACACTCTGGATGTTTTTGATCTGCAATACCCAGCGTACTTCACCTTGGGTTATGGTGGTGAAGGCTGATGGGAGTGGCAGCTCAAGAACATCAGGGAGAACCATATGCCCCCATCCCTCATATAACTTGACTCTCAAAGTGCTTAACTCTGGAGTGATTGTAGACTAGATTTGTGTCCTGGTCGTGGTGGGCATTCCAGATGGGCTGCATTGTTCACTGCACTATCTAAATGGCAATTGCTTCTCAGATGAGGTGATCTATAGATCTGGTATGGAAATATGTGGCCTTACAGATGTTGTTGGAGTACGATTCCCATCTTCACCCTTGGCCTGGGCTGGTGGAGTTGCAGTCCGGCAACATGGGGAGGGAGCGATAACTTTCCACCCCTGATCTATGTGAAGTTTTTAAAAATCCTTTAAAATATCTTGAATGCCTTGAAGAGGATCTGACTTAAAAAATTTTTAAAACATGTTTCCTTCAGCGAATGAAAACGCAGCGGGGTACGTGTGTCTGTGTGTGTGTGTGTGTGTGTGTGTGTGTGTGTTTGTGTGTGTGTTTGTGTGTGTGTGTTTGCATAGCCTGCTAAAATAAGGCCATCTCCCTCTCCCCTTCTTGAGCCTATGAGAGAGGAAACTGTATTTATATCAAGGCCTCGCGGGCATATATAATTTATCTGGGTTTATTCATATTTGTAAACAAAATCCCTGTCATGAATTTTTGATGGAAAGCGAGACAATGGCTTTGGGAGATGGGGTGAAGGGGGTGGGTGGGTTGTAGGCTTTCCAGGCTGTCACTGAAATTGTGAAGTGTGTGTGTGTGTGTCAGGGAACAGTCAGATCACAGAGGACAGGGGGAAAGGGGGAAAAATACACACCTTAAGCTGGCTTTTGAGTTTGGGAGGTGCAAATATCTGTGAGGGAGGGTTGAAACCTACTCCCTGTGTTGATTTATTCCTACAGCGTAGGACAAAAACAACCCTTGGGGCATCAGATATAACAAGGTAAATAACAACGCATCAAATCTCCCCCTTGCCAACTGCACACAAGCCAGCTACAGCCATCTTAGGGTTAGTGAACAAACTACTGTACCCAGCATCTGGGTGGAGGGAAAAAGTACTTCTGAATCAGAGGCCTTTAAGTGATTTTAAATAACAAACTATTGGGAGGGGTGATGGAAATAGCACCAATCTTTTAAATAGCACCAGATCTTGTCCTTCAGGGGAAAATAAGATTTCCCATAATGATGGAAACTGGCACCCTAAGGGATCCAGGTAAGTTCTTGGGCAAAGCCTTAGAAAGAGTTATGTGGCTTGAGGTGTATAAATCATCATCATCATCATCATCATCATCATCATCATCATCATCATCATCATCATCATCATCATCATCATTGGGCCAGTAATAGGGAATTCTGGGAGTTGTGGCCTTGAGAGAGAGAGAGAGAGAGAGAGAGAGAGAGAGAGAGAGAGAGTAGTGGATGGATAAGGGATCATTCCAAGAACACTGTGTGGGAGACGTGGTAGCAGGAGTGCAGGGCTGTGATTCTCTGGCTCATCCTTGGAATATGTTCATTCTGAGTGAGGAGTGGACTGTTTCAGTGAAAACAGGGCTTATCTTGGCCAAAGGATGAGGGCACAGAGAGTTTAGGAACAGAAGTGTGCTTCCTTCTGGAGGGTGTAGAAATAAACTGCTTAGCCTCCAGGTCTTGTTAGCAGCCATGACCCATCAGCCCCAGACACCATGGCCAGTGGTTCAGGATGATGGGAATTGTAGTCTGATAATAACTAGGGTATGTGCAAAGTGTGCTTCTCCCTGACATAAAACCTACAAGCCATATTAGTGAAAAGAAGTAATCATGGTCTTGAATCAATCTGTCCCTTGCATATTGGACTGCATCTGTGATTATTCCTCAAGAGGAGAGATAACATTTCATGCCGACTCACTAGTTTTACAACTGAATGGGCTGAAATCTGAGGGATCAGTGCGAAATATGCAAGACTTCTTATTTTCAGGACGTTGGTCTGCCTGTTATAAACTCTACATAATGTTTACAACAAATATTAATAAAATATATTGGAGTTTTTCCTGGCAATTTAGTTTTGTATTTCAGAAAAAGCACAGGCAGACACCATTTTGGACAGCTAAATTCATTAGTTTGTTCAAAAGAGGAGGAGGAGGCTTTATCCTGGAGAGACTGTTTGAAATTAATAAATTCACAGATACATTGGCTGAGCGTTAACTTCCAAAGGAAACGGTGTGGATTGATCTTGAAACTTCTAAAATTAGGCATTTAGATCTAAACTTGCTGGCTTGGGATCAGTTCAAGGATGTAACAGGTGGCTCATTGCTAAGTCTTCTCCTAGCAGGAACAACATGTAGACCTGGTTGGGAGGAGTGCCTCACGGAAAAAGTTCAGGTGGGGCACCTTTCTGCCCTATTCATGAGCAATCACTAACTCCTGGTCACCCTTCTTGGCTGTACAAATAACTTTTTCATTTCAACACCTCTAATACTATAAGACATTGTAATGTCTACCTTTATTAGACACTTTATTTTACCGTGATCTCTCTTTTACTTTCTCTCCAGCATGGATAACATCCACACATGTAGGCAAATATCTTAAAGCAGCTCTAAAGCATCTTTATTGTCAAATAGGGAAACACCTGTTGAAGGGGTCTCACATCAAGCAAATCTATAAGCAGAGCTTAGGACAGTGGGAATGTTGCCTGGGGATTCTGGGAGTTGTAAAAAAAAGAAAAGAGAAAGGTATTTCCCCCCCCAAGCTTTTGATGTAAGGCAGAAGACTAGGTAAGAGACATGGCTTTCCACAATGTATTTAGCCTATGGCCATTTTGTCTTGAGAGTAAAGGGAGAGGCAGGCATAAAGAGTTACTTGCTTCTGACTGTAGTGAGCAAACATCAGGACTGAGGCTCACCTACAGATGTGATGGCGAGAGCAGGTTATGAGCCATGTGATTTGCTGGGAGAAGTGATAGTTGCTTTTCCTGAGTGTAACCAAGGACTAGGCTTTGAACTTTCAGGCTTTAATGTCAATATGAGATGGGACAGGAATTGACTCGATAGCATGCCAGTTATTATATGCTGGCCGCCTAGCACAGTAAATTGTGTACCCAGCTGCAGAGGTAGAGGTTGGGAGTTCAATTCCCCACTGTGTCTCTCAGGAGAAGAACCAGGCTATGGAGCCTGGGCCAAGCTACAGAGTCCCACAGTAGCTCTAGAAGAAAAGGACGGTGGGTAAACCACTTCTGAGCACCCTATACCTAGAAAACCCTGGAAAGGGTTGCCATAAGTCAGAATCCATTTTTTATTTTTATGATTAGTTATTATTGAAAGTCCAGCTAGAGACATTTTTGCTACTTCAGGAGAAGTACAAAATGGGGGGCATCCTACTCATTCCATCTGCAGAAGCCACACTCCCTGAACATGACTCCTGTTCTGGTGGTGGTGGAAGAGCATCCTCCCGCTCCCCTGCGGATAGTGAGCTGGGTTACAGGGAGCCTGGAACCCACAGCTCTGTCTTCCTCAGAGGTTGGAAACAAAAATGAAACAGGGGCTGCCCCTTACCCAGCACCTGCGGCCAAAGGGAACCGCCAGACTCTGCCTAATGGCAAGGGCTGGCTCTGGGGTGGATCCGGTTCAATAAGGACCAAAGGTAGCCAGGCAGAGGGGTAGAAATAAGAGTGGAAGTTTGACACACACACACAGAGAGAGAGCCCTCCTGGTGGACTGGCGGGGAGTGAGAGAACATAAGAACTTCTTCTCTTTGGAGAAGGGGTCGATGGCCGCTCCCCAACCCAGAAGAAGACAGACTCCATTTGCCTCCTGTAACAAGATCCTCGTGATGTGAACCCACTCAGGCACCTCAGCTCCAAGTATAGAGAAAAAAAAAATGATGAGAGGAAGCTGTACCTCTTCCCAGGAGAAAGCTACACCTGTTGGGAGGGAAGTATGCTCAGCAGGCAACGAAGGCGGAGAGGAGACGGGGGGGGGCGTAGCCATTTCAGGACAGGGTGCGGGCATGGTGATTTAGGGGCTCCCTAGAAAGTAGGTGTGGGGACCTGTGTCCCCCCCCCGAGCTCATAATAGGTGGGGGGGACAAGGACGGGGAAAGAGGACTTACTGTTGGTTTCGTCTTGAGGATATGGAGGTTTAAGAGCGTGTTCCTCATCGGGGCGCCCTGGGTGCCGGGGCTGCGCGGGCTTCCTCGGCTCGAGTCCGGCGACGGGAAACAGCTGCTCCGGGAGTTGTTCGCAGAGCCCGCCGCGTCCCGGTGGCAAATATTGGACGGGGGAAGGCGGGGTAGCCCACCCCACCCTTCGTCTTCCTCCTCCCCTCCCACCTATTGTGGGTCCTTGGGGGGGCGGGTTGGACGCGTGCCGAAGGCGCAGCCCTTTCGATGAGGGATCGGGATCGCGGGGGGTGGGGGGTGGCGATGGGGGTGGGGGGCGGCGGCACGTGGTCGGCTTTGTAACAAGAGTTTGAAGACCAGGGAAGTCGGGAGACGGGAGCGGACGAGAGAGAAAAGTTTGTCCCCTGTTCAGTTCAGTTCAGCCCAGAACCGTCTCCGGTCTTACGGGAGGGCCTGCCGTTGCCATTTGGGGCGGGCGGGGGGGCAAGGCTATTCTATGGGGCTCGATGCCGGTGGGACCTTTAGAAAGAGGGAGCGAGAGAGGGATTGTCCTTAAAACAAGGCAACACGAGTACCTTTGGCAAAAGGGGAGTTCTGGAGCTCAGGAAAATTCATGGGATCACCTGGCTCAGCATTTGTGTCGGTCGGACATGGAGGTTGATACTAGTGGGAAGATCCCAATGCTTTTTTCTGAATTGGGATCGGGCGGAAGTTCAACAGGTGGTGCTTCTCCTCCCACCCACCTCCTGGTCTGGAAAGCAGTGATGGGGGGCAGGGCTCGCCCGTTGTTTTTCTGCCGGTCCTGGCGCAACCCAGGAAATCAAGGCGGAACTTGAGAAAGTTACTTTTTGGGAATTACAGCGCCAATGAGGTGCTGTACTGTAGTTGTAATTTTTAAAAACAAAAACAGGGAGTCCCTGTTCCCTCCCGCCCTCCCCCCCCCCCATTTCTGAACCCAGATAGGACCGGGATTCGGTTCCAGTGAGAAAAGAAAAAAGAGAGAAAAGTTGTACATGGTGAGCCCGTTTAAAAAAAAAATCACGGGAGAAGGGAGGGAGGGGTGTTGCAAAGTAAAACTGGGGAGGCAGAATCCCCCCCCCCAGCTGGGGACTCCAGTTTGGAGGGCGGAATGCTGTTGAGTCAGTCCGCATTTTTTAACAAGGGTTATCCAGGGTGCTGAACTTATTCTTGGGATGGAGTCAGCGCTAGAGGTGTGCAGATTTGTCGTTTTGGACTACAACTCCCAGGCTTCCCCAAGCAGCCAGGAGCTGTAGATACACTACTAGTTGCCACCGTAGAGAAGTCCTATAAACTAAAACTCGGAGTGGATTCAAGTTCGCCTTCATCTCTGTCACAGACTTTTATGGGGATTTAAAAGCGCTTTGTAAATTATATGATACCCACTGAAAGTAGACCTTGGTCTAGATGGGTGGGGTAGAAGACAAGCAAGCAAGCAAGCAAGCAAGCAAGCAAGCAAGCAAGCAAGCAAGCAAGCAAACTAACTAACTAACTAACTAACTAACTAACTAACTAACTAACTAACTAAATAAATAAATAAATAAATAAATAAATAAATAAATAAATAAATAAATAAATAAATAAATAAATAAATAAGTGAGAAAACCTGGGGAAAGTTGGAGGTGGATGAAGGATTTGCAGTGACCACCATTCTCACCAACATGTTTAAAAACCTTTCTAGATCTGTGCAGGCTTGCCAGGTTTTACCACGCAGTTTGTCAACTGAGCAGGAACAAACAGATTGGCCTGTTCCTAGGCCTCGAGGAACAGTGGCATGAACTGCCGTAGTCACTGCTATGGACATTCATGTTAACCCCCAGTAATATTTGCAGATCACACTCTGGGGGTTAACATGGGTTCAACCCTGGATCTGGACCTCCACTTTCCCCTACAATACTTTTTTTTGGTTGTTTCTTACGAAGGCTTCACTTGGAATGTGGGTTGCATACAGACAATGGCCCACATGTTGTCTATTCCATGTTAAAGGAATAGACAACATGTGGTGCTAGTAAACACCAAATCATGGCTGGACTGGGGAAATGACTCCTGAAATATTGGGGTGAGGGGGTTCTCCCCTCCTGACCCATGAGCTGCACCAGAGTAACATGCTAGCTATCCTGGCAACTAGAGGCATCCAACTGCTTATGAAGTTTGTTGTAGCCTCCATCTCTAGCAGGAAGAGAACCTACTAAAGCTTTCAAAGGTTTTCCTCTATTCCTCAAAAGAGATTATGTGACTACTTTCTGTAGATGCAAGACCATGTAATCTTTGGGTAGCCTGGAGCATCATCCATGCTATTAGGGCAGAAGCAGAGAACCTTATGTTGCAGAGTTTTGAATTTCTGGTTAAATTCCTCTAACTACACAGCAGAAGTGCTGAGACTGACAAAGCAGAATAGCTTCAGGTTCCCCTGAGCAGACCACCACTATCTCATTAACTGGTACTTGCAGTCTCAATAGTTCACTCTGAGACATTAGTAGCAGAAAGAATTAGACAAAAATCATTTATTTACAGATCAACAGCAAACTGACAAAGCAAAGCAAAAAGCAGAGCAACTGCCCCGTAGTGCTTAAAGCATTATCTGGGCCATTGACAAATTTAATTATGCAGGCTATAGATTGCCTCTCCAGCAAGCTGGGTACTAATTTTATGGACCTTGGAAGGATAGAAGGCTGAGTCAACCTTGAGCCGGCTACCTGGGATTTGAACCCTGGATCATGAGCACAGTTTTGGCTGAAATACAGCAGTTTAAACACTGCGCCACAAGGCTCAAACATGACTGCTTTCAGGAACAGACCTCAACAGAGTCAACAGAGAGGAGGGGAAGCACTGAGAAAAGAGGAGGACTTTCTCTGAATTCAGAAGCTAGTGCTGGATAGATAGACAGTCACCCCAGCCTAGAATGGTCCCTCCAAGGCAGCATGCATGATTGCAAAAACTCCCAACATCTGAAGCCCTTTAGAGGTTGTTGAACATCCATCAGTCCTTGCCAACAGAACTGCTGGTGAGGAATCATGAGTGCTGCAGTCCAACAGCAACCATGTAGGCCAAATGTTCCCAACCCCTGCCTTAGGTTGTGGCTTTTGAGTCCAGGGAAACTGCCAGCCATTGGCTTGGGAGAAAGAAAGCAGCCTAAAGGTTTATCCTGGTGTAAAAGCTTAACACACGAACTGTTCCTGGATAGGAACAGAGCTGTTTCCACGCATGTGAAAGGCCAGATCCTTGCATGCATTAGGGGACTACAGCCTGTGAAATCCCCAGCCAGGTTCTTGGCGAGCACATTGTTTTGAAAACGCCCTTGTGTTGCAATGGACAGCTTTCCAAATGGAAAGAGATGGGATGGGAAAGCAAAGGATGCCTTTTCTTGGGACAGATGGACACACATCTTTCTGTAAAGGAGTCCAGCTGCACGTTACAAAAATGGAGCTGTGTGCCGTGTTAGTATTGTGACGTGCCGCTTGGATCTCTGCCCTATCATCACTGCATGGGAGAGCTCTGTGACGAAGAGGGCTTTTCATACCAGCCTTCTGGTATCTACCATTTTCATAATTCCTTCTCCCTGCCCCTCGCAGGGCTGAGCCGGGAATATTTGCCAGGGCCGGCAAAAAGCACGTCTCTCCACCATATGCCAGCCTGCAATCAATTTATTTTTCATACAAACAAAATGCAGGTATGTTTGCTGCTGGGTCCCTACATTTCACATTAGGCGGGGGTGACATTTATAACTGATGGGGCCATCAACCTGCGTTGCTTATAAATGCAATGTGGTGTGTGTGTGTGTGTGTGTGTGTGTGTGTGTGTGTGTGTGTGTGTGTGTGTGTTATTTCCCTTCTTCCCTCTGATTGCTGGGATGGAAACAAAGCTTTCCTCTGTGAACAGCAGGCATGCTGTTGCTTAGAGGAGGATGGAACTGGTTTGGGTTCCAGTCTCAGGAAGGAAAATGGGGTGTGAGCAAAAATGTGGGGAGAAGGGATGAAAACAATACTCAGGATTCTGCATCTTCTTTCCAGCTCCCAAAGAAGCTGTGTGTGCTTTTTATCTAAGGGAGTGACATTTTTAGCTGAAGATTGAAATCCACATAGTTTCATACAGTGGCAAAAAGGAGGTTTCAGCACTGACAATTTGGTGTCCCCAAATCAAGAGTCTGGAAAGCAACTTTTAGAAAGCAGTCTTTATGCAAAGCAACTAATTATACCTATGGGTCACTGTTTTTAAAAAGTGTTTTCCATTTTTCAAAAGTAACCAAACAGTTACTTTTAGTTACTTTTTAAAATGAACACACACAAAAAAACAGCCCTAAACACTACAAGCTGTTCCCCGGTGCTCCAGAAAGAGAGAAAGGGGCAAACAGCTATATGGGTTTTCTAATCGGCTTGGAAATTGAAGTAGACATAGGAGCTCAGGAAAGGAAGCAAAATCTATTTTTTCTCCCCAAGAGAAACTGGGAACAGTGGGAGCTGGAAGGGTGAAGACAAGCTCCAGATTTGATACAGTCGTGGGCATATGCTGCAGTGGAACCCCTACTCACGCCATGACTAGGTTCTTGTTGGCTTATCCTGCTGTGATGGCAGTGGTTCTTCAATAGTTGCTTGGCTTTAATTACACCTCAGTTTTCCAGAAATGCCCCAGAGTAAAGGTAGGTCAAGAGCATTGTGGGAAATCGAAAATGTAGCTGGATCCAGCTGTTTTGTGCCATGTGGATGTGTTCCCCTAGAGTGGGCATCAGTGTTGGTGTTGTTCAGGGACCCAACACTGCCAGATGCTGATGCTGCTCCTATAGTAACGCGAAGATCTGCTGAATTCCGATTGGAGCAGGCAAAACATGGAATGCCCTCTGCAGAACTGGCCCTCATAGAGTGGTGTAGTAAACCTGGAGCACAGCTTGGAAGCTGCTTGATACAGAAAGATTCTTCTGTGTCATTAATTCCTTTATCCGATAATGGCGACGTACCTAAGTTACGCTATGACTATAACTTCGTAAAAGACTCTGACACTGCTTTTATGGAGGAACTGGAACTTCAACTTACTTTTATCTTTACAGGTATGTAGCCTCACTAAACAGTAGTAGTGAGGCTACATTCCCTTCTTGCATCCTGATTAATTTGTGTATTGATGTTTAAAATTGTTGTTATTTTTTGCATATGGTTATATATGTTGGTAGCTGCCTAGAGTGGTCGTTTGACCAGATAGGCTGGATATAAATACAATCAATCAATCAATCAGTCAGTCAATGAGTCAATCAATCAATCAATCAATCAATCAATCAATCAATCAATCAATCAATCAATCAATCAATCAATCAATCAATAGTAAAGTAACATCACATAGTTCAAGTAATGTCTAGTGCTGTACTGTGGCAGTTGATGCAACAACTTGTAGCATTCTCACCTTTTAAAAAAAAGTAACTACAAGTGTTTAGTCATATTTGTGAAATAGAAAGTTATTTTTTTAATGGTACTATAAAATAATTAGCTAATTCAGTCAATAGAACTATAAGTCATCAATTACTTTAAAACACGGTTTTCCAAGCTCTCGATGTTGAATTTACGCACACACATATATAATAAAAATATATAATATAAAAATTTCAGGAGGGCATCATGAAATGGTCTTGAACCACTTCTGAACTCATAGGTCAATTTATAGGACAGGAGCAAACAGCAGAAGGAAGCAGAATCAGAAATGATCACAGCCGACCAGGTGAAGTAGCTAGGCTATTTGGTTAAAGTGCCAAAGATCACTTCCTTTTTTCACTCATGAAGCTCACCAGAGGTCCTTGAGCGTCTCTTTAGCTCTCAGGCCTAACTTAGCCTGTGGGCGTGTTTGGAAGCTAAATCACAAAGCAGTTTGAAACCTAGGCTGAAAAGTGCCCCTGATCTATCTACATGGTATTGAGCTCACAGTGGTGAAGTTTTTGACACTGATTGGCTGAGCTAGCTGACGGTTCAGAAAGTAGAGGGAACAAAGCTTTTGTCAGTTTCTGTGAGGGAATAGAAAGCTGTCAGTTTGGCTGGGATTTTTTTTTAACTCACAAAGGGAATAGCTGAGGATAGAGATGAGATCTCAACATATAGGGAGCCAGGAAACAGAGAGAGAGAGAGAGAGAGACATGCAGTGGGCAGATGAAACATAACCTAAAGGGTTGGTAGATGCAGCTTAAGAAAAAAGCTAGAGGGGACAAGGTTCGGAAGTGGGAGGCCAGTCAGAAGAAAGAGTGTTGAAGCAGCTCCATAATACTCAAGATGAGGAACAGCTGGCACCTTAGTAAGAAGAAGAGTGCTAAGATGTTGTTCCAAGAAACTGGAACAACATATTATAGCCAACAGGCTAAGAAGAAATTAAACAGAAGACATATGCTATGTGTGTGTGTGGGGGGGGGAAGGATGCAAGGGAGATAAAATTTCTGCATCGTACCTGAGTGCTGTCTACTATCGTTGGAGCGTTATGCCTTGGCAAATCAAAGGGTGCAAGACAAGACAAAACACACAGACATACACCCGCAGACACACACAAATACACCTGGATGTGTTTTTGTGTCGACTTCACATACTGAATTCTGCATATTAAAATTTCTGAAGTTCACATGCTGCTTCAAACTGATCAGTACATTATTTGACTGTTTATAAAGCTGCACCTCTCAGGTCCTGTCACATGTCTGACTGATCAAGACAAGGAAGCTGGGGCCAAGGTGATGGAAACAAGAACAGCCTTGATTCACTGTGGGTTCTCTATGGGGAAACGTAAAGAGGCTACAATCCACAATATTATAAGGAGAGCCCAAACCAACATTTTGCTACCAGACACTGGGGTCGTTACAGAAGGATCCATAGTTCAACCCACTGACTGATGTCCACAAAGAGTTTCTCATATATAAATGAAGGACTGTTGTACTTCTCTTGTACAGGTCAGGAACTGAATTTGGATATTCTGAGTTTGTGTGTGTGTATGTGTGCGAGAGAGAGAGAGAGAGAGAGAGACCCCTAACCACCATATGTGACAGCCCATGTTAGTAATGATCAGGGTTTAGTGGCTTGAATCCCCTTTAGCTCTTATAAGATATGAATCTTCCTTCTGTATGTTTATGTGCACTCATATGTACAGTACACAGATTGAGAGGGAGGGAGGGAGGGAGGGGAAAGATGTGGGAAGAAAGGGTGAGAGAGCAGTCAAAAGGCAGAGGATTTTGTTGATAATACTAATATAAAGGAAGTCATAGGCTTGAGTTTCCAAGAACTGAGCAGGTCAGTTGAGGACAGGCCATCTTGGGGGTCGTACATTCATCGGGTCACCGTAAGTCAGAGGTGACTTGATGGCACATACCAAAAGCTAATATAAAAGCCAGGAATCAGTGAGATTATTGCAGGAACCTCTGCCAGTAGGAAGGGGGGGGTTCTTTTATTCCTCCTTCCTCACAATGTCTTGTGCACCCTCTGGAAACCCCCTGGGATGGGTTCTGAGGCAATACAGAGAGTGACACGGGAAGAGAAAGAAAGTCCCATTGTGCTAATGGTTAGCTGCTAGTGCAATCCTGCATTTAGGCCAATAATAATAATAGTAATAGTAATAATAAAGGATTTATTGACTTTGAGAAGAATGCTAAGATATTTGAGTAACATGCAGTTCTGGGTTCTCTTATCCACCATATGCACTCGGGAGTAAGAGATGTTCCTCCCTTGCCATGTGAACCATCTCTGACATCCTGCCCCCTTTTCTACTGAACTCACAGCCAGTTCTCCATGACCTAATGTTGATCCCATGCACTTGCATCATGTATGTGATAAGTGCAACTATGTGGACTAAGTTGATTCCCTTAGTAGTTCCTCCATCGCTGACTGGGAAGGAGATGACATGGGTTGATATGCTGTTATAGGTCTCGTCCGGTCACTCTCGGCTTCGCAGCTGTAACTGAATATTGTGTGAAGGTATTGTGTGAAGTTCTCCCCTCCACCATGTTCTCCAACTTGTACTTTTAAATTACCTTTTTCCTCCAGAGGCCCTCTCTTTCTCTTACGACAGTGGTCTAAATCATGGGTAACCCAGGCGTTCTTGGACTGTAATTCCCAGAAGCCTTCAACACTAACTGTGCTGCCTGGGTTTTCTAGAAGTTGCAGTCCAAGGACATTTCGGCTACCCAAGTTTGGGAACCACTGCCTTACAATCTTCTAAACGCCTTCTGAGTGGCCTTGAAAAAAGAAACGTTTTCAGAATCTGCTCCATCAGTCCTCAGAAAATCTGTTTCTATCAATTCACAAAGCCATATATGTATTTGTTTTGCCCAGGGACAGCTACGTATATGCTTGGTCTGCACCTGGAGTAACTATTATTCTAGTACCTAAGGAGTAATAAAATATGAAGGCATGTAGGCAGATTCTCACAATCTCTTGCATGAGTTTTATGTGCAGTGTGAACATGTGTTTAGTGCAACATGTGAACGTGCACCTCTGTAATTCATTGCCTGGTTCCGCACTTCAGCAGTGCTGAATGGGGCTGTGGGAACTCACCCTGATTCCACCCTCTCCACTTATTTTTTTTCATCTTTGTACTCTGACCCATGGTTTAACATTCCTCCATGACTCTGATCTTCCAGGGAGTACATAGGGATTGCTTGGAGCGCAAAGGTTATTTCCTGCTTCCTTCTCTGGACAGCCTCTTCTCCTTCTGTTTGTCTCATCAGCATTTGATCTTTTCTCTGTTCCCTTCCCCATCTCCTCTCTCTCCCCCCCCCTTTATGTTGATAAATGACATAATACACAAATTACATTTAGCCATGCAAATTTTCCTGGCAGTAACAGATGTTGCTGTGCATATGGAAAACAGCTATTTGTATCCATTTACTCTTAACAAAAGATTTGTAGATTGACAGAATGTGTGCCTAGAAGGAGGGCTGTTAAACCATTATACAAGCAAGGAACAGAGGCCCGGTTGGGCTTTAAACGTAGCTCTAATTAGTTTTTTTAATATTCTGTGTAGCAGGTCGGATAATATCTCCTAATGGATATTTACAATGGGTTGGGAGAGGGGGAGGGAGGACGCCAAGTGATTGTAGCAGGAGTATGTGCTACGTCTGTCCCCATCACTGGAATACACCAAAGATATCTGTTAATTTGCACATCACAGGTGGATGTGTGCCAACCAAGGACTGAAATGGGCAGCAAGCCAGGCAAGGTCACCATATCTGGCTCATACCTGAAGTTTTGGCTGGCAGTTTGTTACTTTTCTCCTTGAAGTCTGGTTTCAATTGTTTCTTCATTCTATGGCAGAATGTTCAGTTGTGTGAGTTACACCTATAGCCCAAGTGATGCAGTCCACGTTCAGGTTTATCACTAGGCGAGGGACTGCCATATTTCTTGATCTTCAGCCCCCAGAAATCAGAAGGAATTTCTGCAGCCAGAATTTAATCAAGAACTCAAAATCATGACGGGCATTTTCAAGTTTTTAGTGGTGGTTAATTAAGGGTCTGGCAATGATTTCCATCCTTTGGAAAAGACAGAGGAAACAAACTGGGCAGGGCTAAACTTCATCTGAGCTGCAAGGAATTAGGGATCTCGTAGTCTCTGCCCATTAAGCTTTGCACAGGGTATCTTTAAGAAAACCTACCAGAATCTAATTCCTTGCAGCTCCCATAGAGCCTACTGGCTACTAAGCATTTCCCCTGCCTTTTCCACAGCACAAAATGGCTGCCAGACCCTTAATCAATCACCGGAAAGAACATGAAATTACCCACTGTGATAGTGGACAGAGCAGTAGTTCCCAAAGTGGGTTTCCCTGCATGCCAACCAAGGTGGTACCAAAGACTATCTCTGTACCCAGGTGCAGACCCCAGGGCACGATGCACCCTTGCCCCTGGACGCCCACCTGCGCAGGAGGACAAGAGGCAGAGGCAGTGCCCATTTTGTGCTGGGGAGGCTCCAGGATGGAGTAAAGGGAGCAGTGACACAAAAAAGTTTGGGAACCACTGTGATAGAGCGATGAACTAGGACTCAGGAGGTTTGGGTTCAAAGCTCTGCTTAGCCATGAGAACTTACTAGGGGTGTGGAACTGGTAAAACCACTTCTTAAGTATCTCACCTACTTTGGAAGCCCCATCAGGGTCACAGTCAGTCAGTTCCAACTTGACTACACAGAGCAACAGGAACATGAAAACACCTGTCAAGACTGATTTCTTGATTAAAGCTCCAAAAATTCTGCCCAGGGGAATTCCTGCTGAATTCTAGAGACTGGAGTTCATGAAATATGAATATTTTATGCCTATTTATCACTTCGGGTGGGGTAATGGATTAGATAGTATGAGGGCTTATAAGGCAATCCTATGTAACACTCCCCATCATCCTAGCATTGTTCTGAATGAGAGACAGCTGTGGGAGTCTGTGCATCTGATGAAAAACTCATTGGAAGATATAGCAATTTTGAGATAAATATCACTCTCCCACTAAGCTCCTCCTGCCCATGTGGTGTATTTGTTCTTATTCATATTGCTTTATTACATCTCTAGCCCAATGAGCAAAAACATGAGACATTTCCTCTTTAACCTTATTCTCACACAATCCTGGGAGGTAGAGTTGGCTGAGAAAGGCCGATTAGCTGAGGGTCACCTAGTGAGTTTCGTAGCCGGGCAAGAATTTGTACTCAGGTTTTCTGAACACTCCAGCCCATTACACCACACTAGCTGTCCTGTGTCTCTCCACAATGTTGAATGGCAAGGGATCAGGTGGCAGGACACTTGCTGCATTTGCACATGGCAGTGGGGAGAGGATTTTATAGGAGGTCAATAGGTAAGGGAGGTAGAGCTAAGCAGTAGCTGCCCCTACAGTCAGTCAACTGTCCCGTGTGTTGGAAAGCATCCACCTGCCACGTCACGACTAGTTCAGTGCCAGGAATTTGGTCTCAGAGCCGGAAAGAATGGTTGAGCCCTAAGGGCTGGCAGCGAGGCTTTCCAATGCTATTCTCAGGTGGAAAGAAGAGACCACTTCAGGCAGCAGATCTGGGGTGACATTAAATGGTGGTCTTCTTTTAACTTATTTAGTCTATTCTTTTTCTTTTTTTTTTTTCAAAACCAGGCAGGCGGAGATGTACAGGTCGAATTTTCTATCATGTTTCAAAATAACTGGGCAGGCTTTGGGGACCTTGATTTGGAGGGGGGAGGGAACATTTTCTACGCCATCTTGGTGTATATATATATATATTTATATAATTTTTATATTTAAATTTAAAAATAAATTTATATGAAGATTACGGAGATGATTTGATGGGTTAGTGGAGAGAGGCAGCAAAATGCCACCCATGGGCTGCAGCCACCCCCAAAATCACTTTTTGTGATCCCTCGTGAGTTAAGTACTATCTGCCTGCAGAGCCAGAGGTTGGGGGTTCAGTCCCCTGCTGTGCATTCCAGAAGAGCCAGCCTGTGTGGCCTTGGGCAGGCTCCAGTCCCAGGCTGCCCCCCCCCCCAAGAAGGAAACAGGAAACCACTTCTTGGATACTCTTTACCTAGAAAACCTTGAAAAGGGGTTCCCATAAGTCAGAACTGACTTGGTAGCACACAATTATGTTATTGTATAGGCCCACACAGACCTTATATAATACTCTCCTCGGGAAATATAGAAGTAAGGCTAGATATATCTAGCGATAGAGGTAAATACACACACACACACATATGCATGCACACACAAAGGAGTTTTCCAGAGCATCAGTTTTTGTATTAGGCAAGTTGCAACCCACCCCCCCAAATCAAAAGCACAAGTGGATGTCCAGTCATTTCTGCATTTAGTTGTAAATTTTCTTTCCCCTCTTCTCTTCTCTTCTCTTCTCTTCTCTTCTCTTCTCTTCTCTTCTCTTCTCTTCTCTTCTCTTCTCTTCTCTTCTCTTCTTCCTTTCCATCTCCAGGCCTGGATCAGCACATAACAGATTCCAGGAAATCTGGTCCCCAGCCTTGCCCCAAAGTTGCCAACCTTGAGTAGTGTGAGAACTCCCTATCAGGAGAGCAGGCTCAACAGCTTTGCAAAGAGAGCATGTGTCGCTTGCCACGCTAGCTTTCTAATTTCCCTTTTATAACTTTTCTCAGGCAGGGCAGAGTTATATACTTCAGATAGGAATGCCGCTGGGGGAAACGGAAAAAGCTAAGCACTCCCTGGCGGGGAAGGATGGGTGGGTTCGCCGAGATTAACTTTAGATTGCCTTACAAAGAGAGAAGCACTTGGCATTAACACTGTTTTGAAGCCAAGGTAGAACCTTATTTGTCTACCAGGCACCTAGTCCTTTGTTTTTTATGTTTACCTTTGGCTTAAACATTTTAGGTTTTATCACGGGCTTTAAGAATGCTGAATGTGCAAGCCAACTTCATTTATGGGAGACGTCAACCTGATAGGGTTAGGTCTGTGGCAGGGACTATGAGAACAGAGAGGCTTTGCTACCAGGAAGAAATGAGCATGTATGCGTAGGTCCTCTTCCCCTATACTGTACTTCCAGTTCAGACTCTCAATCCTTTTGTTTCCATCCCTACTGTCAGCCATGCCTCAATTGTAACTAGGCTCTACCTACAAGTCACCCCATCCCTATCTACAGCCCTCAGCCCTTCCTCCATCCCATTTCCATCCCTCTACCCGAGCCCGTATGTTGATGCACCTCAAACCTGACCTCATTTCTTCCAGCAAGTCTCTTTAAAAAAATAAAAATTGGGGTGGGCGACAAAAGGGGAGAACTTCTTGGATGTGCATGGAAATAAATAAACAAGAACTTGAATCCTAGCCAGCGGCACCATGTAGAGCCCTTTGTTGATATAATTAGAGTTTTGAAATAGAATTGATCAAGTGCCACTCCCCAAGACAAATTGCCTCCCTTCTTTCCCTGACTGCAGAGGCTGGGGTTTAGCAATCATCAGCGCGCACAGCAATCTTTCCCTTCACTTGAAAAAAACACGACGGGCAACATTGGGAGCAGGGGAGAGGGAGCGCGGAGGCAGAAGAAGAAGGTGAATATTTCTTAGCTCTGGCAGCTGTGCTTGGCAAGGGTGGGGGCTCCTATAATGTCTGAATGGGGCTGCGCTAGGAGCTCTTCCTAATTGGTTCAGTAAATACACACACACACACACACACACACACACAGAGAGAGAGAGAGAGAGAGAGAGAATATTGTTTGGAGACTGAGTCAGATGCACAGGGTTGGGAGGAAGCTTTAGTATTCCCCCTCCTTTGGGGGGTAATGTCTGAATAAGCACAAGTAACAATGTCTGTGCAAAAGAGGGCACAAGATTTGCCAGTTCCTCGTTTTGTGTTCATGCCAATCCAGAAGGACTGGTCTACTTCTCTAACCACTACACCATAACTGGCTCTCAGTGGCTTCATTGCATTCACTCCTATCTTGTTCTGTCTGTCCTTTCAGTCACCTTTCAGCCTGAAACAAAACTGCATTAAAAACCGGGACTTAAATGTGTGTTTAAATGTATATTATTTCAAAATCAGCCGTTTTAAACATATTTCGATGCTATTTTTAAAAGCAAGCAATCGCACATCAAAATAGTCAGGAGTTGTGAAATTCAGTAGATCATGAAACTCTTAATTCTGGGAGTAGTAGGTTCCAGTCCCAAGTTTAGAAAAGTTACCTTTTCATTTCATAACTCCCCAAATCTCTTGGCCAGAGGCCCACAAATGAAACTGTGCCCAAGCTCGGAACTGAATCAGTCTATATCGGTGTTTGAGAAGGACAAAGCCTTCACCCATTCCTCCCTAGGAGGCACTAGTTTTATAATCTGAGTTCCCCTTCTTGAAACACTTGCAATGGACACTGAAAGCCTCACCAAACTCAGGTCTGGCTCAAGACAGAGGACGAGGTAAACTGGCGCCGCTGGGATGAGAGCCTGCAAGAAATAGTACAGTACAGTACAGTATTTCCATGCTGCGCCCTCTAGGGGCCACTGGAGGCTCAGTGTGGGTTGTGCACTATTTAAGAGGCGATATGATTACACTGTACAGTGTAATCATATTAGTTGTTGTGGGTTTTTTGGGCTCTTTGGCCATGTTCTGAATGTTGTTCTTCTTAACATTTCGCCAGTCTCTGTGGCCGGCATCTTCAGAGGACAGCACTCTGTGCTCTGGGAGCCCAAGCCAACTACACCAGAGCACAGAGTGCTGTCCTCTGAAGATGCCGGCCACAGAGACTGGCGAAACGTTAGGTAGAACAACCTTCTGAACATGGCCAAAGAGCCCGAAAAACCCACAACAACCATTAGATCCCAGCCGTGAAAGCCTTCGCGAATACATGTAATAATATTGTTAGGGCTGCAGGAAAGGAAACTGTTATGGCTGTGAGTGACCACGGTCTTGTGTGGCTTCTATTCATTTTAGCTGGGCTTATATGGGATAATTTTGCTGGCTAGATCCAGAGTTCCGTATTTGAGCCAGGATGGTTGGGGATTTGGGGAACTGTCATTCAGAAACAAAGAATTTTCTGAGCTCTGGGGGCCCCTCTTGTCTTGCAGGGGTGGCCTCGTCCATCCCAGATCTGATGCATGATTTGACTGCTTCCCTTTTCTACAGGTAGGGTTGGCTGTGCCGTTTCTGTTCCCGGGTGCTTGCACTGAAGCATTGTTGTTTTCTGTGGGTACGCCCAGAACTGTGACTAAATCCTTGGTTTCAACACCAGGCAGCACTGCTTATCATCCAATCTGGAGCCCTCTGGAACTTGTTGAACTACAACTCCCATCATTCCAGGCAGCACGGCCACAGCTCAGCAAAAGTCCGACATGTTTGGGAAGTGCTAGCTTGGCAGAAGACTGATTTAGAAAGAAGAACAGTTCTGGAGAACCCAAACAGGATGTTTCAAGAACTTTAGATTAGTCAGATAAAGTATTAGGATAGAGTGATGGACCAAGATCTCAGAAAGCCTGGGTTAGAGTCTGCCCTTGGCCATGGAAACTCACTGGGAAAATGGAACTAGTAAGCCCACTCCTTAAAATAGCTCACTTACCTTGAAAGCCCTGTTAGAGTCACAATAAGTTGATTCCAGTTTGGTGGCACATTACTAACTAATAAGGTATTTCCGTAGTATGATTATCTTTATGTTTTGCATGCAGTGTATTGTATTGTTTGGCCGTCTGCAAAACAATCATTTTTATAAAAACCCCAATGGGTATACTTTGGGTGGCAACTTGCTACCATGTCTTACATCATGTCTTCTGACAACTGAAGCACACTCCGTCCCCCAAAGAAAATCAAAGACACACCTCATTCTTGCTGAGAAGAGGAACATCTTTGCAAGCTCTTACACCAATCCTTTCCCATCCTCAATTTCAGCATGAATTATTATTTCATGCCCACCTCCAAATTGCAAAGAGATCATTCCACCACAACCACCCACCCAGAGATACAACAGGCAACCTCCTTTGAGGGTGGGTCATTAGGAACATGTGAATTTTCCTTATGCGGTCTCTGGGCCCTGCTCTACCTCACCCAGTATTTGTCAATGTTGACTGGCAATGGCTCTCCCCAGTTTCAGAGTGAAGCCTTTCTCACACTTGCCTGGAGAGATTGAGAGATGAAATTTGGATCTTTTCTGTCCTGAGCACATCCCATGGTCTACCACTGAGCTGTGGGCAGTTCTGGTGTGCATCTCTGCACTGGGAGTAACTGCCTGTTCCAATGAAACCTCCCAGTGGAGTTAGCTAGGAAGAAGGCAAGGCCAGAGCAAAGAAACATACAGAGAAACAGCAGGCAGCCTCTATCGTGGGTAAGCCCTGTGAGCTCAGGGGAGCCCACAATTATATAATGAATTTCTTTCTCCTGGTGCAGTAACAGTTCTTCTGAGATATACAATATGACTACTACTTTTCCATTATCATAACAAACTCGATTTACAAACTAATGGGGAAACATAACCAAAAGCATTGCACAGATGTTTATTGTGATTTCCATCCATCTAATCAATTAGTTTATGAGACCCATTTGTGTTCTCTCTGCCTATAACCATCTGTATGGTTATGTTGTGACCCCCCCTCTCCCCAAAATGGTGGTCACACAGTGTGTAATCTGCTTGCACCATGTACAACCTTACCAGCTCTTCCCTCATCACGACCGTTTGGAATAATTTTGCATACTATTGGACTAAGGAGTTATTTTCTTGAGGACGCATAGAAAGAAAAGTTGTCAGTCCATCTGTGTCTGGTAATTCCCTCCTGGCTCACAGGTATCAGTTTAATATATGTCACTGCACACCTCCTATCCTGCATAAACATTTTATTCATTCTTATAATATGGATTATTACACCCTTTATTATGCACTGGGCTTCCTCAAGGTGGCCCGCCACCTTTGAGTTAATTGACTGTGACTATCCCATTGGCAAAATCCACTTTTCCCCCATCGAATCAGATAAGCTTTACTGCCAACCTCAGTGAGAAAGGCACTTATCTATAAAAGGCAAAGGTGGTATAACGACTGGGGTATGATACATTTTGCTCTGTTGAAAAAAATTTGGATAGCAATGGCAGTAATAGCGCAACTGTGCATGAAGGCTGGGAAAAGATCTAACAAAGACATTTTCCCACAGAAATAATGAAAATAGGAAAGAGAAGCGGGAAGATAATGACACCAGATTTGCTCCATGTAGAAAAATAAAAAACAGCAATACCTTTATTAAAACACTATGTCTGCACTTCCATCTGATTCTTTAAAGTCTGGCCTTTCCATCTTGGAATGTTGACTATAGATTCTACAGCTTCAACAAATAATCAGGATGATTTTTAGATTCCTGCCCCCTCCTCTTCCTCTTCCCATTCTGCCATGCCCAGGCTGGTGAAGAGTCCTGCAGCTCAAGAGTTAATACACTGAATAACTATTTGCTTTCCTTTTATGATATCTAAAATGGGATGCCTGGAACAGATGCCTAACTTTACCTAATAAATAAGGTCAGGCTAGCCTTGAATCCAACAGATATTCCATTAGGGAGCTACCTAGATATCTCAGCTAGTACCCCAACTTCCCACAGTCTTCCAACATCCCTATGTATGAATGTGACGATGAAACAGAGCTCAGGATGAGATTATGCAAGACATGGATTGGGAGCTAACGGCTGTGCAAGACATGTGGTGGTTGTGTTAGGACTGCACTGGGAAGATCCAGTGGATCGCAATCTGTGGATAAACTGCACAATGCATTGTCAGGAAAACTGGCAAGCCCTATGTATTTCCTTGAAATTAGTAATTGAGGTCACTTCTTTGAGGGTTTTTTTTTTAAATCACATAATATTTTCTTCACTGATATTTTGAGAGGCCTGACATATATGTGCTCTGCTAGATGAGTCTTCTTAGTTATAAATATGTGTTCACAAGATCATGCCCTGGAGATTTAGTTACTCCTTATACCTAGAAAACCAGGGAAAAGGATGCCATAAGTCAGAATTGACTTGATGGCTAACAACAACAACAACAACAACAACACTCTCACTCCCTTTTAAAAGTCACAATCGGAGAATCAAAAGAGTAGATTCTGTATTAGCCTCCCCAAAACCAGAACTGTATGGATGCATTAGACCACACCTCTCATCATCCCTATCCAACCTGGCCAAATTTGAGTGTGGATTATGAGGTTTGTAATCCCTACAATTCTGAACCCTAATCTGTACACACTCTTTCAAGGGGTGACAGCTGTGTGGGTACAGTAGGGAGTCTAATCCTCATTTGTGAGATGACATCTTACAAATGAATCTTCATAATGATGGGATGCAATTTTAATGTGCTAGCCACAGGCGGTAGCAATTTACCAAACTTGGGGGGGGGGGGGAAACAACAACAGTGAAGATAAAGGCATAACAAAAAAGAAAGTCCAAGATAAATCTACATAGCCCACATCCACATAATGAATGATAATGGGTAACTAATGAGGCCACTTAAATGAACTGAATGAACCCCAACAGGTAAGCACAGAAAGAGCACAACCGTGTTTGTTAATTTACACCCAACCTATGGCCACCCTAGCAGGGTTTTCAAGTTATTTGAGATATTTAAGGAGAGGTTTTACCATTGTTCCTGTCTTGAGTTTTCCATGGCCAAGTCGCAATTTGAGCCAAGGTCTCTTGAGTCCTAGTCTGACCTTCTATCCATTATGCTACACTGGCTCCAGAAAAAGTTTGGTTTTTTAAAATAAATCCCACTGTGTTTATTGAATTTACTCCCTTCTTATGACTTTTTGATTGCAACAGCAGCGCCCCCTTTCCACTGACCAACAGGGGATTCAAATGGGGCAAAACTGCATCTGCTCTAGAAGACTCATAGACCCTTGGAGAGACCTACTTGGGAACAAATGTACCACGCAGCATCATGAGGTCAGGAGGGCCCTATTCACAGCACATTACTATAGTTTCTCGAGACTGAAGGATGCCCAATCTAAGATAGATCCTAAGATAGGAGAAAGCTTCCCAGATGCTGGACAGCCTGCTTCAGGCATCTGTGTAGCAAGGATATTTAAATTTTCTTTTTGTAAAAAAATGAAGAAGAAAAGATTGAAGTAATTTTCACTCCACGTACAAATTTTCTTCACTGCACTCTGGAATTGAGTCTGGAATCGAGCCTAAACTTTCAGTTTAGACTCAAACAAACAGATCTAGATCAGGCTGATTACATTAGTATTTCAGGCTTTGCCTAAACCTGATGCACAGCTCTAGTATACATCTTAGGGGGCTTGGCTGTGTTTCTTCTTCCTGAAAAATGCTGAAACTCACACCTGAAATGGTGAAACCCACATGCGTGTGCTCTCTCTCTATGTGGCTGTTCTATGCATAGGCACTGAGACAGGAGCTGGCGGAGACAGCAGCATGTCAGGGAAGGAAGAGGTGACATACAAGAAGAGCTTGTGCAGAATAAATCATGCAAATTGATCCAATGTATGCACAGATGCTTATTTGTATAAATGCCCCCCATTCATATGCTACATTCTAAGCTCAATATCTGAAGATATGTAAAAAAAATCTGGATTTTGATTTTCATTCTTTTTTTTAAAAAAAATCTGCTTTTGCAATGAGCTGTGTTGCAGGATGTTAAAGCATGGGTAAGTGATGGACAGTAGCGGATGTGTAAATGTTGTCAAATGATAAAGAATAGAAGTCATGCAGGAGAGCAATGTAATCGTACAGGGCAGGGAAATACATCCTTAAAACACCAAAGAAGTGGTGATGGACAATGTTTGACCAATTCAACTTAGGACCTGCACCAGCAAGGGTTAGATTTGGTGACAAATACATTCAAAATGCTCTATGTACAGAAGCAAAGTGAGCAGAGGAGCATCTGAGAGGTATGCCATAAACAGCACAAGTCAACCATGAACCCGAAAAAGAAGAAAGTCATTATTCTGTGGAAGCTGTTCTCTTAGGATAGGTGGGGTACTATTCAAACTTTTGATGTTCTGTATTCTGAAACTATGGAGTACCTTTTCTACATTATTTTTCTATTTCTATAGAAACGTTTTTCAGAAATATAGTAGTGAGAAGCTTTAAATGAGAAAGCAGCTTCACAGAAAACCATAGGGACAGTGCTTTGCTTTTGCATGTTCCGCCCTCCTATACTGCACATCATGCCTACCTGAGTGGTGAGTTATTTTTTTAAGTGGCTTGGAACAGGGGAGGCTTTGTGGAGAGAGGTGAATGCTGATATTACAGACACGGTCCCATCTTTACAACCATGTCTGTAGAGGGAAATGCCCAGTTGAATCCTTTCAGCATGAAAAACTTGAAGCCCTCTAGAGGAAGAGAAAAAAAGTCAGTTTGGCAGCAAGAACGCTGAACTGATTTGAATCAGTCTTGTATATCATGCAGAAAGTAAAAAAAAATCACCTGTTTTAGAAGTGGAGCAAATCCTATGATATTTGATTATGTAGTCACCCTCTGACTGAATGCCTGTCCTGTATGTACAGTCATGGCCAAAAAGATTGACACCCTTGCAATTCTATCAGAAATTGCAACCCTTCTCTCAGAAAATTGTTGCAGTTGCAAATGTTTTGGTACTCACACATTCATTTCTTTAGTTTGCATTGGAACAATGCAAAAAAAAAAAAAAACAGAGAAGAAAAATCAAATCTGATACAATCCCACACAGAAACCCAAAAATGCACTGGTCAAAATTATTGGCACCCTGTCTAAATTGTAAGAAGTAATTGCTTTTCAAACATGTGATGCTCCTTCAATTTGTATTTAGACACACCTGTCACAAGTAAGAGCTCTGGGCAAAATAATAATCACACTTGGAACCAGTTAAGATGGAGAAAAGTTGACTTAGCCTTCGTTTTGTGTGTGGCACTGAGCATGGAGAAAAGAATGAAGTGTAAAGAGTTGTCTGTGGATTTGAGAGGAAATTGTGGAAAAACATCAACAATGCAAGTCCATCTCCAGAGATCTTAATGTTCTTATGTCCACTGTGTGCAATATCATCAAGAGGTTAACAGCCCATGGCACTGTAGCTAAACCTCCCTGGACATGGACGGAAGAGCAAAGTTACTGAAAAATTACAAAGAAGGGTTGTTTGAATGGTGGATAAAGAACCCAGATTAACTTTCCTAAGTATTCAAGCTGATCTGCAGACACAGGGTACAACAATGTCAGCTCACACTATCCGTCGGCATCTGAATGAAAAAGGACTCTATGGTTGGAGACCCAGGAGGACACCACGGCTGACACAAAGGCATAAAAAAGCAAGACTAGAGTATGCCAAAACTTATGTGACAAAACCACAATCCTTCTGGGAGAATGTACTGTGGACAGATGAGACAAAAGTAGAGCTTTTTCGTCAAAGACATCAATGGCACTGTTTACAGAAAAAGAAATGAGGCATTCAAAGAAAAGAACACAATCCCTACAGTCAAACATGGTGGAGGTTCAAAGATGTTTTGGGGTTGCTTTGCTGCTTCTGGCACTGGATGCCTTGACTGTGTGAACGGTATCATGAAACCTGATGATTACCAAAGACTTTTGGGGTCAATGTAGTGGCCAGTGTCAGAAAGCTGCATCTCTACCAAAGGTCATGGGTCTTCCAGCAGGACAATGACCTGAAACACACTCCAAAAAGCACTCAGAAATGGTTACAAACAAAGCACTGGAGAGTTTTGAAATGGCCAGAAATGAGTCCAGATCTGAATCCCATAAAACACCTGTGGAGAGATCTCAAAGCAGCAGTTGGGGGAAGGCATCCTTCAAATCTGAAGGCCATGGAGCAGTTTGCAAAAGAAGAGTGGTCCAAAATTCCATGAGATAGGTGTAAGAAACTCATTCATGGTTACAGGAAGCGATGGTTTCAGTTATTTCTTCCAAAGGGTGTGCAATCAAATATTAAGTTAATTTTGGCCAGTGCATTTTTGGGTTTCTTTGTGGGATTGTATCAGATTTGACTTTTCTTCTCTGTTTTTTTGTGCTGTTCCAGCGCTAACCAAGAAATGGAATGTGAGTACCGCTACATTTACAACTGCAATGATTTTCTGAGAGAAGAGTTGCATTTTCTGACAGAATTGCAAGGGTGGCAATATTTTTGGCCATGACTGTAAACACTTGTCTGCTTCCGTGAGTGAACATCCAAGTACCCATGTGGCCCTTGGCTCCATGGATCATTGACTACAGTGCCTTCTGACCCCATCAGCCAAAGAGGACATCAGCCACCACTGATTATCTGGAAGTCAGGCAGGGCCCTAAGTGCTCTGCAGCAGGAGAAAATGTATGAATTTGTTTTGGGGTCTTAAAGGGGGCTAATCACTTCCTCCTGAAAGTAATAGTAATGTCCAGCTGGTATGGTACGATCAATATCTCCTGGCAGCAATAAAACAACAGCTCTGTCCTTGTGATGGGAACAATTACTTCTAGTAGTCAGTTCAGGCTTTGCCCAAGATCTGAATCTAGTCCCGACTGTACTAATCTCCCCCAAGAGCCCACTGGGTTATCTTTAGTCATCAAAAGACCCAGAGGTCTTTCTAATCTTGGCAAGAAATACCATGTGGCTGAGATTTACTGGCTCTGCAGCTGGGAGGCCAGATGCATCGAGTCCTGAAGGCCTGGTGTTTTCTTTGCATTGCCTGGTTCTGGTATTTACTGGTGGCTGTTAGCCCATCTTGTGAGGCACATGTCCATCTAAACTAGCTTCCCCCCCCCCATCCTGTTTGTCCTCAAGATACAGTTGGACCACTGCTTCCATCTCCCCCAGTACTGGCTGTGCTAGACTGGATAATTCTGCAAGTTAAAGTGCTCTCTCTCTCTCTCTCTCTCTCTCTCTCTCTCTCTCTCTCTCTCTCTGTGTGTGTGTGTGTGTGTGTGTGTGTGTGTGTGTGTGTGTGTGTGTGTGTGTGTTTCTTTCCTCAAGATTGCCCTTACACATTTTCTTCACAGACAACATTATTATGTACGATTGTAGCAGCTGTGGTGGTGGAATTTACATACGGAAAATTACAATGGAGGCACTCACAATCATGTGTGTGCATGTGTGTATCTCTTTCTCTCTTTCTCCCTGGGATTAGTGGCCCCAAGTTCTAGTTAAGGGTGTGTTTCTTCTAATTATTCCACGTGCAGGCAATTCCCTGGGGTGGGGGGGAAACACTTATGAGAGCCTCAATTGTAATTTTCTACATGAGGTCCCGCCACCACAGCTGCCCCAATACATCACAATGATGACTGTGAAGGAAATGTATACGGGCAATCTTGAGGTAAGAAAGGGCCTGCTACTTAACTCAAACGGCACAAGGGAGGCAAAATATACTATCTTCATGCTTGGACATGATCTTGGCAAAATGCCTTCAAGAAGCTCCCTTCTCCACCAGTGGCCCCCTCATAGAGAAGGGAAAAATGTTCATTTCAATTTGCTTTTTCGAATACAATTTTTCCAAAGTTCAAAATTGTTCTTCCTACTCAAAATGGAGACAACCTGAGAGAAGCATTTGATATGTGAGGTATACTGAACCGGACTGATTTGCCATCCATGCCCAGGACTCTTGAGTATGTAGAAATTGGGGTTTGAAACCCTATGTTTTCACCCATATTCAGGCCAAAGTAAGATTGCTACTTCTTTTTAAAATTTCTTTTTGCTTTTCTTTTTTCCTTTGGAGGTCTCGTGTTAATATTCGCATAACACAACAGGTACAATATGTATTGAATTCGGCTAGTGGAAATGAGGGAGAAATGTTGTTTTAGTCCATTTGTGAAGAATTTACCCAACATTGTGGAATTGCCAGATTTCCCCCATTCCTACTCTCTCGTAGGTGCATAAGAACTGGTGGCTTTATGAAATGACAGTAGGAGTGGCGTGTAGCAACTTTCCCATCAAAACCTGGCAGGTATGAGCTGCCATTTTACTTTCCCGTGTGGCAATACCCAGTGCACTGTGGGAAATTTAGAAGGTGCCCTCTAAACCCAGGTGGAGTGCAGTTGTTTTTGTTGTTGTTATTGTCAGCTTTCTAAGGATATTACATACTGATGCTGGGCCTAATCTCCCTGACTGTTTTCTTGCATTAGCGATTGGGTAATTCTGTCAAGATATGAAAAAGAAAAAAAAAGTCACTGTGGCATAGTGGATAGTATGATGAACTAGGGCTCAGGAGACCTGGGTTCAAATCCTTGTTTGGTCATAGAACCTCACGGGTGGGGTTGGCACTGGTAAGGTGGCAGTGCTTAAATATATTTCATATTTCGAAAACCCATTTCGGGTTGCTATAAATCAAGTGCAACTTGACAGCATATAATACCGTAATAAAGAAGGAAGAGTGGTCGTGGCTTAATAACAGGACAAGAGAGTCCTAGCAAGCAGAAAGAACAGATAAAAGTAGGTTCCTATCAGGTTTATGAACCAATGAAGGCTGTGCCTACACTGACAATCTGAATCACTGTGATTCGGTGATTTGCTGTGATTTGATTCGCAGCCTGTATTATGGTTGCATTTTCACTCAGTGATCACACAGGGCTTGTGGACTGATTCAGGAGCTCATTGTTCAATTCGCATTACAGCTCACAGTCCCCCCCCTCCCTTCTTTGCTTCCTTTCCTCTGCCAATCCTTCTATGGTTCACTGTCAGGCCACTTAGTTTGAAAGGGTTGTACACTGTTCCAGAAAAGATGGCAGTGTCTCAAAGCTCTTCTTAACATGGATAGAAATGCCACATACCACAGGTACATCTTTTATTTGTCTGGGTTGCATCTGTTTTGTTCATAGTTTTTTTTTTAAAATTCCCCTCTTATCCACAGGTGATCTGGTGTTAAACTAGTATATGAATGCTGGTATATACTGTGATAAGGTGATCTAGTGCTAATCTCATACACATAGGTAAAAATATATAAAAATTTCAGAGGATGATCGGGAGAAAACAAGACACAGGCAGTTGTTCCTGTGGTCCTGAGCATCATGCCTCAACTGCCTACATCAGTGAAACACCACCCACAGATATGCCCCTATCTATTTGAATCTTTCCAGTTTGAAAAAAACAGAGGCCCCCAAGTGGAAGAGGAAAAAAAGCTGTGTTAGGAGCAAAAAGGGCCAGACCAATTCAAATCAGCCTTTGCATTGTATGAGCTGTAAAAAAATACTTCAAATTTATCTGTTTGATAAACAGAGCAAATCCCATGATATTTGATAGTGTAGTCAGAGACTAATACTGTTGCTTTTTTTTTCTTTTTTGGTTGGCCAATCAACTACCTTTTTAACATGTTTATTTATTTACATTTAAAATATAAATTGAAATACATTTTCATGCCACCTCAGCCTCAGTATGCTTCCTCCAATATTTGGAGATGACATCTGTATTCAACAGAGGTAGGCACTTTTTCAAAATATTGAAGGAAGTGTGAGATAACTTCATAAACAAAAGCTATCGCACAATATTAAATGAAAAGGCCAACTTTAATATTTGCTTTCTCATTACCGGGGACAGTAGCTCAGCCACAAAGCACTCGAATCAAAACAACCCCCAAAGAGCATCCAAGCAAACTATCAGGATGCTCTTAGATCATGCAATCAAAATCCCCCTAGTCAATTACATATTTTGTTGATTAATCTACAGTATTGATAAAAGCTATGCGATGAATCTAAGCCTATTTTGGTTACTAGGGTTAACTAATACAGACAAGGTATGTTTAAGTACCTCTGAATCACCCAGTGCAACAGAAGGCAAAACAGCTGTGGTCACTTACTATGCAGAGTGGGGGAATTAGGAAGTCCAGAAAAGATACTTTATTCAGCTGTAAATAAGGAGAATCCCATTGAGTTCATCACCTTTAAGTAGTTATTGCCATTTAATAGAGGCAAATATTTTCAATGCTCTGTTGTTTAGTCACTCAGGAAAAGCCTGCCTGAAGAGGAAGGTTTTTTGTCTGCTTGCAGATGGGGCCAGCCTGTTCTCCTGTGGGAGGGAGTTCCAGAGTCTGGGAGCAGCAACAGAGAATGCCTTCTCCCGTGTCCCTTCCAAATGCACTTGTGAGGGTGAAGGGACCAAGGGGAAGGCCTCTCCTGATTATTTTAATACTCACACAGACTCATAAAGGGAAATACACTCTTTGAGATAACTTTGACCCCAGCTGTTCAGGGCTTTATAGGTTAAAACCAGCACTTTGAATTGTGCCCGGTGTGTATGTGGCGGTATGGAATCCCTGTAACCAGCCCCAGTTAACAACCTGTCTGAAGCCTTCTGGACCTGCTGAAATTTTTGAACAGTTTCCAAAGGCAGCCCCATGTAGAGGGTGTTGTAGTGATCCAGCCATATAACTAAGGCATGTGTCACCGTGGCCAAAGCAGACCTCTCCAGGAATGAGCACAGCTCACACACTAGTTTTAACTGTGCAAAGGCACTCCTGGCCACCACTGGATCCTTGGTGTTCAGGTTCAGAGATGAATCCAAGAGCATTCCCAAGCTGCATGCCTGCATTTTCAGAGAGAGTGCATCCCTCTTCCCTTATCTGCCATTTGACTGGCCAGGATCACCTCTGCCTCGTCTGGATTATTCAGTTTATTCACTTCATATCAATTACTGACACCAGACACTAATCTAGAGTCAAAGCAGCTTCCTTGCATTTAGATGGCAAAGTGTGATAGAGTTGAGTGTCATCTGCATGCTAGTGACACTGAACCCCACGACAACGTCCCCCCAAAGTTTAACATAGAAGTTAAATAGCATAGGGGAGAAAACAGAACTGGGGGACCCTAGAGGCCAGCAGCCAGGGTGTCGAAAAGAAGTCCCCCAGCACTACTTTCTAAGTTCTCCCCTCCAGGAAGGAGTAGAACCACCATAAAAGAGTGCCTCCCAGTCCCATCCCAGAGAGAGAGCCCAGAAAGACAACATGGTTGATGGCATTGAAAGCCATTGAGAGGTCCAGCAGAACCAACAGAGACACATACACCCTGTCCAGCTCCTGGTGTAGGTCATCCACCAAGGTGACCTAAGCAGTCTCCACCCCATAACCAGACCTGAAGCCAGACTGCAATGGATCTAGATAATCTGTCTCATCCAGGTTGAGAAGCCACAACCTGCTCCAGCACCTTGCCCAAGAATGGAATATTACAGACTGCTTGGTAATTATACACTACTGTGGAATCCAAGGAGGGCTTTTTCAACAATGGTCTTACTACTGCCTCATTTAAATATCCTGGGATCCTACCCTGCTGCAAGGAAGCAATGTACCATTTCTCCTACCCACTCAGCCAGTCCCTCTCTAGCGGATTTTATAAGCCAGGAAGGGTCCGACAGATATGTGGTAGCCATCACCTTTCTAAGGGTCCTGTCCACATAATGAGGCTGCAAGAACTGAGACCTATCCATTAACATGGGACAAGCAGAGGCCAGAGTTACATCCACAGGTCCTGTATCAGCTGCAGCATCCAAGTTAGAATGGATTCGTGCAATTTTGCCTGCAAAGTGTTGTGCAAATTCTTCACAGCAAGCTACAGTGTGGTCTCCAATCTCTTCCCGTGGGACAGCATGGCCCTTGATCTCTCAAAAGAGGTCCATTGGAGAACTCTGTGCAGATGCAATAGTGGCAGTACAGAAAGAAAGGTCTACCGTGTGCCCTGCCAAATGGGTGAGGGCACATATCGTTTGTGACAGACCCAAGGTTGTCATGGAGAACATGAAGTCCTGACAAAGCTGCCTTGGCATGGATGTTGAAGCCTCCCAGCATAACAAGCTGTGGGGATTCCAACACCACTCCCAAGACTAACTCAGATGGCTTAGGAAGGGACAGTATTGAGCAGCAAGGTGGGTGGTACACCAACAGAATCCCTATTTCAGTGGTTCCCAACCTTGGGTCCCCAGATGTCCTTGGACTGCAATTCCCAGGAATCCTGGCCAACACAGGTGGTGGTGAAGGCTTCTTGGGATTTTCGTCCAAGGACATCTGGGGACCCAAGGCTGCTAACCACGGCCAATTCAGTCCTGGACGTCCACTTTCAGATACACACATTTCAACCTGGAAAACTGAGGTGTGGGGCACCTGGGGAGGGAGATGGAATCATGATAGAGCACTGCAACTCCACTTCCTCACCCCCTGGTCTTGCCTGCTCTTGCACAGAAAACTCTGGTGGACAAAATTCAGTGAGATGAACACCCCCAGCCTCATTTAACCCAATCTTTGTGATGCAAGCCAGGTCAACATGCTCATACAGGATCAAGTCTTGGATGGCTGTTGTTTTCCCACTGACCAGTCTGGCATTTAGCAGCAGCCCTTTCAACCCAGGGGGCCTGTCGCCAAGGCTGTCCAAGCTATTTAAATTTGGAGACGGCTTAAGGGCAACCCATATCCTTTTGCCCTTCCCTCTTACATAATGCTGTAGCCGCTGTCCCACACCATATCTCCCCCTGCCCTGATCAATTCTGATGACTGCTGCCTCACTCCCTGCCCCCGCCCCCCGCCACTACTCTCCCTGCAATAAAAACACATCTCTTCACATCTACATCTAGTATGGAGATAATGAACCCTAAGAAGAGAAATCTGAAACTTTGAAATTGCCCATCAACAAGGACAGCTGGCTGAGCCAGCAGGCATGCGGTCAGGCTTCCTCCTCACCAAAGGTAGGGGTATTCTATTTCTATGAAAAATTACTTTCCTTATCTCCAAAGGTGCACTCATCTATACATAACAGAGCATGAGCTTTATGCAAATAAATGCCCCCCACCAAATTGTCATCTTTTTTTGGGGGGGGATGATAGCTATCCAGAGGGCAACTAGAATAGGGATACTGTAGATGTCTCATGTCCCCAAAAGCTCCTTCCCATTTTAATTTACATGTAATTTTTACCCTTACACACTCCTTGGTACCGACTCTCCTTCGGTATTTGTTTGGTTTTGGCTTGACCCTCTGTCTTGCCACAGAACCCTGAGTGCTGCTCTTTCAGTAACCTCTCCCCACGGAAAAAGGGGGTGTCTATAAACATGGGGGAAACCCCCTGCTTTGCAGAAGACAAGCAGGCATTGGGGACCATCATTCTCTTTATGGGGCAGGCGGGCGAGCAGGGGGGGCATCGGCATGAAAAGTCCTGGCAAAGGACGCTGCTGTCTGGCCAGAATCCGGAACGCCGCCACATTTTGATGCAGATCCCGCTATCAATTTAAAATACTGTATAAGGAAAAAAAGAGTGTAACAGATGGATGAAAGTGGTCCTGGCTGAACAGACTTGGACGGGCGCGCTGCTTCCCGGGAGGATGTACCTCGTGGGGTTGAAAGGCAGGACAATCTTCCTCGCAACCTGGAAGCCGCCTGATCCTAAGACAATAAGCTCCTCTAGGGATGGCGGGAAAGAAAGCGCGGGAGAGAAACAGACCGGCTGGGAGAGATGAATAGGAATGGATGGACACCGTTCACACACAAAGGGAGCATCGGCTGAAAAGGCTGCCTGGACTCCCTTTTAAAAAAAATATTATTTTTTAAACACTTGAGCAATTTGAATAGATCAGATGAGGGGAGGGGGAGCAGCAGCTTGGCTGCCGGCCGGTTTTCCGAATAAGAGGAAAGGAGAGGGGGGTAGCTGAGAAAGCATGGTGGTGGGGAGGAGCGGGGCCTTGGGGAAAAAAACTTCGGGGTGACCTTGGCAACGGGCGCTCAAGGTCGCCGGCGGCGGGCCGGGCCGGGCCGGGCCGGGGTGCTTGCGGGGTGGTGGTGGTGGCAGATGTTGGAGCGGAGCCCAGGCAGCTCCCGGGGCCTGGCGGTGGCCCGGTGCCCGCACGGCCGGCCAGCCGGCCGGCTCGGAACGAGGCCGCGGGGTCGCACACACGGCAGATGTTGGTTGCGCGGTGGCTTCAGGGACTCTCCGAAGACGCCGGACGGGGCGGAGGGCTGCGGGGGGGGGGGGTGGCGAGCGGCGAGAGGACGAGATCCCCCAGGAGTCAACTCTGGCGGAACTACTATATGAATTGAAATCCCCCTCCACCCGCGGGAGGAGCGGTTTTATTTCCTGTGCGCTAACCCACCACCTCAGGCAGCTGTGCCCTCCATTGTTAATTATTATAATTAAGATCTGCTTTAATTTAGCCCCGTCATTGCCTTCTCTTTGTTAATTACAGTACCGGCGGGGAGCGGGGAGGGGGGGGAGTCTTCTGTTTCTTGGGAGAGAAATCCTTTCAAGAGCAACTTCGACGGTTCAACTTTGAAACGATTGAGTACAAAAATACGCAAATTCTCTCTCTCTCCATTCCTCGCCTCCTCCCCCTTCTTCCTAAATATGGAACGCAATAAATAACAGGCCAAATGGAATCTGTTTGAATTTCCTGTTCTTTTATGGATGCTCTTCCCAGCTTCGAGTTACTTTTGAGATCTGATGGCTCAGCAGTTTGGGGGGAAAAAAAACAGGCGAGAGACAACTTGAGAATTTTTCCCTTGAGATGAAAGAATTACTGTGCCTGACCTCAGCAACACACGCACACACACTATGCTGAAGCCAGAGGAAAATAGATTTTGGGGTGGGTGTCATTTTGATATTGAACCGATGAGCCGAAAAACAAAACTCCCCCCCACCACCACCACCGACTTCCCTGATCAATGGGATTACAAGTGTATGCCATTTGGCCAGGGTCATTTGATTTCATTCCTGCCATCAATAGTACATAGCTGCGGAGGGACTTTCTCTCTCCCTCCTCCCCCGCCCTCTCCTGAAGCGGCTCTTAGGCAAGAAAAAAAAAAGACAACGATAAAATTCCACTAAATCACCTGCAGGATTACAAAATGAAAAAGTAGAGGTGGTTCTGAGATCTATATAAACCAATCCCTGGGTCACACTGTAATGTGATCAAGATCCTTGAGTGAGGTTATGCAGATGAAGTGGTAGGGCTAAGCAGATGGCTGAGTTATCCTTATTTTCGCCTGAGCTTTCCAAGCGTTGAAGGGGGGGAGAGCAAGATACTACGGAAATAGCCATGACTAATTCCTATGGAGAAGATGGAGAAGCTCAATACAGTCAGCAAAAACAAGGCCTGGAGCTGATTGTGGCTCTGATCATCAGCTTCTCATAGCAAAATTCAAGCTTAAACTGAAGAGAGTAGGAAAAACCACTGGGCTAGTCAGGTATAATCTAAACCACATCCCTTATGAATACACAGTGGAAGTGAAGAACAGATTTAAGGAACTAGATTTGGTGGACAGAGTGCCTGAAGAACTTTGGATAGAGGCTCGTAACATTGTCCAGGAGGCAGCAACAGAAACCATCCCAAAAAAAAGGAAATGCAAGAAAGCAAAATGGCTGTCCAACGAGGCCTTAGAAATAAGAGAGAGGAGAAGGGAAACAAAATGCAAGGGAGATAGGGAAAGTTACAGAAAATTGAATGCAGACTTCCAAAGAATAGCAAGGAGAGACAAGAGGGCTTTCTTAAATTAACAATGTAAAGAAATAGAGGAAAATAATAGAAAAGGAAAAACCAGAGATCTGTTCAGGAAAATTGGAGATATTAGAGGAACATTTTGTGCAAAGATGAACATGATAAAGGACAAAAATGGGAGAGACCTCACAGAAGCAGAAGACATCTAGAAGAGGTGGCAAGAATACACAGATGAGTTATACCAGAAAGATTTGGATATCCCAGACAACCCAGATAATGTGGTTGCAGACCTTGAGCCAGACATCCTGGAGAGTGAAGTCAACTGGACCTTAGAAAGCATGGCTAACAACAAGGCCAGTGGAGGTGATGGCATTCCAGTTGAACTATTTAAAATCTTCAATAGCACAGTTTGCTGTCCTCTGAAGATGCCGGCCACAGAGACTGGCGAAACGTTAGGAAGAACCACTTTCAGAACACGGCCAAGAAGCCCGAAAAACCCACAACAACCATTAGATCCCGGCCGTGAAAGACTTCGCGAATACAAGGCTGTATATTGTCCCTCTGCTTATTCAACTTATATGCAGAATACATCATGCGAAAAGCTGGACTGGAGGAATCCCAAGCCGGAATCAAGATTGCCGGGAGAAATACCAACAATATGCAGATGAAATACCTCCGATATGCAGATGATACCACTCTGATGGCAGAAAGTGAGGAAGAATTAAGGAACCTTGTAATGAGGGTGAAAGAGGAGAGTGCAAAAAAACGGTTTGAAGCTCAACATCAAAAAAACTAAGATCATGGCCATGGTCCCATCACCTCCTGGGAAATTGAAGGGGAACATATGGAGGCAGTGATAGATTTTACTTTCTGGGCCTCCATGATCACTGCAGATGGAGACAGCAGCCACGAAATTAAAACACGTTTGCTTCTTGGGAGGAAAGCGATGACAAACCTTGACAGCATCCTAAAAAGCAGAGACATCACCTTGCCAACAAAAGTCCACATAGTCAAAGCTATGGTTTTTCCTGTAGTGATGTATGGAAGTGAGAGCTGGACCATAAAGAAAGCTGACCACTGAAGAATTGATGCTTTTGAATTGTGGTGTCGGAGGAGGCTCTTGAGAGTCCCCTGGACTGCAAGGAGAACAAACCTATCAATTCTAAAGGAAATCAACCCTGAGTGCTCACTGGAAGGACAGATCCTGAAGCTAAAGCTCCAATACTTTGGCCATCTGATGAGAAGAGAAGACTCCTTGGAAAAGACCTTGATGTTAGGAAAGTGTGAAGGCAAGAGGAGAAGGGGACGACAGGTGACGAGATGGCTGGACAGGGTCATCGAAGCTACCAACATGAATTTGGCCCAGCTCGGGGAGGCAGTGGAAGACAGGACGGCCTGCCATGCTCTGGTCCATGGGGTCATGAAGAGTTGGACACGACTAAACGACTAACGACGATGAATTCCTATGGGGGGGAAATAAAATGTGTCACTTGGGAAATATTATGATAGAAGCAAATCCTGTGTACTACTCCTGACAAATGATGGTGCAAGGCTGGATTAAGAGAGGTGATCAGGGGGCTGGAAAGCAAGCCTTATGAGGAAAGGCTGAAATAAATGGGCATGTTTAGCCTTGAGAAAAGAAGGCTGAGGGGTGATATGATAACACTTTTCATATATTTGAAAGGCTGTCATACAGAGGAGGGGCAAGATTTGTTCTAGATCGTCCCAGAGTGCAGGACACGCAACAATGGGCTCAAAGGTTACAGGAAGTAAGATTTCGGTTGAATATCAGAAAAAAACTTCCTAACTGTTAGAGCAGTACTACAGTGGAACCAGTTACCTTGGGAATTGGTGAGTGCTCCAACACTGGAGACATTCAAGAAAAACTTGGATAATCACCGGGCAGATATGCTTTGATTGTATTGAACAAGGGTTGGACTTGATGGCCTTGTAGGCCCCTTCCAACTTCACATTTCTATGATTCTGAGTCTCCAATACTTTGGCCACTTCTTGAGAAGAGGAGACTCCCTGGAAAAGTTCCTGATGTTGGGAAAGAGTGAAGGCAATAGGAGAAGGGGACGACAGAGGATGAGATGGTTGGACGGTGTCATCGAAGCGACCAACATGAATTTGACCCAACTCTGGGAGGCAGTGGAAGACAGGAGGGCCTGCCGTGCTCTGATCCATGGGGTCATGAAGAGTCAGATACGACTTAACAACTAAACAACAACAAATAGCTAACCTCTTGTTATCACACTCCAGCCGACACAGATTTTTCTCCAAGCTTTGCACTGCTGCTGTCAGGGCTTCAGAGGACGGGACTTCAATTCCCCACTGGGCCTCCTTGACAAGGCCTGGACTCAGGGATCCATAGGGTCCCTTCTAGCTCTGCAATTCTAAGATGATGGTGATGTCGTACCTGATTTCAGCACTGATTGCATCAGTCATTTTCCTGCCATCCAGATGTTGTAAAGCTTGTCTCAGTTCAAATAGTATCTAAATCTGTGACTTTCCACATCTTTTGTCCACTTCTCAGGCTTAAAAAAAAACAACTACTTCATGCTGATGGATGGACTTTAGCGCTGAAGTGCTTCTGGGAGGAAAATAATTTCTACATCACAGACTCCCAGTCAGAAACTTTGAATCAAGCTTTCAATTAACTACAGGGTGGAAATGTAGCTCTAGAGGGAAAGTTCCTGCTGTGAAGTTGGATTTCTTTCATATTTGGTGAAAAAAATTCAAAGGATTCTGTCATTTAAAGAGAAATGGCCTTTTCTCTTGGATTTGGATGTGAATCACAGTAAGCCCTGTTATCTTTTTTTACAAAGTGGGAGAAGGGGGTCTGTGTGGAAGAGCCCATAGTCTCTGTCGTGTTCCACCTGGCATGATGGGCCCAAGTGTGTGCATCCACTGGCTCTCTTAACTGCTCTTCTTCTTGATCTTGATTCTTTGGTGCACAGACATTGGGTAGATGCAACATACCAAAAAAGGAGAGATTTTTCTGCTGAGAGAGAGAGAGAGAGAGAGAGACTTACTCCTTCTCCACCATTGCTTGCCCATAGATTTCTCTCCTCACTTGGAGACTCAGAGAGGTGTAGGGAGTCCCCGAGACTTCCGCTCACACTCTAAAATCTGGCAACTCTGTGTCTCCTCTCAACCCTTGCCTGCCCCACCTCTGTGACATCACAAGGGCCCACACGTGTGCCCCATTCCAGTCTATCCCCTAGTCTCAGTTTTGCACATGTGGCTGGAGGGTCTGCACTGCGACGACATTGAGGACCCACCCCTGCTAACATCACAAGGATAGACTCCTGATTGTAGGGTTTATTGGGGGGAGGATCTAAGAAATAAGATTTTGCTGACCTGGCAATCCTGTCTAAAGCAGTGCTGGGAAACATCATGTCAGGGGGCCAAATCCAGCACTCCCAGCTTCACAGTTTTGAAGACGTTTGGCCACACTTCCCTCCTTGGGCTACCATCATTTGATGACTGGGTAATTTCTCGTGTAGATATTATTGGTCCCATCCTTTCACCTTTGCCCCTGCACCATGCTGAATACAGACCCCAGGAGCTTAACTGCAGTTGAATTCAGCCCTTAGGCTGAGAGAGGTCTTCTCCTCTTGCTCTAAAGAATGCCTTGAAACTTGTAAAACTATTACATCCAGAATCTATAATCACCTAACTGTATCACTGTAGACAGCTGCTGCTGCTGCTGCCAGTCAAAGCAAGCGGTATAGGGCTGGACAGATGAATGGCCCAGCTCAGTGTTAAGGCAGCTGCACATGCTCCGTGGCATCATAACAGTGAGATCAATAGCAGTGATGTAGTAGGAGAAGGTTACCATGCAGATATTATCTCTTGCACCACTGAACCTTCCCAGCACCTTGACTGCAGTGCAGTTTGTTCATGCTAAGTGGACAGCAAAGAAGCAAACTGCACAGGTGGTATCTCTGTCGGGATATCAGGCTTGCAGGTTCACATGGAAAGACACACCAAACAGAACCTATGCCAGGCAGGAGACCTTCGTGGTGTCCGAGGTCTACGGGGTTTCCCAAATTGGTCCTAGAAGGAGGACATGATTTCTTGTGGCATGATGAAAGGAAGGAAGGAAACTAAAGGGTGGGGGGAAACAGAGAAGGTAAAATAAGTCCTCTCTTCCCCTGACCTCCTTCCTGATCCTTCACTACCAAATGCCACAGTGAATGTTATTATTATTTTTTAAAGAACAGGCGGGAGCTGCATTGCTTTCTCTCTGCTCGCCTGATCCGTACACGGCCCAGGGATGTTATTATTGCCGCCAGCCGCAGGCTAATAAATAAAAAAGAGGTGTCAAGGTAAAATATATACTTCCCAGGGAAATGATTCTAGAGGTGGTAGTGGGGGGTGGAGGAAGAAAATGACAGAGAAAATAATGGCATGATACAGGTGCATGGACCTCTCCCCCTCGTATGCCCATGCACACACACACACACACACACACACACACACACACACACACACACACACACACACACACACACACACACACACACACACACACACACACACACACACACACACACACACACACACACACACACACACACACACACAGAGAATGGAGAGCTGGTGGAGTGAGGTGATGTGAACTGACTTGGAGATGTTTCTGTCACAACATTCATAGCAGCAGAATTTGTATTCTGGGTTTGAGAAGAAAGCAGGGGTTCAGTCTCGGTAATGTTTTGCTTTTTTTGCAATTGGGGGGCAGAAATAGTGCATAAGAAGATTTTTAAAAAACAAAACCACCAAATCTCATTCTTGAAACCTACCAGACTAGAAGCGTGGCTTCTGTGCTATGTTCAAAGGAATCACTAAGACATAAAAAGTGATATAATATATGAGAGATTCATAATCATAATCATCAGGGCTAGAAAACCACTTCCAGTCCCTAGGTGCCACCATCAATTTTTAAAGAAACCAACCTTCAACATTTTATGTGCCCTACAAGGCTGAATAAATATTTCAGGCTCCCAGGCACTGCACCTGAAAAATTTCCAACCCTGGTTGTAATGTTTTCTGTGGCAACAAAACATACAGGAGACACCACAGATTATTATGGACTTATATAGGATTCTTTACTTGAACATATGTAAATCTATAACATACAGGGGGCTTTATTTGTTCATGTGTAAAAGATTGCTAGAGATTATCTATATACCTTAGTCCAAGCATCAGTCAAAATGCAGACCACAGCCAAGAAATCAAATGAAGGCTGAGAAGAGCAGCTACGAGGGAACTAAGCACTGTTCTTAAGGGTAAAGGTGTGTAGGAGCACAAAAGATGGAAACAACCTCATAGCACGTAACAATAAACACACTGGCATGTCATAATGAGGCATAAGGGATGCCATGTTGTTTCATGCAAACAATACATCTGGTTCCGTGTATTCCTTTCAAAGACTGGATCCCACTACACATTCAAAAAGGTAAATATGGCCATCTTCTATTAGTGCTGTGCGCGTGCATGTGTGTGTGTGCATGTGTGTATATGCATGTGTGCATGCACACACACACAAAAGTTACACACTTATGCATCTACTCAGGAGAAAGAACCTGAGGTGCCTGATAAAGGGAGCAGTGTTTCGGATTAGGATCAACACTTAAATCTAAATACTGGAGGGCTGGATTTTCATCCATGGTGAGTCACCGCTTGGTCTAGCCATACCATTAGGCCTCTAAGCAGTAGCCCATCGTGTTTTGGTGAACTGCATACAGCCCTGGAGTCCACAAAGAACCTGAGACAGGAATAAGGAGGGACATGTTACTGCTATTTGCTATGCTTCCAACTTCGTTTATCTCATGGGTTTTTCCTTTCGGCTTATTTTACCCAGTGAGGCATGATAATAGCTTCTGCCCTTCTATACCAGACAGTAGGCTTCACCACATTTCTCAGGGTAAAAGCAATGGCAAAGGATATTTCGTGACATGATCTCCTGAGAGAGCAGAGTCACCAAGACTCACACCCACTCTGTACTTGGGTCCTGTCAGTTTGATATCAGTTTCCTTGACACGACTCCCCTTCCCGAATCCTGGTGACTGTTTTAGGGAGAGTGGATGAGATCCCTAGACAGAGACATCTACCCGTCCTCATCTTTGCTCTTATAATTTCCAGGCACAAAAGAAAAATGCCTGTTTTTTTAATATAAAAAAACTACAATTCCCAGAATCCCATCAGAATTTGTTTTTTCAATAAATTTTTCTTTCCTGTTTCCAGTGTCCTGCTCGAGGGGTGTAGGCGAATGCACTGCATCTAATTCACCCCCGTCCCAAAAATGGAACAGTTAAAAAACAGATGAACCACCCTCACAGGATGTATGCCACGTGACCACAACGTGCTACTATACAGGAAGCAGAAGAGGCGAGAAAGAAGGGGGGGATTTCTCTAGTGTGACTGCAGCCTTAATGAAGCCACTAGCATATGTAGCCCCATATAGTCAGCACCAGCTTGGAGCACCTCTCTGGGGTTTTGGAGAGGGATCCTTCTCATCTCTATCTCCATATGCCTGGAATTGAACCTAACAACTTCTGGACTGTGATGTGATCTGCCACTGAGTTACTACAGTCTGCCATCAGTCAAGGGCAGGGATGGGAACTTGAGTCATGTGGCTCGCTCTCCAGTCAGACTTAAGTCGCACCAGTGCCTTAACTTGGTTCCCCCCCCCCATGATTCAGACTCAGCTTGCGACTCAGAACCCACCTACCTGCTCTCTCTTTTTTTCCAGGAGGGAAAAAGCTTATTTTTAATAAGGGCTTCGGATTCGTGTCTTGGTAGCAAACATTTAGACTTGGGACTTGGGACTTGGGACTTGGGACTTGGGACTCAGACACAAAGACCTGCCAATATCTCTGGTCAAGGAAGACCAGTGGCCTTGTATCAACCTCAGTGGTACTTTCCGCAATGCCCAGTGTAAATGCTCTAGGGCTGAGCTGCCTAGTGGGATGACCAAGAAGCTCCAGGAGCTGTATGTTGCTCTTCAGTGTACAGTATCTCAGTCTTGCTCCTCCTCCTCCACCACTAACCTGGTCACCTCTCTGATTCCAGTCCCCCCCCCCACCAGTCCTTTTCCCCGACTCCAGCACCACCACTGCTGTGGGCTGGTGCTGAGTTACGGAGCGCCGTCCCCATTCTCTCGGCAGAGCCACTTCCGAGTGGCATGTTTTACAGTCTCTCCAAAAATATTATTCAAGATGAAGGAGAATCATTGCTCGTGCAGGCGCCAGGCCTTCGCTGGGAATATATCATCCTGAATTGGGACTCCTCTCTCTACACCGTGATGAAGTGCTTCATTAATGGGAGATGCGGTAGCTCAGATGCCGGCTGATTCAACAGCTTCCTCGACACCTGACGTCCCCACACATCCATTTGTTCTGGGACCCTCCCCCCACCCTTGACAGGAGCCCCCACCTGCCTCTCATCCCCGAAAGGTTATTAAACTGGATTCTCTTATAGCACAGTGATTTTCTATTAGGAGAGAGTTATCCAGCAAAGTGCAATATCAGGGGGCTCCCCCCCCTCTTTCTGCTCCCCGGACTACGGTCATGAGTCATGCTGTCCGGCTCCTGCAAAATGGCTTTGATACAGACAAGAGGCAGAAGGGTGGAGATGTGCAGTAAAGGAGACCAAGCTATAGCCAGATCCAGGGAGCAAGGAGAACTCCTCCCTTCTTGCTCTCTGGACTCAGTCTTGAATTGTACCCACTTCTTAGCTGAGGGAGTCTCTGGAATTCAAACTTCTAAAGAGAGCTTTACCCAATAAATATGGGGTGGGCTACCTGTGGTCCTTCAGATGTTGTTAGAATGCAGCTCCCATCAGCCCTAGCTAGCATGGGAAATATATTCCACGGGACGGTAATTGTTGAAACAATCAGAAAATTAGAAATGTAGAGTGGCCACCAGTGGTATACAGTAGTGGTAAATTTGTAAGTGCAGACACTCATCATGACAGCTTCCACCAGGTGAGCCGAAAAACGGCAGCATGTGGATCAGTTCATATCAACAAGGAGCAGACCTTTGTAAAGGTAACAGCTCGTAATTGCACATTCAAGAGCTAATTGGCACTCAGATAATTTGCATTATAAAGACAGCTTGCACCAATATCCTAGTCCTGGGTAAATCCCTTTCTCTCCCAGTTACCTTCAGTACTGCAGCTCACCTTGGAGGAAGCAAGGAAGTTGGTGGAGGTGGCAGCAGGTGACGTCATAGTCCCTCCTACTCAGAATGTCCTGGGGTTTTGACCCTGTGAGCCCAGGATCCACTGCCCCGGTGCTTGCTATCTGTATCATCTTGCTTCAGTCTTTTAATTGATGTTCTTTCGGAAAGGCAGCGATTCCCTCATGGGTCCTCATTGCATCCACTATCTTACCTCACCTCCTGCCTTTTAAAGCTTTTTCTTCACACAATATTGGCCTGCACATAAACAACAACTTTCTGGCCATCCTCTTACACTGACTCGTGTGGGTAAATGCAACAGCTTGGATCCTAAGACATCAAAGTAAGAGAAGAAGGATCCCTGTCCCTCCTGCCCAACCCTTGTAAAGAGCCTCCCTGGAGGGGTGGGATGGGGAGAGGTGATGAAGGGATGAGCAGGTGTGGAACCTTCCTTCCATGGACTGCTAAATGAACTTCCCATGGCCCTGTTGGTACTTCTTTACAGAACCGCGAGATGATGGGAATTTCTGCTGGCAGTGGGTGAAAGGTAGTGGGTCTGTATATTTCCTGAGATCAACATATTTTTATCTCCAGCACTGGGGCTTCTTGGAACTGTCTCCCTCTGCAATCCAACGTTTTAATTAAGATTGTGTTTGCATCCCAGAGACCCAAAAGGTATGCCTAAATGCAAGACATGGAGGGTAGGGAAAGTGTTGCAATGATAAGCAGATCTCTTTCACCGCTTAAAGGTGTGCACTGCTTGCAAATTTTCGCTGAGTGTATGTGGCTAACAAGGGAAGTGTTGTGTGAATCTGCCTTCAATGAAACTGACAATATTTCTATTTTTGGACCTTCTCTAGCGTTAGGAAACTATTCAGTTTGTGCTTCTGGAGAGTATTGAAGAAGAAAAGAAGAAGAAAACATCCAAATTGATTGTGGTGTAATCTATTAATTAAGATGTTTTCATCCAAAGGCTTTCGGGGAAGTGGGAGTGAAATAAAAGGCAGCTGTATTTCTGACTCTCACCTCTTTTGGTCTCTGTTCTTTTCCTCGACCACCTCCCTTGAGAAAGAAGGGAGGAAGGAGGAGGAAGCAGATGTACGGGCGATGTGACAGGGCAAGAACTCCTTCCAGACTTGCATTTCAGAGGGCTCCTCAGCCAGACCTGCCATTAAGCAAAGGAAGCAACTGCCTCAGAGAGTATTTTTGGAGTGTCATAAAAGGGCAGCAAATGTTACTTATTTTAGTTATTTATTTTTTAAAAAAAAAAACTGTCCAGATGGTGAGAGGCACTTGTGACTTTTCTGTCTTATCCACCAAAACGATGTGACTTGTGTGGGGTGGCCACAGCAGTGAAGGCAGCCTTAGGCTGAGAAATATCTTGGGCTTGGCCTGCAGATATCTCAATATCTTTGATTCTGAATATCCTAAAAAAGGAGCCACCTGTAACATTATTTGTTTCTGTACAAAGCAACCTTGTTGTTGAGGTAAAAAGTAAACTTTAGGAGCAGGTTTTCCTTTATTTACTTATTTATTTATATCAAAATAGGCATGATCTCAAAGTCAGTTCATTTATTTATTGAAGGGCTTCTTTTGCATCTTTTGTTTCATTTTATTTAAACTATCTTTATGCCGCATTTCTCCATAAAAGGACACAAGGAGGATTACATCATGAAAAGAGATTAAAACCATAAATTATTCAAATATTAAGAATATTTAAATATATACAGTATTATGTTGAGCATGTTAAATAAAAACATTGTTACAACGGCTTACAAACCACAAAATACTAACTATCCAGAATTTAAAACCCTGCTTAGACAGCCAGTCGCTAAGGAAAAGCCTGCCTGAAAAGAAAACTCTTCACCTTGCTAGTGGAAGGACAGTAAAGATGGGGCCAGCCTGGCCTCCTGTGGGAGGGAGTTCCACAGTCTAGTAGCAGCAACAGAGAAGGCTCCTAACTACAGTGAAACAAAACCCAAAGTCGTACAACTATTAAAAGCGGCAGACATTCAAATAAGAAGCTTCGATTGTAGTTAAAATAAAATTCGTGCAGACTAAAGGAGCTTAGAGCAGTGGTCCCTAACCTTGGGCCTCCAGATGTTCTTGAAAGCCTTCACCACCATCTCTGTTGGCCAGGATTTCTGGGAGTTGAAGTCCAAGAACATCTGGAGACCCAAGGTTGGGGACCACTGGGTCCCCAAAGGTAGAGGATATACATCTCCTGCCCATCGGTTTGTGTTGGCTGGGGCTTTGGAGAATAGATAGCAACATATCAGGACCTACATTTGGGAACCATTGCTAATAAACAGAAAGCTGTCTATGCTCTACAGAGTTTGGGATGGAGCCGTTTTTAGGGCAAGTCTTATGTCTCCAAGTGCAGCCTGGCACAAAGAAACAAACTTTCCCCATCTTGTTGTTCTTTGGAAGACGCTCTGCTGGATGGCAGAAAGTTAGAAAACGACTGTCACAATGGGGGCATTCTGACTGAGAGGCATCAAAATCCACAGACAACTGACAGCGCTTAATCCATAAAGAACGTCCCTGCATTTCAGAGCTTCTGTGGATATATTTCAAACTCCGTGCCGTTGGTTCTGTTTCATGACTATTTATTTCCTCTGCCTTCTGTATAACGAATCTCCGATTGTCTCCTCTGTTATTTAGTTTGGCTCGCTCCAGAATGAGATCCCTGTATTGTAAATCTTGGAGGCTTGTTTCCTGTCTGCAAAGAATAAAAAATTCATAGGAACTAATACAAACAAACAATAAAGCAGCACGCCATAATTAAGCAGTGAATTAACAGGATTTATTTTGATTGATGACTTAGGCTGAGGGATGGGGCAGAGATGAAGGGAAGATGGGTCTTTTTCTCCCTTTCTCCACGCCTTGATTACAACACTTGAACCTAAGACCATCTCCTTTGTCCACCCACCACTAAATACCCAGTGTGGTGTGATTCTCTGCTTGGCACTCATGACCATTCAATTGCCTTGTATTACTTGCTTTGCCCTTTCGGTAAAGGGGGTTTCCTTTTTGTGGACTGGGGGTGGTGGTGGAAAAGCTTCTGCATGATAGGATCAGCCAGAGACACGCACACTTCAAGCCCGTTGATTTGCGGCAGGATAGGCAACACATTACCTTCCAGATGTCACTTGACTACAAATCCCATCAGCCCAGGCCAGCAACAGTCAGGAATGCAGGGAGTTTCATTCCAGCAACTAGAAGGCTAGAGTTTCCCTATCCGGTCTTTGTTCCCACAGTCTTGAACTTCACCTGAACGCCTCTCTTTGGCTGCAACTGTGCTGGGCTAGGGCTGATGAGATTGGTAGTCAAGCGGCATCTGGAGGGTCATGTGGCTTGCAGCCTATCACATGGAAAGTGTGGGTTGTGTCAGTGTCCACACTGGCCCCTCAATCTGATGCGGTTTGATTTAGGCCACACACCGCAGTCCTCTTTTCCTTTGATCCCACCCTCTGCTGATCTCCGGCTCTCCTTTGGTTCCCTGTAAAGCCAGTGAGCTGTTTAAAGGACTGCATAGCCCTAGGGAAGAGAGACAGTTTTCCGAAGTTCTCCATAACATAAAAACACATACACACATACAGTAGTAGTCTGCTGTAGTTTGCCAGAATTGTTGTTGTATGATCAGTTAAAAAAAGTGAATTCATCTATTTCATGTTGTTATAGCTCAGTGATTTAGGAGTTCGATTCCTCAGTGTGGATTCCTGATAGGGGCTGGACTCAATGATCTATAGGGTCCCTTCCAGCTCTGGAGTTCTAAGATGAATATCCCACAGCAAATCCCACCATAATGAACCACGTTGTCACAGCCTTCACCTATTCTGTGCAATGACTTGCGGTTGTACAGCAGAGAAATGTCCACTCAAAGGACATTTCTTCTGAGCATAAAGCCCAGTTGGAAAGTGCACAACCTTTCTGGACTAAGGTGAGAAACATTCCTTGGTTTAGCTGCACTGCAGCTGTGATGCAATGCTTCAGGTTAAGCGTCCTCACCGTCTCTGCGAGGGAGGTGGATGCGAGCAAACCAGACTTAGTTGCCCATACCTACTTTTAAGTGCCCTGCAAACAGGCACCAGCTCCTTAGTGCCAATTTTAGCTCTCTTTTTCCCCCTGTGGCAGAATTGCTCCTGGCTGGTGCCAATGAGTCTTCCTGGCTAGCATGTGTCTCCGCATAGCATTGATTTTCAGGTCAACATATGGATTTGGACAAAAAATGAATGCGCATTCAGAGAAGATGCATTTCTCTAAACATTAGTGTGAAGCATGACTGGAGGAATCAGTCTATTTTCCATGCCAGGCCATTTTTTAAAAAAATTCATTCACTGTTCACTCACGGACAGATTCTGTTTAATTTCTGAATCGATCTGCAGTGGAAGAAAAGAAAACATGCATGGATATTAGAGAGACAGGTAGCCAGATATGTTTCTGAACCAAGAAATGTCCTGGAACATATGGGAAGTGCACAGTCTAGTGGATAATTATGTTCTGATCGATGGAGTAGACCACTGGATTTCAGTTCAGCACCTTAAAAAAATTTCTGTCCAGCCTTCCCTAAAACGGGGCCTTTCACCTGTATCAGTGAAGACTACAAGCCGCACTTTCCTCAGCTCAGCCACAGGCTGTACTATCCAGGAGCAGCAGAAATTGCAATTAAACACGTCTGGAAGGTGCTGCTAGAAGGCTGATGAAATTTCTTTCAGGTATTTTGTTAGTTCTGAAGGAACTGCGGTTTACTCCCATCCCGGGTGGTACACCATTTCCCCAATCCCAATGTCTGTGCACTAAATATGGAATACAGCAGGACCCTCTTATCTGCGGGATCAGTATCCACTGATTCACTTATCAGCTGGCTAAAAATACTAAATAACAGTATTTTTATTTATTATTTATGTTTTCCAGGATGTATTTATCAGAACTGGTCACTAGAGGGAGCCAGAGACCAAGCAATTTCATACTGCAGCGTTTTTCAGCATCCGCGTGTGGTGGGTGGGTTTGGAACTAATCTCCCCCCCCCCGGATAGCGCGATCCTATTGTACTACAAGTGGGAAAGCCTCTGTGTACGCGTGCCATCTCCACAGTCCGGAACTGCAGCTGGGGAAAAAAAAGATTACTTTGGCGGGATGGCCAGATCCCCTACCTATGGCATCCTCTCAGGAATCCAGGACGGCTGAGGGATCAAGACTTGTCATCCAAAAAATTTAACTTCCCTAAGCTCTCATCCAGTTCCCATGGAAGCCTGCTTCCCATCTTCCAAGGGCCATCTTCAGTGCACCTTCTTTGAAGCCAGGGCTGCAGGGCGGACACACAAGGCAATGCCGGTTGGATGCGACTACATGGCGGGTCCCACGCCATGCCAAGGACAGATAGGGCAGCAAAAGGCGTGAAAGGGGCTCTTGTGGGGAGGCAGCGGGTGCCCACCCTGATTGGGGGGGCGGATGACACAGCAGCCAAAGGTGGACAGAGCCCAGGAGAAAAATGGGTATTTTTATCTCTCCCGAGTGACGAGGTCCTCCTTTTCCCGCCTTTTCCCACAAGACGGAGACGCGGCTTCCCCGCCTGGTGCGCACGGGCTTCGGTTTTTCCATTCCCCCCCCCCCATCCAAGACACGCCACCACCACCCCCGGCAGCCGGGAGCTCATAAAGCCGCCTGATCTGGCTCCTATTTCACATTGAGTATTGGCTATTAGATAGCGCTAATATTTCTTTGATTCCCCTCCTTTCCCCCCACCCCTTGCTTTCTTTCTCGCTCCCCCTCGCCGCCGCCCCCGTCCGTATTATGGTCGTTTTGATGAGTCTGTCCTTGCTAGACGATGGTGCTTCATTCCGAGCTGCCACCGGCTCTTGGAGAGAGAAATGAGCTCGTCGTGGTGGCGGCAGATTCATTCAGCCGAGCTTCCCGAAGGCCTCGGCAGAACAGGGGAGGGGGCGCGAAATGCAGCGAGGGAGGGAGAGGGCTGTTAGACATATAGGAGATACGGCCTCCCCTGAGTAGTTGACTCCACAGGGAATTGGGGGGGATCTGGCCATTACCGAAGAGCACCCTGGAAAGATTCACACCTCGTTGTAACCAGGCTCGGAAACCAGAGCGTTGCCCAAATAACGCAACCACGCAAGAGGAAGCAAGCTGCTTATGGTGTGCCTATTATCCAATGGTGGGAACACTTCTGCCCCTTCAGATGTTGGATTACAGTTCCCATCATCCTTGAGCATGCCCCTTAGGGTTAGCGGGAGCTGGATGCCACCCACATTGGGAGGGTGACAGCTTCCCCCCATCCCGGGTGTGATCCTGTTTCTTAAAGACTATCTGAAGTGGCCGGGAAGGTTTCAGCCCACCCCACCCCCCACCTGGCTTCTTCAGGCTAGGTGTTTATTTCAAAAGGTGTGAAGAGAGACAGATTTTCATAAAATCCGGTGTAGATGTGCGTTTGTGCGTGGGGAAGCATCTGGGGCTGTACTTTGAAATAATTATAAAACATAGTTGTTATTGTTATGTGATTTTAATTAGGTTCGATTCCTCTTGGGGGCAAAACAAATTGCAAATTGCATTGAAGGCCACCGAGGCAGAAAGACATGGCTGTTCTCCTTTTGAAAGCAACCGCCGTCCAGACGGAGAAAGACTCCGGTAGGTATTTGTCTCTTATAAGGTTGGTAGTTCAAGGGAAAGCTTGTGTTTCCTTAGTGACTTACACAGCATTTGTCTTGCATAAGAGATGAGCGGTAAGACTCTGCTGTGAAGTTCTTCTCTGGCTTGGGTTTTTTAGTCTGAGCTGCAAAAGAGCCCAGTCGTCCTAATCTTCCACACCTCAATCTTCTTTCTACCCAATCACTTGTTGGAACTGAACATCAACATATGTAGACAGCGAATGGAAAAATCAGGAAAAGGCCACATGGTTGGAGAAACAATACAAATGCAGGAGCGGGTGATACCTTTAATTGACCCCTTAAGAAGATAAAACAAAAAAGAATAAAACCCCAAAAACAAACAGCAAGCTTTCGATGATCAATCATCATCTTCAAAGCTGTGCATCAAACTCTTGTGGGTAGTCCCAAACTTATATGCTGTTATTTATGTCCCAAGTTCGCGTGGCTGATGGTGTTGAGGCCAGGTTCACTTCTTAGGTGGAAATAGCTGCAGCATGCATGTTGGTTTCAAATTTCTTCTCAACGAGCAGTTTGGAATTTATGGTCCATCTTTTAAAACAGAGGGCAGTCATGGGCAATCCGTGAATGGAAGTGGTGTGTGGGGAACATTGACGAGGCTGATAGCCCAGCTATTTCCCCTCTTGCAATTTTTATTTCTGTGTTTAGACTGCTACTCTCAGGCTCACTTCCTTCTTCCTTTTTGGCCACTTGCTGCTTCTTCGGACAGCGGGATAGAATGAGGAAGCAGCCCACAGTTTCTTCATGATGGCTGCAAAAAACCCTGTAAATACGCAAGCTGCCTCCAGGGGTTTCTGCATTTAAGTTGGTGAATCTCTCTGCTCCTGCACTATCCTTGAGTAAGGTAAAGGTAAAGGTTCCCCTTGACATTTTTAGTCAGTCGTGTTCGACTCTAGGGGGAGGTGCTCATCCCCGTTTCCAAGCTGTAGAGGCAGCGTTTGTCTGACGACAGTTTCCGTTGTCACGTGGCCAACGTGACTTAGACCCGGAACGCTCTTTACCTTCCCACCGAGGTGGTCCCTATTTATCTACTCGCTTTTGCATGCTTTCGAACTGCTAGGTTGGCAAGGAGCTGGGACAAAGTGACGGGAGCTCACTCTGTTGCGTGGATTCGATCTTACAACTGCTGGTCTTCTGACCCTGCAGCACACAAAGGCTTCTGCGGTTTAGCCCGCAGCGCCACCACGTCCCTCTATCCTTGAGTAACTTTCCTTATTCAATGAACAGCTAGTTTCCTTTTATTTATAAATATCAAAGAGCCCTGCCCACACCTCGCTTGCTGCTCTTTCTTTCTCTCTGGCTACTGAACCTTGAGCACAACTGTAGCAGTAACCCAGGTGCCATGGGAAATTGAATTTTCTCAAGGCTACTCTTAGTCAAATATGGGAAAATTAATTCCCACCAAACCCCAATTGGCATGGCCGCTGAGCATGTGAGGCTAGAAGGTTCTGGGAGGTGCTCTCAAAAAAATAAATAAATAAATAAAAGCAACTTTTTCCATATCTGTGCACAAGAGTGCTGGGGAAAGAAACCACATTTCCCAGAGTTAAGTGGTGATTATGGGTCAGCTTTTTTAGCGCTGCCCTGGACAGGATGGCGGCAGATATGGCTTTCCTTTCCTTTCGCACTACTGTTGCCAGAGTAGTAGCCTGGTAAAATGGAGGAAAGGGTTTTTGGAAGTTAAGGGAGGAGTTTAAAGCTGCTGCACACTTGATTGTTAAAAAGCTGTTTTCTCCAGTGGGGATGGGGGGAGTGGAGGAAAGGGGCAGCTTAGTGTGAGAAGCCTGTTTATGAGCTGAACCACGGTGGCGGGTGGTGGATGTTTGCCCTTCTCTTATTCACCTTCCAAGAAAGTGCCTCGAAGAATGGCATCGCTGGCCGGATTTGCCCAGGCCTAGCTCACCGTCCTCCCTGCTAGGGTTTCAGTGGTGTAAAAATCGACACCTGGCAGAGATTTGTGACTGAAGTTTCCTCCGATCTTGACTGCCTAATTCTGCAAGCCTGGCATTCTCTGTTTATTAGCTCCATAAGTGATATTCATTAGTGCAATTTGTTTAATTAATTTCATATTTGATACAGAGTTGAGTGATTGGTTTACATTAACTGTTGTTTGGGCTGGGTAGTCATTAGCCTGACTTCTCTAATATTCAATATTTTCCTGTTCAATGCATTCAAATTCATTTGTTTGATCAGTTTAGCATATGATGATCATTAAGTTTTGAATAGTCTTCTAATGAGTGTTATTTTTATTATATAGCCAACAATCCTGCAAACAGGAAGTTTGCTCAAACCCCTTTGAAATCTGCAGGATCTATGCAGCATAATAACCATATCAGCTAGTCCGGCTGTGGATTTCTGAAAGTTGTGGGCCTACTCAATCAGATGCTGGGTCCATCTGGCTTAGGAAAGGACATCCTCAGACAGAACTGGGGCCATTTCCAGCCATGCCTTTGAAGCAAAACAGACCATACCAGCCACTTCTAGTTGGTGATGTAGTGGTAAATTTGAAAGTACAGATACTCTTCTCGACAACCTCTGCAATCATTACTCTGCCCTCCCCTCAAAAAGTCCAAAAACACAGGATGCTGGATCAGTCCATTTCAACAAATGAAAAACAGGACTTTTATAAAGCTAATGGCTCTGAATACAACCCTAAAATAGCTTGCATAACAACAGGGACAGTTTGCAACAATATTCTCTTCCTGAGGAAATCCATTTTTCTTCTGATTGCTCTGATAATGGTAGACCTGTTCCCTCTGAACCCTACAAGTTCTGGCAGCTGATGTCATGCCTTGGATGTTCAAAGGATCCTCAAGCTTCAGCCATGTAAGTCGTGGCTCTGCAACACCAGGGTGTCAAGCAAAACAGGAAGTGACTGGAAGATCTTTTCCAGTGGGGTGCAACAATGTCAAGTGTGGATTTTCCATCGTTATTAATTTATTTATAATCTCAGCCTATGTCATGCCATCTTAGGCCAGAGTACAAGAGTACCAGCCAGCAATTTAAATGTTTTACAATTATTTAAAATTTAAACAAAGTTTAAAATATAAAAAATATACTACAACAACAAAACTCCACAGCTCATTCCAGCCAGGATCTTCCCATAGTCCATTATCATTGGCTGAGTCTGAGGACAAAAGATCCCTCATCTTGGCCTGTTAAAAAAAGGAGGAAACTTGCCTTCTCCCAGTTCCTGCTTGCTCTGCTCCAGCCAGCCAAGATCTGAGAGCCGCAGGCTTGGCATCATCCACAGTGCGCTCGCGGTTGTCACTTTGAGTGGAGGAGGTTTGATCCCTGACATCTCCAGCCAAGGCTGGGATTTTCCCTTGTCTAAAACCCTGGAAAGCTGTTACAAGTTAGACCAGGGAGGACACAGTTTGACTGGACCTAAAGCAGTCTCTTCTATTCAGCTGAGTAACTGAATAAAGGGGTGGTTACTCATCATCACCACCCCTGCACCTTGGGGGCGGATGAGTAATGACAGGCTGCTTAAATGGCACTTTAAAAGAAGCCCTTTAAAAAGGAAATTCTAATACAAACTTATGACACAAGAAATATTAAATTACAAGTGTTTCTCAAAAGCACTTACAGAATTTGGAGGCTGAGGTCAAATTAAGTCAGCAGCTGGAGTGTGACTTTGACATTCTTTTTTTTTCCAAGTGTGAATCTGAATGAGTAAGGGAATAGCTGAATAATTGCAAATGCATGTTGGAATCTTGCTTTAATACATTAATACAAATTATGCAAAATCATTATGACGGCTGCTTTGTTTACATGATCTTTTAAGGATTACAGGCATCTGAGGGGAAAGTTTGTATCTTTTAAAAAGAATGTTTTCTGCTTGCACGCACACTTTGCTTGTCAAAGGGACAGAAATCTAGCTTTGTGCAAACAGAACTTGCACAAATTATATAAATTTTGATGAGAAAAAAGTAACACAAATAACTACCAGTGAATTTGTCCAAAAGGACCTTTCCCAACTTCTAGCAGAACCTATTTGTGAGATCCTTCTTCCTGATTGGGGACCAATATATGTTCTAAGACCAACCAGGGAAATTAACACTCTGAAGACGAAGAGAGATGTAATCAATTTAAAGCAGTACTCATGATAACACACTTGAGTTGCAAGGCGAGCCCAGGTACCTCCTGCCTTCAAAAATCAAAAGATGGACATTCCCACCACGCAACTGAATGCCAGCTCACCTGTCAGTCCCCAAATGCTTCAACTGGGTTGTCTTTTTTAATTATTAAAAGTGCCGTGCATTTTTATCCATCTAGCTGCTCCTTCATTAATAGACTAATTTAGAAACCTTGGAAAAACTTTTTTTAAAAAAAAAAAGTGGAAAAACAGCTCTACCGAGGAGGTTGGAGGGAATACGTTTTCTTGATTACATCCATCATTTGTCTTGCAGCTTTCATGGATGGCCATCTCAGACGTTTTCTCTGTCTCTCTCTTTCTCTAATGGACTGATTGATCTTCATGAGGAAAAAGTGTGTTTGGATTTAAGCTGCCCAGAGTAGACGTTCTCTAAATGGGCGGGATAAAAATCTAATAAATAAATAAATACAGGGTAAGTATTTCCAAGATTAGATTTGAGGCCTTAAAATTAGGATGGGAAAATATATCAAGTTTAGTTTCTCCTGAATTCGAGAGTTTCAAAGTTTGGCCTCTTCTTTTTCCCACAACAGTGAGTAGGGAGCTTCAGCCAATTCTTCATAAATGAACTAGAACTGAATTTTCACCTCTTAGCATTAGCCAAGTCAACTGGGTCTACCCTAGTTGTGGCTTACTGTTGGATTTTAGCCAGTGTGTTAGGTTTCATTGTGATTCAGAAGAGATTGTCCTCTCTCTCTCTCTCTCTCTCTCTCTCTCTCTCTCTCTCTCTCTCTCTCTCTCTCTCTCTCTCTCTGTTTGTAATTCACTTCTAGACTACCTTAGTGGGCAGAATATTAGGATTACCAGCATGAACGATATAGGAACCATGTCTTGCCAAAATGACAATGCCAGCTCTTAAACTCATGCAGCAAGAATCTTTTTAACACCATGCTCCTTGTTTCTGGTCCTGTTTGCAACTGGTTGTTACACTACCTTAGAAAGAGAGACACGAATGCTTTAAGAGTTCCTCCTTGAGGTGCCTACCTGTGCAAAATCATTGGGATGCCAGACATAAAAATATGGAACTCCATTTTCTTGGAGGCTCCCTAAAGTCAGAGCCTGGGAATAGCTCTGCTATAGCTGTCCTTTTTGGGATTCATTTAGCACAGTAGACTGAGGGGTTTAGCATCTGTTTATGCATTTAGTGGTTTTAATTGAATTTTGTGTTTGCTTTTTAATTGCTTCTCCATTTCAAGTGTTGGTTGGGACAGCCAAGGGTGGGGGAAGAGAATTATGCATAAAACTGTAAGCCTCTCCTTTTCCAAAGGCTCAGGGTAAGTAACACAATTATACATACAAATATAATTATAGATCAAAGAGACGGTTCCCTATCCCTCAAGGGCTCACAGTCTGTTATCTCCAGATTTGAAGCCAGGCCCGATGGCCACCTTTGCCAGGAAGAAACGTGCTTTTCAAGCTTGTCTTTCCAATCTGCATTCTCCTTCCCCACCTTGATGCACCCAGAGCCCGCTTGCCCGTTGCTATCTCAAATCCAATTTGACTATTGTTTGTGCTGCGCACACATCTATTTTTCTCTCCGGCACCCCTTTTCACTTTGTGCTTTGTTATTTTAATGGATTCTTTATTCCAATCCTGGCGACGCGGCGGGCGGAGGCTGAGTTACTGCATCAAATTGCATTTCTCTCTGTAAATCTCTGTCCCTTGCCTTTCTCTGGGAAAAGCTGCGAGGTGGGGGGGGCAGTGGGGTATGTAGCAGGCTGAAGTGATACTGAGGTTTAATGGAAATTATTTGAGCCCCCCCCCCCCCCAATTTGGATGTTTGTGCATGGTTCCCTGAGCCGCTCAAAAATGTAGAAGGATCATCTAGTCCTGTAAAGGAAAACAGCACTGGATTTAGCCTTGTTGACCTTTCCTCACATACTCATAAGAACATTTCTGGGTTGGTTTCTCACCCTCATACTCTGAATTCACTTGCCTGCTTACTTCATTCTCACTAGCCAAACGTTTCTGAAGTGTCTATGATCCTCAAAATCTTCTACACTATGGTATTCATTTTTGACTGCCATAAGAAAGGGGATACAGTATTTGTATGTCTCAGTAAGATGATAGACAGACAGACAGACAGACAGACAGACAGACAGACAGACAGACAGATAGACAGATAGATAGATAGATAGATAGATAGATAGATAGATAGATAGATAGATAGATAGATAGATAGATAGATAGACAGATAGATAGATAGATAGATAGATAGATAGACAGACAGACAGATGCATGACAGCATGTGCACATGCATATATGCACATATAGATATTAAGAATGTGCATCATGTTTTGGCAAATGTATGAAAAGTGAACCACATCAGGCAAATTTGTGCATTTCTGGGTTGACTTTAGGGCAGGGCAAAAAGCCTAGAGGTGTTAATGCATGGAGGGTGGAGCAACCCCCTCATTGACTTTGCTTGTTGAATTTGTCATCAAGAAGGAAAAACTCCAGAAGACTAAGGAGAGTGTGCTCTTTCCCTTCGGAATGAACCCTCCCTGCTTTTTTCTGCTGAGAAGTCAAAGATCAAACCATCAGAGCCTTGTGGTCAGAGCACCACTGATTTCAGATGGAGGGAACAGGAAGGGGGGGCAATGAAAGTGGATGGAAATGTCCAGGCTTTTTACATTAGCTTTTTAAGGAGGTGGAGATGGAGAGATCTATGAGTGGAGTAAGCAAATAGGAAAAAAAAAAGACTTAAGATCCATATTTCTTTCTGGTTGCCCCCCAGCTGCGATTCTGATGGGCCTGAGACCTGTGCATTTCAGTATCTTTTCCCACATAGTCTTTGAGGACACACATTACAATAATGTTGGGGCTTCCTGCCCAGAATGGTATCACCATGTTGAGTTCTTCTCTGTAACATGTAATAAAAGCATCCCTGTGTTCTGACCTGATAGAATTGCTCTAATCTCCAGTGATTGGGGGGGGGGGGTGGAATCAGGGAACATACCGTACTGTTTTTTCCTAGCTTCTCTGTTTTGCACAAGGAAGGAATGGCATTGGGAACCATGACAAGACTTTCCCCCAAGTCAGGGAAGGTAATATGCACTTGTGAAACTGAGAAGGTTCTTCTTGCACAAATCTATACATAAAGGCCAGGGGATCAGGGTGGAAAATGGAAAACAGCATTTCAGAGAGAACATATCTGCTCCTTTACTCATTCAGATGTAAGTCAGTCAGATGCCTCTGCTATCCCACCCTATGTCCACAAAATCGCCAGGCAGCCTCAAGTTCATGATATCATACCTGCATGTGAAAAATAGACAATTTTAAAGATATAAACATGCCAGTGATGCTGGATCTACGCCACAGAGGCTGTGTCACATGAGCAGTTTTCGTACCATTTTGATGCAACCATGATCTCATGCAATTGTTGCACTGCTGCAGGAGGAGCTTTGATCACTGGCCTTTGTGAATGGTGAGATGCCCTACTCGCCATATGTGCTGGCAGTATTCCGTTGGATGGTGTTGTTGTATCATGACATTGTTCAGGCTCAGGGATCTCATCTCCCTGTCCTACTGGTTGATCCTTCATTTCCCTAGAACAAGCAGCTTCTGGCAATGAGGAGCAGAATCCACCTGCATCCATCATCTGTGCACAGAAATACATCATCTCCAAGTGGCACATTCATTTAAAGGGCTATTATCAGAGTAATTCCAGTCATTCATCATTGGAGCTCAACCTGGCATCATGCTGTTGCGTAAGGCCATCCCTCCTGACGGCTCTAGGACAATAAGGGAAATTGTAGCACAAACAATGGGGCTGGCATGGCAGGGGAATCTCTCCAGTAGCCTCAGGACAACCCGCTTTCCCAGTGATGGGGATCCCCAGCAGAGCTCTCTGTAGAAATGTAAAATTCGCAGGTATTTGTAAGCCATGAGGGACAAACTCTGCCCCCCCCCCCCCCGTTTTCCTCGCTTTTTCCCCTCCAGAGTGGGGAAAATGGAGGGTGTTTTTTTTTTATGGAAATTGAAATTTATGCTCTACTTATTTTCCCATCAAGCTTAAACTACTGCTTTAGCAATATAAAAGCCTTCATTCATTACTTTATTCAAGGGAATTTGGGGGAGAGAAGGATACTGAAAAGAATAAAAGCATTCGTAATTTACAAAATTGATATAATGTGGCATGTTTCATTATTGTTATTTTTTTAAAAAAATAAAAGCCTTGGTTTTTCTAAGAGCAAAACTATGAGCACAGCCTGTACTGAAGAAAGAACTGCAAGCCCCAAGCTGCGCCGCGTGTATTTTAGTTTTTGCCATTTGAGAAGAAGGGGCAAACATGGAGACAGGCAGTAACTACAGATGCTGCAAGAGAGAGAGAAAAAGAAGTGTACTATATGGACAGAAATGGTGATGTTTCTACAGTGAGTGTCTTTGTGAAATTAGAACAGTGCTCACCAGCGGAAGACAAGCAGCAATCCACCAGCAACGAAGCTCCCAACCTGCCATATCAACCCCCCCCAATGAGAGAGCTGCCCCCACTACGTACATCTCTGCATGTTATGCATTTCTATAATATGCATATGAATTATTGTTCTCTTATTCTGTAGACTGACTTACATACACATCTTTCTCATTTATTTATTTATTTATTTAAAAAATATTTTACCCCACCTTTCTCCTTCAAAAGGACCAAAGTCAGTTTACATCATTAAAAGACAGCATGTAAAGCTAACAACCATTAGTATACAGTACTAAAAAGGATCAAACATATACCACACTAAAACCAGTAAATAAGAGCAACCCCGAGACATGTTCAAAGATGTAGGGTACAACAATCTGCATTCAGACAGCCAGTCACTCAGGGAAAACTTGCCTGAAGAGAAAGGTCTTCGCCTGCTTGCAGAAGGACAGCAAAGATGGGGTCAGCCTGGCTCCCTTTGGGAGGGAGTTCCAGAGGCTGGGAGCAGAGACAGAGAAGGCCCTCTCCTGTGGTCCCCACCAAACACATCAGCAAAAGTGGCAGGACCAAGAGAAAGGCCTCTCCTGATGATCTTAATACTCATGCAGGCTCATAAAGGGAGATAAGATCTTTGAGATAACTTGGACTCAAGCTGTTTAGTGCTTCATATGTTAAAAACAGCACTTTGAGTTGTGCCCAGAAACAGATGGGCAGCTGGTGGAGCTGCTGTAACGGGGTTATGGGATCTCTGTAATCAGCCCCCAAATCTGGCTGCAGCATTTTGGACCTGCTGAAGTTTCTGAACACTTTCCAAAGGCAGCCCAACGCAGAGCATGTGGTAGGGATCATAAAGGGAGATGTGGTCCTTGAGATAGCTTGGGTCCAAGCTGTTCCTAACATTTTGAGTGAGCAAAGAGAAAATATTCCATTGTAATATTTTCCTATGGCCACTATCCCATTCTTAGTTCTATTGAATCAACTGCTGAAAAGTAAGTCAATACTTAAGTAAATTCCATTGAGTCAGTGGATCTACTCTAGGTGGGATGAGCAGCAAGGTACTGACCAATAGCCCCCCAATTTTCAGATGCAAAACTGAACATCTCTCCTTGGAGGGGAAAAAAGTGGGGGAATGTTTCCTCCCGTTATTTTGGTCCCTTCTTTGGTTTTTTTCCCCCCTTCCCTTCCCCTGGACCTTCAGATCTCTAAAACTCAGAGAGATATGCTGTGTGCTTCCAAATGTAATCCATGATTTTTACCCTACTTGTTTGATTGGCTTCTTTAAATCCAGTTTTCAAAAAGGAGTGGCTAAACTAAAGGTAATCTGCCAGGCGATTCAAGGGGGATGATGCACAAGACCAAGAATTACCTTTCATCTGACCAAGGCTTTTGACGGAATCAAGAAAGTTCGGGAAGAAAAGAAGATGAAGCACAGTCAGTCAGTGTTTCTTTATAACTGGGCTTTTGGAGCACTTTTGATATGCCCAGGTTCAGTCCATTTTCCAGCATCCCCATGACATTCTGGACGTTGTGAACCAACCCAACCTTTTGTCATGCCTACCTGCACCTTTTTCTGACCCTTGTCAGGGACTACTGTATTTTTATTTTATCATAAATAGGATCACTCCAATTAGGTCTAGTTTCTGGCATGTAAGATCACTGGGATCAATTCTGCCCTCCCATGTAAGCAATATTTTATCTATCAACAAAGTATAAATGAATGAATCAATGAATCAATGCATCTTTCTCCCACTGTCCCACATGGGGCAGACAGAAGAGGATGGAAGGAGGACCTTTATTTTTATTGTTGTTTCCTTAAAAGTCCAGTGCTATGTCATTTGGTGACAAGCCACTTGCCTATAATTTTTTTTTAATTGCAGCTGCCCCACTTCCCAAGGAGAGGAAGACAGGAGAGGGTGCAGGGGCTAAACAGGGACCCTTTGAGCTGTTGTGTAATTTCCTGTCCGAGAATCGCCCAATCCTTGCATGTAGATGCAAGGATCACCCCAAATGACATACCACACCTCAGAGCAACTCTGTTTAGCTTAGCTCCTTCCACCCTGATCCAACTGGACTGTCTAAATATCACTTGCCACCTGGAGGTTTGTAAGACACAGAGTCTTCTTGAGGATCGAGTGTTGGCTGGCATGACAAGGGAGGAAAAGAGGCCTCTGGGAGGCTGGGGGGAATGGAAGGGTCTGAGCTAGGACAGATTGGTAGTTCTGGTGATGAGGGTGGCCTTCAGAAATTCCCCCCTTTCCCTTAGGAGGCAGAAATTGAGGACTGGTAGAAATTTCCGTGGGCTATGTAATAAATGTACATTTATGGTATGATTTTTTTCATACAACAGGTAAAGATCATTTTTCTGGCACTACATTTGGTGATACCTACTCTGAATTCCTAGGGTCATCTTAATCTCACCCACCCTTCCTTGTAGATGTCTAGATCTCTTTCATTGCTTACCACATCTTTCCTTTTTCTCCCCAACTTTTCTCTCAGTCTTACTGTCCTTCCCTTTCTTTTTTTCTGCACTTGTCAAGCTTAGGGTCACAGGAAAAATAAACCTGTGTATACGTACATTCGTCCTTTTTATGGTGATAGTAAGAAAAATGTTTCAACACATGCTCAGGTTTTTCAGAAATGCCAAGTGACATCTATTGGCCAGTGTGTGTAGTGGAGTTGCCTTTATTATTAAACTCAATATGTTATATTTATGCTGCTGAAACAGATGCACAGTTTTATACTCCTATGGCCAAGAGGGATGAACTTGATCTACTTGTAGTCAATGGAGGATGGTGGCTGTCAAGGTCAGTGGGTGGTAAATCCACTCCAGGTTTTAATACTTGCCTAAAAGGAACTGCCCTAGGTGCTCAATAGTGTTTCCCAAGTACATTCAGCACCCTGGACAGCTCTTCTAAAGTCTGTGCTGAAACTTAGAGCCCGATCACCACCCCACCACATGCGTCCACTCTGTCTTGCCACCTTTGGCATTGTCAGGCATCGTTTTGGTGATTTCTTTTTTAACCAAACAGGCTATTATCAGTCTTTAAAATAAACCTATGCCCTGTGAGCAGGCAAACGGACACTGGTCCTAATATTTCAGGGCAACAGCACTACTACCATGTTTTCCTGAAAATAAGACATAGTCTTATATTAATTTTTGCTCCAAAAATGCATTAGGACTTATTTTCAGGGGATTTTTTTTTCATGTACAGCCATCTACGTTTATTCAAATACAGTCCTGTCATCTTCTTCTGGTTGCTGCACAATGGTGGAGGGTGAGGTTTCACTTAACTGGGGCTTATTTTTGGTGTAGGGCTTATATGATGAGCATATTGAAAAATCATACTAGGGCTTATTTTCACGTTAGGTCTTATTTTGAGGGGACCGGGGTATGTCAAGATCATCAGGATTTCTTTCTTTTTCAATTAAAGGTAGCAGAATAAGAGAGAGAGAGAGAGAGAGAGAGAGAGAGAGAGAGAAAGAGAGAATGGGTACAGTGAGAGTCTAGATGCCTAGGGTGGAGCAGGAGAGAACAGTTGCAGAAGTATAAACTTTGCTTGTAGCAAGTGTTGGGTCCTAACATTTTTCATATCTGACTCTTCAGACAATATGTGGAGGCCCACTTCCAATTTTTTTACCATACTTTTATATGATGTGATAGGTGCTATTGATGCCGTGCACCCTCTATCAGGCTGAAACCCAATACAAAGTTCCACTCATCAGCAGATGGCTGGTGGTGTAGACAAAACTGAGTCAGAAGCACTGTTGGTCTGATTGGATCTACCGCTGTTCTAAACTGTTCCTTCTCATCCTAGTTTAAGTAATGCCTCATATAAACTTGTTTGGGACAGGAGGCTGGTGCAGCATAGCTTCTGGAGTCTAAACTACCCTGTTTCCCCCCAAATAAGACCTAACCTGAAAATAAGCCTTAGTATGATTTTTCAGGATGCTTGTAATATAAGCACTACCCTAAAAATAAGCCACAGTTAAGTGAAAACCCACCCTCCACTATAGTGCAGCAATCAGAAGAAGATGACATGACTGCATTTGAATGAATGTAGATTGCTGTACATGAAAAAAAAAACATCCCCTGAAAATAAGCCCTAATGCGTTTATGGAGCAAAAAATAATATAAGACCCTATCTTATTTTCAGGGAAACACGGTACACACCATGATATCTCTGGGTAAGAATACAGCTTTACCATCAGTCAAGTGAAGCAGTCTACCTGCTTCTTAGCACTTATACTAATTTCTACTGGTCGGACCATTATTAAAAGCACAGGTACACTGCTGTTGTTATGTGCCATAAAGTCATCTGCAACTTGTGGTGACCTTACAAATGAGTGACTTTCAAAGGTGTATGGGCTGGTTCAAAAGAAGGGAAAGTATTTCAACCCTTCCTCATTTGCCCACAAATTACAATACAGAGGTGAGAACTGTGGGGCTTAGAAAAAGTCACCTTTTAGACTACAATTCCCAGAATCCCCCCAATGGTCATGCTGGGAGGGTGATACTAGATTTTACCTATTGAAACCATATCCACTAAGTCCTCTGACCAATTGTGTGCCATCAAGTTAGTTCTGACTTCTGGCAACCCTTTCCAGTGTTTTCCAGCTAGAGAGTAGTACTCAGAAGTGGTTTCCCATTCACTTCTTCTGGAGGCACCTTGAGAATGTGCAATTCACCCAAGGCCACACCGGCTAGCTCTTCTTCCAGGAGGCACAGTGGGGAATTGAACTCTCAGCTTTTGGTTCTGCAGCCAGATGCCTAACTCACAGAGCGATCCAGCCAGCATGCTTTGATCCACGGGCTTTGTAAATGCTTTTCCAGCGATCGGGATTTGTTACTTGTATTGCTTTTTGCCTCCTCTCTTCTGCATTTTCTCTGAAATTTGTAAGCTATACGGGTAAGGCAGCAGAGCACTACATTCCATGCGGGTTCCCAGCACATTCTGATCCCAACACAGTGGCTCCCTCCAGTTTAGACTTCCTAAAACTTGGGTCAGTTTACCTGATCATCCTTCCTTCTTTTTGGTAGAGGTCTCTTTCTTAGAAAGAAACCCACCAAGTAGCAGCAATGCTCCAAACATGGCTGTGTTTGTATGTTTGTGTCTTTGTGTATAATATTCCCATTAGGCTAAATTCAAGAGCTAGTCTCTCTGAAAATTCACACAAAAAGCTTTCATTTTCTGGAGCAGCTCTTATTTGTGCCACCAATAATGATGTTTACTAATGAAGTGTGTTATGACTGCGCTATTAGTACACATTTACCCAAGGTGTGCTTTTTTGTTTTCTGATGATGGCTATATTTCCTTCTCTTTATAATAGCTGGCAAGCGTAAGCCAGAAAAAGAGGATTCGTTACGTGGATCTTCATACATCGCCTCCTAGGCTTTCTCTGCTTCTTGACATCTGATTGTGCTGTTTGTTTGGAAGAGGAAAGAGTGTGAGGCCCGTAGAGTGTGAATAGGCAGCTCAAACGGTGAAAAATTTTATATCATGTTACTATAACTGCAGGTATGACGGCCGTGGTGGTGTAGTGGATAGAGTGTCAGACTAGGACTCGGGAGACCTGAGGTAAACTGCTTGCTTGGCCATGAAAACTCACCAAAGGGAGCAGTGGTAAACCACTCCTAGACCATCTCATGTATCTCAAAAGCACTAATAAGATCACCATAAGTCAGAAGATACTTGATAACCCATAATAAACTACAAACCTAAATATTCTGTGGCTTCGCAGCAGAATCACAAATGCCCAGGTCTCTGCCCAGGTTAAGATGCAAAGTATACATCAACACTGGTCAAGTTCCTTGGTGTAAAACAGGTAATCCTCAAGTAATTTCTGCCTCTCCCTGTAAGAAGGAGAAGAATAAGGTTAGTATTACTGTATTTACTGCCCATTCATCACAATCTAAATCTGCTGACTGATTGGGCCCTTCCACTGTGACTAACGGTAGACCCACACAGGTATAAACCTTGTTAAAGCAAGAGCTGTTTCATTGATTTGTTTCCTCATTCTTTGCCTTTTTAACCCAGCTTTTAATCATCATCATCATCATCTTAGAGCTGGAAAGGACCCTATAGATTATCAAGTCCAATCCTTGCCAGTGGGGAATCAAACTCCCAACTCTTGCCTCCGCAGCCAGATGCTTCAACCTCTGAGCTATCTAGCAGTTCTTTTGTTCAACTGCTTTTGGGATACCTTCTCAAGAAACAAAACAAAACAAAGATGAAGACACTTCACAATTCAACTATGAATGGAGGCACAATTGAGTCAATAAATAAAAGCAGACTTTCAAATAATCCAATCCCAAATGAGGCTCTTACAGTTAAAGGAGATCACCTGCTACCCCGGTCGTAACTACCTTCAAAAACCTAGTGATGCAAGTCTGTTTTGACACACTTCTTGAAAGTTACATGGAAAGTTTGCCCCAGAAGGATTGTGCCAAATGGCCTTGTTCTTGAGAGAAAGGAGGAGGATTTTGTTAAAAGATCTTAATATATCAGCAGGCTTGTGCTGGGAAAAAAATTCTATAGTTTTCAGATTAAAGTGTGAATTTGGTCCAGGAAGCAATGGTCAGTCAATGAAATGTTGCAGTGTAGTGCTTCATTCATTTATTATTGACTTATTTTAAAATATTTTAAATCCTCCTTTATCCTTAGAAAAGGACCTGAGGTGGTTTACAGCATTTAAAGAGTCTACAAAGGCATCATTAAAAGGCAATATTTAAAGCTAAAAATGCTAGATATAGAAATATTTTAAAGGAATAAATAAAATACCCCTCTTAGAAATGGGAAACATATTTAACACTACTAAAACCACAGTCAAGGCAGTGATACATAATAATCCATTTAAAAAGATCACGCTCAGGCAGCCAATCGTTAAGGGAAAGCTTGCCTGAAGAGGAAGGTCTTTGACTGCTTGCAGAATGACAGCAAAGATGGGGCCAGTCTGGCCTCCTGTGGGAGGGAGTTCCAAAGTCAGGGAGCAACAACAGAGAAGGCCCTCTCCTGTGTCCCCATCAAACACACCTGTGAAGATGGTGGGAGCAACTAAAAGCCCTCCCCTGATTATCTTAGCATCCTAACAAGTTCATAAGGATCTGTGACATGCTTACTTCTGTGTCTTCCTAAGAGGTTGGAAATTGGACCTTTTTTGGGAGCAGAGGAACTATGACTTCTAAAATCCCCCAGGCAGCAGTAAATAATAATAATAATAATAATAATAATAATAATAATAAGAATAAGAATAAGAATAAGAAGAAGAAGAAGAAGAAGAAGAAGAAGTTAACATAACTATAAATGATGTTTCCAAACTCTGATCTTGCCATAGATGTTCAGAAGCAACATGCTGTTCTGCATGAAAGGTGGGTAGACATAGCATTACACTTTTCTTTCACTGGCCTGGAGTAACTAATGTTTTTCTGGACTCTGATGGCCAGTCAGGATGGAGCCTTCTTTCCTTATTATGCCACTGCCACGTTGCATAAGTGACTCCAGATGTATTTTACAACAGAAGATAGCAATGGTTTTTGATCAGGTGGACTCAGCTTCCTGAGTCCACCTCATCAAAAACTATTTACATACCCTTCACATACATAACATACACATCTACTCCATAACAAATACCCTTTTCTTTTTTCAATTTTCTTCTTTCTCCACACTTCATTTAGGGATTCTCCCATTTCCAAAGAAATTGCTTAGAATGCTGCATTTATGCTTTATTTTCCTTTTTGACTCCATTGGAGTTCTTTCTTTAATGCTAAGACTACCCTGGAGAGAAGAGGTTTATGACATCACAAGCCTGAGCCAATTAATGCTGTGCACAGCTGGATTTTAAACTAGAAAAGAGGTTTCCTCTGAGCTTGAAGGCTGCATCTCAGAGTGAAAACTGTAGGTCTGATCACCATACGATGAATGCACTGTCAAAATGCCCGTCATAAATCTGTACTGTTCATAAGGATATCATGCTAGGGTAAGCTGATACGATGCAAGGGCTACAAAGTCCCCTATATCTGTAACAGCTGTGCAGGAGATGAGGCCTTTGTAGGTGTAACTTATCCTGAGAAGGGGATGCATGAGTAGGCCACATTTGACATCACTCTCTGCATCACTAGTACCAGCAAAAACAGGTGGATTTTAAGATGTTGTTGATTGGCACTTTTGGACCAGCCCATGCCCTGATGGGTTTAATGAGTCCTGATGAAGATGGAAAGACGCTGGTCCCTTCAAGGTTTTCCTGTCCAGATGGCTGATGGGATGTAGTGTGATAAGAGTATAGCAAAAGAAAATAGAGAGATGCTCTCCCATGCTGGGGAGCCCTGATGAATCCAGTTCGGTGTGCCTTTTTGATGCCGCACACCGCATATGGAGAACCATCCTTGTCATGGCAGACGAGCTACCCTTTGACTTGTGTAAGCATTAAAGGATCTTTATAGCTTAAGTTCCTTAGGATGAAACTAGCCAAAGGAATGGAGGATACTCCTTTTCCAGGGTAGAGGGAGAAGAAGCTACTACAGGCCAGGTGGCCCAAACTATTTCTCTGATCAGGTAAGCAGATTATCAACTTAAAAAGAGAAGGTACTCGTAGAACAAGAGGTTTGTAAACACGAGATCTTTCTATCCTCATGGAACCTCCCAAGCTCGTGATGTGATATTCACGGAATAATGTACAAATGTGTCTTGCGTAGCAAATCCAATAACAATCCCAAACTGATAATCTGGAAAAAATGTAAATGGAGAAACTGGGAGGCAATCATATATTGTGATAAATTTGTTTCCATCTAGGAGAAGGAAAACTCCAATTTCAAATCTCCACTGCCTTGTGGCTATATCCACTCATGGAAAAGGCTTCAGGAGTTAACCTCGAGGCAAAATCCGGAGCTGGAGTCCCGAAGGCAGCATGTGTCGTTCTGCGACATTGCTGGAACCAGTTGTATTGGCTCTTTCCTTTCCATTGGACCATTTCAGCAATGACGAGAAGGGGGATCTGCTGCTTGGGTTACAGCCTATCCTCCATATTACCTTACCCGGGCTTCATGCTCTCGAGAGGACACTCCTCGATTCAGAGCATGTTACCATAGTCTCTCGAGACGGAAGGATGCCTATCGCTATCGCTAAATGGGAAAAAAAATTCTTAAACTGCCTTTTTTTTCTTTTTTGGGGGAAAAAAGCCGTTTTCAGCCTAATCCGCAATGTACTTCTGATCCAAATTGGGCTCCTTCCCTGCTAAAATTAGGGTATGATATGATGCTGAGAAAGAATTGTGTCTTGATTGCAACAGAAAGGGTCCCCTTGCTGGGAGCAACCTCCCCTTCAAGCGACCCTTCCATTTGGAGAGAAATTA